>NC_079377.1:20810000-21410000 GCF_021018895.1 Seriola aureovittata
GTGTGCGAAAGAGATACGTCTACATAGATTCATGCATATGTGTACGAACTAGGCTATATTTACTGTATATGCACAGATAGACATGTAATGAGAAAAAAAAGAAAGTGTGTACTCCGCAGGAATTACCACAGCTGTTCTGATGCAGAGCCTGCTCGTCCGTGACACACCAACTTCCATGTGTAATAATCTGCTACAAATCTGACAGCTTTTTCCTCTGAAATATCCTCAGCCACACAGGATATGGTGTCTTTTAAATGCCAAAAGTTTAAAATAAACAAAAAAAAAATTGTTAGCAACGACATCAACGTCTACCACAGCTGAGCAGACACGGACAAGAGCGGCACATACAGAAACTCATACTTAATAAAGTCACAGTCCCGCCTACACGGTGTGATTGACAGGTGAGCTCTTGAACGTGCAACACAGAAGCCGCACAGCAAAGAATATGAAACAGAAATGAATCATAATGAAGCAACCATCTCTAAAGATATGACCACAACCACGATAATAACTGTTGTGGATGAATACAGAGTACAGTAGGAGTGTGTGTCATGTCTACAAGCGCCCTTGGGACACAAACAGCAACAGGCGATGGAAATCCCATTAGTTTAAACAGACACAAAGCAGGAAAGCTCAGCCTGAAAGCTGGATGGTGTTTTGTTTTGTCAAATGAAGAACTAAAATCAGACATTTTGGCCATAGAGCTATTTTACACCAGGAAAACCAAGCTGTGGTCAGCAGAGGGCTGTTTTGAATTTAAAAACTGAAACTTGTCAGCTTTTAGAAAGTCCCTCCAGGACTTTCTGTGGATCCACTCTCTGACAAAAACAGTGATGAAAGACTCAAGATCGTGCAAGTGGGTAGCAGTTAGTATTACAGCCACCCTTTTCACTTGACAGCTTGTTGACCTTCTCTAAGAGCCCAAAATCTGTCGGAGCTTCCAGTGTTACGTAAAGATTAGTAAGAGATCGAATCTAATACAGTAGCAGTTTTTATAAATATTCTGCATACGGTTTCTGCAATTAGTTGCACACTGTAAGTTTCAAAATACCTTCAAATACCATCTGTTTTTAAAATTAAAACTGTTTAAGATTCTGTGTCTCCTATGGATGGAGCAACAGGTGATCACATTCAAAAGAAATCCTGTACTGATATACAGTGTCATTAGGTGAATGAAATCAGGTCAATAATAGTCACAGCCAGGACATCTTCACCACTAACTTGATAAAAATGAGGAAAAGCAAAGAGATAACTGAGTCAAAAAGTGTTGTGTTTCTAAGTGTGTTTGGGTTTATATGTTTTTAGGCAAAGTGGATGAAGGAAGATGGAACCGCATGTTAGAGGACAGAAAATGTTTGGAAGTTAATGTTCCAACAAAACATTGACTTTTTCAAAGGAAACAACATCCCTATTCAACTTGCATCAGTTTGACACCGTGACCTGTGTGTGTATGTGTGCACCATGACACCAGCTGCTCATTCTCATGAGAACAACAATCAGTATCAACTAATGGTTTATCTTTACTTTCAAAACTGTTCTTCACATTATCAGAAGACAGATTTTAAGTGTCTGTGTAAATCTCTACTATGTAATGTAGAAGTGTAAGTACTCACACAAAAGCGTGGTAGATGAACGCCCATTCCCTTGGTCTCTCCAACACGTTGTAGAGGTAATTCTGGAGGCGCCGGTACCGCGCGTTCCTGCGGCCGCTCTGGGCGCTGTAGGTCAGCGGCTTCCCCAGAAGGCTGAGCCGGGCGCCCTGCTTCCTCTCCGCTCCCACCGCACCTGCCGTGGCGGGAGACAGGAGACCGTCATTTACTCGCACCGCGTTATTCATCGTCATCCGCCCAGACTCCACATCTTTCAATGCGTAGTCCTGCGCCCGGCGTCCTGTTGAGGTTTTCAGCCAGAGTCCGGTGCCGCCGCTCTCGTCGCCTGTATGACTTCGCGGCATGGCATCACCAGCGCAGGCGTGGAGTGCGCTGGGACACCGGCAAACATTCACATGTAGCCAAGTGCTCTTGCGCCAGAGGTTGTTTGGCTACTTTAACTTTCACTGAACAGTAAATAAAACAAAGCAGAGGGTGAAGAGTTAAATATCTAATCTGTTCTCATCTTGTCATCCTGTGGTCTGTTGGAGCTGATTCACAGTCTGCTTTGGACACTTTGGCCATCTGCGCAAGGCTGGAGAAGAGTGGGGTTATGAAGGAGTGGATCCATCCAGACATTTGGCGGTGGGAGGGCTCTCCCACCCTCCCACACCACACGCTGCTTCTTCCCCCAACTCACTCGCCGTCTTCCTTCTTTCTGTTAGAGTGTGCGGTGCCTGCCGGTGCTTCTCCAAACGATGGTTCAATTTTACGCATCGGGCAGAGAAGGCGCAGCACTGCCATCAAAACCACTGGACTAGTAGGTGATCTCTGTGGCTACGTGTGACTTGCGATTTGAATAATAAATGTTAACTGAAGACACGTGAAAAGACATCAATGCACCGATGACGCAGGTTTTACGCAGGGGAGGAAATTGCCCGAAGACCAAACCAGCCAGTGTGATCGTTTTGGTCGATTAATCACAGACAATATCGCTGCATTAATCACCTCTACACAGAAATAGAGTCTATTCTTCTGCGTGTGAAATCACACGTTAGAAGGGAAATGGACATGAAGTTGTCTGTATAACTGAATATAGGCCCATACTATGAAACTGGTTTCACACTTGTCTACGATTAGCCTACATTTCAGTAGCCTATTGCATTTGCCGAACTAAAATGTTATAAATAATTTGGTTGAAGGTTGAATATCACTGTGAGATTAGTTCATATTCAGAGAATCAGACTTTACGGTGAAGTATAGCGGCTTTCGTGGCAGCAGAAACGGTGAAGGTGGTTTACTCTGCTCGGTCTCAAACTATCTCCGCCCGGAACCGATCACGCTTTCTGATTATGTTGTTAAACAGCTGAGCCACCCTCGTCCCCACCGACCTGCCACGTGACACATGGACCCTACTTTTTCTTTTTCTTTTCTTTTTTTTTTTTTTTTTTCTTTTTCTTTCCAACCTGTTACTACTAAACAGCCTGTTGTCAATTTTACATATGTATTCACATCCATTCAAGGGCTGTGGCTTATGGTGAAGTGTATAAGAAAGTGTGACTGAGATTTGTATCTACATTTGACCAAAGCCACAACAAAAGGGAGGAAAGAGAGGAAAGCAGAGGCAGGAAAAGAGTAACCAACAGCATCAGTGGTGATATTACTGTTAAGCTCAGTTCTGTCCTTTTAATCAACGCACTGAAGTTGAATAGTTAAAAACTGCTCCATTATTCCCATTCTTTTTATTTCAGTCCTCAAATGAGACACGTTTTGCAGAGAAACATATGGTTTTGTGTATTTTAACTGACTTTGATTTAAACCAGTTTTACACCATTGTGTAAAGTTTCCTCTTCATTTGAAATGTCAGCACACCGCAATCCTACTGTACTGAACATAGCCTGAGCATTTTAAAGCAAGGTATGTTAGATAGGGTTTTCCTGTTGTGATCAAAGCCTGGCCTCTAGTGGTCAAATATTGGAATTACACGGATATAGCATGAGAACTTCAAAAGTCCTAGAAAACTGGTTTTGAATGTCTGGATTCACCCTGTGTTTAAATTTATTTCATAAATACGACTGTACGGTGTTGTATTAGTACAAACCTATAGGTTATTTGACTTGATAGGGTTACTTTTGCCCGGAATTGCGATTATTTTTACTGTTTTATTTAACTTCTAATCATTCTAGCCGTGTTAACCTTTGGTGGACTTGAATTTAATGCAGCATGTATTATGCAGTTATATATCCTAATCGTGTAGGCCTATTTTTACGTTTTGCTTTATTTTCATGTATTTGTTATAATTGTCGGTTGTGTGACTTTTGTTATGGTAGCCAATTATCAGGTCTGTTCTTATTGCCATCTCATCATATATCTGACACCTCTGAGGATTAGATGAACTAATCCACACACAGACTCATAATTGCCAGAATTTCGTCACGTCAAATCTCTACTATTCTACTCTTAAATTAGAAATCGAAAGGGGGGTAGTGAGTAGTAGAGTGTGAAGGAGTGTGTGTGTGAGAGAGAGAGAGAGAGAGAGAGAGAGACAGAGAGAGAGAGAGAGAGAGAGAGAGCATTGGTTGGGATTAGGCCTGCAGGATGGACGGGATTACGGAGAGCAGCGCTGCGCAATTCCCTGTGCGGTGCGCTCTGCTATGGGCTTGTCCGCATGGAATTTCTCCGTCTGCCTGAATTGATCCACACCTGAGACCTATAACACACTTCGCAATTCCACTCATCCTGGAGATAGGAGCGTACTAGCTATATGGAAACATGGCCGACGTTCCCCAGATCGTCAAAATTGGGATTTCCTTGAAGATGCTTCCCAACAACACCGCGGTGTACTTCAAGTCCGACGGCGCACGGTTCGGACAGACCCGGACCATCAAGCTGCTGACCGGGTCCAAGTACAAAATCGAGGTGGTCGTTAAACCAGGAGCGGTCGAGGCCACGTAGGTAGCTCTTTCGATTCTTGTTTCAGACGTGGATTATCCTGACCTGATCAAAACCCAAGCAAACTGATGAAAGGCCATAATAAACCTATTGATTCTCTCAAACAAATTTCAATATGAGGGACGTTACTGGATTATGGAGATGATCCATATAGGAAGGCAAAAGGACATATGACAAGAGCCTTGTAAACAATGGAGATTTTGTCTGAATGACAACCGCTAATTATTGTCCGTATCTGGGTTATAGTGTCGTTACTGTACGTGTATTTTTTTTTTAATATACCCTGGATCCGTAAATTGTCTCTTTTGTTGGTAAAATGTATTTAGCCTACTATTCAAAGTGAAATACAATATATAATGGGTCATTTGTCTGCTTTAAAGAACCTAAACAGTAGTTTTCCTGCATTTTTTTCTAATTACACAGAGTGAGCAAATTACGTTACTTGACGGTTTATAAAAGGACAAAGGATACGAGTCATTACTCGCATGTATGGAGGTGACCTGAACAGGTCTGCCGAGGAATAGTCAATTGCAGATTGTAAGGCTGCATTCATGTATAGTAGGAAATATGGCTGTTGGGAGTCTATAGCGTATCGAACATGAAATGGTAAAACGTGATATAAAAGTGGCGCTATTGCTTAATTTCAAGGTTCATGGAAAACAAAACATAATTTACATACGTTGCACATGTTGTTACATTAGTATGTCCTATTTCCAAGTTTAGCACTGGAAAGTAGGATTTTTAGAGGAGCACGTGAAGCCAGCATAAACCCCAATTGGCCACAAATCAAATCCACCACAGATTAGGACTCAAGCGTGTGGGCTTTGTGTAGCAACCCTGTTGTGATTTGCCTACAATCCATTGTTATGGAACGAATGTTGTTGTAGGCTCCTTCCATCTCCAAATAAGGATTAATGTTGGACATCTAAATATCAGGGTGTGAAACATGCCTGGATGAGCACTCCGATTTAAAAATAGGTCACACACCATGATGCATTGGACATGTTGCACTGATTTTGGTGCATGCTCATGAAACACAACTATAGACTAAATGGTTTGTCAACCTATAATCAGTAGCTATCAATGTGTAGCCCACTGTTAATCTATAGCAGGATCCAAGCTATTTACGGTTTTAATTGCCTCAATCACAGATGAAATTATTGGGTTTAAAATCTATTAATTGGTGCTTTTGAAATTTCAATATATCCGTCAAATATTTCAAGATACATCTCGTCTGTTTTATGAACTCGTGATATGTATTATACTGTTATGTCACGTTCACATTAATCTTTATTTTTAAGAATGTTTCCTGATAAATCCCATAGACTGCATGGATGCAGCCTCTGTGACGTCACCCATAGATTTCAGAGGAGCGGTTTGTGAGCAGTTCCGCCGTTGCCATGTTAGCAGTGTCTGACTCCTGCTAATTCAAAACTGGGCAAAGACGTGGGGCGTGTATGCAGCGGTGTATACCAGTTTCAAAACGATGACAAGCAAACGCTCCCGTTAGCATTGCTAGCACATCTGGGGGATCTTGCTCAAAGGCTAACCCAAGGCTAATTCCCGGCAAAATTAGCTAGTTAACTACCTAAGCTAACAATCCAGGTATAACGAGCGCAGATACCGATACTTGCTAATTACTGCTAACACATAAATAACATAATACTAGAATTTCACTCACTTCAAAAAACAAGAGCGCAGACTCCCTCGTTCTGTTAGACAATTAACCGCACAGCACGTCATATTATTAGTCCGATATTTGCAGAGGTCATGTTCAGTGACTCGAATTAGCTGTGGGGAAGCCGAGCAGACGGCTAGCAGCTAGAGACCGAGCGGCTAGCTTAAGCAGCCACGCCCTCAGTTATGCATAACTTTAAACCTTAAAAAATGTAAACGGGTTAATTTTGTTGTTGTTGTTGTTTTTTTAAGTTCACCCCCGTGCAGTTGTCATGACCAGGCTGTAAACATGTTTACACCTCAAGTGGCCATTCGAAGAACTGCAG
Organism: Seriola aureovittata; assembly: GCF_021018895.1. NCBI lineage: Eukaryota > Metazoa > Chordata > Actinopteri > Carangiformes > Carangidae > Seriola > Seriola aureovittata. The sequence continues at coordinate 20,816,545 of NC_079377.1, forward strand.
GTTTTGCACTTCCGTATTCTGCTAATTCCCTTGCGTTGTGTACCTGTATGCAGGTCGATGAGTGTGGGCGGGGTGACCTTCCCCCTGGAGCAGCAGTCTAAAGACCCACAGTCAGTGGTCTATAGTGGCCAATACGACACAGAAGGGGTGGCACACACCAAGAGTGGGGAGAGGCAACCAGTTCAAATCAGTATACAGGTAAGGATTTGCTGTAGACAGGGCAGGAAAGCAACGTTGATCTGAAGGCAGATACAGGAGAAATTCAACATTCAAAAGTCTTTTATAGCCAGGAGGTGTTCAGCATCAGAGGAGAGTCTGTTTGGTAGAGAAGGAAAACACAGGATGGTTGTAAAATTTAATGTGTGGATACAGGAGGATAGCCTCTCTTGTTCCATTGTTTTTAACACTGATTTTGTCCTGTGCTTGTTTTATTCATTCCTATACAGTTAAATGACAAGTTTGATTATATTCTATATTGTTCTTGCCATCATGAAAAAAACAAAACCAATAACCAATCTGATTTTTTTGTTTTGTTTCCTTGGTTATAGCTTTTCTACAATGTATCCTGAGAGTTACATGTGTTTCCATGTTTATAGTTTGTTTACAGTGTATCATGATAGTTAAACGTATTTCTATGGTTACAGTTTTTTCTACAGTGTATCCCGATAGTTACAGGAATTTCCATAGAGAGTCCATTTTTGACTGCAAATCGTGACAGTTACAGGTGCTTCCATGGTTACAGTTTAACTGGATTAACCATGGATGATGACAGCTACAGTGGTGTATTTATGGATTGGGTGGGTGATGGATGCTTCAGGTGTCAAAGCGTGTAATTAATATTAGCCTACCTAATTCAATGGTTACATCTTATCATCGATTAATATAATGATTTCCCATGGTGATGTCTTAAAATGTCTTGTTTTGTGTGACCAACAGCCCATATATATTTAATGTACTATCATAGACCACTAAGAAAACCAGGAATATAAATAATGTTATTGTGTTTAATAGATTAGGTCATTAACCATGTAACAAGCACATTAATTAACAGTGGACTTTGCATTGTGGAAACATCATCCTCAAAATTAGTTGAGTGTTCGGAGGGCAAATCTTACCAGCTTGCAGCACTACACAGACACTTGGAGGAAGCAGCTGTTTGAGTTCCTGGCATGGCAATGAAAGTAGTGACATCTGATGTAAATGCTCAAATATGTTTAAATATATCTTATAAGGAAAAAACACGCAAAACTACAGGTTCAAACAATGTTACAAAATTTATTGCAAATATAATTTGTGTCTGTGTTTATGCTACCCATCTGTCCAGTTCACATTCGGGGGGAGCCTCTGGGATCGTATTGTGTGCGTGTGCGTGTGCGTGTGCGTGTGTGTGTGTGTGTGCATGTATCCATCTGTCCAGTCAGTATGCTTCCTCTTCACTTCACCTCCACATGATTTTAGAGGCATGCTGATACAGTGCGAGTCTCTGCGTGTAAATGACTTTCTTATGAGTGTGTGTGTGTGTGTGTGTGTGTGTGTGTGTGTGTATTCCCATCTGTCCACTCAGTATGTTTGATCATCAGCTAATCAACTCAAGCCATCTACAAGATGTCGTAAACTGTGTGTGTCAGAATGTGTCTTTGCATTTGTATTCATCTGTGCATGTGTTTCTCCTACAGTTCACAGAGGTGGGAATGTTTGAGACAGTGTGGCAGGTGAAGTACTACAACTACAACAAGAGGGACCACTGCCAGTGGGGAAACAGCTTCAACAGCATTGAGTATGAATGCAAACCCAACGACACGCGTACACTCATGTGGGTCAACAAGGAGATGTTTGTCTGATGGAGGAACAGCCTGAGAAATTCAGTGTGTAATCTGCAAAATCACACATCTAATTGTCAGTGTGTCATGGTGAAATTGAGACATTTTCCTTTAAGACACAAGTTTTCAGTTGCTTCCTGTTGCTAAAAGGATGTCTTTATCTGTCATTCACCTCCTTATCTACTGTCACTCTGCTCCTCTTAAGAGTTTTTTTCACTGTGGCTTCATTGTTTTTTTCAATCCTTCCACCAAATATCAGAAAATCTAAAACTTTTTGTGTGTCTGGAAAAATATACACCCTTTCCCTCCTTTACGCTGTTAAACAATGCATTAGATTTACTGCTAAATCAGATCATACAGCAGTTCATATAAAATGTGGTGATACAAATGTGTCAAGATTAATGCAAGCATTTATTGAGGTTAAAATTACATGTGGCACTTCTCAACAACCTACGTTAAAATCATTTTTAATGATGTATTGAAAGATATATTAACATTTTGAGATGAATGTTTTTAATGTATAGTTCAGTTGTGGTATTTGGTAACCCTCAAGTGTGTTCACACATGTGTAGGTACAGTACTGTTATGTGTGTGAGTGCACCTGTGCCTGTGTGTTTGGCGACAGTGTGTGTGTTTTGCAATTGGTGCTCGTACAGATGTGGTTTTTTGTGGTTATGTACTTTGAGGTTGTGTCTACATGTGAAGAGTTTCGTTCCAATATTTCCAGATACTCAGGCCACGGCAGTTCTTAAAAAAATACTGCTGACATGAAAGCAAAGTATAAGTCATGTCAACATTTACCGAAATGAAACCTTGTAGAATAGAGCACTTCCAACCAAGTCCAGTGTGTTTGAATTAGTGACATTTTTTATTTAACTGGCCCCAAGCAAAGTTCTTTCCATCTGTCCTCGTATGGGAACTTGCCACGACATCTGTAGCCTCTAATGTGAAAAATGTGGGGTTTATTTTCAAAGTCTGCAACAGAGCAGGGCAACATGGCCAAAGAAAATGAATACAGTAAAAAACAAATTCAAATAAAGGATAGTTTATTAGAGGTATTCTCTATCAGCTACAACAAGTGCAAGGATTACAAAACAGCACGACTTTCAGCCTATTCTGCTGCTGCTTTTAATTGTGAGACTTTTAGGGGAGATACCTTTTGTGTTGGTGTTGTTGCTGCCACCTTTAAAACCACTTTAAGTCATTCTTGACTGACTCAAGACTAAGTGGTACACCATGCAGCCACCCAGTCATTACTCAAGATAGCGAGCTAGCTCGCTATCCAAATGAACTGGGGCACTGTTTGATTGAAATGGTGACAAGAAAACAGTTGCCCATTTCATAACAAAAGAAGATTGACTCATTGTGTGATTTGGGCTATAACTACATTTATACTGTGCACTTAGCCCAGGTGCCTTGATGAAATCTTTCATAGGCTCTTCAAAGTGTACAGGTCCACTCCTCTACCAGCCTCTACAAGCTACTGTTACCCAGAAAGAAAGAATGCCCATCTTCTCAAAATAAGCCCATCTCTCTTTACAATGACACTGAATCACACAAAATCTTCTTGTCCCGTTTAAGTGAACTTATACCACTGCCTGCCCCTGCATTCATTAAAAATGGGCCGGTAGTGATTTTGAATGAAGCTCTGTGTGTAGCTGTGTGTCTGTGTATCATCTTGTGGTACCATTTTGTGTACAGTATGATGCAGTAGGAATTTTGTATTTGGATGAAGTTGTGCCCCTATTTACAGTGTGTTTGTTTTCTCTACCTCTTCAAAGGACTTAGCCATGAATATATGTGTTTGTTAAAGATAAATATTGTATTTCAAACATTTAGACCAAAAACTGTTATTGACATATCTGGGGAAAAAATCTATTTCTTGTGGTAAATAATAATATTTCAAAAACTATTTATTTTTTTTGTACAGTGAACCATTTGAAATGTTTTCATATTGTATATTTTGGTAGAAATAACTATAAATGTTGAAATTTTGAATTGATCTATGCAAGAAATCGGACCAACAAAATAATGAAATGGTGCAATATAGAGTGAGATTTACATATCATTCTTATCTTTTTGTGTAAGTGTTCTTTGTTTATAATTTAATCCAATTAAAATGGAAAATATTTTTGTGTGGCAAATAATTGTATTAATTTATTCTAAACTATTAACTGCATAACTTTTATTTCAGAGACACACGTTTTGACAAATCAAGCAATTACTACTGTAAATCACTACTATAAAGGAAACAACATGAATGAATCAAGTTTATATATTGTATATGGGAACTTTTAGAGTTCTTTTTTTATGTTTGAGTTTTCAAGGCAACAAAGGGGAACTTATAGAAATACAAAAATATCATGCTGAACTGCTGGTGCATCACAGACAGCAGATGATGTGACATGGGGAAGAAATCCCAAACAGAATGGTGATATAGGTCGATCACAACAGTTCATCACACTGACAAAACAGTGAACACGACATTTTCTGAATAACAAAAATGAGAATTTGAGTTGACAGTCAGAACAGAAACTGAACATTATGATGCTCACCAACCTGCTGCGTGGTGCTATGGTATTGCCTGCAAAATCTGATTAATCTATAGGAAGGAGGAGTGAAAGATATACAACTCCAGCAGGTTTCTATACTGTAGAGATAGTTTCGCCCTGCAGGACTGCCAGAATCCTGTGGGTGTCATGTTCAAAACTGGAAATTATTCTTTTTTAAAAAAAATTTTTTTGTAAAGGTGGGACTCTTGCTCCACTATCCAGAATTATTCAGCACACTACTGCACAACTATATTTACTATTATTGTACTATTACTGCTGGATGGCATGACTCACACACACTCTCAAAGGGACACCACACAGGGACAAGGTTCATTTTTTCCGCCCTAGTCGCTCTGCAGAAGCTGCTGTTCTAACAGTGGGGCACAAATGAAGCACTCTGGTTAAATAAAGTTTCAAAAATTAAAAATAAAGGGTTAGATGTGTATTACATTATAAGTGCTTTTTCATGTCAGCATTTCAACAATTATGTTTCAAGTCAAGAAATATCACTGAAATGCTGCACAGCCAATAGTTAGATGTCTAAAATAAAGTTTCCTTTTCAAGTTTGGCCTGTCTGTTTAGCCCAGTTCAGCCTCAACATGTTATCACTTTAAATCTGTAGATCTCTAAACTGATGATAGTAAATCTGCTACTGCGGCTGTGCTTGCTTCCTCCAGAAAAAAAGATCACCTTTTCCGCATTGGGCTACATGCACTACCCACTACTGCTGTAACTAGAGTTTATAAAATTTATTCAGTACCCCCTCCTTCTATTACTACTCATAATACATGTAGTAATAGAAGTAGGAAGAACTACCGCTGTAGTAGAAACTTCTACTGCCAGAGTCAGCAGTAGTTTCTGCTTCAGTCCAAACATTTTCTTTAGGAAATGTACAATTGTTTAGATTTTCTTTTCAGCCCAGCTCTGCTGTACCTTTAAAGCCACTTAAAATCTGTCTATGGCTTGCAACACTTAGCATGGATTTAGTGCCTGTCCATGAGGTAAAGTCTGTGCTATTGATGAACCGACTTAGTGCGGTAGGGATTACATGAAATGAAGTCCATCTGCCAGTTGTGTACATTGAGGTTCAGAGTGAACAGACAGTAGACTATATGTACTATAAAAGAGGCCCGGACGCAGTATAGTGAAAACAACAGCAGGGGGAGCACAAGCACAAACCTGTTCAGGAGGTAAAAATATAAATAAATAAATAAATAAATAAATATAACCTGTAGTTCCCGGATGTACAGTACTGCTGCACCTCCCCCCTTCGCTCCTTCTCTCCTCCCCTCCGCCACCGCCTGCTTGTCAAACCGAGCCTCCTCCTCCGCTTACTGTCCCCTCCCAGCGGGTCTCCCTCCCTTTGCACTGCAGTGAAAACCTCTGTAAAGGAGAGAGAGACGGAGAAGAGAGCCTGAAGCTGAGTATAAAGCCAGGCCGAGACCTCACACAGCACAGCAAACGTGTTTTTTTTGTATTTCTCGCCTCAGCTCGGCGGCCTACAGAGTGTCCCCTGTTGTAGCCTACCTCTTTTCCGTTCACATCGCCTGGATTTCATCATCCGACCTGCAAGATGGTAAGCGGCAACTGCTCCTATTTTCATACCTCCGCCGACTGGTAAACACACCAGTGGGCAGGCCTGCGCTTTAATGTGTCGAAGAATGTGGCGTTTTGACAGGTTGTTTTTCGTGGTGAGCGCTTTGCTTTGAGTTTGTAGTCGACAACGTAGAGCTCTGGCGAGAAGGAAATGCTTTTCTCACCCACTTTTGGCTCCTTGTCGCGCTCTCTGTGCAATACCCCGGGGCTGACAGTAGCCTAAAGCCTGTGGCCCAGATATTTCTTATCCCTTCTCGGCATAGCCTACACTCTTATTAGCAACGAGGCCTGTGCAAATTAGTTTTCGTGACAAAAATACACGCTTATTAGGCCCAGGGTTGGAACTAATTGTGGCATATTTTACACACCAGGCAGGGAAATGTAACGTCCGCTCAAAGTTACGGCTTTGCACTAATATTCTTTCTGCACTTAACGTATAATGTTATTTATCTCAATATGTTGTTGTGTGTGTTGCATGGCGCTTTGTTGATAGTTGCAACATTGTTTCATTGGAACTCTTAAGCTTCAATGAAAAGGACGAAGCTACATTTGTTTCTAGTTACAGCAGTTCTAGAACTAGAGGAAGCTGTCACACCAGGCCACAGGATTGGCTTGTGCTGCCCTAATTAATTGGTTAGTAGCCTATATATGTGTATGTATACATATCTATATGTATAAATGTATATATCCATGTAGTTACCCATAGGAGTGGATCTCAGCAGTGTCCAGTACTGAATCCTTCTTCAACAGTTAATGTTGTCAGTAACCAATTGCAAGGGCGCAGTGAGAAATTTTGAGTTCTATGCACAGACTTAAGCCCCTTGTCCCTCCATTCACTGCCCTCTCATACCCACAATCTATTTCCATCCAACGATATATCTAAAACTCCTCTTCACATCCATTTTCTGATCAGTTATAGTTGTCATAGCACAGAAATTGGCAGTTGCAGCCATTTGTTCATTAGCAATGACCTGTTACTCTTTTGTTATTATCTAGACAGGTACAAAAGCCAAATAGTATTCCTGGTTCAAGTTTGTTTGAGGTAAAATCATTGTCGTTGTCATTGTTGTTCCATCATGTCTTGAAGAAACTTTTTTTGCTTTGGGTTTTGTAGGTTTTGGTTGTTCAAACCTCTTTCTCAGTAGAAGATTCAAATGTCAATATTGACATGATTAAGTGTCCAAACTAGAGCTAGGCCGATAAATCTGCTGGGCCGGCTGATAGCTTAGCTTATTGCAGTGGTATACGTGCAGCATATGTCAGTAACAAGAAATGTTAGCGATATGGCATTTAGAAACCGTGTCAACATTAGATAGCAAGTCCAAGTGACAATTTTATTTTTCATCTGTGAAAATTTCTGCTTAGTATATGTCTTGGCCACAAGTCTATATCACCAAAATGAAGAGGTCTGTATTGGATCCCTGTCAACCTTTTCAGACATCGATATAGGTATTGAATTTAAAGACACAATATTGGTCAGTCTATTTTGCAATTAAAATGTCAACAAATGTCACTTAAATTTTGGTTGTTTTTTTCTTTCTTTTTAATTTTCCAGAAATCTCTTAAAAGTTCTGGTTTTTAACATTCATATTTCATGTCTCAGTGTGTAACATTTGGGCATTGATTTGTTACCAGTGACTCTAGTAGTGTGTACTTTGAATCTGCATCGTTAGGACTGATGCCACAGACTGTGAATTCACTCGGAGCCCGATCTAAGGAGCAGGTTTACTGATATCTCGATATAGCTGCTGAGTGAAACCTCAAATGGACTAGGCCCCTGGCTAGTTAACTGCAGCATATGCAGTATCATGAGCTCATGCATTGTGATTCAAGGTTACTGTTCCTGAGGTTATGTTTTGCACATTATGGTGCATAAAGCATGCAAATGAAAATACAAATAAACACATAAACCCCACACAAGAGCCAGGAATTAAGAGCATTATCCTCTGTCCATGACACAGCATTATAAAAAAAAACAAAAAAAAACAGTAACAATGGCTTTTTGACTTCTCAATAATAAATTAATTAACCAGAGAAAGGTAAACTAAATATACTCAGAACTGTGTTACATTTGCCCCGCAGCAGTCTCAGCTCTCTGCCAGAGGGTAGAAACTCAGGGCATGCATGTCCTACAGACAGCGTGCCAACCTATAGCCCATCATAATGTATTCTTCTCAGCTTCAGGGGGAGGTTGGGGGCAGGGATACACCGTTGCTTAAGCATGTAGTGGAATGATCTGACGCTAAGGGGACCATATGCTGCCTAGCAATCAAGCGCCACCCACATAAGGATTGAGCCGTAGCTAATGTAAAAGAGATAAAAGCCACAGTGAACCACCAGCAGAAGTGATGATCAACACTACGTGATCCACAGTGCACTTCCAACCAGCCCACTCAGTGTGGATTTATTCTCCTCACTGGCCGTTACATTGCTGCAGTCCTCGGCTTGCACTGGAGCCAGCGCAGGCCAAACTCAAACTGTAGTCAGTTTTGTCAGTAAACATCTATTTGCCTGGTGTGTCAGCCTCTGTGTGCAGTGAATAGAGAAATTGAACGGGAGATAAAATTCATGAAAGACTTTTTAGGAGGGCCAACAAAGTTAGAAAGGTCAAAAGGGATCATGACTGGTTAAATAAATTCTAGACACTGATGCTGATGCAGGAGGTGATGAGGGTGTTTAAAAAGCTACATCACAACATACACCGCCTGTTGGCGAGAAGCAGAATCTATTGATTTAAATCACCAAAATAAGTGTCTCTCTATTTCTGCCTCATCAGCATCCAAGGCATCGAATGCACTGTACATAATTAATACCTAAAAGTGCATTTTGCACGCTGTCAATCGATCCATTATATTAGAGTATGGAGCATTAACGTAATTGGCTAATGCTGGTTGAATGGAGGACTCTAGCCAGGAGGGAAAAGTTTGCCAAACCCCAATGCCTATCACGGCCAAATATTCACTCCTTTCCAGAATGTTAAAGTATTGACATTTTCGTGTAAAAATATGGGATATTATGTGAAAAATATAGGGACGTTAGTAGATGTTGATTCCAGCCTTGTAAATTATAATTTAAGGTTTGGAGCATTCATTGACAAAACAAGCCCTTTGAGCACCTTTTGTCATTTGTTAAACAAAATTGTTTAGTGAGTTAATGAGCTGTATAATAAAGGAATCAGAAATGTGTCAGTTGCAGCCTTAAATGATGTCCTGCACTTATCGTTGTGCTTTGTCCACTGGGACCTTTTTATGTCACAGCATTCGTCAGTGTGTCCCGGCCCTGGTGACTCCGAGATGAATTCCCGTATTGGGGAACAGTCCATTATTGAGCTGTTAGCTAAAGATGACGATTGATTGTTCTCATGTTCTCAGCAGTTGGTAAATATAGTATGTCTTCATCACCTCTGGGGTAGTGCATAAGAAGATTTAGGCATTGTTTGTATTCATGGCATTATGGGGCCTGAAAAACCCTTTGTAGGTAAGTCCAAGACGGGGATAGAAATGGCTGAGAGGATTAGCCCTGCCAGAGCTCCTTCAGGCAGTAAAGATTTTGGTAATTATTTTCATATTTGCACTTGACTCCTAAATCTGGTACAGATCCTTGACACACACAGAAATACACACAGATCCGATGCACGTTAAAGTATGCAAGCGCACCTGATCAGGCATCATCACAAAACAAGAACTAAAAAAGGTGAGAGATGTTGCTTTGAGGAACAAGAGGAGAGTAACTAAATATCTGTGCAAAGAGACAGATGACTGTAAACTTGTAGCAGCGTATTTTAATTCTTGCACGTATCCTCGATGGCTTCTCTTCTGGGTAATAGTGGAAGGTTATTAGTGATATTGCGCGTTCAGCTGGTTATTGGCCTGGGCTTTGCCTGCTGTACAGAGTTGGGCTGAAAAATGGAGGGGTGAACTCTATTTAAAGACCAGTCTGAAAGCACAGCACAGCACGGCTCGGCTCTGCTCTGCACTCTGCTGTGACTCTGGAGGGTTGAGTGTGTTTATCATAACGTTCGGCTATATGGCGAGCTTGATACTTGCAGACACATTCGTGTGGAGGAGGGGAGTCTTCTGATCCCTGAACTAATGGAGCAAGGAAGAGAAGCGGGGAGAACGCGCGCAACATAAACTGACTTGAATGCGCTATCCTCAAAAATAATGAGTCAGTAACATGCATTGTGTGGAAAAGCAAGTCCGACACACAGATGTTTTAAATGGCCCATTGTTTTAATTGATTTCCCATGTGCACACGCACATACCAGAGTTGCTCTTTAGATGGCCTGCAGTTTATAGTGGCCAGTCATTTTGGCCCCTCACAAGTAAGAGGCCTAGAAAACCTATAAAATGCTCAGTATTTTTCCTTAAAAAAACAACTGAAACAGCTGATTATAATTGTTCTCAATAAGTTCTGTCAATTGACCTAATCAAGTAATTGTTTCAGTACAACTGTATTTGCTTTCTGAGGTATCCTGTAGTTTCATTGCAGGTTTATTGACATGTGATCACAAATAACTCCTGCTGTTACTTTGGATACTGAAGTGAAAGACTGCTCCAGCATTCAGTATGTTTTTCTTTTAGATATTATCAGCCCATCTCACTCACAACTGAATGTGTCAATACAGCGAACAGCTGGCTTACATACAATCATAAGACAGCAGTGTTGCCTGTTGACACCCTTGGCCATGTTTGTTCAGCAGATTTTCTATTCGCAAAATTATTTTTTTTTCTAAGTCAAGTACAATAAACATTGAGATTTGACTTGTTGGCATCAGTACAGACACGTATTGGAAACAGAGTGTAATAGTACACATCAATAAGCCTAGTACAAGGAGGACAGACTCTTGGATAACATGCATGGTTAGACCATAAATACACTCAGGTCTGCAGATTTTTGAGGCTGAATTGGATGTTTGTCCTCATGTCTGTCAGTTCATCGATTGTCCTGTTAATGCGCAATATCTCATCATTATTTAATTAATAATTATGATACATTTGTAGGGTTTATGCAAGTCATCGCTTCAGCATGTTGTAGGTTGCCCTTGCTGCACTCAGAGGAAACCACAGTGTTTAAATGTCTATATTATGTGAGTTTCAGATAAGTAAGCAAATGTGCAGAGGCCTTAAAGTTAGCAAAGCAGTCTTTATATCAGAACTTTGCTTGTTTGATCAGCACATTTGAACAGAGAAGTGAATGAAATGTGGTGGCTGCTGCTCTCTGCCACTGCTGAGTCGGATGACCATAGTGTCGTCTGCAAACTTCAGGAGTTTAACAGCTGGGTCCTTGGAGGTGCAGTCTTTAGCATAGAGGGAGAGGAGACGTCCACCAGCTTCACCTGCTGTCCGGCTTGTCAGGAATCTGGTGATCCACTGACGGATGGCGGGGGAGACAGTGAGCTGGGAGAGTTTGGAGTGATGGTGTTTAGTGCCGAGCTGAAGTCCCCAAAACATTATGTCCCTGGGTAGTCAAGGTGTTGCATGATGTAGTGCAGTCCTGTGTTGACTGAGTCATCCACAGACCTTCCCAATAGACTAACTGCAGAGGGTCCAGCAGATGTAGTGTGACATTCTTCAGACCTCCACAAGACTTTCCAGGTTCGTGAGAAATGGTGAAAATCTATCTGTAGTGAACTGCCTGATGTTAAGCAGTTCTTCTCCGGTGAAATTAATCTGGTTTGAGTAACCGAAAACAAAGAGAATAAACAAAAACATAGTACCAGTGAGTGCTGTACAATGGCTGCCATCTTAGCCAACTTAGTCTGCAGCCCCATGAACCGTACTCCCCAGTCTTTCATGTTATGACTGGGTTCTGCAGGTCTATAATTAGCTTTTTTGGTCAGCCGTAGTGTTGCTGCTGAACCAGCGATGATGCCAGACTCTTCGTTATGCAAAATGTGTTTTGTGTGCTAAGGACTAATTGATTCTGAATGAAGCATGCATTATTGATGAGCCAACATGAGTCTCTCTCTCTTTCTCTTTTTGCCTCTTTTCCTCTAAGTGTATGCAAGATCCTTATTTGCTTTATACATTTCTTTTTCTTTTGCTGTATTTTGACAATCGCCCCCATCTGATATGCTCCATTAGCATCTACGTTAAGAGGCAGCTCAACAAGAGCTGCATGAAGTGGTTTATTGCAGAAGACATGACAAGAGTTACTCCTGACCCCACGTTAGTCACACCAGGAACCTAAGGAAGGCCTTAGAGAGTAAACCTGTAATCCTCAACGCCAAATCTGCTTTGCTGTAAGTCTCTTTATCTCCGGGGACCCTACAGCCAGCACTGAAGCAACAGTTCACATCGGGGACGTAGTTGAGAGTATGCACACCCAACACGCATTTACACACCATTTTGTTTAGGTAATTATTCATTTACCTTTGTAAGCTAAGATACATTTATCATCGTATTTCATCAGTTAGGTAACAAACATTTTAAAGTGGTTGTTAGCCATGACTGTTTGAACAGTGACTCTGATTTTTTTCCGATTGTCCATCCACTCATGGATGCAAATTTTCTTCTTTTAACTCTTCATCTTTTAGATTTGATTTTATTCTATATTTATCTTTATCTTCCTGGTTGCGTTAGTCGTGAAGCTGTGCATCTGATTCCTCACAACACTCAGTTCATGGTTCTTTTTATTGTTGATATTGTTTTATAGTTAATCTTGTTCCGTGATTAGCTTATGATAATTTAGCCAAAACTGACAAATTGACTAGTCAATGAAAGTTAAAATAGATTTGCAGTCCCCTCAGCTCTACCTGGAGAGGTCCACCCTGCAGTAGTATCTCCAAATCTTACAATAGATGCAAAACTTTAGGGTCACTAGTATCTTTCTCTATCGTTCTTTAATTAATTGTTTACTTTTTGAGATACATGTCATATTGCATTGATATTCTGCATGCATATTTTTGGATCGGTTGCCATATAGCAGTTAATGAAACCCCAGTGGGTGGCCATATAAAGCTAGACGCAGTGTAGCTTAAATTAACTCTGATGTACATTATGAACTTTGAATCCAACTCTTCCTTATTTATCTGCTGAAAATGGTAACTGTTTCATGTATAGGACTCCCAGTTTCCTAGTCTCCATTTCTAGATGTGTGACATATTTTACGACAGCTGAGGCCGAGGTGCTGCCTGGACTTGTGTCCTTACCTACTATTTCTGCATGACCTATTTGTGACCACCAGACAAGATAAATCAAAGTCAAAGGCTGAGTGAAGCGCAATCAAGTATGCTAACCGTGTGGCACTGGTCATGCAGGTTATCACAACCATGCAGTGAATGACATACCTGTGTTTTCACTGACTTCACTGACTCACTAAAACTCATTTTACAGTAGAAGTAAAATACAACAATGAATTATTTTTCTTTAGTCCACACCAAAGGGACCAAAATAAAGGTGTGAACGAGTCTCATATAGCAGGGTGAGGGTGCATTCACAGCCTGTCCTTGAACTTGAGGACACTGGTTCAAGGCCTTGAATCCAAAATCCAGCTGAAGTGTCATTTAGGAAGTCAGTGTGCCTACAGCTCTCTCCGTGCCACTCAGTAGCAGAGCGATCTCTGTGTAGAAGAGCAAACAAAAGGATTTTTTCCCTACAGGGATCAATAAAGTATCACATTGTCACTATTACCCACTGAGCCACACAGGCAATGGGACACCCAACCCCAGTAATGGTGGAGTCATGTGTTACGCATTGAGCTACACCAGAATTCAATCTTTGAAAGTGGCGGTGCCCAGCCTCTGTCGAGCTGTTGTTCCATAGAGGAAAACCATGTGTATGTCAGCCTCAGATCACTGCACCATGGGCTGACTCCACTCTCCTGATACGGTGTCAAATGCTAAGTCGCTCTCCTGGCTAATCCCGTGTCACCTCTTTCTCCTCGCTGCTCTTAAAATACCACAACTTCTCTCGGCTAAGTCTGCTGTTATGAGGTAGCACAACGACAAGCCAGCACATGACATAACTAGCACTAGCTTTTTTTCTTGTCAGTTCAGTGCGTTAGCGTGTATCTGTGTGTCACTGTGAGCAAATGACAAGAGTAGTACTTGTACTGACTGTCACAAGGCGTTGGTAGTGTAAAGTTATATAATATAAGTTAATATAAAGTTGTGTTTATTGCATTAATGCTGGCAAACAAGCAAACCAGTCAAAGGTCACTGAGCCCATCACCTTCTCTGGTTGTCATGCCATTTACAAGCACTTGAAGAAGGACTGTCATAAGAGAATAATCTCAGTTCTTGACTTGTTGTCAAATGGCAAAATTCATCCTTGAATCCACTAAATCAAAGATGTTATATTTTGTTTAGGTTTCATTTCCACCCTTACATTTATTTCTCTACAGTTTGTTTACATGACGAATGAGATTTTTCTTAGCTTTTTGCGTGTGGTTGTTTGGTACAATGTAAGTTCAAATGTCACTGCTTTTGGCCAGGAGTTTTAAACGTTGCAATCAAACATCTCCACCCCAGACTTCAATTCCTCCCTTCTGTGTTTTTCTTTAAAGACCCTGTGTACACAATTGGCAGATTTCTTACTTTGGTGATTTCTAGTGGTAGCATCAATAGAAACGCTGCTTGTAGCGTTGCTTATTTTCACATGAAGAGGGGCTTTAAATCCAACTTAGTTGATCAGCAGCTGCAGTCAGTAGTCAGTATCCTCGACAAAAGTCCTTCTCTGGACTTCTCTACAGGAAGCTTAAACAGAGCTGCCAGTTCGCATGTCCAGTTTGCCAAGCGCAGCCTCAGTTTGGCATTCCTTGATGGAGCTGCAGGACAATTGTGGTCGATGGCTCGCTGGCCCAGGGCATCTCTCTCTCTCTCTCTCTCTCTCAGATGTAGGATCCCCACTCTGTCACCCCCTCCTCTCTGCAACAGGGACTCCTCACTGGCTCCCATGTGAGCGTTCAGCCTCACCCTGCCAGCAATCAGACTCAGGCTCAGTGGGCACTGCAGTGTTGGATGGGGCAGGGATGCGGATGTGACTGTTGAACATGAGCCAATAACACACAAACACACACACACACACACACACACACACACACACACACACATACACACACCACCATGCAGTGTCTCTGAATGTTATGGTATTTAAAGAGCCTTTGCACTGTGCTGAAAGATTTGTGCGTGCAAGATGCATGACCTGAGGCTGCACATGTAAATAGGAAACAGCATCAAAGAGTCGGAGAAAATCATCATTTTGAAATGTTCACGGAAACACGGTTTAAGTGTCTTCGTATTTGTGAAAGTGTGTGCAATCTTACAGTTACTTCTTCATCCACACAAAGATTTCACCCCAACCTCAGCAAATATTACACAAACTAAAATATAGGTATAAATTAGAATCAAGCAGACTGATGAATCTGTGTCTGTAACTTTGTTTTTTCGTATTAGGGTTGTACAATAAATTGGATAATTCTGTTACCACATTTGCATGTATGTTTACATAAATTGTTTATTTATATTTGTTATTTAAAGAACTTAGATAAAAATAATAATTAAAAAAAAAAGTAGAATATGTCACATCAGAAGTTTGTTCTATAAATGTTTTCGTATTTTGCACAGTTGTGAGCGTAACATTATTTAAATACAAAGCCCACAACAGTGCAAAATAGTAAAAAATGATATTATTTGTAAAGATGAAGCATTCATCTGGCCAGTCCTGAGCTGTGGAACAAATACTTGTCCATGTTGTAGAAGTTGAAGAACGTAGAACATCTGAGGAATTCACAGCCGCACTTTCTAGACAATGAAGAGGTTTTACTTTGAGGGCAGTCGTGCCGTTTTGTGTGTGAATGCTTCTATCAACAAGATCTCCTAAAAGTCTTGATGCATGACTCAGCTAAAGCGTTCCTTTTGAGTGATGTCAACCCTGCAGCGTCCTTGCACGTACCCACCACATCAGCAAAGATAATCAGATTAGCTGAAGATCCATCACTTTTATTGAACAGTATAGGCTCTAGGGCCCAGAGTCTAAGCAATTGATTTTACAGTCTTACCTGTCTCTGTTTGTTGGCAAGGTGTAACATCCTGGTAATTTAAAAAAAGATCAGAAAATCAATGGGGTACAGTCGCCAACCTGTTACTATGGACTTTAGCTGAATGCTGTACTGTCTGTTTTATTCCTGCTGTTGAAAAAAACCTGTGGTATGAAAATGAATTCAGTGCTCACCGCAGCTCACCAGGCTCTCGTCTGTCGCCTTTCTCAGTTGGTGCCATTGTCAGTTTGATGAACAAGGAAACAACTTTGAATTCTGCATAAAATTATCTAAAAGTACCTGTTTGCACTGCAGTTTTTTAATCAGCATCATGGTGTCAAAGAGCTTTTTAAAGCTGTATCCTAACTACAAGAAGCACTTCACTGTTTCCCGGTTTGAACTGGTTGGTACGTGAGTGAGATATTGTCTGGACTGATAAGCTACAGAGAGATTTCCAGCAATACCCAGCTGCAGTTGTTGGTTTGTTTGTTCTGAGAGGGTTTGTAATCACTGCCCACTTATTTTAAGTAACATAGCAGCTGTGATGAGTCTCTATTGAAACCATTCTGATTTTCTTCTAACTTCTCCGTTTCTCTCTCTCTCTCTCTCTCTTCAGGGAAATGAGGCCAGTTACCCCCTGGAGATGTGCTCACATTGTAAGTATTTTGTACCTTTTTGCTTTGCTCTAGATGAACAGGGCTTGATTTTGTTCAAAGCATGACGGCCTCTGAATTTATATCTGGTGTAGCTCATCGTTCGCAGGGTTTCTCCCAGAAAGTTGACCCACTCATTAAATACATGCCTCTGCTTTGTGTTCATTTCTGTGATGTTGCAAATCAGTGAGCAGGGTTAAGCATATTTGCATTTTTTGCAACCTTTTTTTTGTGAAACATCACTGTTTTCTACTTGGTCATGTTTACAAGATGTGTGCCAATAGACATCTTTGAGCTCTCAGTGGGAGGAGGAGAACTGAGAACGGATGATTCACTTTTCTTCTGCGTCAACATGATATCTGGGCCTGCCGTTGTTGAAAAAGTCCTGAGAGAGGCAGTTTTCACACCAGCTCGCTCTGGTGCACATGGCACGGTTTCCCCGGGACGTTGTTGAGAACCAGGTTAAAATGGGTCCACTGCTGCACGTGTTTAATGAGCACTGAGCCTGTGATAGGTCCCTCTGTAGTGTAGCGCTTCTTCAGGGACATTGTTTAGGATGACTTCATCGTGTCTCTGAAGCAGAGTCACATGTCGTTAATTATTTTAACGTAAACGCTGCAAAGTTAGTTGTTGAGGTTTGATTTTTGGCGCCACAGTTAAAAAGGTGTATAAACTTATTAATGGATGGATAAACTATAGTGTTGATCAAACAGTGCAGCAGGTACAGGGAGACAGAAAAGTGCAGGAGGGACAAACGTTCTGCTGGGGTTTAAAATTACACCAGTCTTCATGAGTAGATGAGCTTTTCTTGCAGCTTTTTACAGGCAGAAGAAATAGTAAAAACGTGCAGATGGAGACATCTTGTTATTGTCAATAATCAATATGAATAGTAGTGAGAGTGACAACGACAGAGGACTTCCTTGCTACGTGACTAAACTCTTTTAATCACTCAGTAGTGTTTCATTTTGAGATCACCCGTGTCTCAGTGTTGCCCAACAGAGTAAGCCACAGTAACACACTCAGTGTGACACATCTTGTTAGAGTGAGCAGAGCTGTGGACACACTGTGGCGTGTCCATACTTGTATTAATGACTAACGTTGTGCGGGTCCTGGCCAAGGCGGACAGGACCTTGGCCTGTCTGGCCTTCCAGGCATTCCTCCCCGCCCGGATTATGGTGAGGGAGGTGGATTTGGATGATGCATGACCCTGACCTGAACCCATGAAGGACCTCTGCAGTCAGTCTGGGATATTTACAGCTTCTCTCCATTCTCTGTCCATTTCTGTCTATCTCTCTCTCTTTGGCTGTCCTCCCTCCTACTTTGTTCTTATTTTATAGTGGTTGAATGCATCAATATGAGCATTTAGATACTTACTGTAACTGCAAGAAGCACTTTTACCTGCTAGATTGAACAGTTTTCAACTTGGAAAAAATGTTCAGTGCGGCTACTCTGCTTGTCTCTATCAAACACTCTCTTTTTCTCGTCATCTGTCTCCTGCTTTCTCTTTCTTTGATTTTTTTTTCCTTCCCTCCCTCCCTCTCACTGCCTTGATCTTTCTTTGGCTTTCTCTCGCTGTCTCTCACACCCTCCACTGACAGAGCAGCTGTTCAGCTCATCAAGTGTTTGGACAGGCTGTGAAGAAATTAGCTCTGGCCTGCTGGTCAGATAGAGACGCCCTGCTGCAGCTCAACCTCACCACCCTGAGTGACTGTGAACCAACAAAGTCGAACACCCACTCGCCTGTACCTGTCATCAGACCGCTCTTAAGTTTTGCTTTGACACTATGGATTGTGAAATAAGGTCATTATTATATGCTGGAGCGTGAGTTTTCTTGTCAATGCAGCGTCTCACCGCCGCTGGCTTAAGTGGCAAAAGGCCAGATCATCACCCTCAACGCATCACGCTCTCACACAGAAACGCAGCAGTGAGCCTGAAACCGTCACAGGCCTGTCTACAGCCGCCCAAAATAAACGGCGGGCAGCTCGCTGGAGTTCCTTGTTGCTAGGGGTTTCCCTGAGGGCGGGAACCAGAGCCTCTGTTGGTGGGGGTGGTGGGGTGAGTTGGGGGTTTTCTGATGACGGCACAGCTATAAATATACACTATCAGCGCAATGCCCTGGTTCGTCCTCTCCGTTCAGTCCATGCAGGCGAGCTGTACATTATCAGAGCAGCCAGAGCAATCAGCCTAATGCACCGAGTCCTGGAGCTCTCCTCTGTAGTACACACACTCAGCTGTATGGCCTCCTCTATACAGTGGCCTAGATGAGATAAGACAGAGAAAAGGTGTGTGTGTGTGTGTGTGTGTGTGTGTGTGTGTGTGTGCGTGTGCACCTCTTTTCTTTTTTTTTTAGTCATAGAAATAACCTGACTTCCAAATCCACAGGTAATCCAGAATCTGTTCTGTGCCGACCTGATGAAAACAGCAGAGAGACCAACACTAAGCACAATTTTAGCTAATTATACAGTATATCTTTTCAAAGGTTCACAGCAGTGCTGCATTTTCTTAACCAAGAGTTGCAATTGTAGGTAAATTACATATTATTTAGTGCTGTACTGATTATCCTTCAGAAAATATCCCCTTAAAATTTCATGAGACTGAGTAACATTACATTTTCAACAGTTCTATTAGAATTATTGAATTGCACAATATGGTCAAAAGTAAAAAGGTTGTGATTTCAAACTTGTGTTAGAACTTGAACATGAACACGGTTGTAAATATGTCGACTAGGGCTGCACAGTTAATCAAAATATTATTGAAATCTGGTGCTACAGAGATGCCCCGGCCTACAAATCATATTATCCTGACGTAAGGGAACAAGCTTGTTTGGTAGAGACACCAACAAAAATAACATCATGATTTTTTTATTTTTTATTTTTTTTTCGGTGAAAATTAAATAAAAAAATTATTTACTAAAATCTTAGTTCATACCGCAATCACAATGCCTCCCAAAATAATCACATGATTGATTGAAACTTAGAAACTTCGTATTGCACTTCCATGATACTCGGGCCAAGATATATCAGTCAAGCCATAGAAACATTTTGGATCCCACTCTTCCCATAATGCAACTCAATGGCATCTCTTCAGTAGACCCTTCCTTACTGTCAAGCACCCGTATCTTTCAAACTGCCTGCCTCTAGTTTGCAGTGCAGCGTTTTTGTTCATCGGGGGTTATTTTTCTCAGACTTTAGAGAGAGCCACAGATGATGTTATACAACGGTTTTCTCACGCTGAGCAGCACTCCTCATGACCACTAAACTGATTTGTGAGTTCATCTTCAGTGATTAGAATCTGTGGGTTTTATTTATTATCTTGTATTTGTCACACACTGTTGTCTTCTGATATGTTCCCTAGACAACACTACAACCTTATTTGCCCAGTACAAACCCATTATACTAATTGGCGCAGTGTCATGCGTCAAACTCATGTACTTACTGAGCTGTGCATGTAACGTCCTCCTGTTTACCTACTCTCACACCTTATCTTGTGTGTTTGGAGAGCGATATGCAGCAGGGTCTAGGCTGTAATTATCAGGAACATGCCGACAGAATTCTGCACTGTAAACCCCCCACACACACACACACCTCTCGGTTCAGGTTAGCTTTGTTAATGGAGTCACATGTCTCCATTAATGTGCAGGGTGGACCTTTTTAATGGCTGAGCATGCTTAAGAGGACAATGACATTTTGGGAACATTGTGTTTTATAATTATACAAAAACGGGGAGGAAAAGCCAGCTGCACTCCGCCAGATTTTCAGTTCACACAGCTGTGCTGCTGCTTAATGCTTAGCTTGTGCTACCTGACTTTTAGATGTGCTACGAGAAATGTCTCAGTGTTAAGCAGAACATGTAGGGTACAAATATCAAATGCAATTTGTTACAGAAGCACTGGTACTGATATTAGTATTGACCTTAGTGATACTGGGTCTAAAATCTAGCCTTTCTCACTTTAGCTCAACCAGAATCAGAATTGTTTCAATGTTTCATCAACTACACAGGCACAGATATCTGTCCTGATGACATTTTTGTAAACACATATTGATATATTGATAATAAAGACAGCGCAAACTGTACAGGAAACCATGCAAGACAAGCTATGGAGCAAAGACTAGAGGGAGAGCCATTTGGCCAATTTCTTTGTTAATTGCTCCTCCTGTGTGCATTCGGAGGACATCTACATATGCATGTGTTTTCATGCGTACACCTGGTGAACAATTGTTAAAACACTTCCTCCTTTTTTTCCGCCTGTGTGTGTGTGTGTGTGTGTGTGTGTGTGTGTGTGTGTGTATCTGCGCATGTGTGTGTGTGTGTGTGTGGGCTACTTTGGGGGGCTAACGGGTTCCAGTTGCCTAGTAACACACTTGAGGGTGCATACAGCGTTGATGAAGGTGTGTGCGTGTGTGTCTGTTGTGATCTGCGGTGGAGTATATGAGATTAACATAATCATCTCACAGTTACACTGGGTCTCCCTCGGAGCTGCTTATTAGCATATAGCAGTGTGAGGAGCCTCTGACTGTGCAGCCCCCTCAGAAAACCCTCTCCTTCACATGGGAACATTTTTGGATATTTTTCCCTTGAATGATCCATGTAATGAAAAATGCATCCATGGGTATATTTATCTGTTATATTATCATGTAATTAACACTAATTTTCTCTTTGTGTAAAATGTAAAAACTGTTTTTTCAGAGTCATCTTGCGCTCAAATGCATAACGCACATAAAAACAATCCGCCATACAAAAAGTGATTATGGGGTCAAAGGTTGATCTAGCCAACGGTACCATCATATAAAGCCTGCAACTCTACTGTACCTTCATCTCCTGTATTTTCTAACCAGCAACATGGGAGGTGTCCATTTGAGTATCAGTTTGCAACATCGCCCACATAGTCGCAGCTGTCTCTGCTGCCGAAGGCTCAAACACACAGGCTACGGCATGACTCTGGGGTTACAAACATGTCCGTGCCCTCCTCCTCTGCAAGCTGAGGTCACGGAGAAGGACAGTGATCATCAAGGGCAGGGTTGTTTTTGCCGGTTTTATCCCGCCTATATTTATAACTTCCATATTAAATCCCTCAGTTTATTAATGGAGAAATAAGGAAGGAAAATTTGCTTATTTATTTCATATTAAATCAGATTTTTTTTTGATGCCTATAATTGTAAGTACAGATGTTAGAATAAAAAATAAAAAGATCCATCAAGCATCATCATTTCAGGGACACCTCTCCTCTACATACAGTGACACTAGTAGTTCTTTATTCGATTCACCTCACTTATTTGTTGGACACCACATTTTGAGGTCTGGCCACTGTAAAGGAGTCAGTGCTTGTAAAGCTGGTGATCAAGGGATTTACTCTTTATTTTACTGCTCTCACTGGAAAGAGTTTGCATAAGAGTATGAGATAATGACAGTTGAATCAGAGAACCTTTTAGTTTATTGGGTGCTTTCCTTGGAGCCGTAAACCGCAGCTATGATACCGTTCTGGTTTTTTACCTCTTGGCCATAAGTTATCAGAAAGAGCCATATACTGGATAAGTCAGTCGAACAAACTGCAGTAGTAAACGTACTCTACCCGCCGTCTTAATCATGAGTTTTATTTGGCTCAGCTTGGAGCCACGTCTGTCTGTGGCGCTGGCAGACGTGGGACGTGTTGGTTCAAGACCTGGAAGGGGACTCAGACTGTGAGAAAGCTGTTGTCCTCGCTCGCATGAATTATACATGTACCTACTCACTTGGCAGTTCCAGACAGCAAGAAGGGATCTGGGCAGAGTGTTCAGATGTTCCCCCGCTCGGCTGCTGCACCGAAGTTTGTTATGTGTTGTAAATGTCAGAGCGATTTTTCATTTGTACAGCTTATCCCACTGACCT
This sequence comes from Seriola aureovittata, assembly GCF_021018895.1. Classification (NCBI taxonomy): domain Eukaryota; kingdom Metazoa; phylum Chordata; class Actinopteri; order Carangiformes; family Carangidae; genus Seriola; species Seriola aureovittata. Next base: position 20,839,012 of record NC_079377.1, read on the forward strand.
GACTGTGTAGCAACAAAAGGTACTTAAACTGTGACAGGGAACCGGTTTGAAAGATTAATATTAACATCTGCTGTTTGGTGGAGAGTTCTACTTTGTTGGCCTTATACAGCGATAGTGTAAACATATTTGTAGGGCTCGAAGCAGTTCAAGTTCAAGTTGAACCCTCCATACTCGAGTACCTTAGTTATCCCCTCTCTGCTCCTGAAAATGGCATCCTATTATATGTTGACAAGGGCTTCTTAATTATAAAGTTATTGGCGAACAGAAAGGGAGGTCTGCTCTACCAGTTGTTCGGTGCCATTGATTTTGCACCCACTTGCAGAATGTGGGGTGTGTGTGGTGTCTGCAGGAAGTGTGTCGGGAGGAAACTGAACCCTAAATCAAACAATAGGCTCACACCCACACTGACACATCTAGCTGGGCCACCTTGATTAGATAAATATGGCTTTGAGTTAGGGCACTAAACCCGGTATGGTGATTATCTGTAGCACCAATATCCCTCGCACGGACCGTTAAATCTATGAGCCAAGGTTGTGTCATCTGCTGTGCTGAACAGGAAACAGGAGGCTGCTGATAAGGAAGTGTTTTGTGTCACAGGACAGCCATGTGCTTGGCTCTGATAACTCACACCTAGTGGACATAGAAACCCTGTGGTATACATCAGATTTTGCGTGTGTGTGTGTGTGTGTGTTTGTACCAGAGGTTGTCAGGCACATGAAAACAAGGCAGTGCCACCTCGTTATAAATAAAAAAATACTTTATATGTGCAAAAATCATGGAAATGAGATACAGTATAATAAACATTCATTGTATCCTAAAGGGTTTTGTGTCTTGCTCATGCAAAGGCTCATTAATCCACAGGCCACAGTGGCTTTTGCATCACAAATTCAATTCGCCAGGTGCTCGCACAACACACACACACACACACACACACACACAAAATTTACCAGTGGCTGATGTTAATGCTGAAGACAAATAAGAGCATTATCCATTAAAGACGAACCAGGGAATGAGTTTGAGTTATACAAGAATTAAAGTTTGTAGTCATACAAGGGAAAAAATTAATTGATTTTTGATTGTCTTGATTTTCATTTGTAATTGTTCTGATGTACTCCTACGTAACCATTATACTAAGGCTGCAACTAACAATCATTTTCCTTACTAATCAATTAATCACCTAGTTTAAAAATGTAAGAAAATCGTCAAAAATTTTGATCACAATTTCTGATAGCCTGAGGTGTTTTGTTCAGATGTCTGCGCCCGACAGTCCACTACACAAATATAATCAACTGATTATCATAGAAGACCAAGAGAATCAGCAAATATTCTAATTTTTAAAAAATTCTGTTGACTGACTAATTGATTAATTGGCTTTTTGTTTCAGTTTCATACTGTATTACACCATGTCATATTTTTGTAGTTTTTAGTCTTCTTTAGTATTTGACTTGCAATTGTACATGTAGATAAAAGTTGTTTTTGTTAATGTCCCAGGTAAGGTGAACTGACTTAACCTCTACTCTCCTCCACCTCGATTGTTTGCTTGCAGCTGCTTGATTAAGGGTGCTAAGTTCAAAACCTGAAGTCTTTACTGTATACAATATATCATTACTGGACTGGTCATCAGAGCAGTGACGATAGGACCTGATGTATAGCTCATGTACAGTGGAGGTCAGCAGATTGTTCACGTTGTGCTGCTCTCCGTTTGCAGTCTGCTGCTGTGGTTGCGTCCATTTCCAGTTTTCTCTTTCTCAACCTCTGTATCTCTCACTCTCTCTCTCTCTCTCTCGTTCCTCCCCTACTCCTCCACCACACTCTGATTAGTCATGGAGCTAATGTATCACAGCATGTCCGAATGTTGAAACCCAAAACACAACCCACACCCCTTCCTCCCTCTCTCTCTCTCTCTCTCTTTCTCTCTCTTCCTCTATCATGTAATAAGTGGAACGATGGGATAACATCTCGTTGCTTCAACCTCGAATCATTAACATGGTTCTCTTCTTGGATTGCAGACATATTTGTGCATCCAAATATATATCAGGTGTAAACCTTTCCATTTTACTGACGAATTTGTTTTGTTTTTTTTAATCCCTTTGCTCTGTAGCCGGGTTAGGGTTAAAGTTAGTGACAGATTACAGAAAATATCCAAGTCTCTGAACTCAACTGGAGGGACGTGCACCATTCTTCCAAAAGATATTCCCCTTACGGACCCGTTTGCCACCTGTATGAATACAAGCAGGAGATATCGTAGCCTGCAAAAATGCCAACATGTCCTCTTTGTAATTACCACCAGGAGGCTTCCTGCCCGCCCCCCGGTTGTCAGATTCAATGCAAAGTAAATCTGATATGATGCAAACTTTTCCTTGAACTTTACCTGCACCGGCTGTCCTCGTGGAGGTCAGTAAACCTGATCAGAACTGGAATGAACTGAATTCTTGGTGTCATAAATTTGTCACACCTCACTATTGTCCCTCCTTCCCTCTGTCAGCTATGTGTTAAGATTAATATATAGCCCTCGTCTTTTAGGACCCCAGATTAAAGCAGGCAGTGTAGTAGTTTGTGGTTGGCCATCGGGATCACGTGATTATGTGTGAAAGAGCTTATATAGTAATTAACAACTGGCTTTGTTATTGCTTCTGGATTACTCCTTGCTATTGTTCAGTATACTGACTGGGGAGTTAAGGCAGTTTCAGATGGCAGGGGAACAAAAGATCCAGATCCCTAAAAAAGCACCAGTAGAACACAAAAGCTGTAAGTTTGCAAAAATGATCTGTGTGTTTGTCTTACTGCTAATTCCACTGTTACTCCCTCTCCTCTACCTTTTCCCATCAGCTCTCATTTCTCTACCTTCTCTCCCTTTTTCCTATTTTATATATTTATTCCTATTTTATCACCGCAGTGTTTTACAGTCTAGCAACTGGAGCGTTTTCAATACTTGCACCAGTTTCAGGTCTGTCTGTGTAAGTGCAGTACAACATGTACTGTGGTTGCTGTGGGTCCACAGCTCGGAGCAGTTTGCCCAGGCCGGAAGTGGTGTCCTTGACCTAGTTGCAAGTGGTGGCTACTAAAATTTATGACTACAGTTCATGCAGGTGTTGGCATAGGGATATTTATATTTTGCTAGTGGCTTAGTGGATGTGATGCTTTACTGTTCTTGGGAGAATACTGCTGCAGGTGAGCAATTTTTCCCTGTCACTTTTAACTCTTTCCTGTCTCTGTGTGTCCTAGTATTACTTCCCCATGTGGCTGCTCTGAGTTTGGGGGGCTGCGTCAGGGCACCATGAATCTGACCCCTGCACACTTTACCATGTGTTTTCTTGTAATTATGATGATGTAGTGATTGGATAAGAACACCAGTTGAATGTCTGCAAAGAAATTGTAACTCATCCGGATCTTCTCCCCCTTTCTCTCCTTCTTTTTCTCTTTGTCCAGTCGATGCTGATGAGATTAAGAGGCTAGGGAAGAGGTTTAAGAAACTCGACCTAGATAACTCTGGCTCGCTCAGTGTGGAGGAGTTCATGTCGCTGCCAGAGCTGCAACAGAACCCGCTGGTGCAAAGGGTTATCGACATATTTGACACGGATGGGAACGGAGAAGTGGACTTTAAAGGTATGCCATAAACTCTGCCGGCAGGGGGAACTACCAGTACCTGATTTTACAGCTTTATCCTGGACTATATTTGTCTGTGAGATGTTTTTAAAGATACGACAACACTGCTGTTGTCGTATCAGTACATTGACTGCTATCCCACATTCAATCACAACTTAATCATTATTAATAACTCCATGATCATACTTCAGAAGGGCTCTATCAAAACTGCTTTACTTTACAGCCACTGTTTGAATTTTGTTGTGCCATTTTCACAGTTTATATGTTGTGACATTCACAGAGCAACCAGTTCACTCAGAGGAAACTCTTTTATGTCTTTTATGTGACGTAAATTAGGCCTTTGTAATTGCTTTGGTCTGATCAGAATTTGTCTCTAGGCATTGATCTTTATACACATAATTTTAAGATCTGCCAGCGAACTAACACAGATTGGTTTTACTATTTGACGTCTGTATGATATCGGTATTTAGCATCAAGACTCTAATCACGTAACTGCTTGCAAGCGTACACCAAGTTTAGTACATCCCTGAAAAAGAGGAACAGCTGCAGCAGATACAGAGCTCACTGTAGATATAAGCTTAAAAATGACCATGAGTGGAGTGTATCTGCAGAACAGGAGCTCAGCAGTTAAAGTTAAATTATTATACGAGTAACAGAAAAGAAAGGAGTCAAAAAATCAAACGTCTTGAGTTGAAATATTTCTCTGTACTTGACTGAATTCAATGTAGGTTTCAATATGAGTATTTACATTTCAGCAGGGAAAGCAGTCAAATCCATTTGCTAAACAACCACCAAAGCAAAACAACAAACAGTCGACCAGTACAAGAACTTACTCCACCATTAATACCACTGCAAATCCTGCACATACTGGTGGCAGCCGGAACTATTCTTTATTCAGCTCACACTATTTGGCAGCTGCACCATGTTCCATCAGCATTTAATGTAATTTGAAGCTCATTTTCTACAATAAAGCTGATTAATATCAGGCTTCATGTCAATGCACAAATACACAGCATGTGAGTGGCAAAGAAATCTACTTCCTAACTGAATGCATGACAGGGAATTACCCCTAGACAAGTTTCACAAAACAGACCTATTGTCCTCCAAGTGTAGAAATACAAAACTGTCTCTGAGGTTTAACTGCAGCGCATGATTAAAAATAATCAGATCTCGATATCTAGGGACTTTGCACCCAGCAGCCTCTCGTGTCTCTCAACTCTTCAGTACAGTAGAAGTGCTTTTCAAAATGGAGATCAGGAAATGCAATCCAATATGTATGACCAGGATTCAAGTCTTGACAGTCGGTGAAAACAAGGTGGTGTTATATATGATGAGCTCTGACCAGGGTTTTGAAACGTTAAACATGATGATTTAGATTCACTGTCGAAAACCTATTGTGCTGTTTATCGATGTGAAGTATATTCCCTCACCTCTGTCTTTGTTGCAGCCTTTCCACTGTCACTATACATCATAAACATTGTACAGTATACCATGATATCAAGATGTTGATGTCTGTAATGTTGAGGTGGAGCCTTATGGGCACTGATTGTTGTTCTCCTCTCCCAGAGTTCATCGAGGGAGTCTCGCAGTTCAGCGTCAAGGGGGACAAGGAACAGAAGCTTCGGTGTAAGTAAAGTTGCTTCTTCATTAAAACCACATGTGGCCAGAGGTAACACAGGCTGTTCAGGGTGTCTTCTCCCCAAACACGTCTGCTTGCTTCGCCGCTTTGGGAGTTGAACCTGTGTGTCTCCTGTGTCTTCCCTGTTCTGTTTGTCTCATCGAAAACTCCCCTGGTGAAAACGACAGTAAACGTTGATTAGTGCGCAAAATTAACTCACCTGCCAAGAGATAGGGCTTGTTGTTTTTTTTTCATGTTGCTATCAGAACTGATTATCCTTCTAGTCAGACTAATTAATGCAGAAATGTCAGCCAACCAGTTTTTCAGTGTCTCTGGAATCAAGCCTGAAGCTTCAAGGCAGTTTGTCTGGAAACCAAACAAGAGCATGTCTGATAAAGGATTATTGTTTTCATTGGCTCAAGGAGAAAGAGTCCTTCTTTCAAATGTTAGTCAGTGGGTGACCAGAGCTGAATCAAAGACAAGTTCTCTTAACATTCGATGGTCTGTGGGTGCTGCTGTGTAACTCATTTACCCCTGCTTCTGTCCCTCCCCTTCCCCCCCGTGCCACACCCTGCACCACAGTCGCTTTCAGGATCTACGACATGGACAAGGATGGCTACATCTCCAATGGCGAGCTCTTCCAGGTGTTGAAGATGATGGTAGGCAACAACCTGAAGGACACGCAGCTCCAGCAGATCGTGGACAAGACCATTATCAACGCAGACAAGGACGGAGACGGCAGGATATCCTTCGAAGAGTTCTGTGCAGTAAGTGGAAGCCCTCCTGGGGTATTTTGGGGGTGAGGGCGTGACGTTTCTGCTGATGCAGCTTGTTGTGGTGAAGGCAAATGTCAAAGGGGCAGAAAACCCTGGAAACAGCTTTTTGCTGAGGCTGGACAGCACTGGGTTTCAGTTTCATGCTTCCTGGTGAAATATGGTGTCAGGGGCTGTAAATATAGGCTGGTGAGTTCTTGCTACATGTGATGGGACACTAAAAATACTGAGCCAGCACTTCGGCTGTAATACACCACAGGAGCAACAAATAAAAGATCACATTTATTCTGTGTTGAGCTGGAGCCAATCTAACAACTGTGAAATAAGACTATATTTATAGTGAGAACGCAATAGTCAGGAGTGCATAGTGCCTTGACATTAAAATCCTGGGATGATCATGTGAGAGGGGTGACCACCAATGTAATAAGAGTGAAATGAGATATAAAAGCACAGGGGTGGAGGTTTGCTTCTGTAAAATAAGAAAGTATTAGAGCCAGTGGAGCAAGTCGGGGGGTTAATGAATTTCTTTGAAAAGATGAGTTTTCAGGCTGCAGTGGTGAACAGGGAGAGGCTCTGCTGAGTTACTTCACCGACATTATCGCTGCCAACACTTCACAAGCAGGAAGGTTTTCCTGCTGGAAAGTCCACCTTTATTTAATTGGACTCAATACTCGGGCCTTGATTAGGTAAAGCTAACATTATTCAGAGATCGCTCCGACCAGTCACTCCGAACACACTCATATGAATAAACGCATAACTTATCTACAAGACATGACCATAAACAACAGCAGCGGAGAGGACACACTCACACTGGACTTTGACGACAAAGGCTAAGTCATTTTTTAAGAACCATTAGAGTAAATGAGAGGAATATGTAAGATTTTACTGATCTACGACTGAGAGGGAGGCAGGAGAGAGAGGAGTTAATACGGCTCTGTCAAGAGCCGAGCCAATGCATATTTGAATCAATAGCTGCTGGAGTTGATGCAGTTCAAATTAAGACACGGCTGGTCTTTTGCACTTCACCAAATGAATTCATCCTGGAGATATTTCAAAGATGACAGAATTACGACGGGGTTACTCTCTGAATCAGCTCTTTAAAGATGTGGCCACAGTCGGAAATAATGAGCAGATGGCATTAATTAACAGCTGAGGTACCAAACATAGTTATTTCTGCCTTACTTTTATAGATTGAAAGAGGATCTGTTCCATGCAGCAGTGCTGTTTGCGAAGGTTTCGACCCAAATCAATGCAGAGAACCAAGATTTTGCCGATATGCTGTCGTGCTGATTTAAACACCATTACAGTTCAGATACATGGCCTTAATTATCTAATTTAAGATCAAAGAGGGAAACAAAGTCTCTCTCAGCACAATTAGCGTTCTCCTCCACATAACGCATGTCTCCTGTTGGACCCCAGTGGAGGCCGCTTTGCTCGGAGACATTTTCTGAAATGAAAGGCACCGGCTCTAACTCTGACAGACACAAGGCCCACATTTGACGGCTGCATCTCCGGAGCCTTGAACTAAAAAGGCTCTCGTCCTTGTGAGCATGTATTTTCAGGATGGCGCAGGAGAATATTACATCCTGTTTTTAACAAAGCGGCGCCGCTCAAAACACTTGGAGGAGGAGACTGTGTGACATGATTTGTGTCTGGCGTATAGACGTCCTGATCTGAGCGTGTAGGATTAAAGAAGCTGCAACAAAGAGGGTGTAAAAATAAAATGGATGTAAAAATAGATTATGTCAAAAGGCTGGGAGTAGTAAAAGGAAAGGAAAGGAGATTTAAATGGTAAAACTCTCTTATAAAGCTGTAATGCACTGCTGAAACCATCTGTCCATTAAAGGGACACTTCACTGATTTCTGAATCTCTGGAGGAGATTTCTCAAGTTTGAAAAAAATAAACCTAATGAAAACAATTATGTTGGCTTGACAATTGAGTTGCATTATGGGAAATGAAGCATGCATTGCATTTGGAGCTTTACTTTTGCTGCAGACTTAACTGTCGCCTCTGCTGCTTCGATTTTGACCAGTCCTTTGTTTTTAATGTGTCTGTCGAGAGCCTCCGAGCTTTATATAAATATTTGTTAGTTGAAGTGTACCTTCAGGCTCCTGCCGTTGTGAAAGCTGGTTCACCGTCATGGCTGGACGGGACACTGGGAAACTGCTTTATCGTTACTTTATTATTAACACCTGTGTTTCTTCCTGCTACAAGCCAAATGCCTCACTAACTGCATTTACCATGGCTGCCTCTAACAGCCCTGGATTAATGAATGTTTTCTCTTTTGCCTCTCTCTCTCTCTCTCTCTCTCTCTCTCTCTCTCTCTCTCCTCCAGGTGGTCGGCGGTCTTGATATACACAAAAAGATGGTGGTGGATGTGTGAGCGCTCCCTCCGCTCGCTGAATCCCCCCCTTCCTCCTCGACACTCGCTTTCTCCACCATCTCTGAAGATCTGCTCAAGACGTCCGGCAAAACGCTCTCTGTGTAACTCAATGGAAGTATTCTCTCTCTTTCTCTTTATCTCTTTCTTTCTCTCTCTCTCTCTCTCTCTCTCATTCTCTCTCTCTCTCTCTCTCTCTGTGAAGCCACTTTTTCTTTCAAAAACCACGGGCCTCGTGAAGCCAACTTTGAAGTGTTATTGAACTGTAAATCCTCTCAATAACCCGGTCGTAGCACTTTAAGAGACTGAAGGACATCTATTTGTCATTTGCAAGAGCATCTCCGATTTTGGATGAGGGGGGAGAAAGGGGGCTCAGTGAGGAGGCTGGTTGGCTTGTTCATATTTCATCCTTTCTTTTTTTTGTTAATTGTTATTTTTGATATTTATTTTTTGTTCTTGTCTTTTATAAAGAAGAAAAAATACAAGTATATCTATGGTTGTCTCGTGAGGGGAAGTGTATAGTATATTAACACTTGACTTACAGTACAACTAGAAAGTAGGGTATGAAGTGCCAACCAGAACATATCCAGAAACCAGTCCAAGTTATTACCTATCATCACTGCTGTCATCCACGCCAGACAAACTGGCTTGTGACACGTCTGACTGCACGACTGCGAGTCACATTAGATGCAAAACTAAAATCTTCAGTTTTGACTTTGTCTCCTCCGTTTTTAGCTTACACACGAGCAGCTTGGATTAGACCAGTGAAGCTTCCAGTTACTCTTAGCAAAGCAATTCATGTTTTTCTTTTTTTTTTTGTAATAAGATTCGCTAGTTTTATTTATACTTAGGAATGTGTTTATATTGTTGGAGATTATCCTTGTTTCCTGTCATGAAATTATAGGTAGATAAATTAATGCCAAGAAAATGTCTTTCCAAAAAACAATCTGTGGCTGCAAAAGTGATACATGGTTTACTCTTGATGAAGTATTTCGCGTTTTAACCGTGTGCATCCATACGACAATCTCCAATGCAAAGAATAGCTCTGCACTCAGTGACAAAAGTATAGTGGAATCATTATTTTCAAGACTTTTATTTAATGTTAAGGACAGCAGCTGGATGGACTTTGCTAAGAGCTCAGAGTAATAGCTTAAAGAGTGAATAATGGTGAGATTATGTTGTTTGTGCGAGTATATAGCAATTTAAGAGACTTATCTGCAGGCAGCGTTTTTTTTAACCGATATGTGTATATTAGGTAATCAATGTGCTCATCTTCTTTAACAGCAAGAGGAGAAGGCTTTGCCTCTGCTTTACATGAGCCCTTCTGAATACTTACCTTTCTCAGTACAGCGCAGGACGGGTCAGTTTTCTTTAACGCAACACAAACACTTAAGATCTTAACACGTTGGCATGATCAGTGTGCAATGGGACAGACTGTATATTATAGGTAGATTTTTTTTTTTTTTGGAAGGTGTACATTTCAAAAGTTGGCTTCTTCTCCCACTTTTTTTTCTGTCACAATCACCTCATTTTCTCCCCCTTCCACCCACTGATACGAACAGGGAGAAAAACAAATTTAACCAAATTTTCATTTCTAAGGGAAAAATGCTTCCTACTATAAAATGGCATCGGGATAGCTTTTTGTTTTGCTTTGGAGGCCGACTGCTGGTTTGAACAGGAGTTTTCAGTCAGAGATGAGACTCTGGAGTGCTCTGTTGTCCCTTATCCCAAAGCTCTGCACGGCTTGGGCCTCCCTGTGCTTGCATGACATGGAAATATATTTTTTGTTGTGCATGTAGATCAATTTTTTGAAATAATCCTCTTGTTTACACATGGATGGTGATGTTAATATATTTAAGAATTTAATGGTATACAATATGGATGTTGCCAAACTTTGGTAAATGTACACATATTATGAGAGGTAATCCAAATGAACTGAACTACATGTAACTTTTTGTATTTTACCCGGGTCAGCGAGATGCTTCTATTCCAGTAAAAGTTGCATATCTGATCCTGTCTCAAACTGCCACACACTGTACTCAGCTTAAAGGGGAAAGTTTTATGTTTTTTTTTTCTTTCTTTCTTTTGTATATAAGTATTTGTTAAATGCAGTTCTGGCTCTCTGTTCTCTGTATAGTTCAGATTGCGCTTTAGTTTGTAAGTGCTACTTTTTCTCTGAGGGACTTGGGTTCTTTTTAGTTTGTGTGGGGATATCTGAAAAGATTTAAGTTTGAGAACCTTTTTTTCCTTTTTCTGCATGCTGCATCTTATGCTGTGGGACTGTTGGAAACTTGATACTGTATGAAAATTAAATAAAATTTAAATAAACTTTGAAATGTTGAAAGTATTGGATTTTCTGTCAATGCTTTTTTTTTTTTTTTTTTGTCAGAGGGAGCATACAGTCATCATTCGTTCCTGCTCCAAAACCTGCCACCCTACACACTTCAGTGACAATACTGAACTCAATCTTTAGTGGATTTGTACTTATTTATTTACACAAACTCATAGTTTCAGATACCTGCATTTTGTTTTTCTGCATGTACCAGAACTTTTTCCTCATGTGGAGCCAACTGATTCAAACACCAGCTGGAAAACATGAAGCCATGACAGAGGCAGCCGACAGTCTTAACAACACGGATCAAAGTGGGAATTCCATCAGCCAATGGGGGAAGAGATAAACACACGGCAACCAATGAGACTTCAGAATCTTTCAGCAGTCCTGCTAGCCACCACTCTGATGTTGCCATAGACCTTTGAAGGAGGACTTCCTGTAAGGGCACAAGGATTTAAAGGTCACGACTCAGCACGACATCTAGATCCAAAGAGACTGTTGCAAATACAACATCAACTATATGAAAATTACGTCCTCCTTACCCAAGATTAAGTTACAAATCGCTGTCCGGGCCATCTTGATATTCTGAAAAGACCCTAATATGTGAACTTTTCTGTTGAGAGACATGAAGGAGGGTTCATTTTTTTAGTTTAAGAAACAAGAAATCAGACTTCTCTCTGCAGTTAAACAACTACAACACATTTTACAAGCACACCAGCCCACTTATAAATATTCCAGTGAGGTAGGAAATCACAGTTTATAGTCAGCAATTCAATGACACAATCGAATGTTTCTGCATTTAAAAACAAAAGCACAAAACTTAATCAGTCCAGTTTTAGAGAAGTGAGTCTTTCCTCTGTGCCAAACTGAAAACTCCTTTCCTGTTTTGGTTTTTGTTTTTTTTTAAACCAGGCATTTGGGCATTTGGAGATAATTTGATTTGGAAGCAGTAATTCACAAACTTGTGTGATGGTTGTAGCAGTTCAGTTTGACAGATACTGCCAAAACAAAACGCTGCTGCAAAAGTGCAATAAAGTAAGTGATTTAAAAAAAGAAAAAAAAAGAGCTTAATCGTGGTCAATTATACCTGTACTGTAATAAAACTGTGACCACAAAATGATTGTGATCATCATTTTACTGTAACGGTGAAGGAATGATGGTGGGGCGTACTCACGTGTCTGCAAGCACAATGCGAGTCTTTGTGACGTTTTCAATGGTGAATTTGGTTTTCCCTCCCTTCCCTGCTACTCTTCCGATGGCTCTGGACAAGTGGTCTCCCTTCAGAGGTTTCACTGCCAGGACAGACAACAATTAAATAAACACGAGAGACATCTAGTTCGTTTTTTCATCAGGGAAAGAAAAGTGTTCATAAAAGGTGGCCTGTTTCAGAGCAGAGAGAAGGATCCATGGTGCAGCGATCTTACCGTCTGTGACATCAAAGCTTTCTAGGAAAAGCTCATCTAATCTGATGAGAGCTAGGGCATCCTGGGAAGAGAAAGTGTGAGTGTTACATCACAATCACATAAAAACAAAGAATGAAATATTGTGACACTATTATAAAGCTAAGTGTTTCTGCTTATCCAAAATCAAATACCCAGTGTGATGTATGAAAGTTGACAAAGATAATACATTCTTGTGCTTGTTTAAACAATGGGCTAAGGGGTATTGAACAAATTTCCTGTAGCAGGGAGGAAACTTTATTTTATTGGCAGTAAACGACTTGGACTTGAGACAAGTTCAATATCAGCAAACCAATTATAAGATCTAGTCCTGATCCTAAATCTCTCCCCAAACTTGGGTACTGGCCTGACAAATACAGATTTAGTACAAAAACAAAAAAAAAAATGCCAGGAAAATGAAAACATGCAGAGCTAACCAAAGCCTTCCATTAGTGTACTTACTTCAACCTGGAATCCTAGAACAAAGGCTCGAACAAAATCTGCTGCTTTTGTGAGGGAGGCAATGTCCTGTGTGTCTTTGCATGTCTGAAAGAAGGAAGGCATATTAAACACACACACACACACACAAAACTGTGGGTACCAGAGAAAAACAGAGACATTATTATAGTGTTAACATTGCTTAAATAATGGGGCTGTGGAAACTTACTTTGATTTCAACGTTTCTAGTTTTGAGGTTGAATCTGACTTGCAGCTGTAGGTTCTCGACAATGGGAGTGAAAATCTTCATCCAGTTGTCCTTCAGTGGGGTATATCTGTGAGCCGGGACAGCGATTTTGAGCATTTCATCTGGTCCCTGAAACACACATGAAACATAATCATACTGTGTAAAAGCATTAAAGACACATGTTCTGTATAACTAAATTGGGATTTATTAGAATTCCACTTTAGTTACCTGCAACTATAGATTATTTTCATTAACAATTCATCTATTTCTCTACTTCTTCACTATCTATTTTTTCCCCAATTAATCGACTTGTCGTGACTGATTGTTCTTTTCAGCATTTAATTGCTGATGCATTCATCCGTAATGATGGTTTTTAAGTTGTGGGCGGTCTCACTAATCCTTGAACTGCTGGGTGGTTATTAATTATGAATATTTTATGAGCTTATCCAATGTTTTGCATTGTAGCCAGTAGCCAGTGACTGCAGCTATCATACATGACACTGGCAGGTTCATTATTTCCCTCGGCTCACAGAAACAAACCAGTTTTCTAGGGCTGAAGTGATTGAAGTTTATTGATAGAAAACTGATTGGCAGCAAATATAGACTCAACATATTCACCTGCGCTTCATGGGCAGCCTAAACAATCAATAAGGCAAACTTGGCAGAACAGGGCAAGTCCCAAAAATATTCAATCGATGTGCTGGAAGAATTTCAAACATGTACACAACAGTAGTTATAGGTGTTTTTGTCTCCCCCTGTGCTACTACAGTTTAGTCCAGACAAGACTGAGCTACTAAACTACTGTACGTTAATAATAATAACTAATTTAACGTGTGATGAAAAGAAATGACATTAAATAAACGCTCACGTTGGATAAAGTTGAGACAATACACAAAGCACATGTACACACAGATTAGTTACCCTTAGTTTGTCGCCTGAGATCGGTGGAAACTGCGGCCGCTTGACTGCCACGGGCTCTTCTGTGTCCATGTCCGCTCCAGCTTGTTCACGTTTTCGCTTCTGAGTCTTTTTAGATTTGACCTTTGTGAAAGAATCTGTGTCATCTTTACTCTCCGTGGCAGCGCCGGCGACAGGAACTGTACTTTTATCGATGTCCATCCTGAAGTGAGTTTTTAAAAATCGGTTTAAAGAGTCAAAACTGAAGCAGACTGAGGCCACAGTGGCACGAGAGCTACCCTCGTGCGGCGGAAAGGACCCAAACTGCCACTGCGTTAGTGCCTGTAGAGTGAAAATAATTAATAATAGAAATAATGGTGTAATTATTGACAAATATATCTCAGTTGTTTACTCAAGTTTAGTTTTATTCAGTGGAATATTGGGATAAATTGCCTATGTATGTCAACATTAACTCGGGAGATAACATTTTTTGTCAGGCATCTCTTTAGGCAGCCGCGCTACACGGGTCTCATTTGTTTTGGCAGCGAAATGCACCGCTGAACGTTTGTCCTGTTAGTTTTCAAGAGCTTTTCGGCCGTTTTATAGAATATTTCCAAATCAGCAAAGATGTCCTCGCCTCTATCAAAACCTCAGATTATTGCGCATATTCAGAAGAGCTTGAACTACACCGTTTTCGACACTAAATGGATTCCGTGCAGCGCGAAGTTTGTCTGTCTGGGGAACTTTCCGAGAGGAACCGGAGTAATGCAAATATATGAAGTGAAACAAGGGGAGGCTCAGCTTATCAAGGAGGTAAATAACACCTTAACATGCTACTCTTGTTTGCTTTTTTGCCTCTATCTATCTCATTCTATATCTGGCTTATCCAAGGTTTCTAGAAAAGTCTTGCTAGGTTGTTGTCTCCATAGCAACACGCAACAAATGACCTCTAGTAGTCAAAAGTTTTTGAACACCCCCCTATTATATTATTACTTTTAAGAACAGATTATGCTAATGTACAGTATAACTGTCATTTTGGCCTTCCCGGTGCACCTGTCCTTCATAAAGTGCTAATTAGCTGTAAAATTAGGATCTGAGAGGTTGCTAACCATTTACAGGTGTTCAGAGTTTGGCCTGTGGTGGAACAACGTAGAGGACATTTAAAAGACACCATCAGAGTCAAATATCAGCTCATTAAAAGGGAAAAAGTCAGTGTCAGTGACAAAATCTCAGAAGTCTTAATGATGAGAGAGTTTTTATCCCAGCCAGTCCCTTCTCCCAACTCTCCACTTTCCTTGTGCCAACTGGTCAAAATGCACTGCAAACTGTGAGACAAAGTGCTTAAAGACACTTTAACATATCTCTAAAGTGTGAGGGACAACAATCCTTGCATTCCTACTTGATTTGCGCAACACAATGGCCACATTACTTGACCCATGTAAGTAAAAAGAAAAATATCAAAAAGAAAGTAGTGTCTGTGAGCACTGCAGCTTCCTGACAGTCAAAGCAGACATGTTCTTATAAATATATAGTTTGACATCTAGCAGACATCAGTGCGCAGCTACATGAGAGTCAGTATTAATTATTGGTTGGTAAGTAAATGTTTGATCATGTCTGGGAAATTTCAATTAAATCAACTTTGACAAACATTTCTAATTTCTTTTATCCTTACATGTAGTTTTTAAATTTAGGCTATTTGCCGTTACCAAATTTGTCAAGACTGACCAAAAATAAGTATATGGTTCCTTCTATACTGCTATTTCACTGCTTGTTTAATTTTGCCATTCTTTGAGTGAAAGAAAACCTTGTTACTCTTATATTTTAGGTTGAGAAGCCGAAGCCCATAAAGTGTGGGACATTTGGGGCAACATCTCTTCAACAAAGAAACATAGCAACTGGGGATTTTGATGGAAATCTCAATATATGGTATTTTATCCACACCCACTGATGTCACACCATCTGTGTCTTGCCACTAGTAGCATGAAATGGCCAACTGGCCTCTTAATGGAGTTGCTGTCTGACTGAATTGAAAATGAGTTCACACTGAACGTGTTTTTAAGTCTGCTGGTTCATTCAGTGCAGATGCTTCTGTTGTCCACAGGGATCTGGAGATACCTGAAATGCCAGTGTACAGTGTAAAGGCCCACAAAGAAATAGTGAATAGTATCGACGGTGTTGGTGGTCTGGGGATTGGAGATGGCGCCCCTGAGATAGTCACCGGAAGCAGAGACGGTTTGATGTCATTTACAATTAAAACCTCTTCAAACCATTGATGTAAAGACAAAAAGTAGATCCTAGAGTGAATCTTTGAAATCAAAATTATCTCATTTTTAAGTAAGCTGAGATGTCATTTTTTTCCTTGGGGTGTTACAGGGACAGTAAAGGTGTGGGATCCCAGACAGAAAGATTCACCTGTAGCCAACATGGAGCCTATGGAAGGAGAAACCAAGAGGGACTGCTGGACTGTTGCATTTGGTGAGTAAAATATTTTTCTTAAATATTAAAAATATAAGCTTTCAGGGTTGAAAGAGGGTCTTGTGCGTTTGTTATGAATGAAAACAGTGTTCATTTTCCTTTGACCTTTTCATCACAGGTCATGCCTTTAATGATCAAGACCGGTGTGTGTGTGCTGGTTATGACAATGGGGACATCAAACTCTTTGACCTGCGAAATATGTCTCTACGGTGGGAAACCAACATTAAAAATGGGGTAAAGTGAACACCTGTATTGAAATGGTAAAGCATAAAGTAAATCTGCCAACAAGTGGTGTGACAGCCTCTGTTGCATGTGATTTTTGTGAAGTTGTTAAACATTTCAGGCGAAGATTTTCCTCTTGATTTTGTCAAATATTTAGCCAGTGAGGCACCACAGGAAGAAAATTACAACCTTTTCAGAATGAAACAGGGACTCAAACTGACAGTGTGATTTAGCCAACTCAGCCCTGAAACACAAAGAGTAGTTCTCATATTGAAAACCGATGTTGTTATTAGGATAAACTGTCCAGTCATACGTCATTTCTTTTGCACTGCAACCTGCACTTGAATCATACAGTAGACAAAAACAGGGACAGATGTGGAGACAGAGCTGAAAATGACTTCCCAGCGCAATTTAGAATAAAACCACAGGGGAAGTCTGAAGTCAGTGCACTGATTTTTATAGTCGTGTCTCTTACTCATCACCTCTTGAATGTAGATGAACCTGCCAGGGGTCATTATGCCCATTTCAACAGATTCTGTTGTATGGAAAAACTTGGAGTGGAGCCCTGCCATGTGATAAATGCCCAGGGAGTGACTGTTATTTTTTCTTACATCATGACCAGGTATGCGGTGTAGAGTTTGACAGGAAAGACATCAACATGAACAAGTTGGTGGCCACCTCCCTGGAGGGAAAATTCCACGTCTTTGACATGAGGACCCAGCACCCGACCAAGGGCTTCGCCTCTGTTTCCGAAAAGGTAATTGACCTGGGTGAAGAGAGCCAGACGGATGTTTGGCTCCTACGAATGGAATAACGTCAAAAGATTAGTATCATTATTATTATTATTAGTTTTACATTTGTATGGGACAGAGGGAAATGGGGTGCGCGTCGTTTTGCCCGTTTTCACAGCTGGAAGTGTTTGGGGTTGTGTTTGTCTAACATTCTCTGTGGCTTTGTGACACTGGCCAAAAATGACACTGGGCCAGCTAGGAGAGAGAAGTGTGGCGTTTTGTGGGAAAATGCTAGAAAAACACACTTAAACTGGTATTAGTGCACAGCCCAGCTCGCCAAGTGTTTGCATGGTCTGAGAGATGAGAGGCCTCAGCTTTCGAAATATTTGTCCAGTTCTTCTGAGAGATCAACAATTGGCACATCCGTGTCTCCAACCATGAATCATAAGGTTCCACCAGATATATTTTTTGGTCTAAGAAGATATGAGTGTAGCATTACAGAGAAGTCTTAACACGTGGCTGAGGCATTGGATTTTTATTATATTCTTTTATATATTATCATCAACATATATTATAATCAACATCTCTAAACTATACTCTAGATGAGAATTTGCAGCTAGTGGATTTTAAAGGCACCATTTGCTATATTCTTACTAGAATTTTTAAAGTGGGATACAGTTTTGTTTTTTTTATGGTGATTTCATCATATTTGTGTTGCATTACCACATCGTTTCTTGAAATCAGTCACAGTGGAATAAACCCATTTAACAATGCTCAAACTATTTGCTGGAGGTGCTCTTTATATGTACAGGCAAAGTAATAGCTCTCACCAGTGCAGTTCTGTCAGTTTACACAAGGAAAGTGGAGCATTGGTAAAGGTGGGGGCAGGCGAATACGGCCTAATAGAAGAGATCACACTACAGATAAAAGCTGCAATCATAACTGTGTAAGACCATATAATTTTCCCCTCATCAGATTAAAGTATCTAAGAGATTTTCGACGCAGGCTTACAATGTCTTGAAAGGTGCTAAGAATGAAGTTTGCCATTACTGATTTAATAGTAAATTAAGTAAAAGATCTCTCTTTTTTATTTAAGGCTCATAAGTCGACCGTCTGGCAGGTGAAGCATTTGCCTCAAAACCGAGACATCTTTATGACTGCAGGGGGAGCAGGCAACCTACATGTGTGGAAATAGTAAGTTATTTTTGTTAAACAGGAATCAGGTTTTTTGTTTTTTTTTGATTAACTATAAACTGGAAAATATTTTAATTGTGTTTTGATGTCATTTCCAGCGAGTATCCTGCTCAGAGAAGCAAGAAGGACTCAGATGGCGGGGATGTGGGCGTAGCTGGCACTGTCAACCTCTTACAGAACGTCACTCTGTCCACTCAGCCAATCTCAAGCCTGGACTGGAGTCCTGACAAACAGGGCCTGTGTGTGTGTTCAGGCTTTGACCAGTCTGTCCGCGTGCTCATTGTCACCAAACTCCACATGGTGTGAAAAAGCGGACGACAACAAAGACTGATGGTCTGTGCAGCCCTGTACAAAACAAGATGCAACAACACAGATGCATCAATAGTGTTTAAATCACTGCCTTTTTCTGAGGCTGAATTGTACTCCTGGTCATCTTTGGATTGATGATCTTTTATTTGAAGACAACGATTTCCTACTGCAGGTCTTTGCAGCTGTCCATATAGATTTCATACAGCTGATTCTCATCTTTAGACTTATCTTGCCAGAAAATAATTTAACTCATATGAACCGGGAAAGTGCTTGACTGAGCCTTGGAGGCAATGTTGTCCTCTAGTGCAGAGAAATACCCTTGTAACACGATGATACATTTCCCATATTATCAAAAAGCCTCTGCTAGGATGGATAAATGAGTCATTTAATCTTGGAATAATACTTTGGGGAT
Source organism: Seriola aureovittata (assembly GCF_021018895.1). Classification (NCBI taxonomy): domain Eukaryota; kingdom Metazoa; phylum Chordata; class Actinopteri; order Carangiformes; family Carangidae; genus Seriola; species Seriola aureovittata. Next base: position 20,858,086 of record NC_079377.1, read on the forward strand.
CAAGATTTGATTTCTTTATCTATTACCATTTTTGTAGGATGCTTACTGAAACACCTGTCTTTTGTTGCACTATTGGTGAATGTTTTACTCGAGTTTTGTCTATTGTTCAAATTGTCACTTTTGATATGACATTTTAATGAGAACTCTGTGTTTTCAAATTAAATGTGTGTTTGGAACGAAAAATTACCCTTTTTCTCAGTGTCCCCTATCCAATATGAAAGGCTTATTTATGACATCAAGAGTAAGTAAAGTCAAGAGAACTACTGTCTGTATGAACACAGTAAGAGTCTTATCAGCTGAAGACAAAACGTTTCTTTTGGATGTAGAGTAAACAAACTATGAGTCACTTCAGGATCCAAAAGGATTAATACATTTGTTAGAAGGTTACAAGCATCATGTCCAGCATTTGAACTTGAAGAAGTCCTGTAGATCCTCATCGTCCTCACGTTTGTCATGGATCCTCGCGTAGACACTTTTCAGCAGCTTGGTCATGGACTTTCCATCCAAGATGTCGATGTATTTCTCTATGCAACCTACAAACACAGCCACAGATTAGTACAAAAGTGTCTGTCATGTTGTTTGAAGTGTGTTTTAAATTTTTTAAATGGTATTTATTTGATTTTAAATCAAACATTTCAGATGTTTTATGTAATAATATATTGAACATCTTCAGACGACTAAATGAGTCCAACCTGACTTGCCCTATGCAGGCACTTATTTATCTGACATCATGCTGCATGTATGCTCTCTATGTCATGTGTTGTGCCATCTATCTGGCCACCGCACCAGTTGAGTGTGATACATCTCTGTAAATAGATGTCAAGTCACATGCGCCTGGCTACATGATTTCAATACAACACTGCATTTAAACAACACATTTATTAAATATAGATGACCTGGTGATGAACTGGAAAATGTTGGTAGACCAGTGTTTGCAAATAGTAAGTGCTTGTCATTCAAGATAGCTGGGCATTGTCATATAGCATGGTGTAAAGAATGTCACCATTTTATTTTTAACAAAATAATATGAAAGTCAGTTTGCATTTTTCTGTGACTGACAATCTTAATGTGTAATCTGCAAATTCTGTTTGCTTAAACTTTAAAAACATTTATTCCTGCTAACTACTACTGTTGAGTTTTGACTTCTTCCAAGACTAATATTACAATTAATACAGTACTCATAATATAGTAATAGTAATCACTTAGGCCCATGACTTTGCCGTGTGCCACCAGACTGGGGCTCAGGTGCGGGTGGTCGTACTGCTCCAGCATCATCAGCATGCGGACGATCTCTCCTGTGATGAAGGCATCATCGAAGCTTTGCTCCCCCACAGGCTTCAGAGGGAATCTGCAGTACACCTCCACTGCAGCCTGTGGGTCCGACGGCTCCAGCAGCTGCACAAGCTCAATGTAGGCATCGTGGACCTAGACAGCCAGGCAATTCCTTAGCTACATTTTGTTTGGATTACATCAGTTGAGGGAAATCGACACCAGACATGCTGCTCTTATGTCTGTATGAATGACAACTATACTTGCAAGTTATTCAGGTTATCCTAAAAATCACATGTTAAATCCCCCAACATACAGATCGTCTCTTAGCCATGAGACATCATTTAGTCTGAAACCACTCAGGAAGCAACAGCTCTCTTGTCTTGATCACCACATATTCTACCACTTACAGATCTTTTTTTTTTTTTTCAATAAAACCAAATGTTATGTAATTGTCTAATCCAACAGAGGAGCATGTGACCATTCCACTGGAATTAATCACCAAGACTGGAGTCACAGTTGGATGGGTGTGAAACTGGTGATGTAATTCTATAGCCATTGTAAGCTGCGTTGTAAAACCATTGAGGAAATGCCTGAAATCTAAATGTAAGAGATAAGAGCTGACCCCTGGTGCCATGGAGATGACCTCTTGGTAGAGCTGCTTTGCCTGGTCCTGGGTGTCTTCAGAGCGAGAGAGGGCGCGGGCCAGACCCAGCCGTGGGATATGAGACCTGCGGTTCACCAGACTGGGCACAGTGACTATGTCTCCCACAGGAGGCTCTGCAACTAGACATAAAGTAGAATTACCTCCTTTGATAAACAGGGAAGACGTATGTTATTTCATGCTGTGTTATAGATTAGCTTTCACAATGACACAATTGTTATCTAAAGTGAAACTGCAACTTTTTTAATGTCATGCCTCTTGACCTGTTAAATGTTTACATGTTCTTACAAAAAGGACTGAATTAAGTTACCGTACCTGAAACAGTGTAAGGTGTGATGATGCAATGTGACGTCACATCATCCACATTTGAACAGTTATCATTAGGATTGGGAATTTTATATATTTCTAGGGTGAATTTGAAGTTGGTTAATGCAACGTGCATCAACTCCCCTTCCCCCCCCCACATTTCTTTCTGTCTTTTATGTCATGAACTTTGAGCTTATATATTACATTATATTCAGTTTAAAACTAAGATTTGTTTCCCCTAAATCATGACAAGACTTTGGGGAACTCAGTGCTTTTGCCATGCCTTACTTACCCTCCGCTGTCTCAACAGTAATGGGGCAACAGTCCTGTTTAGACTTGCTAGGGGGGAGCTGAGGTTTATTGCCAGTTTTACCTGATCCATCTGGCTTGACTGCTGCTCCAGCTCTCCCCCTACAGGAGAGAAAACATTTCAGATCTGAGTTAGATATAATATGACATACATATCACATTTCTGTCAGTGTTAACGTCTAAGTTTTGTAATGTTTTTCTAATGTGCATATACACTCATATGTACACATAGTCCTCAAACTTTTCAAGATATGTGAATGTTTCCTTCATTCAAAGAATCCACTTTTCATACAGCCTCTACAAGGAAACAAACTTAAAGCTTGTTCTTGTGAAGCTCCCCAGATCGATAAACAGTCATGGACTGTGTTTGTACTTGGCATAAAAATGTAGCAGGTCAAACAGTCAAATACATTTGTGTCCAGACGAAATCTTCCACGAATAAATAGATGTGAACAAACATCCACAGGCAACCACATCACAGGTCTGCCACACACTTGACTCAGGCTGCCAGCGTGACTCACCTGGCTGCAGGGGTTTTGGCTGCAGGACCGGCAGCTTTCGCTCCCCTGATGGGGGCTGGGGTTGCAGGAGCAGGAGCTTTGGTTACAGCTGCTGCCACCCGCCCTTGACCAGGCCCTCCTCTGCCCCGCCTAGCTCCTCTCTTGGCCACACTGGTGTCAGAAGGCCCCTTCACTCCTGCTGGTTGGGTGATGGACTGCTTGGCAGCTTTCTCATTTTCAGCCTTGTGCCGGTCCTGCCACCACCTTTGTTCTGAGCAAACAGGGGATGATTAATGTGGGTGTAGAGTTCATTTTCAAAAGTCTATCATAATTGTTAAATATAAAGTGTTTCAGCGGGGACACATCTATCATTTAGGAATTGCTCAGGTTACCATATCATATACAGCCTGAATTGTCATGAAACCAATGCTGTGCATATGATTTTTACATCAGTGTAAGATGAGGCCAATCTCTATGTAATTCTCTGTTAGCTTGCTGTGTTTCTGAGACCTTAATGCCAAAGACAGTAAGTACACAACAGAGACTCACTGCTCAGCTGTTCAGGAGGCTCTCCGCTCTGAGTCTTGTTTTCCAGCTCAATGCTGGCCTGGAAGCTGAGGCAGGCATCAGTTCTGGCTTCGTTTGACCTGCCTGAATTTGGGTTGTTGTCATATTGAGCTAGCTGTGCCAGACCTAAGAGAAAAAGGGCGTGGCTGTCCCGTGGTGTGATCACTACTGCCAGCTGGCATGCCTGTACAAAGCAGCAGGAGAGGTAGGAAGAAGGTAAAGTCTGAATTCTCTGAACCCAAAACAGAAATCTGTGGTTTGTTAACTTTGCAAAACAGAAAAATAAGAGAAAACAAAAACAGAGATGCTAATAAAATACACATTTTGAATGTTTCGTTGCCCAACGGAACACTCTTACCTTCTCCTGCATGTCCAGCAGCTCCTGGCAGGGGGGGATAGATGTGAGGCGTATGAGAGCTGTGAGGGCCTGGCATCTCTTCGCCACCAGGGACTGCCTGCTGGTGCCATCTTTGGCCTGGGGCTCACCCTGCTGGATCAGCCTCTGCAGCAGGGCGAAGTGAGCATGCAGCAACACCCACTCCAGCTGCCCGCTCACCTCGCCACGACACACACACTGACTCACACTCTGGGCAGTCAGCACTGCTACACTGAAGCATTCCAACACAGAAACAGAGCAGACACAGGCTTTTCATGTAGCGCTCAAACACTTATTAAAGTGGTTCATACTGATGTGAATGTTGAGACTTTTCTTTGAATCACACCTTCACTATGGAGATGAGTGAGAGCTAACTGGAGCTGAGAGCCACCACAAACACGGAGTAGAGAGAAAATATGACCCTTAAAAAAATCTGTGGAAGTCTTACTTAAAACTTCTGGTTTGTAACATACGTGTGATAAACCTGTTCAGCACCCATGGCCTTCACAGGCAGTACGTTGTGTTGCAGTTGTCCCAGAGTGAGAAGGCCTCGCAGGAACTGTGTGCTGAGGCTGGACAGAGGCTCTGATGGATCCTGCTCCACCCAGCTGTAGAGAAAAACATAAAAACGTATGACAGCACAGAAAAAACAGCCATGACGACCACAAGGAACTTGCATAAAAGCAAAACAAACAAATCCAAGGAACAGAATGTCTTTCATTATAGATCACAGAGACCAGTCTATCCAAAAATTTACTCACCTCTTTTTCAACTAGTTAAGAATCAGATCACATAATGTTCACTAAAACGTTCCCCCCTTTCAATTCAGTTTTTTATTGTTTTGCCCACTTGCTGAAAAGGATGGTGGTTTGTGAAAAACCTATATCGATATCAAGACTTTAAAATGTCTATTAAAAAAACCCTGTGTATAAGTGACACTGCAGATGTTATGTCAGTGTGTTCCTGTAGACTATGATGGTCTTCTTCTTCCTCCTCCTGCAGGCTTAAACAGAACATCCTGGTATATTACTGATACTGCCATGCCCTCTCACTCTCTCACTGTCTCGTTGAATGCATCCACCTCCACCAGACACGCACACACACATACACAGACACACACACACACACACACACACACACACACACACACAAATGCACACCTCTTGCTGCAGCGCTGGCTGACAAAGTGCTCCAGTCCCTGTTGTAAGAACAGAGCAGCCTCTTTCTCTGTGTCCACAGAGGCTTTCTGCTCCTGCTGCAGCAGAGCCAGCCCAGTGAAGAATCTGAGAAAAGGAACACAGAAGAGATGTTGAATACAAAGCTAGCTCCTACTCTTTGCTTTTACATGTTAATCCTGACCCCATTTACCCTGATGAACTGCCAGGCCTCTCCTCACATTGTAACTATGCTTTTTTCTATTCCCCAATCCGTATATGATCATATGATATCATATAGAGGTTGTAGAGGAGGGAGCATTTGAAGAGCAGGTTGAAAGTTTGGTTATCTGATGTTACAGTGACACAGAAAAGCATTGTGCTTCTGCTTCTACTACCATCAATACTTCTGTGATCTGACCTGAGTGCCGGATGTAAAGGGCGCAGTGCCAAGCCGCTCTGGAGATGCTGCAGGGCTTCCCTGCTCCTCCCCTGCAGCAGCAGCAGTCTTCCTACATGGAGGTTGTACTCCCAGCTGTCTGGACTCAGAGACCAGGCGTCCAGGTATTTCATCAGAGCTCGGTGGACACAGTTCTCTTCGTCCCGCACAGCTGAACCGCTATCCTGCAACCAGGGAGTAGGGAGTTCAGTTTCATCTGCCATTTAGTGATGAGTAATTATTTAGTGGGGGCTTTAATCCAAACAGCTTTACAGAACAATAGCTATATGTCACAGCAGTCTCTTATATTACACAACAAGCTACATAAAAATGCATAACTTAAGTATGCATAACCTGTGACAGTTTCTGGCAGAATGCTGTGCTATAGCAGTGGAAAATGGCAAGATATTCTGGTTCTAAAAATCAAATCCACTTAATTTGCAAAATGATCAAAAGCTACTAATTAATCCGCAATTACAGACCATTATTAGTGTGGTTTTAAAATATTGTGATGCCTGTAACGTCTTAATGTCCTGTAGCACTCCTATCAGATAAATCAAAGGTCATACAGCAGGCCACCTGATGTATTCTGATGTGTAAGACATTGATCTGAGAGAGACAGAGACACAGAGCGGTGAGATTGCAGAAGCTGCTTGTCTATACTGGCCTCTCAGTAATTTTCTCACCACTAATAGACACAGATGTGTGCTCAAGCAACAACATAACAGGTGTTTGCAGTGTCAAAAATTGTATCACATTATACATGATCATTTGCTTTTTAGGTGTTTCACTGGTGCTCTTAATTAGAGCAAGTAAAGTAAACTTAGCAACCCACAGTATGACACATTTACCTTGCCAGATTTCTTGGAGAGCCAGATGTAGAGAGTCTGAACATAGTCTGCTTTGCTGGACTGTCCCTGCTCTCTGAGCTGCTGATACTCTTTATCCAAGGCCTGAAGCTGGTTCTCCACTGTGGGCGTGCCGAGGAAACCGTGGAGTTTACACACAGCCAGGATGTCATCCTGACGTGCTGTTGATTTGGCGTCGCTTAATTCATCTCTGTCCCTATCAGTCTGGAGACCAAGGAAAGAAAAAGTGAGAGGTTGGGTTGCTCTCAGCTGCACAATTCACTATTTTCAAATTTCACAGTATCAGCGCTGAAAATAATTTTAATAAAAATATCTTTAAATAAAAATGTTTGAAGCACCACAGTATGTAGTCTGCTTGTTCTGCTACAGCTCAGCATCTGAGCAAAACCTTTCTACCTTCTGCTGGAGGCCATACATCTCTGTGGCAAAGTGCTGCTCCTCCAGAACAAGACCCAACAGGAAGTGGAGTCTGGCATCTCTGGAGTTGAGTCTGATAGCTGATGCATAATGGACAGCTGCCTGCTCCAGGTTATGCAAAGGAGACTGGCCATCCTCATACTGCAACATGTCCCCTGTGAAAATGTGAGAAATAAACAGCGTACAACCTGAAAAGCCTCTGCAAAATCTCTGCATCTGGCAACAGAAACCACAGGAGTGTGTTTACTGTCTACTGCTAAATTTACCATTTTACAGCTTAAACCTTTAAATTCTTAACACTCTGTTTTAACTATAAAAAAAACAAGAAATACAAACTATGTGTCTGCTACAAAAAACCCAGAGCCATTTAAAATGTAAAGATTTAACTACAAAAGAACAAAAAGTAAGATGACAAACTTAACAAATAAAATAGGCTGCAGAAACCAAATGAGAGTTCAGCTCTTCTGTTTGGCTACATATCAAACTTAGTTAAAAAAAATTAATATAATAATTTTAATTGGTGATCTTCTCAGGGTTTGTCTGCTACTATGTGTAGTTTTAATGTCTAAAACTGGGTTGATATCACCACAAAATTTCTATTTTCAGGAAAATTCATCAGTATTTAAAACAAAGGATAATGTGATCATCTACGTTTAATTTTTAGCATAAGTTCTAACTGTATAATAGCTGACAATATGTATTTACTTAAACATTTCATGCCACAGCTTTTATATTCCAGTGAATATTACAAAACCTACCCAAAAAACCCCAAAAAACAGCCCTCTCAGTTAATGAAAATGTTCCGTGGGCCTATCATGTACGCACGCTCCTAATGTTAATATATCATATGCAGTATTTATTTTCTTTAAATATTAAGAATTAAAGTTTGACAATATCTACACAAGTGATACATTCATACAACAGAAAAAACTTGTTTATATTATAAGAGGTGAAGATTAACTGTGCTCCCTGACTCTGTCATCCTCTCCCCCCTCTCTCTCCCGGCGTCGCATCTCAGTTCAGTCACAGTGACTTTCATTCAGTCCTCTGGGATCAGTCTCGAATGACCCGTCTCAGAGTCATCAAACAATTAGCAAGGAACAAGTAGCTGAGAAAAGACGAGCAGTAACTTGAGTGTCTGGCACGTCAGATAGAGGAAGAAGCTCCGGAGGCAACCGCTAACGAGTCCATTTTCATGTATTTTTTAATGGCTGAAGCTGAGCTGTTGTGCCAAGGCAGGGCAAAGAAAATGACTCTTCTGTCCATTCGCCAAGGGCTTGTTCAAATGCTCAGCAGAGAGTTTTGTTATTTAGCTGCAGAATACAAAAGAAACTCAAGAAGCTCTCTGTTAAAGTGGATGGTAATTGACTTAGCTGCATTTTATAAGAAATATAATATGTACAGAAAATTGGTAATTGTGATGAATATAGTTTTTGACACTTTTTCTGGCCTGTACACTTTTATTTGGCTCAAAAAACACAAAAATTCCCCCCAAGAAAAAGGGTTAATGAAACAGCGTTTTTTATTATTATAGTAATGTTCGTGGCGAATTATAGGCGTAAAAATGTAGAGGGTGAGAAGGTTATTAAAGTCAGGGGGTTGTAAGTTGGTATTGATTTCCAACAAATTTTGATAAATGACTTCCATTTAACTCCTGATCCTACACTCTTGGTTTGGAAAGTATTACATGCCTGGTTTTGGCAGGTGTTGCCGGTAGAGGTTCAGGTGATCCTGTGCCAAGGCGCACAGTTTATCCACATGGTCTTCTCCTGATGTCATTTGTAGTCTTTTCTCCCAGTTACGCACCTGTAGCAGAGAAAGAAAACAATTATCCACCCATGAAGCACAACAGGCCAAGCAGTAAAGCTGAATCAGATATGAGATTATACAGGTAGGGGTGATGACTATATGAACTATATTATGATTTACAATCCTACAGTAGCAGGCAAGAATGTATTTAAATAAATCCTCTTAATCCCAGTCTATACTATATAGCTTGGTATGTTCAAGAAAAGTGTGTACTCACCTTTACAGCCTTGATGTAATCCTTGACTTGAAAGATATTTTCTCAAATACTATCTCATTTAGGGATGTAAATTTACATAAAAGTATCTAAGGATGTGGTCTTTCACGTGGAAAATGTTTTCTCAAGAATATTGTTGATTTTAATTTGATCAAAAACTAAAGACCAGAGATCTACTTTTGTTTACAACAAGATCTTTTATGGAAGATGTACATATATAACAGTATCAGAATCACGAAGGGCAGTTCCTGTTTTCTTAACAAATGAGGATTTAATTGATTTTTTTGACTCTATATTTGGCCCTGAATTTCATTTGCACTGTGAGATGGGAATAACATGGAATTTGTAACAATTAGAGAAAGTTTACTGATAATGCAGAGTTAAATAACAGGAATGATTTATTACCTCCAATATGTGTTTAGTCTCTATCTCCAAACAACTGGATGATGCAAAGAGTCTCTTATACCAGCTTGTCTCTGTGACATCCTGTAAATGAACATGAACATATGTGAGGTGCATTTACATGCTCTGGAGTTTGCTGGGTTCATCTTCCTCTTGTTTCTTGGTCAAGGTATGATAACAATTTATTAAATGCAACAACCCTAACACACCTCTGCACCCGCTCCATAAAAACCTGCACACATTCACTGCACACAAATTATTGTTTTATCCACTCTCAACTGTGTTACCACAAACACACACACACACAAACACAAGATACTTTTACTCTGGAAGTTAAACCGGCACTTAGTCACCATAAAGGGAGCGCTGGCTTGTAAATAAAGGATGAGCAGAGTGGAGGTCGGGCATTGATTTTGGCAAAGCAGAGCGCTGTTTAATCTTATATATTGACCTTTGCATCCAGGTCCTCCGTGGGCCTGTGTGGACAGTCCAGAGAGTGTGACCCCAGCTCAGACAGCTTCATCACACTGTCACATCCTATGTTAAAAAAACATCACAGACACATTAAATCACACACTAGGGGTCGATGCTACTGCATTGCTAACCACAAGTTTGCATCTTTTTTACAGGATGAATTGAGCAAACTATGTTTAAATAACTGTATTTAACTACTACTGTAGTAAAAAAAGCCTATTGCATTTTGTTCTGGTGCAACTCTATCTAATTACCTAGAAGTAAGGTCTGCAATTTCTGGAAAATAAAATATATCTGAAATAAATCTAGGTTGTCTAGAAATACACATCTGACTAACCAGAGAAAAGCCTGCTGGATATAAAGGCCTGATCTAATATCCAGCTGGATACACAAGGTCTTAGTTAAGTAATAGTATCCCCCTCATTACAGGAACATAATGGTTGTCTACAGTATCATCATGTTACATGATAGTATAGTGGTGGTGTAATCAGAACTGTTGGGAGTTAAGTCAAAGTGTAGTTAGCATTTTAACAATGTAGTTATACAAGCATTTCTTAGAGGTAGAGCTGTTTCAGAGGAAGAAATAATTCAACTGATCTTAAAAAATGGTTGAGCATATGAATCAGTTACCTGAATGCAGCAAATAACTTTTTCTTATTCATCAATAATTGTGAAATTCATGTCCTTGCAATGTTAGCAAACTATTTACCTTCCTCCTCACTTGCTTTTTTACTCAGCTTTAGGCAGAAATAACAGTGGGTCTATTACTCTACCCATTGACCTTTAACTCAACCAGTAAGAGCTTTGCCTAAACAGCAGGTTTGCTTTAGAAAAAACAGATTACAGGCTTTACCTCGGTAAATAAAGAAGCACTTGACCAGAGCATCTGACATCTCCCTGTCAAGATCCAGTTCAACAACCTTCCAGCCGTCTCCCAGAGGACAATCTCCAAGTGGGTCAACTTTTGAACGTCGTGTCAGCGTCTCAATATAAGGCCTTGAGAAGATGTGTTTTGGGTCACTGCAAATCAAAAACATCATATAACATTTTTTTTATATCCAATGGCTATAATTAACCGAAGTTAAACAAAATAGCTAAATTAGGGAGTTAGTGGCAATTTCTATTGGTAAACTGAGAAACTGTGATGATTGTTGGTTTAATGTATTTTACTTTTGATTTTTTGTTTTACACTTGCATCAACTGTAAAGCACTTAGCACAGAAGAAATGCTGTTAAAGTGAAAATGATAAAGGGGGTGTCTGCTCTTACTAGTACTGATAACATTTTCTCATAAATCTTCCTGTTCAAGTCTCACCTGTGGTTGATAGATACAGGCCTATAAAAAGCAGTCAGGGACACTGGACATTCATAGTCCAGCTGCTGCTTCCCATCAGTGAAGGTCACGGCCATGGGAATTAGCTCTCGAGTCACCAACACTGTATACACCTGACAGTTAGAGTCAGATTTAATTTAAAAAATGCACCACTGTAGCAGGACAGCACAGCCTTACAGAATCTAAAACAATCCAAACCATCTGTATTCAATTTGTATTGACCTATATACTATTATTCATGAATGTGGAACAAGTGTGTGAAACTTTTAAATATAAGATTAGTGTAGGTCACAAGGTAGGTAGGTAGGCAAAGATGAGGTGAGCTGCAAAGCTATGAAGGTATTTTGAAATATAATTTAATCACTTCATTGTGGTAATCAAACACACATAAAGCCGTGCATCATATCATTAACGCCTATATGATAATGAGCAGTCGTCTATTCATGTCTCATCCTACCTGTGAATTACTGCCATCTGCTGAACAGACTGAGATCTCCACCACAGTGTCTCCAAAATTCAGATGGACTGGTTGTGAGCTGTCTGACCCATTCACGGTAACTTTTATGTTTTTGTCTGGCACCGTGGGAAGCAGTGTCACGGCATTACAGTGAAAGGGAACAATACCTGGTGATAAAAGTTTACAATGAGGGCAACAGAAATCAGCAACATCAAGAAAAAGAAATATTATCTAATATTTCTAATGCTCAGAAATGTGTTATTGTATATAAATATTTTTTTCTGCATCTTTTGATAGAAGAATTACGATCAAAGGATATAGTTACTCATGTATTAACTTTTAATGTATTAGTGTATTTACTACATTAAAATGAACAATGGCAAAACAAGGCAGTATAACTCTAATATAACCTGCTTAACCCAGTGTGGCAGTTCAGGTGATAGTAAATTAAGCCTGGACTCACTATTGTATTCGTAGATTTTCCTACAAAATGCAGGATGAAGTGGAATATCTCCGTCCACAGTGAGATTACTGAGCTCTGCAATCTTTGCAGACAGCTTGGTGATTTCCACGCAGTATTTCTTTATGGTGCCATCCTCAGCTACCACCTCGATTTCTACTCTGTTCAACCCATCATTCAGTTTAATGCTGCTGGAACCGTCACCAAAGAGCTGAAATCATTATAAAAAAACGAGGTTAAATTAACGTATTAGCTGACAAATCAGAGGTAAATGTCACATCATTTACTGCACAGTACTCACAATACTGTATGAAGCCCCAGAGTCACTAGTGAGCAGGTTCAGAGTCACTTTATTGACACTGCTCTCCACTGTCACTTTGTAGTCTGTAACTTCCGGAGTGAAGGCTGGATGGAGCTTCCCACGAGACACAGAGAGCTTCTCCAAATCACAGTTGTCCATGTTTCAAGCCTCTTTTCTGGTTTCGTTGTGTTCAGCTACAGTACAACAGTGTATACGGTCCAACTGTTGTCCCTGACACATCCCGGCACACTCAGCTTCATTTACCGTACTGACGCCCCGGGTTACCATAGTAACGCGAGCACCTACATTGCCTTCAGGCATTATGTTACCACGAGCAACATTAGCTGTTAGCAGGAAATATTTTAAACGCATTTTCTCTAACTAACAACAAAACCCAAGCTTAATTTTTTGCTATAGAAGTCAATACAGAGGGGAAGCACTGGTAGACACCTGTGGTTGTTGATCAATGTGCCGAAAATAGTTTTGGTAGATACTCTTGTGAAAACTCCAGGGGGTGCAACCTTTACTGTTAAAAGAGCCATATAGTTATACTATATATAAATTAACTATAGTTTATTGCATTTATGAAATTATAGAACTACAAAAAACTGTTGATATTTTAATATCGTTTTTGCCTGTTATAACAAAGGAAAACACCAGACTCTTATGAATAGGATAAAAAACACTGGCACGTGTATGCCTACTTTTAAATAGAACACAGAACTATGCAGGCCTATTTGAGTCCTTCTCTTATTTGTGAAGGATCAAAAAAATAAATAAAACATATAGCTACAGACTTTTTTTTTCTTATTTGGATTTATCCATGGTTAGCTTACCGGGGGTCCGAAACTAAAGATTACCTGTTAAAAGCCGTTAACGAGCTCTTTCGTTCTTCCAAACGGCAGACGGCAGTAGAGTGCAGAAGACTAGGACCAGGACGCTGAAGTTAGCTTCCGATTGGGCTTTTAGGGGGAACGTTACATGAAAAAAGTTATAACACTAGACCACAGCATTAAGGCTTTACAGCGCTTTTCACATCAAGAAGTGGATTAAAAAAGGAGAATTTGTCACTGAGTAATGTAATTTCAATTTCTCTTAATTTTTGCTTAACTGGCAAATCGGAGGATACAAATCAGAAACTAACTTCAGCGACGTTGGTATTTTTTTTGACGTAATTTCCTGTCTTCTAAAGCGTGCTGCCTGTTAGAAGGTAAAACAGAAATGTTCAACGTTAAATACCGTAAGATTCAGGTTCGAGTGAACCTGTATTGCCGTTAAACAAGTAATACATTTTGCTTCATTAATAGTTTATAATTGTCAGTACGGTAAATTTCTACACACATAAACGCTCGGCTTTTTATCTGTTAGCAACATGTGCAAGCTGTATGATTAGCTACTTAGCTAGCAGTACAAATTTGAAAGTGAGCCTTTTTGCTATTGTTTTAAAATCTAATGAAAGTCATGTTACAACAGAGCTACATAACATTGTATGACATTAATTGTCTTCCAGGGAAATGGCAGCGGACATGAAGACGGAGGACTACCCTCATGAGATAGACGAACAGCTCACAGGCTTCGACTCCTCCGTCTCTTCTGTCAAAACCATGTTAGAGAAATTGATGTCGATGCCTAGAAATGACCTGCTGCAAAAGGTAGGCTGAAGCAAGCAGACACAGCCATGAACTACACCAGAAAAACAAAGACAGAATTAATGCTCCTAGTTACACATTTGACAAGTCAAAATGTCACTTGTGATGAGTCTACATCACAGACCAATTTATAGATAACATCATATGCAAACATATTTTTTTGTTTTGACTTGTATCGGTGGTGAAACAGAGAAAATTTCATTTGAGTTTTTGAAACGTGATGCTCCTGCTCCGCAAAAATATCACATAGAACTAGTGTGTCCATCCATCCATTATTCAATCTGTCGAGGGTTGCAGGGGGGTTGGAGTCTCTCCCATCTCACACTGGGCAAAAGGCAGGGTACACCCCTGAACAGGTTACCAGTCTATCAAAGGGCTAATACACATCTAGACTCCTCTATCATGAGTTTGCTATTTACCAGTTCATTAGCAGAGTAACATTTTTCATGCTAAACCTGCAGTAATCCAGACCATATGATGCTGGTGTGTAACAAGCAGTCTGTGATGTAATGTAGGTCAACATAGTGCACATGAGCACAATTTTTACTTTTGGCTTGTCAAACTGGTAATGACATTTTTGTGATTGCAGGATTTTGAATCCTTTTTATACAGCTGGTTTGAATTAAACAAAATCTGGTTTATTGACAGCTGGATCCTTTGGATCAAGCCAAGCTGGACCTGATGTCTGCCTACACCCTCAATTCATTATTCTGGAGTAAGTTTTATGGATTCCTTGTAATCACATAATTATCCATATCATTGTTTTTCTTACTCTTTCTAAATTTGTCTTTAGATTCACTGTGGCTGATTTAAATTAGCAATACTTTATGTGATTTATGATTGCTCAATGAGTTATGGCACATACCATATACATGTGACATTATCTATGTATCTACCAAAAAATCAAAAATGCTAAAACATAAAGCTACTGTACCATATATGAAAACAGACAATAGCAGAACAGTGGCAGCGACTAAGTGCCAGCAATACAATGTAATTTCAGATGTAAGGAAATGACAGTGGTATAATGATGCCAGACACAGCCTTTGAGACCCTGGGCTTAGACTGAATATTTTTTATTTGCTTATGACACTGTGAGATATAAAGACAAAAGCTTGTCTTTGAAAATAATGTATCCCAGAGAAACCTGTATTGAATATGTATTGATTTTGAATCAACATACAATACATGCTGTCTTACTTTTGGTCTCATTTACAGTGTACTTGGTTACACAAGGAGTAAATCCCAGAGAACATGGAATCAAGCAAGAATTGGTATGTACTGTATCTTTTCTCTGGACTGTCTTTGAAGTAATCACTTTTTCCTCACTATTTACGTGCATTGTCTAATTTGTCTGTACCTGTTCTATTCTTCAGGAGCGAATAAGGACTTACATGAACAGAGTGAAGGAGATCACTGACAAGAAGAAAGCTGCCCGTTTAGATAAAGGCGCTGCTGCACGCTTCCTCAGGAATGCTCTCTATGATCCAGAGGAAAAAGAATCGAGAAAAAGAACAGGATCCAAGAAAGCAGCCAACACACCAGCTGACACCCCACAGTCAAAGCGTCCAAAGCAGAGCTGAAATTAAGGAGGATCTGTACAGTCCTTGCAGTTTGCACCACTTACTGGGGCAGCAAACACTGGAGTTAACTTTGCTCACAAGACATTTTCTAAGACTGTTTGATAAGGCATCATATAAGACAACTTGAGACAACAAAATATACTTTGGTGTTCATCTGGGTTGCTCATCGGTCAGGATCATAGCTTGGAGTCAGCAAATGTTGCTAGATGTAGTAGAAACACAAGACTAACTAAATGCTATCTACAACACACCATCCAGGTTTTTCTGAACATATTTCTGGACAATGATGCTGGCAACTGCTCTAGAATTTAATGGATATGTCAAAAATGTTTTTTTTGTATTAAGGAGAAATGTTAATACCTGTGTGTTTTGAAGTAATTTTTGCAATGTGCATGTTTTACACACGTAATGAATAACGCTGAACAAACCTGATGTTTGAGTCATTTTTAGTTTATATTCCTGTTCTTTTGTTCATGTTTTCCGTTGTTACCTCATATCGTGCAGGAAACATTGGTAATAAAATTCTTAAGTAAAACAATCCAGTGTATGCTTCTGACTTTCCTCAACAGGGCTTTTTCATAGAGGAAATGTTGACATGTCACAGTTGGAAAAGCTCAGGTGTAAGATTATTGATGGCTGAATTGCATATCATTGCTTTGGTTTCAGGGTTATGTTATTGTGAATGCTGAATCATTTTCATGGCTTACTTGGAAAGAACTGAGCCATTGTCAAAGTAATTAGCATCAACTGTGCTTTTCCTGCTGTTTCCAGTTGCAGTTGCTGCTGTGAAAATTGCTCAAATGGCCTTTTTTCTCCGTCATCGACAGCATGGTTGCCATATCCTGTCTTAGGGGCATGTTTTACTCGAGTGGACTGATTTGCCTACATGAGCACCCCTTTAACACTCAGGTTGGAGTCCAAACATTTGAAAAAGACAGTTCTGTATAACATAAGAGGGTTGGGTTAATACAAATAGGTTTAATTGTGCTTTTATCCCATGAAATGGCAACATTTGCTGCTATGAAGCTACTGGGTAAATTGGCCACTGACTGATCTCCCACCTGGAATCAGTTCTGCACTAAATTTGTTGCAGCTTGGTGCATATAGTTTCAGACTATACTAACCTGGTTATGTGATAAGGCTGGGTTGTTCACATATTAATCTTCCCTTGTATCTACTGATTACCAGTGGTCAGTTTCTCAGTAACCGGTCTGAATGTATTAATTACTGAGTGGTGTGTGGTCTTTGACAGATTCTTTTTACATAATCATATCTTCATATAGCCTCATTGATACATTTCAGAATAGCAGTAAATATAGCAAAGCTTTTGTGTCCATAGTAACAAGGCTTTACTCTATAGAGGAAGTTTCCAAAAAAGAAAAATTAGGTTGAGATGTTGCCTTCTTGAACTTGGTAAAATTGCGTATTCTGCTCAGGCGGCAATATCAAGGGCTGATCAATGAAGCCAACACAGATGTACCACAACTGCAGTTCTTCGATTGGTCACATGAGACTGGCTCCAACAGCGAGTCAATTTTCATCTATACCCATATTAAAATGCCCAACTTTACAGCAGAAATAAACAATTTTACATCCTGGTGCAAAATGGTTTTGGTCGCTTTAGCTAATTAATTACTTCACGACAACTGTACAGGGGGGCGGGAGGGGGGGTGTTTGATTTATTATTACTATTATTATTATTGTTGTTTTTTTATAACTCACCCGTTTAAATATGATTAAGGCTTGAAGTTATGCAAAATTGAGACCGCCTTGAGTGACATGTGGGCGTGGTCAAGCTTGGCTAGCCGCTCGGTGTCTAGCTGCTAGCTATCCATTCGGCGCCACCTCAGTTAACGAGTCAGTGAACGTGACCTCCCGGCTGTGTTAGTGGTGTCGGTGCCCTTTGGAGGATTTTCCATGCACATATCGGATAAATAACATGAACTTCTGTGCGTTTAACTGACTAACAGGACGTGAGGAAGTTTGTGTTCCTGTTTTTTGAGGTGAGTGAAAGTCTAGTGTGATATATATATATATATAGTATATGCTAACAGGTGTGCGCTCTTCATAACTGGCGTGTTAGCTTAGGCGGTTAGCTAGCTATTTAGCCTTGGGTTAGCCTTCGAGCGAGCCGCCCAGCTGTGTTAGCAATGCTAACGCGAGCTCTTGCTTCCCACAGTTTATAACCAGCATGCACCGAAGTCTTGGCTGCACACACACACCACCTTTTTGCTCATTTGTGAATTAGCCTGGAGTTTTGCAGCGTCTGCCTCAGGCCAAAATGGCGACGGCGGGGCTGTCCGCAGAATTTCCTCAACAGGCGTTTTTCACAGATTAAATTTCGACAGTACCAGTGGGAAAATCTCAGGTGTAAAATTAATGATGGCTGCATTGCATTGCATTGCTTTAGTTTCAGTGTTATGGTATTTTGAATGCTAACTCATTTTCATGGCTTATTTGACTAGAACTGAGCCATTGTTAAAGTAATTAGTAACATCTGTGCTTTTCCTATCGTTACAAGTTGCAGTGGGTCTATCTTTATATACAGTTTATGATTGAACAACTAAAAGCAGCCCATTATTTAATTCATGGTAGCAATTTAAACTAGTCTGTGTGTGGGTCAAATCTGTAACCTTTTGATTACAAAACGGTCTCTGTAACCATCAAAAATACTACTGTGGCTGCATGGCTGCACAGTATAAGCATTTGCTGTAATGAGACCTCCTTTTATAAAAACCAACGTCACATTAGATAAAGACACCCATATTGCTTCCTTTTTGTAATTTCTTCTGGACAGCTGAGATCTTAATCTTAATGTACCCACAAGTCACTGCATCCCTCTAATCAAGCCCAGGAAACGGTGAGGCAGTGAGTTAGATACTTAGGAATGCATCTTTTCATTCTTTTCATCATCTTTCCTTTTCTCATCCTCCCTGCAGTAGAGTCCAAAAATGACATTTGTTTAGCCAAACCACCCCACTCCATCCTTTTTACTTTTTCCACCAAGTTGTTGTTTCTAACTCTGTTCAAAGACATGTGTCAAACTTTGCCTGATGAACAGCCCTGACTGCATATTGGAAAAATATGGATTTTTCCACTTTTTTTTCCCTCTGTAATGTTCGCCTTCCTGTGCCCTCATCCACACATGTGCTCAGTATAAAGGAGTTAGGTCACTGTGCGAGCAAATTTGAACAAACAAACTCTCATGTTGAAATTGTGCACCCTAACAAGCTCCAAACCCTGGTTTGTCCCACAGTTGTTTATTTACTCTGTTTGTGTGCAGCTTGTGGTGAGGAAGTTTATACTATACGGAGTGAAAGGCATCAGACCAAATGACCCCTTGAGGCAAGATGAAGGGAGAAGCAGCCTTCCTTCCAGACTTCTCTATCTCCTAAAAGGATGAAGTGTGGTGACAACAGATTGCATTAACCTGCTTGGAGCACCAAATGTGTCACACATCTGGGCAGATCACATAATTCGAGGTAAGTTGTTAGTAAGTAGATGCTGTAAACAGACTTGGGCTAAGCTGATGATGAAAATACATTACACTTAAACGACTCCTTTAAACACATTGGAGTGCTATTTTCACAGCATGCTAAATTCCAAGAATATCCCTGAGTTTAACAATCCCACCAGTGTCAGGGAAACTGATTGATTCTTCATCAGTAGGCTAAGTTTTACTGGGTCACAAGAATAAACCAGAACTGTAATCACCAGTCAGCCCCTTCTCTCTGCTCACATTTGCTTTGCAACCCATTTGCATTGGCAACCAAAATACTGATCTCTTCAGAAAAGAAATTTTAAACAAATCAAGCACAAGTAAATGTTTTTGCAGTGCTGGAATTTTGAAATGGAAAGTCATGGAAAAGTAGAATTTTGCAAGAGCAATACACTGGTATCAAACTTTTTGGGATTCAAAGTTTATTCTAGATCTTGGAAACAGGAGTTGACAAAACAATCTCACCACAAGGTCAATTTAGCTGCTGTTCTGGACCTTTCAATCATATCGCATGGTATTCATAAGCAGATGGAGCTCTCAGGAACTGTAGATGTTCAAGTTGTCATTTCTTTCTGAGCACTTTAAGGAAGTCACCTCCATGTTGGCTTAAACGTTGAGATTCAGAGTTAAGTATGCATCATGGTGATGTAATACAATGAAGTACATAAAACATTTAATGTATATGTATCTGTCTAAGTTGGTTATTTGTACTACTTAAAAGTGGTGGTTGGATACATGTTAGTGTATATATAATTATATTTTTCAAAAGGTGTAAGGAAGACGGATAGTGTGTGGAGAATGGGACAGTGTTTGTATCTTTTAACTGCTTTCATGTCATTTTTCAGTCTCACTGTCATTCACTCAATTCATCACATCCATTTTCATGGTGGGGAAAAAGAAAAGCCACCATCTTATTTATTGCAGGCAATTCTGTGTCTGGGTAATATCTTATGATTTACAATCCGAAAATACATCACCCACCACAGACTTAAAAACCATTTGATTGCAGCCTACACTGCAGGGAATGATGAGGTATTATGAAGCCCATTGGAACAAGCTTTGCTTTGAATAAGTGGGTGAAATTGAGAGTGAGTGAAGGATGGACATTGCAGCTTTATTCTGTCTGACACACCAGGAATTCCATGTAGTCATTTGTGCCACTTTCTATTCACCTAGGCCTGCTGACAGAGCGGCTGATTAATCATGATAACAGTGTTTTCCTTTTATTTAGCCCTCACCTCACAGCGCCCTGACAAATTAGTTTTTGCGAGAATCAGCAGGTGAGGCTGAAGCTCAGACCACCAGGGTTTCCAACTAGGGAAACTAAATTAGAAAGTAGGGTCACATTCTCTTTTCTTCGTCTTCTTCTTCTTAACCCTTTTGTTATTGCACTTATATTCTTTGATTTGAAGCAAGGTCATTATTATTTTTTGCTATGACTGACTCTAAATAAACCAAAATAAAATTATTAATTTGTATTCATTTCACACCACAAGAGAAGTCAAAAACTAATTAAATGATTCTAGCTTTTCATAACTGCTTTCTTGAGATTAGAACACCCTCCTGTCTAATGGATTTGCCATTGTCTTTGTTATCCACTATTGCCCCCTTGTTGTCACCTTAACACTGGCCTTTATTTCCCTCTCTGAGTTGGTATCATTTCCATGTCAAGTTCAGTAATTGTAATTTGTCTCGATGATATTGTGCAGGAGCATAATGACAGCAGGCAGGTTGTTTAGGATCAATCTGACACATTAGTAAGATTGTGTAGCCCCTATTCTCTTTTTCTAATCCATCTATGTCGAGTTTCTGCAATATGTTACTTTTCAGTTCAGTTCCAGTGACTCCCATTCAGTTCTATGGGATTTTTCAAAATCATCAACAATTGGATAAAAAAGGGAACAGCAGTACCTGGACAATTTCATCAGAAAGACAGAAACCAAAGCTTGAATGCACCTTTCATACTTTCTTCATTGCTCTCTCCCTTTTGCTCCCTCCTCCTCTCTCCCCCACTACTGTACATCCCAGTGGGGTTTGGCTGTAATGTGACGGCATGCTGAAAACATGCACAGAGTGAGGCCTTGAACTCTCCTCGCTAAACACATCACATCATCATCACACTTCATTGAGTTTCCATCCTTTACATTACCTTACTCCTGCCAGTGTGTTTAATCTACACAGAAATACTGCTCATTGGGTGAGTTAGAGTTGGTCTGCCACTGATCAGGCTTAAATGAACTATTAGGAATGAAAACATAAAATCATTTTAGAGAATCAAGCTTTGGCATGGAAGGTTGTAGGTTTAATTCATCGGGACTGGTTGTTTTTGTGAGTAAGAACTGCCTTTCTCTCAAAGTCAAGTCAGAGTTGCACCTCTTATTGTGGTTGTACTGGGTGGTTCCAGCATTTGAATGGGAATAAACGTGAAATAGGAAATTGCTTTCAATTACCTTTTTAATGCATAAATAAAGTTTCGAAAATTAAACATCCATATTAAACGGGGATTATTCATCTTCTTTGTCCCATGTGCTGGCCAGCTTTATGATGATGTCACTCTGTGTTGCCAAATCTGTGGCCATTCGAAGACCTCATCTATTACTGTGGCCCGGTGTTTACCTCTGGTGTGGAGGGAAACGTCACAGTCCATATGGCTGCAACGTGAAATCAGGGCTTTTCCCTTTTAAACCATGGGCTTCCGATGCATAAAGCTGCAGGATAACCGTTCAGCCATCAAAGAGCTGAACGCAAAACCATCTCTGAATCCTTTACACACGTGCGTGCGCACACACACACACACACACACACACACACACACAGAGGGAGTTAGGCAGCTGCAAGCATACTGAAAGCAGGGAAACGCTCACTGTTAAACATGCTGAGTGACGTGCAAAGACACACAGAAAATGGCTTACATGTGCATATATGCACACTTAGAGTTGACTGGAGGTGTGTAATGGATTGGATCCCCCTCATAATTCTTGGGACAGTGTTGTCTTCTAGGCCCGTACAGAGGCGGATGAGACCACAGCTGTTTGGACATAAATTTCCAGAGGAATGCCTTAAGTCCGAGCCTTCAGCATAAAGAGCATGACTGTAGATTCCTCTCCAGATGACAAATGATCGCCCTAAGGACTTTAGTGTGTGTGCGCGATCATGTGTGTTTGTGTGTGGAAAGGGTTTCTCATGAAGGCATGTGCAAGGTTACTGAATGCACGTTTCTGTTTCTATACTTTTTCTCATTCACAATATCAGCAACAGTGAGTAAGCGAGTACAATATATGTGTGTGTGTGCACCTTTGCAGGACAAGGTGTGTTGCTGGTTCTGGAGAAGGATGAAATGGCGTGCAGACAGGAGATGGTCTCCTCTGTTTTAGGAAGCCTCAACAGCTGTGGAAGAAGATGAGAGCAGCTGGCCAGGTCTCATAAAAAATAAAAAATAAAAAAAAAAGTCAGAATCTCACTTTCCATCCTGTACAGTAGCTAATGCTAGAGTCATGTTATCATACAAGTGTGCAGGTTTATAGGCATATTTTGGATAGATTAGCTTGCATGCAGCTTGTAGCTTATGATATTGTTTTGCCAACTGGGAAAAGTCTCAATCATGTTTCTTCCTGAACCATATGTCTCCATTAGTAAAAATTGCAGAGCTACATGGATGTTTGCTACAGCTTTTACAGCGTCTTTGAGATTCAGTTTACTCTTCTGTTTCTGACATTAATGTGGTTTAGTATTTTCAGTGTAAAGCATTTTAACTCTTATTATAATATATATATTTTATGTGTCAAACACATATATACCAGATGAAAAACCCTTTGGGTTTTTAGGTTGAAACGGATCTCATGGATTCATCCCCAAATCAGATGAGTAGGGAATAGCTTAGTGTATGCAGCTTTCATAAGATACACTGATCGTGAAAAGGGTGAATAAGTAGTTGATCTAAATCAAATAACATTTTCTAAACTTTGGGGAAGTATTCACATGCTTGTCCAAATTACAAATTGAATTTTGTGCTTGTTGCACTTTATGGGGCTCTTGAGCAAACAAACAACAAAACAAGCTCTTGGACAACAACTCCTTTTTTTCCTTAGTTTTCCTCGAAAGACACACACCTGCTGGAAATGAACAGCTCGAATGCCTCCTCTACTCAACACACACCCAGTTTCCTCTCTCCCTCGATAAAATAACAGGGTTTATGGCACATCAGTAACCCCTCTCATCCCTCTCCCCTCTTACATTCAGAGCCGAGGTTTACAGCTAGCGAGGGGCGGAAGGCTGTAGGCCTTGATGTGAGAGCCTGGGGCTAACGGTAGCGCTGGGTACTGTAAAGTGATGAAGGGCCTCTGCTTTTATGATGATGTGAATGATGTAGCCTGAGAGAGTAAAAGAGCTTGTGAGAGCAGCAGTGTGTCCATATACTGTACATGACTGGACTGCAGGGGAACTGGATAGATAATATGCCCTGCTTCTAAATATTTACATCACCTTCAAGACTTTGAATTTGCTATTATCCCAAATGGTAGAAACACTGTCAACTAAACCTCTGAATTAGTGACATTAAAAGGAGCCAATAAGGAATTATACAAAACACCAGTGTTAATTTAACTTCAAAACATCAATCTGTCGCCCGTTTTATAGAATTCCATCATTCATTGAACTGTTGAGCTATACTGACTTTATTGCTTCAGTAAACAAGAGTTACCATCAAATCACTCACTGAAAAATCAGACCTGATGAGGCCAAAGCTACAAAACGAAACACAATATCAGTGTTCAGATTAAAGAGTTTATTGGGCGATATGTAATTTTTATATTTTTCTTAATCAGTAAATCTCGTGATAAGACCAGAACTAGCAATGAATTGATTCCATTAAGTATTGACTGTGTCACCAAAACTATATATGTAGTGCCATTATCCATTAAAAACACATCAATGAGCCACACTGGGTGAAATGTTCCTCCGTTATAATGAACATGCACTGTAGTTTATTTTAAGTCAATCACCATCACACACACCATCCTGCTGCCTAAGTATTCTCTAGTGCACCAAATGTGTGTTAATCTGCAGCTGAAAGTAGTCCCTAGTAAATACATTACTGACTCCTGTTGGAGTAACATTTGGTAAAAGCTACAATTCCCAGCTGTTTAGGGAAATCATTTAGCCTTAACAAAAACAGAGAGAGACACACAATATATTTGATATGTTTGTTATCTGTCCTTTTAAGATTTACATTTTCTGCTGGACTAAAAGTGCTTGGGGCTGAGTGGCACAGACAACAGAGACAGACTAATGCATTGTACATTTTGGCCTTTTCATGAGATTTGTTGATATAAGAAGATTTTACAATATAACAAGACTTATCCTTTAAAAGATGCAACAAAGGAGCCAGTTTGGTGGCAGTAAAATTGAGTTGACTGTCTTGTTAGCTCTACAGATAATGTCAAGATGTTATTATAAAAAGATTTCATAGCTATAATTAAGATACAGTATTTTCTTGCATGATCCATCCTAACTACTTCATGGAAGTAGATAGGCTGTCCCAGTAATTTATACAGTGAAGGTATAAATTGTGTTTCCAGACAAAACCAGTTTTTACTATTTCTACAAGACTGATTGTCTCAAAAGAAACTCGCTTTTGATATAAAATAAAACCTCTTGGGAGTCCCAGACAGCGCTCCTTAATTCAGCCCAAAGTACAGAAGCATAAGAAGGCTCATAGGTTCATCCAAGCAGCCACAGGGTGGCAGTCTAACACAGCAGTACAGGCCTGTTCTCTGGTCAGGCTTGAGTGGCAAGCTGAGGTTTGCTTTTCCTCCTACCGCAGAGCAGATCAGAGAAGATTAGCTCTCGCTTGGCCGGTAATCACCCTTATCACACAAGAAAACGACAACAATACGGGGAGTTTAATGACAGAAGTAATTGTTGTGGAAGTCCCACGTTATGCTGCGGTGGCGTGATGAATGACAACCGCAATGCACCGCGCTGTGAGAAGATTGCTGCTGCATGGTTGTTATTTAAACCCATTTGTTATGGTTGCAACTTTCCTCTGGGGTTGTTTAGCTGAAGGGAGTAACTTGATTTCAAAGAGGAGATGGAGGAAAAGTTTTTTTCTTGAATGGAGAATATAAAGTTTATTATTGATCAAAATTAAAGTGAGACTGTGTGTTTGTGCGCGTGTGTGTGTGTGTGGTGTGTGTGTGTGTGTGTGTGTGTGTGTGTGCATGTGCATGCACGGGTGTGTGTGCCCGTGCATGTGAGAGAGAGAGTAGAGAAAGTGGACAGCATATTTTATACTTTCCCCTTTTGTGCTTTTCTGTGTGGATAGATAAACTTGAACTGTAAAATCAAAACACAGACCTGTAAATAAACATGATGGACTTTAATCTTCCAGTTATCCATTTATACATCAGGAAGTGTATTTATAGCATGTAGACTTGTTGGGTTTTCTATCCATTGACTACATTCTACACTAAATTGTCTATTCACAACTCTAAATCTGCATGAAAACTGCAATCAAAATGTATTGAGTAAAAATTGAAAACTTGAGTGATTGTTGATATAAGACTTTCAATAAAAGTCTGTGGTGTTATTAACCACATAAATCCTCTGACAAAAAATGTTTAAAAAAAAAAAAATCTGGATGTTCTACGTTCCACTTGCTGCAGGCTGTACGGGCTAATCATGATCTAATACACAGCCACTGCATGCTTGGATTGACATCAATTGGCTGTTTTTTCTGTGCATGTGGCTGTGTGCGTAACCGTATAATTGTGTGTGTGTGTGTGTGTGTGTGTGTGTGTGTGTGTGTGTGTGTGTGTGTGTGAGTGAGAGAGAGAGAGAGTGAGTGTGTGTATCTACACGGGTGTGTTACAATGCACGTTTTCTTCACATTGCTTTTGCTCATGTAACTGTGTTGGTGTTAATGTCCATCTGTTTGTGTGTGTGTGTGCGTGCGTGCAGAGATTACAGTGCTTTTCAGTCAAGGTTTGGAATGTTTCATACTGAGACAGCTGCAGTCTAGACTGTCATTCTCGCGTCACTTTATCGCTTCGGGTCTAAAAGACAAATAAGGAGGAGCACCCAGATATGCAGCCTCATCTGATAAGAGAGGTGGTAAGAGGATCTCCTTATGACTTCTCCAAACTAGCATGAAAAGGCAGCTCTGGTGTCTGACACAGCAAGCGCTTTTTTTTTTTTTTTTTGGGTAGGTGATGACTGAAGGGCATGAGCTGTCCAGCCTTTAGTGTATGACTAACATGTGTACATGCATATGTTGGTTTGATAGCTAGGAAGTTCTGAAGGCTTCTTCATGTACGTCTACACTTCTTGACATCTTATAAACACGTACGTCCATGTCTTAATTTTCATCATAAAAACCGACCCGCCTGTCACGCGTAAGAAAAAATCTGCAAAAACTGTGATATAAACTGATTTATTTCATTTGGCTGATGATAGCTGTGAGAAACTTTCCAAAGCAGCCTGAGTAGGAAATGCCGGTCCTAATGTCAGAGGGCTGCTCTGTCCTATTATGGCAAATCGAAGCAGAATGTGTCATTAGCTAATCGAGGGCTGGTTTCACTCCTTTCAAAAAAAGCAGAAAGAGGGCAGCCTCTGTCCCTGGCGCTCCAGCCTTCAAAGGCCCCCATTATACTTCAATACAGGGTAAACAGAGGCTCCCAAAAATGACGGTCTCCAAAGTTTAAAGCAACATCGTTTATCACCCCTGCCAGCCACTGCAGGTGTGACCCCATTCCCACAGCCTTATCACTAGCCCAGGCCGGGGGGAAAAGTACGTCAGTGTGTATGTGCATGCATGTGCATTCTGGTGCACGCCATTCACACACATCTACCTATAACAGCAACAATATAATCACACAAACTCTTTTTCTTTTGTGAATTAGGCATAAACTAGAGTGCAGGAAGTGTATTGTTGATTATAAATAATATGGAGATTGTGTTGAAGATATCAACACAAATTTTTGCCAAATGTAAAAGTTAGCTATGTGTTGGCTTTCGGCAAGAGTGTTGCTTCACTTCTTTCCATGAGTTGGAACTTAACTATTAACTACAACCCATATTTTTTTTTTCATTTTGTTTTTCTGCCTTCGTTGTACAATTTGGTAGGCATAAAGCGTACTGTACGCTCTATTACTCAGACGTTTATTTTTCTCTTTGCTCTCGTCAGTGCCAGTGATCAAAAGTATAGTTGAAAGTCTTTGGGGAATAAAGCATGGTATATTGGCAAAGATTTGTGGCATGTGTTTGCTAAAGGACTATTAAACATCATTGTTGTTCGACATCGGTTTGCATTGAGGGTTTTGGTAGCTATGCCAAGTTGAGAAGGGAAGGGAGAGTTGAGCCATCATTCCTCCAGATTCTTTGCCAGTGACCTCAGTTTCCACCGATTCCTTTGTCTGTGCTTTTGGCTTTTAGTAGACATTTTTAATTCAGAGTCCCACATTGCTGTGCGTGCATGCATTTTTAGTGTGGATGGCTTAAGTGAAAACTTTCACTCTGGCAGCATCAGCACCGTGCAGGACTCAATACACAGACAACATTTTGCACATCAGCATATTTTCAGCAGTATTTTCTCCTGATGAATATGGGTCTTTACTGGCAGTCATGTTTTCCAGTGACCAGTTGTCATGTCGGTCTGATGTAACACTTCTGCTACCTTCTCAGAAGGATTCATTGTTGCTTTATAAAGGCCAGTGAGGAGATGAATGATTACTCTGAAGATTAAGGATTGTCTTTGATCTGACATGTTTCAGAGAGAGAAAATTTAACAGTTTATTGAAAGTCAACTCAGTGTTCATGTTCAGGTCTTTTCTATAAACATCAACACTACATTTATACAGTTTCATTCAGTCACACCTGGGACAAGCTCTGCACAGTCTTGTGGTGTCAGACACTCAGCAGCTACAGGAGCAGTTGGTTTTGAGCCACCTGGCTTCTATGGACATAGTTTTATTGGATAAATCTGAACTATCTATGACAACCATCATGTAGCCAAAAAGTCGTTGAAAACTTGTCAAATGCGTCTCTCTTTCTGTAACTTGGCCAAACGTTTTTTTAATACCTCATATTTATCTTTTTAACCAGCTAGAAATACGTCTTTGCATTTTTTTTTTTTCATTTTCAACAATCAACAAATCTTAATCTCAACATCATTTGTCTTGGAAAGGATTTGCTTAAGGGCACTTCTGCAGCAGCTGTTAATGGTGCTGTTACTCATTCACCTTCCCTGCCCGCATTTTCCCAGATTTTCAAGGATTGAACTGGTGACCCTGCAGTCACAGTGCTTCTGCTGTAACATCTAAAATGTGTGTGTGTGTGTGTGCATGTTGACTACATCTGCGATCCCAAGTGTGTGTAAGTAACTGTGTATTTATCTGTCTGTGTGTGCTTTATCAAATGCATGTCCTTGGTTCAGTTTAATTAACAGAGGCCATGTGAACAGATCCCGTTGGGGTCAAGGTGTTCGAGCCATCTGAGCAGGTGGAAAATCGATGACACAGAGCATATCGACCACTAGTCAAACACAGGCATTATTGATTGACATGGTTGCGGCGGAAGTGTGTTTAACAGTAGAGTTCATGTATTGGACACATGACAGTAAGAGAGATAAATGCTGCCAGAGCAGTACACCTTAGTGTACTTTTTTAAAAAACAGATTTAATATTTGTGTTTCAAATGTCTGGAGATCAATTCTGACTCTTTAAGTTGTTGAAAAAATTGTATTTAGTTACTTTGAAATGTGAGAACTGTGTGCGTGAGACAGACTGTTGATATGTAGATGATAATGATGAATAATGCTAGTGATCTGAATGCTTTCCACTCGTCTGTCATTGCTGGAGCAATGCCTTAAAACATTCAATATTAATACAGCATGTATGGCCATATGCCTTGCCATCAAGTCACCCAGCAATAACCATGACCCCCGTTCTGATCATCTCTCTAGAATTCACAAACCCTGCGGGAAAGAAAAGGCCAATGATGCAACAACTGTGGAACATTTCATCATTTTACCTCACTCCTCAGATCAAATATGAGCTGCAGCAAAACCACCTGAACTCACATTTATTCATCAACCAGGCCCTGGGTTCTGGGAGAGAGTGAGACAACACAGATAATGTAGGATGGGAGAGAAGCAAGGGAGGAGATTGAGGAAGAGTGAGAGACAGAGGGAGGGAGGGAGGGAGGGAGAGAGACTAGGGAGTAGATTAAGTAGCCTTGAAAAGCCTGGCTTCCCCACACACATACAAACCCCCTGTGAAAACACAAGCTAATTATTAAGAAAACAAAGGGGGAACCGCAGCGACGTGCCAACGCACACAGATCCCCGGCAGAGTAATTGTGCGTGAGCTATTTGGGCTGAAAACAGCACGATTTGGTGCTCTTCCTCAGCACAGCCAAGCAGAATGAACAACATCTGTTCCCTGGGATGGGGTTTGAAAACAGGCACAAGAATGATTCTCTCTTTCTTCTTCTGTTTTTTTTTTCTTCTTTTTACTGTGATCCAATGGAGTCAGACGAAAGACAATAGTTTTTGGATTATTATTTTTTTTTTAATCGCCACAAAAACAAGTATTTTTGTGGGTTTTCTGTCTCCCTTTCGCGACATTAGCATGCTAATGCTAAAGTAACCAGAGGTCATTAGCAAAAAACAGTTGTTCTGCTATAAAGGGATCCTATCATCATCATCAGGGGCCAAAGCTCATAAAAGCTTGGCTTCATAACAATGCTATCACTCCCAACGAGACTCAGAACTTGGACAGGATAAGCAGACGGTGAAAAAAAAACCCTCAGTGTTTTTGAATAGGCCCTGAATGTTTCTGTATTGCCTTCTTTCATGCATGATTAAGTTATACAATCTAAGAGGCTTTTTGTGCGTCCCCTGTGCTTTTGCAATCTTTACACAGTATCAAAATGATCTCTGTCCTACACAGCTGAGGATATTACTTCCAATCTCACTCTGCATTTTCAGCGGTGAGGAAAGTGTCGCTGGGAATTTGACAATACTCTGCAGTGCAGTGGATCCCTTGGTGGGGAGCCATGTTTTGAATTGGTTCTGAAGCTGCAGCATTAACCTTAGTAAGACGCCAAGTGCATGGTTCCATTCGATTTCTGATGGAGTCAAAACAATTGATGTCAGCTCATGAGAAATTGTGGTAATAGTCGCTCAAAGAGTCATTGTTTTTGTTATGGACCAGGCTTATTTGAGTCAGCCTGCGGTGAGCTGGGGATGGTGAAATTAGTTTCGGTGGAGTTTGTGAAGTGTGTGTTCTTTCTTGTTTTTAATGTACACCTCTTGTCATTGTGTCTTTCTCTGTGAAGCACTTTGTGGCCAACCTGTTTGCTAAAAGCACTTTTAAAGGAATTTTACACAATTCAACATGACAGTGATTGATGATGACAGACGGTTTTAATATTGTATCGAGGAGTCATCAGTGGGCGGCTGTGGGGAGGTTTCAGATGACAATAGTGGTGGTGTGACTGTCTCACTCGCTCTCTGCTGAACACACCAGTTAACCCCTCATTGTGTGTCCTAATGGAAACTATGCCAGACTGCTCAGTTGCGTGTGTGTTTGTGTATTGTGATGCCTGTGTATGTTGGAAGGAGCTGCTGATGAACAGCTATGTTAAGTGCACCAGTGTGCTGTGTTCCCAGAGACCTACAATCTCCAGACACACCACATTCCTCCCAAACATGCTCTGTTTGTTTAAGTCACATGCACGTGCAGAAACACTTCACACTCACACAGACGCATATACACACATAGACTTATGCACGTACACAAACATAGGCCTACACGTGCTCACATACGCACAGATATGTGTGGATGCTGAGTTAAACAGAAACACACATACACTTTGACAAACATGCACACCCTCTAATTTATGCACACATACATGCACAAACACAAACAATTTTAAACATGCACATGTTCTGGCCCCATATAGTTCTGATTATATGAGATATGGCAACAATTAGATATAATAGCCAAAGATAATAACTGCAATTTACGGGAATGATTAAACACCAGCAAAATATGCAGTGAATTATGTTTTAAGTAGCATGTGGCGGTTTGTTTGTGTGTGTTATTCAAGAATGTGTTTTCTTTATCGTCTCAAGTGTCAGTCAAAGACATGAACTCTGCCAATTACAGCTTTACGGACAGATAAAAGTAGCTTTGGATAAACTTTTGTTAATTATGTGTAAATCATGATGCAGCAAAACAGTGCAGAATGCACTGATGCTCTCACCAGATAAAACTTTATGGAGCGATTTTATAAAGTTGTTCCAGGTCTATTTAGTTCCAGATTTATTTAAATACTTTTTTGTCAAATAAGCAAACAGATTTGCAATAAAATGCACTTGACATAAATCCAGATAAAGAAAACCAAAGTACAATCACAGATTGCTTATTTTAAGATAAGAGGCCTGTGAATGTGTGGTGTATTTGTCTTTATCTTTAAGTAGAAGAGAAAATACTGTATTTCCTCCTTTCTCAATGAATACAGAAGCCTGTTAAGTTGGTCATAAAAGTGCACCTGCTAAAAAGAAAGAAAGCACTAAGGTATAAGCACAGTAACGTATCAGACATTAACAATAATAACGGCTGACAATACATCAGGAATCCAAGACCTGTAGGAAAACTTAAAGTTTGGGCTCGAAAAAATCAAACTCTGTGGTCAGAGGTCAGCAGGAATGTACTATACGAGTTATGTTTGATTCTGCTGATTGATTCCCTTAAATTAGATTTTAGACCTATACCTAGTATACACAGTATTACATGGAATATTTATACATTTCATTATTTTAACCAAATGTCTGTTACCTGTTGCTTAAAATACAGATGGTTTTTGTTGTCAGCATATTTCAGTTTATTTTACTACTCAAATATTCAGAATTGGACCTGTAAATCACAAAATCTAAATCAAGATCCAAATATAAACATTATCCAACCACCTTACCATATGGTCCGTATTTGTTCATGGTAGCTGAGTATAAGACCAGACTTACAGGAGGTGGACGCTCCAACAAAGTGTGTTAACCTAACCCCAACACACTTCAAGGCCAGCAGCAGAAGAGTGGGGTAATAATTTATGGATGAGAGTGTGAGACCACCCAAGGACTTGGGCCTCCTGACAGCTGCTTACCGTGATCACATAGGGGAACACACACACACACACACACCTGTACAGACACAAACGTGTATTTTTAAACACGCATGCACCTGCGCTTGTAGACGTACAAAGTCAGTGGTAACAGTAGAAGCATGTAGTAAGTAATCTTTAACATGTATCAGCCTCTTAAAGTGACTGTGATGAATTGCAGCAACATTCACAACAACAGTTTTCTTTTTCTTGTGGGTTAATTGTCTGGAACCGATACAATAGTGTAAGACTACAGACCTGAATATAATATGAACAGAGAGTAAAATCCCTGAGCAGCTGGAAAAGTGTGAGTAGGTGAGGTTGATAGACGTTTTCTTTTTCCCTTCACTGAGGCTATTTTGACTTGTCATGGCAGGAAAAGAACAGGTGTAATTAATTAACTATAATTTATGAGGGCCCCATTCCATCTCAATGCCCAAATAAGGCATGCCAGTGAGTAGCATGCCCAGTCTATGGCATTGAACTAATAAACCTATTAGTGTTATTAATTAAACATGTGCTTTTTCTGCCATGGCATGTCAGTATGTCTTCTGGGAATCTGTAGAAATTGCAAATTCCAAAACAATGATATCGAAGCGTTAGCGCTGTAAGCAACATGATGTCTTTATGGCCTTGAGCTGAGTATTAAACACTCGGCTCAGGTCTACTGACTATCAAAGCCTTTCAGCTTCCAACATTTTGTTAGGTACACAGGCCCAGACTGGGCGACTTGTGTCTGGAAAGCATATTATCCATTATGAAGACTTGTAAAAGTAGTGCCCAGCTCACTCCTACAGCCTACTCACCAGAGCAGAGACTCAAAAAGAGTGCTTGAATAGGCTTGTAATCTGTAAGCCTATAACAAGCAAGCATACACACAGATGTGCTTATGCTCACATTTCACCCTGGCACACACATTGCAGAGGTACAACCAGAGCTAAGTTTCTGATCACTGGACCTGCTTTGGAAAAGATAGCTCTGCTGGCCCATGAAAAAAAAAAAATAAAGGCTCATCTCTGTATTGTGGAATCCAATCGCTCCTCCAGTGATAGAATCCCCCGACAGTTCACCTGCTTCTATTCATGCCAGTAGGTTCCTGTAGACGAGGGATCATATCTGCTGGGAGAGGGATGGGGATTAACTTTTCCAAAAGAAAAGACAGGGACTGGCAGCTTAGATGACTCCTTTCTTGAAAACCAACTCGTTTTGGCTCCAGGCACCCTTCTCATCCTCTTATCCTCTTCTTCTGTATCGCTCCCATCATCTGTCCCTTTGGACTGCATTGAGGGAGGGCAGTAAGGAGGAAAAAAAACATGTAATTGGAGTGATTTTGTGTCTGTGCAGGTGTGTGAGAGAGCATATACTGCCTGTGTGTGGCGTGTGTGTAATGTTGACCTCAGGTTTGTGTGTGTGTGTGTGTGTGTAGAAGTGTGTGTGTGTGTGTGTGTGTGTGTGTGTGTGTGTGTGTGTGTGTGTGTGTGTGTGTGTGTGTGTGTGTGTAGAAGTATTTTTTGCATCTATGCATGTTTTTGTTTCCCATTTAGGTTTGTTTGTATACATTTGCCTATGTAAATATCCCTACAAACAAGTGTGCCCACGTGCATGCAGGTACTCTATGTGTGTGTGTGTGTGTGTGTGTGTATCTGTACCTGTACGAGCACTTCTTGTGTGTCTATGTGTTCCAGGTCTAGGGCTTCTTTGATCCTTTAAGAGCCTGCTGAGATAGGAGCTGTAATATCTGCCACGACTGTTTTCTGTGAAAGGTCACTGGGGAGGAGGAGGTGCAGGGAAGGGCGGGCTTGTTGTTCCCTCTGGGCCAGACTTCACTCTATACAGCATGTCTACTCCTCTTTTACAAATCCACCAAGACCGTAGCGCCTGTATGCCTGAGGTGGCACACCAGGGGAAACGTGTCAATGCTGTGCAGTGTTGTTGGAATCTGGGTTACAAGGTGACGGACCAGAGCAATAGGTTTGTGTGCTGTGGGGTTTGTTTAGCTTTTGAGTTCACCCCGCCTTCCCCTCTGTGGGTGTCACTGTCTCACTATCACTTTACAATATTAGTGGCTTTTGTGTAACTGTACTTCATTGATGGCTG
This sequence comes from Seriola aureovittata, assembly GCF_021018895.1. Classification (NCBI taxonomy): domain Eukaryota; kingdom Metazoa; phylum Chordata; class Actinopteri; order Carangiformes; family Carangidae; genus Seriola; species Seriola aureovittata. The sequence continues at coordinate 20,892,391 of NC_079377.1, forward strand.
CCAGTACAGTATCTTTTTTTTTTTTTTTTACTTCCTTGCTGTCTCTTGTCTCTGTCCTCTAAAACATAAAATGGCCTCTGTTTGCTTACAAACATGTTTTTGGAAGCAGACGACACAGGTTTAATTTAATGTGACCACAGTAGGCTACTACATCCATAAAAGTCTGTATATTTGTATCATGTTGAGGTAGTCATGATGACAGTATTTCTCTTTGTTTCAGTCAGTCAGTCAGTCAGTCAGTCATTGCAGTGTCCTGCTGTCACATCAGTGAAATTAAATCTTTATATTATTGTATTAAAAAGTAAAACAGGTAGTTTCCATTTCGATGAGAGTCCACTACAGCACCTGCTGTTTAGAATTTGAACCTCTCATGATTGCATTTAAAACGGCAGAAATGTGGCCAATGACTAAAATGTGTGTAGTGTTTTTGATTTGGTAAGCAAAGGTTAATGGCATTAAACTTGCACAGCTAGGTTGATAACAATTAACTTAATTTGGCATTGTTATTATTATTATAATATCATGGTTCCTATCTTATTTGACTTATTTGACTATTTTTTCCTGAACTCATGGATTGTTAAAAAATTAATCGAGTCTGTCCAACCACCACAAATGACTCACAGGAAGGTTTGAGCAATTCAACAAAAATGTTGGAGGAACTACCCTGCCAATATTTTGTCAATGTCTGGTATGTGTTTTCATGTGTTTTTACTGTTTTATTTTGCTACTACTGAACAGAAAAGGCAGCAAGACACTGGACAACTTGGGGAACATTTTAATCCTGGTAAAATTAAAACAAATTTAGTTTATTCTTCTGTTGAATAAAGTCAATCTCGGTGGAAAAAAACACTGACACTTACCTTTTGCTTACTCCTCTCAGACTCTTAACCTGTATTGTTTTAGTTTAGGACTGGCTCAGTTCCTGCAGACCAATTCGGGGTTCTTCCTCTTATTGAATTTCATCCAGAAGCGATATAACCACAAAAGACTGACTGCTACCTAGAGGGCTCGGATAGACTTGTTCAGCCGTGATTCAATGACTCACACATTTCCCCTCTGTCTGTATATCACGTTAACTTCTCTTTCTTCTCACCTTTCTTTGTGGCCGTCTCTCTCTAGATTGTTGCCTGTTCAAGTATCTTATTCAGAAAAAAAAAAAAATCATAATTAAGTTACTGTTATGGTTTGTTTTCCTCTTGCAGATCTTCAGATTTGCTTCTTTAAAGTCTCACTCCTCTTTCATAAAAATCTTTTCTTCCCATTCAATGAATCGTTCTTGTATTTGAATATTTTAGCAATAAGAAACACTCCTCTCCTCCACCTGATTCCAGTCCACAAGTGTTGTCCAGACTTTTTCATATTGTTACTCGGTGAACAATCATTTCGTTGTTGCTGTGTTGTTCGTCTTTTTTTTGTTGCAAGTATTGTGAATATGAGGTATATATGGTTGTGTGTATGTGATTAAACCTGTTAATGTATATATGTATGATAAATCTAAATAAAGCAATTACAAAGCATAATTTATCTTGATCCTTCTCTTTCACTCATCATATATAGAAGGGAGTTTATTTTCTCTTTGCTGTGCTCAGATTTGTGCTAATTTATCTGAGTTGAAGAAGGATAGTGACTGTTCAGCCCTTTTTGTCCTCTACCAGATTCTAGCAAACACTGTGGTGTATCATTTGTCCAAGTGGTCAAAATACAGACAGAAATTGCACATTACGAACATGGAAATATAGTTGACCAACGCTGTGTGCTTGTTTATGAATATCGGTTTGGAGGTATGCCTTGAAATATGAGTGTTTGTGCCAGAATGTGTGGATGCATATTTTTGTGTGCAGACTGCATGGGTTTTATGGGTTGGCACATTGCATTGTGTCCCGTCACAACTTTTGCAGTACTTCTTTGCTGACAGATTTTCCTCATCAAAGCTCATGTAAAATATGTTTTAGATTTCACAATTTGTTTTGCAGTGATACGACTTGCTTTTGGTTTCTGAAACTTTTGTTTTTTTTGCCTGTGCAGAAGTATCCACCATCAGCAATGTCATCAAAGCACGATGCAGCTGAAGGCACCTTGACTTTTGTGTTTTAAAAAATTCAGATGGGTCTTCACTGATGTCCTCATCAATTGTTCTATACATCAATTGAGTGATAGTGACCTTTCTTAAAAGGAAAGAAAGGAGGAAAAAAAAAAGAAGCAGTTTTTTTATTTTATTTCAGGGAGCAATAATAAGGATTAGAGTTGGGAACAGCCCCAGATAGAGGCAGTGATAAATTGCTGAGCTAGGCTTAATAAATCATAAAGCATCTGTTTGTTTCATAATCCAGTACTTCAATGAAACTATAAGAAAAGGAGTCTTGCATATTCAGTTGTTGTACAAAATGGTGATGTACATATTAACATTTTAATGACACGTGTGACATTTATGCCGGTTCGTGTGTGTGGCTGTATTTGTGCACACGGGTACATATTGGAAGTCTTTACCCATACTTACCACGTCTGACTGAAATCTATCTTCTCCTCTCTCCTGCCTCTTCAAGGAAGCTGTCATCTGCCTCTTTGATGCTAACTAATGTCGGACAGTGCAGCTCGTCACAACCCTCCCAAATATCAGCGCTCAAGCTTTGAGTTTCACCCTCTGTAGGATCTCCACATTCACCATGTCATACTCATTTCTGCTGGGTAAGCAAACGCAACATGCTGCCACTTCTCATATGTCGTTTAAAATGCTCGAATGAATGTTGCTCATACAACCATGAGCAGAGATACTAAACACCAGACTAAAAATACGTTTAATAAAACTCATACAAAAATATCTACATACAAATATGTTTTATCTGTTTCTTAAATGGACAGGGCCATTGCTCCCAGGACAAAATCACTCACAAGAAGTTTTAATTTAGTCAGTTGAAATGTGCCTTAACAGAATCATTACATGTCACAATGTCATTCTCTCCAGTACTAAATATTTGATGTTACTCCTAAACAACGGTGAGCATATAAACAAAGTAAGTACCTGGCTAAGAAGTCTGACGAAAGGGATGTTTTGTATCCATAATTACTAGAGGAGAAAAGAGGCTGAACCATTTTAATAGTTCGTCTGTAATAAATTCTAATCAGGCAGTGTTTGATGGTGTGCACACATATCATTATTATGCATATGTGTGTGTATGAGTTCAGTCGTTAAATATTCATCAGAGAGCGTCATTGTTTTTGGAGGACTACATATGGGGTAATTAGAGCAATAGTTTATATCTACATAAACCACTGCCTTCTGGTGCAGAGGGACTCAGCTTTAATGTCAAACAGACAGGGGCAGAGGAATTGTGTGTATGTATGTGTGTGTCTCTTTCTGCATGCTTGTCAGTTAGTGTCGGATGAATGTATGTGCTGTATGCATGCACATGCATGCGTTTGTAATGTGAAACAGGCAATGTCAGTGTAAGCAGTGCGTGTGTGTGAGGGGAGGGGTGCCATGTTAAATGTGAAACAGACAGTGGCAATGCCTCAGTGGCACAGAGGGAAAGGCGTGACCATCTAAACTGCCCCCTGGAGAACCAGAGAATCCATCCCCAGCCACCAGTTTGTGTGTGTGTGTGTGTGTGTGTGTGTGTGTGTGTGTGTGTGTGTGTGTTTGGGTGTGAGTGTGTGTGTGAGTGAGAGATTGAATGCAGCTGCAGGAGATATGAAAGGTCAGGTGATACATCAGTGTTAGTGTGATACCAGTCGGATTCTTAACACTGAAGAACGCACAGAACGACTGTTCTCTCCTAAAAAAACGACCCTACAGATCGTTTGTGCCAGCAGCTTATTACGGCCCATAGTTAGGTTTTATTGTTAGGCGACCTCTAGCGGGTGTAGCAGCTGATCTATTATAAAGAGTGTCAAAGTCCACATTAGGAAGAGGTTGGGGTGGATGGATGGGTTGACAAAACACGAGACTTTCACACAGGCCGTTGTTTGTTTGTTTGTTTGTTTGTTTGTTTGTTTTTGTTTGTTTGTTTGTTTGTTTGTTTCAAACACATAGTTATTGTTTGTTGCATAGGATTTCCTATGGATTGGATTTACTTCAGCTTCATAGGGTCACTTCATAGTTGTAAAGCATAATAGAGGTAAAATAAAGGTTTTCAATTCTAGGATAAGTAACAGTTGCACCAATTATACAAAATGCACTGTGGCTGCAGTATATTCTAGTCTATTTCAAGCTACTGTTGGGTCAAAATTGCTCTCTATACTTTTTCTGCGATAGTTTTCTCACATTAAGATCTTTGTGATTGGTGTGAAATGACCCCTCTGGAAACTGGACAGTTAAACCTCCAAGTGATTCTGCAGAATTACGTCAAATTCCAGCGCTCACTGATGATGTGGGACAAAGTGTGCTGGTCTGGAGCATGGCGAGTATTATGGGTGTATGGGCCGTGGAGGCGGATTGGTGTGTGACGTGTTTGATTATGACACCAGAGACCCGCGTCAACAATTATCGCCGTCCTCTTGATGACGACAGTCTTTCCCCTAACCTTAAATCAAGTTTCATGGAACATTTCAAAACAGCTTCTAAATGGACCTTGTGGTGAGATTGTGTTTTTAGCCTCTGTTTCCAAGGTCAAGTTTTTAAGTCAGCATGGACAAAAAGTCCTTTAAGTGCTCTGAAAAAGTGGATTTTACTTGAAAATTGATGGAATTTCAACATATACAATTCCAAAACAACTTGGCAACTCCATTTGCTCATGAAGATCATATGATAAGATCAAAAGCTCCAGACAGCTATGAAATGGATGCTGTGGTGAGATTGTTTTCTCAGCTTCACCGTGTAATTGTAATTGCTTAAGCTTAACTGTACCTATACTGTCGATGCCACAAATGTATGAGTAATTAATGCAAAAACATCTCTATTAACTACTTAAAAAAGATCCTATACTTTATACTTTTCCAGTGTTTTATTTGACGATTTGATATATTTGTGGTGTAAGTACCAAAAATCATCTCAACAGAGTGTTACATCTCATCTCTCACTCTTCTCTCTGGAGCATTAGCAAGAACAGTGCTGTTTGTGTCGGTCTACTGGCTGACTGTTTTCTGAGTTCTACAGGTAAAGGTCAAAGGTTGTGGGTATAAAGCCCTGCAGGCCATTTAAATGAGCGTGCTCACTTCCTCGTGTGCAAATGTTCCCCTCCGACACCATTTTGCAGGGGGCACTCCCGCTTTATCCTCGGCTCAATGCTGCCTAAGATGATTGTAGTTGCTAGCTCAGCGAAGGAGTGACTACTTGGTGTTATTAATAAAGTTAAAACAAAAAAAGTTAAAAGAAAAAAAGGTGGGTGGACAGACAGACAGGCTGACAGGCACGGGCATCGGGTGACTACACGCCAGTAGCAAGCACATAGCGGAACATATACAGATGTTCCGGCAAGGAGCTGGTGAAAATAGCTGGTTTAAGTACTGGCTAGGAAAATGAGTGATCCGGGAACGTGTGTGTGTGTGTGTGTGTGTGGGCGGGGGGAAGCTCACGTGATTGGGAATAGGAGCCAGGTGAGCAGGTGGATCTGGCGGTCAGGTGACTCGGAGGGGGAGGGAAGTCTGAGGACATCTGGTGGGCAAACGGAGAGTGGCAGGAGACAGAGGCCAAAATAAACAGGTGAAATAGGAATCCTAACAGAAGGGATGGTAAGTCCAAAGGAGGGAACAAGGGAGCCCAAAGATGAAAAGTGACACAACCGATAAACGTGTCAGGGTTTTAAGACGACACTATTCTTTGACTACTCACTGTGTACTGTTTACCTTTTAGGTTTTGACTGTGATCGGGTTCCTTTGTATCTTAGCTGGATGATTCTTTCTTCTTTTAACCACAAGAACGAAAATACCGTACAGCATCACCTATACTGTGTTGTTTAGGAGTTTTTAGTTGTTTTCTACTGAATTTCTATTCGCCTTTGAGTTAGATTAGCGGTATCACTGTGTTGGCTTGCTTTCCCTCTGCCCGGTCTGCAACCCCCTCCACCCTCCACACGGCCTGCGGCGGAGCTGCGGCTAATGAAGTGATGTTTGTGTCTGTGGTGGTGAAGGTCAGCTCTCCCTGGTGTGTGTGTTGTCATTCAGTGAGTCTACCGCAGAATTTGGTGTTTCGGGGACAAATGACTGGCTGAGAGCTTTATCTGTGTGTGTTGTATGACTAAGTTATCTATTGACACACATGGGTGTGCTCACTTTATGTGTACACTTGTGGTTGCGTGTGTGCGTTTGTTTGTGAGTGTTTAAGAGAGGATGTTCTTATTGTGCACATATGCTTATATATTGTGGTTGTGTGTTTTAGGCCTTGTATGCAAACCTGTTTGTCTCACATCGCATTCAAAGGTCTCCCAGCTTGCTTTATGCAATTCTTTAAGGATTTGGGAGTGTAGGGTTACTATGCTGTGTGTGTGTGTGTGTGTGTGTGTGTGTGTGTGTGTGTGTGTGTGTGTGTGTGTGTGTGTGTGTGTGTGTGGCCTATGAATGCATTGACATTTACCTTTGCCATCACATCTACAAACACCTCCTAAGGCCTTTTCATCAGTTCCCACTGCCCTGCACGAAACACAGTACTAAACTCCTGTACCTTTCTCTACTTGGGGAAAACCCCACCACCGCAGCTTTGCGCATATAATTTACTGACAATTCATGGCTCTCCAAAAATGTGTACACAATAGGCAGAGAGGGTGGTGCTTTGCATCATCAGTCTTTGGTGCGTGCTTTGTTTATGGGCAGCAACTTGACCACTACAAATTAGATTAAAACTGGGGAAGTGAGCGAAGGAGAGAGAAGGAAGAATTGTTGCAGTTCAGACAATAAATCAGGGTAAAAGTGGAGTTTTCATTTTGTTGTAAAAAGTCGACAGCACTGTGGTCTTGGGGTGAAAGCCTGCAGTTCATCTGTTTTATTATGTTACGGCATTCTTTTTCTTAGTCACTTACAACCCACCATCCTATGCCCTTTTATGCTCTCTCCATTATTTAATTTGCTACGCTGCCTTCCACTTCCTCATTATTCTTGTTCCGTCCCTGTGACTTTCATATACTCCCAAACTGCAATACACTATAATTAATATAGCAACTTGTATTTTTTTAAATTAAGGAAGAAGACGCACATTTATTAATAAAATATATGTCATTGTGTGCCATCGGACAGTTTCCCATAAGTCTTTTTTTTAACTTAACAACAGCATGTTATGGCATGTTTATATAGTGTATATATAATATATAAAGGGTTTTTTTAGGGTCCCTGTTGTCGCATTAATGCAACTACTTCTTGCAAAAAAGCAGTAATAAACCTGCTATACTCTCTGTGCCTGTTGCCAAATATAATGTCAGATGTGCAGAGTTGACATGTGGATGGTGAACATGATCTAGCAGTAGCTGGCCAGACCCAGACATTTTTCTCAGCAGTTGGTGGAGACAGAATGAAAGTTTATTTGCTAGATGTGAAAGGAGGCAATATACCAACCACACAACTTTATAATTCTGTGATATGTTGTGGCTGGTTATCTGTGAGCATGTTCTGTCTTGAATGTGAGAGACAGGAATTACAGTTATACTAATGTCAACTTAGACTGGTAGAAGTTAAGTCTTGTTGAGTATTAATTGGGATGAAAAGATGTTCCTGTTTTGTTCTGTTTATTTCTTTGTGCTGTGAAATTTACAAAACTTTCAAGGAAAACGTGATTATGTGTTTGGTCAAGTCTATTTGAGACCTGTCCATACTAACGACTCAAAACCAATGTGATAATGAGTTACTAAAGTTAAATTTGTACTCCCATAGTTTGTATTCTTATCTTAAAAGCTGCCTTCCTCTTTTCCTCTCTCTCCTTTTGTCTCATCCAACCAGGACAGTAGTAGGTGAGCAGAAGATTCTTCTCTAAAGAGCCTCAGGCAGACCTGCCTGGCCCAGAGTCAGACCAGAGCGAGCCCACGGCCAGATGCACACAGAGTGGAAACAAGGGGAGGGGTGGTCCTTGGCCTGGAAACGTGAGGTGAGACAGAGACAGCTAATCTAAAAAAAAACAGCAGAGAAGCTGCTGTAGTCTTGAAAACTAGAGTGTATTAGGTTTCTTTTTAATTTTTGAGGGAGGAACAAAGTTTTAATCAGACCCTTGGCAAAAAATAACATACATGGGTTAGGACGTATTGGGAAGTCTAAAAACACTTCCAAAATAAAGGCTCACGTTATGAAAAATGTATCTTAAGTACGACTGAGGGAGGATTATTGTTTAATGAACTCTTGATGTCGATAACAAACAGTTAAAATATTAAATATGTCTCTCTAATTTGCATTTGAAGCACCACTGAAAGGATTAAAACAACTAAGTACATGCAGTTACTCAGAACAGAAGACAACTACAGAGTGCATCTGTAACATTTTTCAGTTTTTATAGACAGCACATGTACTGTCTGTAAAAAGTACATATAGATGCGCAGGTGTGTGTATGTTTGTGTATCATACACCATATGTGTGTAAATTATGAATCATGATTCCCAGATTGTGTCCGTGATCTAAGGGGCTTTTCGGTAACTCTTTATAATGATGTGGAAATGGATCCTTGATTTTCTGAAATAACGCACTATAGCTGGTCTTCAAACAGCCTTCAAATATAGCAACTGTGTGAAGCAAAGGGGGAAATCAGTATCTTCAGTATTCATGTTTTTAAAATCCTGTCTGGAAAACACCGTTCAAAATTCCAGAAATTACACAAACAGAGAAAACCGTACTTTTATACAGCTCATGAATGCATCCGAGGCTGGTGTTTATGTCTGTCTGCACAGCTTACATGTATGTAGTAATAATGTATATTATAAAGATATGTAATTCTCCACCATTGTGGCTCCGGTCCTGGAACTCCTGACTGTCGGTTGATTATAATGATGTTGATCCTGGAGTTGAAGTTTCATTCAGTTCTGTTCTGCTCAGGATAAATGCATCAGCAAAATATATGAAACATAAACACAAAGAAAATACTGTGTCTATACTCGGCCACTCTGCGCGCGCGCGTGCACACACACACACACACACACACACACACACACAGGCACACAGGCACACGCACACACACACACACACACATTCCCCCTCCCTGGTTATGGTGATGATCCAAGCAGAGAGTTTTCATGCCAGAGGAAACACTAGCCCTCACCAGCTGGCCAGCCTGCCACCAATCAGGTCATCTCCCTTCTCACACACACAGGCACACACACACGGACACTCACAGATGCACACGGACACTCACATGTAAATCCGTGCAGTGCAAACACTCGCATTAACGCACACACTCGCTCACGTCCTCGGGCATACACATGCATGGACATACAACAAGCAGGCATACACATATAAACACATACATAAACAACACTCTGCACATAGAGAAATGTGGTGTATATACCTGCGTACCTACACTCGCATACCTCACCACGCATGTGTGTGGACGTGATTTCATTCGCGTGGGGATAATATGCTTTTTGAGCAGCAGCGTGGTGAAATGAGTGTGGTACTGTAGTGCTCTCTTTCGGGGATTCTAAAGGCCACCGGGGACCTCAGTGTGGCTAAATGGCTGCTAGTAACAACCACCACACTGTCAGCATGCAAACCTTTGGGACCTCATTATTTATAATAACACTGCATTGTAAATATATGAGGTATAAATAGAGACTTGTTCCTCTTGTTTAGTTTCTCCACCCTGGTACTGAAAATTCAATTGAATAAAACAAGCAGCCATGCAGCTTTCAATGAAGGAGCATTTTAATCTTTTCCAGCATTGACGCCATGACACCATTACAAGGAGTGACTTCAAATCACGTGACAGTAACACTAAAGGAAGAATGCACTGGTAAACAGTAAAAATAGATATGGGAGGTTTTGTTGTTTTGTGGTGTACTTGTCTTCCTTCTGTGGTTAGTGGATGCAACATAAATGACATGAATTTGAGTTGAGATATAATGGAGCTTGTGATTCGGCAAAGGCATTACCTCACAACATACTACAGAAAGCAATCATAGGCTTTACAATGGGAATAGAGCAGAGTGAGACCATATGATTCACAACATGTCTTGAACAAAAGACAAAGTGTTTTAGCCGCTGACCATTGAGGCACTCCTGTTTCTCTCTGCCTGTTTCTCTCTGCCTGTTGAATGTTGTGCTTTAGATTTAGAATAACTTAAAATGCCAAACACAATAAAAAAATAAAAAAGGAACCTGTCTTAACGACACAGTTGCGGAGTTCCACAGTACACAGCGACACACATGGTACAAGGAAAATCGACCTCACATACTGTATGAAGTTTCACATTGGTGAAATGCACCATAAATTTTACTGACCGCTTTTCTCTTCATCCCGAAACACTGTTTTGACTATGCAAAACAATGGGTGAAATTCAAGCGCCACATAAGTCACATAAAACCAAAGAGCTGGTTTCTCAGCATTGCTTTTCCCTCTGTTTTGTTTCCAAGTCTGACCAAAGTTCTGGGTCTGATTTCAATCTCCAGATACTTTTGCAGTGGCCAGGGCTTTCAGTGTCAGGGGGAAAAAAAGCTAAATACTGTACAAAAAAACATCGCAAGACGTAATCAGATATGCCATATGACATTTTCTTCCCTCGAACTCGAAGTGCACTCGCTCTCTCCCTCGCACAGACACTCGCACAGACAGAAAAGCACTCACATGCACACGTACAGATGCAGTCACAAAGTATGCTTCAGTAGTGTCTCATAAAATGCACACAGACAGACATGTATGTGCACAATAACACACAGCTGCAAGCACTGTCTGCCTGCCTACCAGAAAGTCGTAGCCCTTTTCCGCAGACAATCCTTCACTGTTTCCTCCAGTCTCCTAATTGGCTTTACTCAGACCCAGCCCACAGACCTGAGTCAGAAACAATTAAAAACTCCATTTATATTCCTGCAGTGAGCACATGGGCTCCCACAGCGTGTGACTACACACATCAGCCCTCATCATCTGTGTGTGATTTTAAACTTCAGGCCGTTTTCCATATTTATTTGAACGTGGCCAGACTTGAAAGCTTTGTAGACTGAACAGCGAAAAGCTCTTTTTGATCACACAAATAATCTGTAGCTCGTCCAGCGTTGCCTTTTAAATAAATATCTGATTCAGAAAATATTATCTTTCCTAGCGGCCTGTTTATTGTTTGAGTTTTCTGAGGCTTAAATTGAGTAAAAAAACACTTTTGCTTTCACATCGCCATCAGTGATTCAAAAACCTGAGATTTCAAAAGGGGGCCTGACAGATGTAATAACCACGTTTGACAAATAAACAATCCCCTCATCTCCATCCTCCCTCCTGCTGAATCGGCCAAACCCTGCACAGGTCTGGAGCTTTCCAGACAGGTAATTACCTTTTGCCCTAACAGCCATTTTAGAACATACCACAAATGTATAAGTGACCACATACCAAGGGAAGAAAAAATATGTGAACTCGCAAATCTGTTTTACTCATGTAACCAAATCCAGCCTGTGGACATAGATTTTTATCAGAGTCCATTTGGTTTCTTGTAATGTGGGCAGCAGTGGACTGATTTAATGACAGGAGTGGATCTAAAATAGGATGTGGCATCATTTGAATCAGAGATTTAAGATTAATCTGTCAAAATTACAGCAGTATTGGCTCGGGATGTTAGTGAGAGGTCGAGGCTTCAAGGTGTGTGTCGAGTATGGCTGAGCTTCTCCAGTGAAGCGTGAACCGGCGTGCGTATCATTTTAGACGTGTGACATAACCGATGACGTGTGAAGCATTGCTTCCCGTCTGTACCACATGACTGCTGCTGCTGGTGGTGGTACAAAAAATTTGGAGCAAAATTTGACTGTGTATATAAGACCTCTGAGAGAAATGATGCATTGTCATAGTTTTTGGTCTATAGCACTGACTGACATCAGTGGCTTGATTGATGTGTGTAACCGGTCATGCCAGTATTTTAGTTTCAAGCTTTGTTTTGACCCACTTCCATTTGCTCTGTTAAAGTCATTGCTTTATGTGTTTATACAAATTCAACACTTCCTGTAACTGTTTCAAATTAAAAGCCCTCTGTTGCTCCAGTGGACAGAAACCCTTTATTTCTCAACAGGGCTTTTATTGCTGCTTCGTTTGCCGTAATGGAAGCAAGGCTCAGTGTCTGCACCATGGAAACCCAATTGTTAGCTGCTGTAGTTAGCCAACCCCCAGTAGCTGGTGCAAGCCAAACCATTGTAACTGATGCTAGGCTATTTCAGCAATAGACCATACAATATACCTAAAATAAAAATAGTTAATTGTAAAGTGCTGCAATGTGAGAGGTTTTTTCACAAATTGCCCCCTGCACACGTCCTTACAAAGTCCAGCTTATACTAGATTATTACCCCGTCTGTACCTCTAACTGCTGAGTGGTTTCTCCTTGAAGATTACCACTGTGTATCAGAAGTAACAAACAATATAATAATGTTCAATTATTTGGTTTTTCAGGAGGCTCAAAATGATATGGACGGAGAGCATGGACGAGATGAGGATAGCAACTGAAGATGCAGTAGGGTAAGTAAAGAAACAAACATAGACAGGCATTAAGTGAAGTTGGCGTGCGTGTGTGTGTGTCTATAATATATGAGGTGTTTGTGGAGATGAGCCTTGCGTGCCTGGGGGCCACAGCAGGTGCAGTGCGTCTCTGGAGTGCCGTGTCCTAGTATGTGTTGGGTGGGTGGTTGGGTCATCATCTCAGCTTTCTCCACCTCTCCTCCCAGTTGATATAAAAAGAAACAGACAACTCACCACAAAAGCAGCAGGGGTCCTCTGGAGCAAAGGAGACAAATTTTTGGGTGACAGTGAGGGTCTTAAGAGGTGGAAGTTTGAGATTCTCTGTGGTTATTTGAGGACACTTGAATGCGGCAAGTGCAAGCCGTTCTGATTAGACGTTTAGAATAAGTGTTTTGTCATGTGGGAGAACACAGTGCGATCATGAATTTGATGTACTTATCTGTTACTTTCATAATTTATTATATTGTTTATTCCTAAATTATGAGATATAAATCGGCACATTTATGCACAAAACAGGTTGTTTTTTTACTACATTGATCAAGGTTTGGCAACAGAAACAAAGTAAGTTTAGGGAGTGATCATTACCATGGTTAAAGCAAGCCAACATTTACTGTTGGCAGGAGACTGGACATAAGTAAGTAAATAAGGAAGTAACCTAGGTTACGAAGTGCTTTACAAAAGAATAAAAGGTTAAAAGAATGGAAGCAAAAAGTGAAAACACAAGTAGTACATAACAACTGAAGCACAATAACATATAGGTCTTCAGCTTTGACTTACAACACCCAAGAGAGTTTGCTGACCCGACTCTCAGCGGCAGACTGTTCCACAGGAACCCGGGACAGATGCAGATGCAGTCAGTCTCCACATGTCTTCAGTCTCGAGCGAGGTACATCTAGTAGGCCTTGCTCAGAGCCCCTGAGGGGCCTTGCAGAGGACATAAACCACAGTCTTCAGTCAAAACCACCATTCTGCATGCCTGCCCATCCATCCACCTCACTGCCCCATTGTAGGCCACATAATAGGTAAACTGACACTTCTGCTGTATGTGATATTAAAGGGATGTGTTTGATGCAGTTATGGTCACATTGTGGTTCCAAAAGTGGGCTTTAAAAAAACAGGCTCTTTACTGGTATTAGACCTTAAAAGCTTACAGTAAGCAACAGGTCAAGCAAAAAATGTCAAACATCTAGAAGGACTGATTGCTGATAACGGTGTACTGGGTAAGCTGGTGACTTGGTCATGTGGTACAGAAGAGGGAAACTCAGTGATGGCAGACAGAGAGCGGAAGAAACTGCAACAAAAAGTCAGAAAACAGAAGGAGACTAAGGAGTGAATATCTGAGGATGTGCCTTAATGTGTCCGTGTCTTCAGCTGAACAGGGAGATGATGAAGGAGACACCATGACAGGTATTTGGCAAAGGGTGTCAGTGTTGAGTCTGCTGAGGAGAGCAGGAGAATTTGGTGACAGACAAGGCAAGGCCCCTGCTGTCACGGTCATGGCAGGAATGAACTAAGGTACGCGTTTAGGTATAGAACAGGATCTTGTTTTGTATAGCAAAATTGTTGCGTAGAGCAGAATCAAAGGGCACGTTTGGATTTGTGTGTGAGAGCGCTCTGTTGATGAATAGATTTGGCTGCTAGAAAACATGTGAGAAAATATATTGTGTGCTTTGAATGTTTGTGTGGCAGAAAATAACTGAGAAGAGGAAACCAGTTCTTTTACCAAATCTTAGATTGATCAGTGAGACATTGATTTCAATTAGCTGCAAAGAGTAATGTACTTTTCGTGTACTGAGAAATGAATGGAGACATGTTTTACTTTGCTCCACCCTACCCCACCCCAGCATCTCCGCTGTGCCTGTGGGAGTCTTGTTATAAACTGTTGGAGACCGTCAAACTCCCTTTCCTCCAGTCCTCCATCCCACATATCTCCCGCCATCTCCACTCCTTCTGTCCACTCCTCTTCCACCCCCACGCCATCTTTTCTCCTCCTCTTCCTCCCCATTGCCCTCCTCTGTCTACACTAGTAATGGATTACATGTCTCCACTCAGCCTTTCCTGTCCTCAGTTAATCATGAGGCGAAAGCCAAGGGTGGACCTCGGGGGTGGGTGGGAACTCCAGCAAACCGAAGGGAAACTCCAGATATTGGGTTTCTGTGTTCTTAGCTCCAGATATGATGTAGTGAGTGTGAATATGGGTGCATAGTGGGGCCTTTCAGTGTCTCACACATTCACTGCAGGGTGATGTGGAAAAATGGGTTGAATTTGTGGCGAGAGACGGGAGCGTGATGCTGGAACTACTCAAGAGGGAGATACAAGCACTGCTTGTATATATCTTACACACTGTAATGTGCTTCTAAAGTACATTTGTGTACACAACCTTTGTATTGAATTGCACCTCATTTTACATGACACAAGTATCGGTTAAAATCCATCATTATCTATTGGGTGATTTGTCCGTGTCATGCAGAAAGAAAGTATTTTAATGTTTTCCCACGGCTGGGTGAAAACTTTGAATTAGTGCTTTGGAATAAAACAAAAAAACAGTTTTAACTGTGTAGAATTTATACAATTACATAGTGTACTTATGTAGAATTTAAATCTTACTTCTTCAATAAGCACATGAAGACAATGTAACACACGATTACATTTCACCCTAAAACAGCAAAAAAACAAACAAAAAAACCACTGGATTGGATCGAAAATCAAAACATAATTAAGACCTGAAACAGCATGGACAAAAATATATGAAATTAATTCTGATGGGATTGTTTGGATATCTAGCATGACAGCAATATAAACACATCAGAGTCTCTTGTCATGTCAGATGATAATTATTTGCTTAGTCTGTGTGCTGTTAGTTGTGTCTGCATTGGCTGTCTGTGCCTGTCTGGGACAGCAGGACTTTGTTGGCTTTGTTCTGTCTTTGGCTGGGGCTCCTGCACATGTCAAGCCTAAAGCTAGATGCAGTGGTAGATTTGTTGGGCGGCGGTAAAATACTATTACAGTGGAGTGAGGACAGTGCTGAAAGCTAGCATAGCTGTAGTTCATCGGCTAACAACTCCCCCTTTTTCATCCCTGTAAATCAGACAAGTCGGGGGCTTAAGTGCCTCACACAGCCAAGGGACACACCAGTCAGACATTGTTGAGGAGGTGGGGGAGTGAGTGAGCAAGCTGAGAAGACAGATAGAGTTGTTCCATTGTACAAAATACTCACACAGAGGCTCCTCTGGGGGTATGAAAAGTTTTATTTTTCCAAAGGAATATTGGATGATTTTTGCTAGAATATCATCAACAAATGACAGCATCCCATAACCTTTGACAGTGATCCAATAGTTCAACTGATTCAGTATGAATACAAGAGAATTGACTGATGTTTATCTTATTGTTGGGGGTGAAACCGTGTTAAACTCTGACATATATTACAAATAAACTAGTAGATTAGGCCATTGGTTTTAACTTAACTTTAACTATTTATGGCAAACCGCATCGCCCCTCTTCAGAAGCTGTGAAGTGCAGCAGATACATTTCGTAGGAAAAATAATTGCACCTCGTTTACATTTGCTGTTAATATAATAAGGATATGATTTAATTTACATATTTTTGGCACAAGTACATTGTTAGTGAATGTATCAGGATGGTTTTCTGCCAAAATATCTGATCTTGCAGCACAATATCCGTTATATAAATATATCTATAATGACTCCAGCATTATTACCTTACCAGAGGTGGGACTGTGGATCTCTGGTGTGACAGTTGTTCACTTTGTACGCCCGCCGTCCACGCGCCTAACATGTCCTGGCAACTCCGCTATAGTTAAATAACGCAGTGAATATCCATTGTGACTTCAGCTGAAAGTATAAATGCCAGTTTTTTAGCCCAAACCTCTTGGAACTTGTTTTTGTCAGTGACATGAATTGTGTTTTTCACCCTTTTCCATCCATTTTGCACTATATATAATTCATGAAAGGAATGATGAATCTTCATCAAAATATGATTGGCTCCGGATATCTAGGAGTGTAAAGTCAGCCAGAAATGCCTGCAGTAAAACAACACAACACTTCTGAAAGGTTTTATTACAGTCTTCTTAAGTAGACATAAACCTGCTCCCTGACATAGTGTCTACTTCATTTGTTGAAAGGGGGTTTGGGTTTGAAGCATGGACCTGTTGGCAGGTCCACAGATCACATTCATAAACAGCAGAGGAGTTTCTTTCCGTCAGCTCAGTCCATATTTTAAGGTAAAAGAAAGCCAAAATAATGACTTTAGTATCATTGTTAATGTGCTGCAGGCGGCGTACTGGGTCAAAGTGACACAGACATCAACTAGCTTAAGCTTGAGAGTTACAACTTTGGACCCTGATCCAAGCTTTTCATCAGTATAATGATTTTTAAATTCTAAGACAGCGAAAAGACAAAATAATGTACTTTGCTGTGTGTTAAATACAGAATATTTGGTCAAGGTCTCTAAAAATTGCTAAAGAGAGGTTTATGAATTATTTTCATTTAATTTGTCTTTAATCTTTTGATGTAATGATTAAAAAGTGAGTGTTATTGTGGGTCTAATAACTGTCTTCGTTACAGTTTTGAACGCACAGAAAGCTGGACAGTTTTACACCACTCTTTATTTTGTAACCCAGATCATGTCATCATTAATTACAGCACGGGCTCATGCTAACACCATGGCTTATAGCTCGCACGCTAAGATGCTCTACTACAGTTCAATGCGTAGTTTTAATTGGCCGCCTGCGTGACAAGTCATACTTGATTTCACATTAGTTTGCTTCTGACTTCTCCACCTCTGTAAAGGTTGTCTGTTCTCCTGCTTGGAATTAATGAAACTCACCACGTTCCTTCCCAACTTCAAATGGACAGAAACCGTCTGAAGTGCCAAAATCTCTGTAATACCAAGTCCTTAACGAGCTCGGAGTTGCTGTTTTCACCTGACTCCCCACTATTTATTACCTGTGGAACATGTGAAATAATTAGTTGACTTTCACAGTGGAGGGAGCCACAGTCTTTTCATCAGAGGTATGAGGGGTTGCATCACCTGATTGTGCCCTGCAGCCATAGTAAACTTCAACTACCCTTTAAAGATGATAGTGTCTAGTAAAGGACACACTATATAAGTAGTGACTGTTGTTACGTAATACATTTATCACTTGCATTATAAGGGTGCGCTTATAAGAAGCTGCACGTAGCAATGCTTAATGTCTTTACATGCTGCAGCACCTATGATTTCTTTACCAGTGCACGTACTGCAAGAGACATTATTAATGCATACAAATAATGATGAAATTAAACCCTAAAATATAAATGAGATATTCTTGATGTTTCTACAATATTATGTGTAAGTAAGAAGTTAATTCTACTGGATATTAACAATTATCATTGTTTGTCCTTTTATCTCCTGTTATTACCCTTGATGTTTATTTTCCTTTCTGCAGCATCCATGAAAATAAATCTGTCAAACAAATAAAAAAAAAAAAAAGAAAGAAAAGAAATGATTACAAAATTAAAATTGTGGTAGTGTAGCCTGGTCCAAAAAATAAAATGCTGCTATCTAGTTGAAAACTATATGTAAACTAATTTACAATGATACCAGTGAATTAAGAAATATAAGCCAGCATACAGTTTGTACAGGATTGAAATTTTGCTATTTTTATGAGCGTTTTAAGGAAGTATAATGACTCTTTGGTGAACACAAGTTAATACAACTATTTTGAGGAAAAAAAGCCTTTTAATACCTTTACCTCTCTTATATAGATATACTTTTTTTCAGATATTATGTTATTCAGGCAGGAGAGCAGTAAAGGAGAAACACAGGATTGAACTATAGTGGAGCGACTGTTGCACCACGTTCAGAACTGTGCATAAACACAACATTTAAACAGAGCATCGGACTGAAACCAAAAGCTTTTCTGAGTATCTTTGGAAGGCAATAAAAGTGCATGGTAATGAATTGTGTTCTCCAACTTTACTTTCTTTCGCAAAGGCATGCTGCACCTTTACGAGGCAAACACTCACTTTCCCTCCTTCATTTCCCAGATTAACTGGCCAGCACGTTAAAGTCTTGGCTTGATGTCAGTAACTCTGTAAAATAAATGAAATCAACTAAACTGAGTTGGATTTGCAGCATCTGTCCTCTACAAAAACGAACAAATAAAAACTCTTGAAATAAATTAGCATTTCTGCAAAGTGTTCTGCGCACTCTTTGAGATTAAATGCAAGTAACTTGCAAATGTACTTTATGCTCTTATTCAGAGTGAGTGCATTACAGCTCGAGTTTAGTTTTCAGCACTAAAAGACTGCACTGCTTGTTTTTACTGTACAGTGGAAAAAACACTGTCATGTTCAGAATATTTTATAATGCATTTTAAAGCAAAATAGAAGCAGGAACCTTATATTCAATCCAGTTTCATGTCAAACATCAACAAAATGCTGTGCATCAACAGACCAATGAGTGAGCACATCAGTTTTGGGATTCCCCTCCGACCACCATGGCCTTCATACGGTCTTATTGTGAAGAATGGGCAGTGTGTGACGCCCTGATGTTTCCTCTGTGCCGCGACTGGTTACACAGACAGATGTGTAGCTGTGGTAAATGAGGTGTTGAAAGGAGAAACCGTTCATGTCCCTGTCTCCCCTACCTTCCACCACTGACATATTAGATCCTCCTTCGCTTTCCTCCTCCACTTCTTGCACTTGATGATCTTGCTGTCATTCGCGATCTCTAGTTCCTTTTCTCCTTTGCTGTTATTGTCTCTACTCACTCAGGTTGATGTGCGTAGTGATCTAGCACAGCTGCAAAGTTTCAAAGTTAGTATTATATTATGTGCTACTTGGCATAAACAAGATTTTTAGTAATGACAACGCAATACAGCAATCGATGATTAGATATAATTTAAATTTACCAGAAAAAAATGAAGGGCTTACTAGTGGCCTTATCAGTGGAGGCATCTTTTCTGAGCTTTATATTTGAAATACAATTTATTGACAGGCTGGGAATTACCATGAATCACCGGAATAAACTCATCATTCATCTTTTTCAATGAACAACATCACGTCGTTTGTGAAACAGGGAGGCAAGGAAAATTGGATCAGTGGGATAAGACTTTACTCAGCATCTCTCTAACATCTGTGATCTTTCTTTGAAACAAAATCTTTCATATTTTGTCTCGATGCAGTGATTGTCAGTCCCTAACACTTGTTGCATGTAATTTTGGAGAGGCGTGGGTGGATGTTAATTCCACCGTAGCACTTTGGATAAGTCCGTTAACTCAAACTTGTAGATGTGAACAATTAACCTTTTTTCCCCACATATGGAGGATCTACTATTTATTCCACCGCAATATTTTTAATGGAAGAAACTAAGAGAATAATGTAATCAACGAATATCAGTGTTTCTTTTGTTTGGCTCTTCTGAAGAATTTATGATACGCTGCTTAAAACCTGCTTTTTCTCATCAACCCCCTCTTTAATGGCCGAACATGTACTTCAGACCCTGAAGCTTTAATGTAGACAGGATGAATGTTCCCAATGTTCTGCTGTGAGTGTGAATGCTGTTTGATTGAAACAAGGTGGCATGCACTTGATTTAACCTCTGAAAGGCGTGTCAGTCCAAATTCGCCCCTAATTTGACTAATCAGAGTCTGGCCTGTCAAAATGGCCTCCAAAGCCAGAACAGCCTGAGAAATATGTGCCTTGACTGGCCTAATGACATTTTACACGTAATAAACTTAGTCTTGGACACCATTTACCACTACAGGGAGCCGGTCTGAGAATTTGACATGACTTTTACAAGGCCCAGGGTAGTTGCCTTTCTCTAAAACGCTTTCGCCTGGAGTGAAATTTATTGTGAAGTTGGTGAATGAATCTTTGCATGCGAGTTGTCAATGCAGCGTGCAGGGCTGATGGGTAGTTAAGTGATGAAGAAACATTATATTGATGCTGTCTAATGACTTGTAGATCCGCTGTAGCGCAGGGCCACTGTAGGAGTTTTGAGAAACGGTCAAATTCCCCATCTGTGATGAATGAGATTTCACCAGTTTTACTTCTCATTGAATTGTTCACATTCAGCAATGTATCAGACAATCTGTTAATTATTTACTCCATTTAATCCGTGCAGCAACCGCAACTTTTAGGAAAACTAATACTGAAAATGTTAACATGACAAATTGAACACAGATGTTTACTAACATGGCTTGACTTAATTATCTTATATCAAATACCACCAGTGCAAATAGAAATCACCATAATAATAAAGGTTAGTCCACATTCTCCTGAATGTAGCACTGTAGATGTTTTGGGAACTTTACTGGACAGTGTGTATTCTGTAGCTTTATTGTAAAATAAATGTCAGCGACCTCCTGGAGATGGTGTCCATATCTGACATGGGGGTTTACTATGGGCAAATATAGCTAATGTTACTTATTACCTCTATGCGAGAGGGGGCTGACGTTTCAGCCTCATTTTGTGATTTTAGTGTGCTAATACAGGTGTACACATAGAGGTTTTGTCAGTTGTGGTGTAGCTGTAATAATGATCCTAATGACAAAGAACATGAAAACTGCAGACAGAGAAAGAGAGAGAGTGAAAGTGACAGAGGGAAAGAATCAAGTGCACAGGAAAATTGACCCCCCAAAAAGCTGCCATTGTCGATGATGGATTTCTCCCTAATCGAAACAGTTTGCCCAGTCGCCCAGCTGGGCTTCATGTGCTTTTGATTACTCTCCACCATTTAGTTCCACAAAATTACATGCTGCTTAATGGCCTTTTAATGGTTATAGGTTTCTCTGCTCTTTAATGAGCCTGCACCAGTTGGTTGCTAATGCCCTATGGAAATTTGGCAAACGTCCAGTGTGGTTAAGTATATTTCCCTCCAGTTTACAACTTTGTTGTGTGAAATCACAAACAAGGAGGTTGGGTGTGAGATGTGGAAATGCGGCTCCTGCTTCTCCTGTTGGCTTGTTTTATTTTAGTGTGGGGGCGATCCACACAGCTCCATAATTGTGCTATTAGGCATTTGATTGTTTGCACTCTCATGCTCCCTGTAATTTTTCTGAGGTGATAATGTGGCAACTGTTCCGTCTTTACACACATGTGCAACACACTCATTCACTGTGCTCGCACTACACAGTGTACTAAGGTAATGCAGTGGTAAACAACACGCATTAAGACACAAAGGATTCCAAACATTTCCTATGTCTCAGCTTTGTAACAAGACACGTAAACAGTAGGAGGCTCTCAGGTGTCTGTGCAGGTCAAGTGGTCAAGGTGAGAGAGTTCACTCCCTGAACTGACCTTAATCGTCGCCACAGCCATTACTGATGTGTTTGTGTGATTTTTATCTCTACGGCACGTCTGTTTTTGTGTCCTCATGCGTGTGTACGTGTGTCTGTGTGTTTGTGTGTGTGTGTGTGTGTGTGTGTTTGTGTCTTAATGGGGACGTTAGCAGCTGCTTTTTGATGAGTGCCTGTTTACTGGACCTAATTAAGCAGAAAACGGCCACACATCTCCCCTGCTAAAGTAGGACCCCAAACAGATGGCCTGAGGACCCACGAGGCCGTCTGACACCTTGCCCACCCTGGATGGCCACTCAACAGCCAGTCAAAAAAAAAAAAAAAAAAGGCCAGCTCACAGTGTCCCTGTCAACGCCATCCAACTTAAAACAAGGTCATTATCATGCCCAAAGTTCCCACTTGATAAAAAGTAGTTTTGCCAGCTCAGTAGAAATATTGACACACAAATAAATAGATACAGTTCTCAATATTTCATTTCAAGTCATTGTCGTAAACAATCAGATCATGATATGATTAACACTTGTCAGGGCTGTGATTTAGATCTTATTGTGCATATTTCCACTAAAAGTTGGAAGACTGAACGTCTGGTTTTTGTCTTACACCATTTGCTCATCTCTAGAGGTTATTCCCCACTTTAAGCCCTTCTTCAGAATTTGACAGGTCTTGGGCAAAAACAAACTGCCCGATTGCCTCGAGGAGGAACTCTGGGATACGTCCTCCACTTTGTTATTCCTCATATTGCTTTATCTGTCTGGAGTCTGACAGAGGCTTACCTGAGGGGACATGCAGGACTTCTGCCGACACTAAACGGATCACGGAAGCAGCTCGCTACACGCCTCAGTGATGAAGACATCACCAGAAAGCTATGCAAAGGGAGCGATGAATCCCCAGACTGCAGGCACTGTCATGTTTTCAAGAGTTTTAACTATTACAATGGTGCACTGAAGAGGCACTCATGCAGTGTAGCTAACTCCTCTGGTGCACTACCAATAGTTTTAATACTTCTACCACAACTATTATACTACTGCAGCTGCTTTTACTCCTATCACTTGTACTTCTGTACCACTACCAACTCCTACCACACTTCTACTACTTTAACTATCCTGAAAATAAAGCATTTATGTTTTTATATGTACAGAGCAATTGGTCTAATTCGGTATTAATGAGTAATTTGTCTTAAGATTAAGAAAAGCTAAATACTCACTTGAACTTGAGTTCTGTGGTGCAGGTGAGGCGTCACCATCTTCGGAAATGTCTAAGTGCTGCATGTTATAACTTATTTGGACTGTCCTTGCTCCATTGCTCTGAGAGGGGAGTGCTCTGGATCCCCACTGTGACTCGGAAAATGTGTGTTGTTTCGTGTGTGTGCGCGTGTGTGTGCATGTGTGAGACAGAGACAGAGAAAGAGGGAGGTGTAATGGTACTCTAGAGGGCAGCAAGAGACCATTTAGGATGAGTGGCCAAGTGGGGGCTGAATGTTGGTGACAGCCTATTTTGATGTGTGCATACAGCACACAATTTAAAAAAAAAAAAGTTTTTTTTGCGTCTTGATTTTTCTACCAGCTTTGATATATTCATATGAAGAAGAAGAAAGTAATGATCTGGGGTGACCAGTCATGTTCCAGGGGTAGATCTGCCTACACCCGAAAAAATATTTAGCCTAATACTGAAGATTCCTGTATTTTAATTTGGATTTGGAAATACACAGTTTTAATAAAAACTTAATGTGATGCTTATTTGCCAGTCAAACATAAACAAAACAATGAGCTTGATATAATAGTACTAATTAATCCAGTGTGTTTAAAATGCATATAATATATATATATATTATATAATATATATGTATATGAGATCAGTCCATAGATCAGATGTGATAAATAGGCTGGCATTCCATGTTAGTCCATGAAAATCACCTTCATACAGTTTTACAGCATGTTGATAATAAGAGCTGAACTCTATTACAGGATTGTCCCCTGTCATCACAGTCCCAGAGTAGACTGAGGAGGGCTGGAAACCTGACTCTGCTGTTTGTGAGTCCAGGGACGAACAAGCAGGATTAGTCCCGGTATGATAAGGCCGTCGAACACTGTGAACCCGTACAAACAGTCTTTGAGTCTGTATCCCCTGCCGACAACATGCTATGTTTTAACATTATGTTCCTGCACTGTGTGTATGCCATAAATCACTATATCAAAGAGGCATGGAATGGCATTGGATGAGATCAGGCCCTGTCAGAAACCTACTTTCAGACTCTCAGTGAGTTAAGGGGGCATATGAAGCTAATGGCACATGACCATATACTTGTTTTATTGAAAAGTGGGCTGTTGGAATCTCACAGTGCCACTCGACAGCCATTGTTTTTGGAAATTTTTAAAGAAATCCTATTTTGAACATGTGTAACATCTGCTTAATCACTGTTCATGGTCAGTAAAGTGACATTTCTGGTTGCAAGTGTAAAGTGTCTGCAATCAAAGCAATCAGAAAAAGAAGACTCTGCCCTGTTCATTAACATTCAGTTCAGTGTAGATCCACAGAGACCAAGTCAAGTATACATTTGACCTTTCCTGATGTAAACGCTGTCGCACCAGCCCTCTCGCAAGTGCAAAGACGCCAACATAACTGACTATATTTGGGAGAAAAATAGGTCAATGACACATGTCGAGACAACGGCGGAGGTTTGGCAAACGCTGTTGCCATAAACAGGGTGATCAGTGTGTGAATGTCACAAATCGTGGGAGTGGCATTCGGCTTTTAATTTGTTAGCTTTTATTACCTATCACAGAGACAAGATGCCGGTTATGTGCTGCCAAATCCACTTGACATGCCCAAATGGCCCTTGACCTTTTATACCCGAGTTTACAGCATGGAAACCCAGTATACAGTAGACCATAACTTAGCATATAATAAACGTATGCCCTGTCAAAGGCCAATCTGAGGGCCCCATTAAACATCTCAATTTAAGATCCACTGCTATTAACAGAGCCAGAATAAAAAGGTGTTTGGCAGCCCTGTGCTTCCAGAGCTCGTGTGTGCACTTCAGTGAACTTTTGCAACTGTCTGCACTTCTGTACTGCTTAAATATATTTAATGTTGTGCGTAGAAAATGCTTAAACTTCAGTACAGGAAAAAATAAAAAAATTTTAATTTGTTTAACAGTATGCCAATATATATATATATATATATATATATATATATATATATATATATATATATATATATATATATATATATAGCTAACAATACAGTCATAACACTGTCAGAGATATTGGTGCAGTGAGGATATTAAATGTCGTCTTTCTTCCTTTTTGTTATTCACACACATATTTACACAGTGACACACTGTATGTAGTTAAAACCAAGGGAAAATTGTGGATTAGCGCTGTGGAATTGGACAAAGTCCCTGCTGAGAATCTATTACAGTCGCACACAACCAAACACATGCACAATCTTTATTTCATTTTACAGGTACAAATTGAGCAGAGTCGAGCAGAACAATGAAATTATGTCATATTCACACACATGCACGTTAGGCATATGAATAAAAAGCAAATAAGACAGATCTAATTTCAGGAACATCAGTGCACGGCAGCAAATTTCTTGGATACACTATAGATTATGTCAGGGCTCTCTTATTAAATAATAGATCTTAGCAGCCCGAATCTCTGATTGTACATCTTTTTTTCTATTTGATTTGATAGGTTGCCCAGCTAAATTTAGATTCCTTGTAATGAAATCCTACTAACCTTGTTACATACTTGTAGATGAGCTAAGGTACAGCTTTCATCTTATGACCATCAAGGCAACTCTTAAAGCTAATATTAGTTTACTTGTGTTGATGGCTTCCTTTTAGCTGTAGGACTACAAATGATGCTGAATGTTTGATGCATTCAAGTAATCATCCAACACATTAAATTAATTAATTCATAGTTTATTCATCAAGACAGACAAAATATTTACAAATCGCTCAATTTGAACATTAGCTGAAAGTAAATGAAGTAAATTCTGACTTGATGACTTGATGTCAAGGCCTTAATAAGGCTTGCATGCATTACTCTTCAACAAAACAACTTGTTGCGTGTTATTAAACACATAACACTTTTGAAAAGTGACACAAATACATGCTCCCTGAAAGCAGACACATGCAGTGTTGAAAACGACACCTTGTGTTTTAAGAGTGTATCCTTATTTAGCAGGATGCTTTCCGTGGTGGCTTTATGGGCTGAATGCTGTCTGTCTGAATCACCCCTTTTAGTTAGAAGGGCCATTAACAGCTAATGCTATCCAGTGCTAAACCGTGCAAGAGGTAATGAAACCTTGGAGTCACGACACTTATCTCCCTCTGCAGTTACAGCTCCAACATGGCTGCCAACTCTGGCATCGTCTAGCCCGGGAGGAAATCAAGACAGTGTGAAATATCAGCGTCTCAGTCTCTGCTCACAGATAGCAGTGAATTTAAACGCCACCAGCTTGTACTTCAGTGGTGGGCAGTCTAGTTGTGTCCCAGCCGGGTATGCCTGGCACTGTGTCCCATCATGCCAGGGAGTGTAGCGGGTATACTTACAACCATTTGTCTTCTAGCACATGGAGCTGTAAAGTCGGCATAGTGACAGGCGTCGCATTGGGCTCTCTCTGCAGGGTCAGCGCTGTGGCTGGAAAAATGGATGGAAGAGGTGTTGAGTAATGGAATAATAATAATGATATTAAAAAAGCTTTTACAGTGTATACATCTAAAACAGGAAATGAGAGACAGCAGGAATAGTAAGTACGTAACAGAAGTGTCTTTGTCACAAATCTTGGATTAATCATGACTGGTGCTGTTACTGAGGTCCAAACCAGCCGACACCAGCTAAAACTGGTCACTGCTCTTCAGATAATCTGAAGTGAGGTTGTGGGTAATGTGGATAGACCACACAAGGCAACCATGTGCCCAGAAAGGTATCCTAAACTGGCCATGAACTGACTAAAGGGGGGGAATGGGAACAATATCTCAAAAACTACTTGAAGTGGTGGAAATAATAGTAGCTGCAATAACTTTAAATTTGTCAATTTCTTTTTCAAACATAAACACTGACACTGAAGTATTTTGTTTTTAATCAGAGTTTGAATCTCAAAACCCTAAAATCTTCCACTACGTCTCTCAAGCAGGGTAACAAATAATATATATATTCAACAGTGGAATAAACTTCATACATCATGTTTTAAAATGAGGCATTAATCAACAAACCACTTCTGAACACTAAGTAACAGAACAGAAGCTATGGCAAGGAGGGATACAAAGACTGTGGCTTGGATGTAATATTTAACAAAGATCTATAGTGTCGTGATTCATCAAACCAGCAACACAATTTGACGGATTAAAACTGTGCAACATTAAAAGCGTTTTCATTTTCTGCATGGCCCTGCTGGCTCAGCACTTTGACCGGTCAGAAGAGGTGTTAAAGAGGCAAGGCAGATCTGTGCTGGCGTGAGTTACATGAGCTGTGGTACTTAGTGCGGCTGAGGATTTGGATGTAAGTAGGAGCAGAGTGATCCGGGGCAGTGGTGGTGACTCAGAATGGATTTGTGACACAGAAAATAGTTTATGTACATCCTTCAGGTCCTTGGTTCGTGATTTCAACCACTACCAGGAACAAGCCTTAATGGCTGACAACGTTAGCAGTCAGTGTAACTTTTCATCCTTGTTCAAGTAGTTTAAACACTGATTATTGTTTGCAGTAAGATGAGAAGAGGTGAAGAGGTGATACAGCCAAAATACTGCAGAAGTAAAGCTTATTGAAACATGTTTCATCTAGAGAGCTTAGCATTTCTGGAAAAAAAAAGAGGTATCATGTTGCATATTCGAAAATAACTGATCTAATCACACACTCACAAAAAAATAAAAAGTTAGCAAATGCTGTTAGAAACCCTCCCTCTGAGTCTGATTTGAGTTTCTGTAGGTGGCTAGTTACCCAGATCATCTTCATCTTCTTCATCAGCTACTGTATGTGCAGCTAAGACCCACCAGATTCCAGCTGTAGCAAATGTAAAACCTCTCTTAACCTACCTGTACAGTACGCAGGTTGAAACACTGTTGTTTTATATCATTCCCCGAAATTAATTTACTTAATATGAAAATGTTACAGACCATTACTCTTAAGTATTGTAAGCATTAGATGTGGTGGAGCTTAGCGCGTCAGTTTACTTGATCAGCTGTCAGCCTTGTAGAAGCTCCTTCAACTGTTTCATCACTATGTGTTGTACTTTGGCACAAGGTAACAGTAAGGCAGGTGGCAGGAAGTTATTTCAGTGATTAGTAATAGCCTTATCATCTGCTCCCATCATGGTAAGACATTCTGATTAATGCTCACTGTGTGTCAGTGTATCCCAGGATGCAGTTTGGATGTTTAAAATAGGCCCCTGCACAGCTGGGGCTGCAGGGAGGGAGGGAGGAGCAGATTGGAGGCTAGTTCCTGTTTGCAAACACTCATACCAAAGCTGGCTTGTGCGGTTGTCATGCTTCATGTGGTGTCTTCTTGAACTGATTCATGCAGAACCATGCTTTAAGTTCCCTGGCAGCAATCAAGGACAGACGTTGGTTGGCTCACCCTTCAAGGGAAAAAGTTGGCCTTCATTGTGTGCTTGCAATGTTGCACCTGTCTAATGGTTATTTACAGACCGTCCCTTTGATGTGCATTTGCTATTGTTAAAAGTTACTGAAACTCCCGAGTAACTCATGTTGAGTAATTAATTTGCTTGTCGTCTAATGAAAGAGACTGGCCCTTATATGAGCGTCCCACTGGGAGGCAGTGCACACTGTAGTTTCATTAAATGGATCTTTTTACTGTAATGGGTGAATAATTATTATCTATGAATTGACTTATTCTGTAAATATGAAGTCACTGATATTTTTTACCTTATAAAAACCCCTTTCCTTTTAGCTCCAAGCTAAAATCTAAGCTTCAGCAATATAATGCTTTGAAAACACATTGGTGAATTACTGAAAGAAGAAAGAAATAATTAAGAAATGTGCTGCTTAAATTTGCCGCCTCCTCTCATACAAACTAACCTGAAAAAAATGTCCTGTCCTTTCCTTTCCCTCTGTTGTCATATTTTCTCATTTCCTTTTGGGAAGTCCAGTATTCCCAGTCTGCTTCTTGAACGGGGCTTTTAATCACTGAGCTAAACACTGTATCACACATTAATTTAACCCAGAGAGTCGAGGGGGGGGGGGGGGGGGGTTTTTTGACACTTTTACATTTTCCACTACAGATGTGGTATAATTTAGCGAGTGACTTCAACAAAGGAGACATTTTGTTTGAGTTCAAGAAATTACAATGGAATAATTAAAATAAATCTCGAGTTGAACTTCCATTAACCTCGGCTTGGTTTGGGTTTCAACTCTCTGGGCCCTGAGGATGGAGGCCCTTCATCTGATTTATATCGTCCTCTCCCTCTTTGCCTGAACTGAAACTAGGGGAAAAATTACATAGTTTCACTAAAAATACTGTAGATTAAATCCCCTCCTGTTTTCTGACGGGGGGGAAATATTTTCTCCTTACTTCAAAACTTCCATTAGTTTGTGCTGTAAATCTCCCAACAACAGATTACATCAGCAGCAGCTGGAGGGATAGTTGTTTTCGTTGCTTTTGCCCTTTCAGTTGACGAAAAAATGTAGCATCAGGAAGTCTACAGCTCGAGATTCTACCGTGAGATGCTGAATTCCCCTTCAGTCACAGTTAAAAGATCCTGAAACATCTCTTCCTCTCAGATGCAGTTTTTATTAGAGCTACAACTGTCAGTCGGCGTACATTTCATTCTCCGGTTATATAGTAACTTGAGAAGCTTTAGCATTGGACATGGCTTGTTTTGTCCAGAGACAAGAGACTGCATTTAGGCTACTTGTTTTTAAAGCTTTGCACACATACATTTGCAGTTTAATAGTTATAGTAGATAAGAGAGTGATGTAAGTTTATCTAATCTAAATTTAAAATGTAAACACTGGTCTAAATCACTAAGGAGCTGCAACAGATAAGAGCTTCACTTCTGAAAGAGATGCTATAAATTCAAAGTGATTGTAGTAAGGAAGCGTCACTGTTGTAAAACTGATGTATCACATGGCACAGTTCATTTTGCTTGGATTACACGGCATAATTTAAGAGTAATAAAGTGCTTTAAACACACAGCAGTTCAAACAGTTGTTTCCTGCTGCCATTTAGAGCCATCAGAGAACAAAGTTGCTCAGTTCAAATGAAAGCAAATGGTATAAAAACATGATGGCTTTTCGCCTTCCAGTGATCACTAAGAGAAATTCAAAACAAATGTCACTCTGGATAAGATTGCCAGCTAAATGTCTAAAGGGCAAATGTAAAATGTAGTTCATCCACCTTTTTATACGTCTATATCAGTGCTTAAATCAACTGTGTTTACGTTTCACAGGCCACCCTGATGTGGTCAGAGAACAGTCTTTTTGGGAAGTTAGCTCCTGTGATTGCTGTGTACTGATGTAAACTCTGCTCTGTCGGTTCATGTTTCAGCCCCGAAGGTCAAAGTGGCAGGTCTGTGTCGAAACATATAAACACTCACATGCCGACACACAAGGCGGAGGCGCACACATCTTCAAGCACAAACACAGGAGGACATGCACAGACCCAAATGAGCTTTTACACACACGCACACACACACACACATACACGCACACGCACATTAACAGCGACAAACTGGCTAAGAGTAAAGAAAGGAGGTGTGAGTCATATCATCAGTTAGTCTCTAATTTAGGAAAGCTGAGTAATACGTAAATGAGTGTGTTTACTGGTCTGTCAGTGCATTCGCAGGCGAGAATAACTTCACTACATTTGTGCAAACGAGTGTGCTGATGGCTTCATGTACCAGTGTGTATTTGTACTTGTGCTTGGTAGTCTCTCCCGAACGAGGGTTTATACACAAGTCTCTCATCGATCCAAATCAAGGATCACTGTTTTCTCTTTCCCAAAATAATGTTCTACCACTTTGAAACATCTTGTTTCAAAAGTAAATCATTAAAGAAAAACCCTCAAAAATACTGTTTCACTATTCCCTTAAAAATTAATTCACCAGCTCTTTTTATGTTTAATGTTGAACATTTATTTAGAACAAAGAATGAACTCGGGAACATTTTATTAACAAAAACTGTTCGTGTTTTTATTCTATCCAACTGTCCACAACTTTGTCATTTCAGTGTTATTTTTTCTATGACTCAAGCGTCTCCAGCTTGACACTTGGTTCAACTTTCAGCATAAATTCCTGAAGTTGATCTCCTGTGTCTGATAATTGAGCTGATCCTCTTCTTTTGTTTACTTTGGAAACCGTTGCCTACACCAAACAATTAATCACAAATAATTCCTCCAGCCTGGAAACCACAGCCCTTCTCACTTCATGTTGTCGTATGTAAAACGTTGTACACATTTTCCTTGCCAACATGATGTCTGGGCACGTCAGCGTGTGGCTATGAATGAGTAAGGCACAGGTGCAGTTGAAGAGTACAGTGTAATGTGGCACCCCACAGGCAGAGGAACGGAGTTGTGTTTCAACACACTTTGTCAAAGATGCAAATGAAGCAATAAATCATCATTTCCTGTAGTTCCTCAGCCTTACCTTTGATTACCCACCTGTCTCTCTCTCTCTCGCTCTCTCTCTCTCGCTCTCACTGACATATATCAGTTGACACACACGTTTGCACCACCGCTACAAGCAGTAATAACACCTGTAGTAATGTTGACTTTTGCTACTGTTAAACAAGGTGTTTTGATTCACATGCAATTACTCTGTATTAGTGATTTACATCCAGTGATATCATTCAGTGCCAGTGCAGTAAGTCATGTGACTTGCAGTGAAAAATAAGGCTGCAGAGATTTGGCTGCTCGGTAGGTGTGTAATCATTTGCCTTCAACATCAGTGTCCCAGTTTCACATCCTGTCTAATACTAACACTCACAGTTGATAGTATTAACTTAAGTTAATGATTAAATCACCAACATTGGATATTATAAGAATAGCAAATTAAAAATGTTGCCTGTTAATATTTTGTCTCATGCACTGAGGAAGAAGTTGCAAATGAACATGAGTTGTAGTCTCCTGTTACTCGTCAGACCCCCTGTCTCTTTCTTACATTTTCAGCATAGGTGAATGTGTGTTCACTTGTCTTTCACTTATGTTCTGTAGCGACGGCTCGCACGAGATTAAAATTGTTTGTCACTGCTGTCACTGCAAAACTATTACCAACAATTTCCCTGTCGCTGCTACTGTACCACTCGGGTGTCAGATTTGGTGTATGTGTGATAGTTTGTCTCATGACTTGTCATGTGGGAGGGAAAACCTGCAGACATGATTTGGATGCATGGTCTGCTCCTGGCTACTGAAGCATGTATCATGTAGGCTACAACATACCTGTCATACACTAATGCGAAGATATGAAGACAACTGTTGGGGAAACGTTTATGGACTTCATTACTGTGTAGCATACATGTCAGTGATGCAGTAAATTCATGTCCTCTAATACCGTGAGGGGTACAAGATCACTTCTGATGACCCCGTATTGAGGCTATTTAAGTTCTATGATATCACTATTTGTAATTAGCATAAAACCGGTGCTCATGATATCTCAATGCTTAAGCATAAGGTGTATTCATAATGTTCTTTTTTTCTCCACCTGGAGAGTTGCCGGTCCTTTTGTTTCACTGTCGCTCCCTTCACATTCAGGTTGCAGTGTGCACCGTGAAATAGTTCACACAACAGATGTGTTATTGCTCAACTAAGGAAAAAATGTAGAGGTTCATTTAAAACAGGATGCATTTTGCATATCAGTGCATTTACTAGATTTACAACCAATGCCATGCTTTGCCTCTGATGTTTTTGGAGGGAAATAAGTGGTCAGAGGGCAGTGTGAAATTTAATGGCTTCGACTTTAGTGCTTTAGCACTTATCCCTCGTTTATCACAGATAGTCTGCATGCAGCAGTCACAGAAACCGTCTCCACTCGCATTTAGCAACACAATTTACCTTTGCCACTTTGCATGCAGAGTCTATTTGTCACTTTAATCTGGGTACTGTGCGTTTATCTTCCTTCAGTCACTTTAATGCACATGGCGCTTGGCTGAGGCAGTCTGTCAACTCATGGCTACATTAGGGCTCTAACGAGAATTAGGGGCACATTCCTCACTCAGATGCATGGGCACACATGCACATTTGCATGTGCAAACACACATATTGGCCATTTCACACATACTTGTGAGCACTCAGAAACATATAAGCAAACAATATCTTATCTATTGCAACTCTAGTGGAGAAGGGCCACACTCTCCCAATTGCTTTCATCTGTCAGCAAAATACCTTCATATACATAATTATCAATATCTTTGCCTGGGTATAATAATTGTGCACAATGAGTTATATCCATTACAGGGACAGCAGAGAGACCTTTTATGAATAGTTAATTGCACACTGGAGCACGTGGCCAAGTGAATAGGAGCGTAATGGACACCCAAGGTTCAGATCCTGGTGGAAGGTGCCTACCAGTTTTAGCTGCTAAAATATGATTCCTGTGTACTTCCTGCGTACATTTTAGTTGATCATTTTCAGATGCGTGCGCTACAGTTTTATTTTTTCAACTGTTTCTGGCAGCCGTTCATTTCCAATCTGTATGGAGTGAAAATCAATTGGAAGACTCTTGAAACTTGCTTGAGTTATATAATCCATCAGAGTTAACATCAAGTCATTATCTTGTCAGATACTTTGCTGATTTGTGGTAATGCAGTGCAGTCTTTTAAAACCAATATGCAATTAAATCATAGGAAAAATACAGTACATGAAAAAAAATCTAATATTGCATGATGGTTCGCTCTAATGAAAAGTATACAACATTTGTACTGAATGATTTCAAACATGCAAAACATACTCTTGTATCTCACATCTATAAATTTAGCTCTCAAACTCCAGCCAGGCCTGTGCTGATAGCTGCTGTCCGCCATGTTCCAGAAGGTTCTGAGCGCTCTGAATCCGGGTCAGGCTGCTCCACTGATTATGCTGTCTCCTTCTCTTTGATTTCCTGTCTGGGACAAGGAGTCAGAGATGATTTTCACCAGACTCTCAGTCATATAAATCAACCAGGAAGCCCAGACACTGGGACTAGCACTAGACAACCTCTGTCCGGACAGCGCCGGGAGTAGTTACAGCACAGAAGAATCATGTGACTTAGGGTTAACGGATGATGCTGTAAATTTGAGGAATCTCCCTCCCTCGGTTTGTCAAAGTCAGAAGGGAGTTAACATCAAGGAAGAGATTTGAAAGTTTAAATCATCGACAGGCGAGCGTGCATGCTAAGGCTGCTGGAGTTTAGGTTAAAATCCAAGAAAAACAAAAATGTCTGATCTGATGTTGTGTGTGTCGTGGGGAATGTGTCCATAAAAGAACAGCAGTATCCCTTTAAGAGCTGTTAGGTTTTTCCATGCTAGCCTTGATCGAGGGCCTTTTTGGGCAGGTGCAGCAAGTGGGCCAGGGCTGGAACAGCTGCGATGGGATCAAGGGAGGGGGAGAGAGAGAGAGAACGAGAGAGGCTTCTTCTGAGCTGCTGCCATGTCATGTACATCTCTCATAAATCCCTGTCCCAGAGAGGGAGAGAGAGAGAGAGAGAGAGAGAGAGTGAGAGAGCAGCTAGCGTTTGCATTTCATTCACATGGCCTTCTCTCTATTCTGCCTTTCCTCCCCCTTCTCTCCCCCACCTATCCCATAGTGCTGTTTATTTTGAGCCCTCGACATACTCCGAAGGCCTGTGAAGTAATTATTTCATAAAGTTACACCTCTGCTGTCACAGATGACCACAGTTGGCCCACACTTAAAAACCTAAGCCAATGAGAGTACCTTCTGCATGACAAGAAGATGGAGGGGGGGGGGGGCAGGGGCAGGACTGAGGGCATCAGATGCAGGAACATTTTACCCTCCCCTGTCAATGCCAATCAGTGAATTATTATTTAAGTCACAAGTAAAAAATCTTTCTGTATGGGAATGTTTTTTTTTTTGAAGAAGAAGAAGAAAATTGAGTTTTTAATTTTGTAACACGTGTACAAATCAGCCACTCGACATATTGAGGTAATAGCAGTAAAAATGTTTCTTGCTGTGGATGGCTGGACTTCTGATACCCAAGAAGATGTAGACGTCCAGGGCTTCAGAGAACAGCTATATGATTGTACACTGAATAGAGCTGGAGTTTAAGGCTACACCACATGCTGCAATTACACTGAAGCATAAAGGAGGGAATCATTTTTATGGTGTCTTCTGTGATGGATGAGTGAACCGTGGGAGGCAGTCTTATAAAATAATCACATTAAGCCATATTTGTCTGACTTTAATTTCAGATTCTTTAAATTCAATAATCCCACCAGCATGAAACTGTGGCGGAGGAAGAATTAACAGTGCCCTGGGGTTGAACAGTGACTCACTGTTGGCACTGGTTTCAAGTTGTGCAGTTGTGTTTCAGATTTAAAGTCTTATAGTGGTTCTGCATCTGACCAGGTTTTCTAGTTTGTCTCTTTTTGCCTTTAATGGATATAATGAAATATTTTTAGCAATAGCTCCTCAGTTTGCTGCAAACAACTAATTATTATGTTAAGTCTTATTCGCCCTTGTTTGATATTGCAAAACCACTTAAATAATATGATAATCCAAAAATTGTTGGATGAAAAATAAGTTTAGGGAAGGGCGATGTTTGAAATCATATGTCAGTGACACTGAATCCAAATAATTTAATTGAAACATTAACCATCTTCGAGCGTTCTCATAGACGTGTGTGAGTTCTTCTTCTTCCCTTTTTCGACTGAATCTCAGCCCTTGACGCTGTGATTTTCAGACTATTTTAGAGTGTCAGCTTCCTCCTGATGTAAGGTTGTGCTGATTTACAGGCTTGCTGATAAAAGCCTGTCACATCCATCTTAAATCACATGCCTCTATAGAACACCTGTGTGTGAGAGAGAGTGTGGCAGGGGGAGAGAGAGAGAGAGAGAGAGAGAGAGAGAGAGAGAGAGAGAGAGGCTATGGGCGTCTCTATGTGTTTCAGATATAAAAGCATTTACATAGGAGTCTTGTGAAAACACATGTGCACAAATATACTGTGGGTGCATAAAACTGTAGAAATCCACACATGCATATACATACAGGCACCCGGACACAAAGATCCCACAGTGCTGCTTGTCAGGGTACGTTCACCCAGATCATAAAAGAGCAGAGACACAAGGGCGTAGTCAGGCCCATCATGATTTTCAGAAGTTATAAATAGAGGGAAAGCTAATAAACATTTATGGAGCGGCTATAAATCGCCCACAGTGTAAACGCTTGACAATAAGTTCTGTTATCCCCACAATGTCATTTCAATGCCCTTTACTGGTGAGGCCATTACTCATCTGGCCCCCACTGTGATTTCAACCACTGCTCCTATTGGCCGCCGCTCCAGGGTCCGCCAATCAGGCGACCCGATGGGGCCGGGTGTAACATCCACCAGACCCTGGCTGTCCTCTTGATGACATCATGATGCCTGGCCATTAATTTAACTCTGTGGAGTGTGAAACAAAGGGGAAGGAAAATGTTATCGTCTCTTAAATATGTCATTGTTATGGGTGGGATCATTGGTGTGTTTGTGGAACAGGGATTATTGTTGTCACCGCTGTAGATTAGTTTATTTGCTTGGTGTAATGCAGGATCTTTGCATAAGGCCTCGGCATCAACAGTATTCACTGTGTGGGACTGGTAGAAATGTGGTTGGCAGAGAGGCTCAGCAAGTCATTAACATTCACATGCACTGTTTTTATTCTTTACTCTCTTTTGTTTTCTTAAATTAGTTTTAATTAGTAGTTTTCAGGTCTGTTTGATTGGTGTTGGGAAGATTTTACTTAGCCGTGGAGTCGTATACACCTCAGACCAAAATTTTAACCCGAACATATGAAATTACCCAATTTGGAAGATTTCTGCTGGACAGTGACAGTAGCTTTTATCTTGAATGATCTACCATGACATAATGATTGAAAGCAGCAAATTAAAACACAGCACTGCCATTTAAAGAGCAGAAAACTTAATCAATCAATAGGTAAAAGCATTTCTGATGATGGTTTATATTATTTTATGGGTTCTAAATAAAAGTATTTGAAGTATTCCACAATGTTTAAATGTATGCGCAGTATACTGTACGCAGAAAGAAGGTACAGAATGTCCTTTCAAAATTCTCACTGTCCTCTATGTTCAGACAGGAGCAAAGGATGATGGGATTGTTCTCTAGTTGCTGTACGGTCCCGAGCAGTGATTGAGTGTGTTATGTTTTAAAAGCTAATTAGCGTCACTCGCAGTATCAGGAGCCATCAATCTCAGGCTCAGTAAATAACCAGAATGGACCAAATAACCAAGTTTGGCTGATGATGGTGGATGTAGCCTTTGTTGCTAATGGTGGTCATTAACCTCTCAATGGCTAAATAATAGCATCTTAATTAATTTGTTTCAAAGGGAAAGTTTGTAGTAGAATTTAATTATATTAATGGAAGTGGGTGGGGGGGCTACAAGGTGCACAGCAAGAGGATTGGCAAACATATACACAGACGTGAACTCAGATGTGATTACACTGGTCACGGCTTGTGCATGCATGTGGCCTCATAAGCGACTCTGCCAGGGCTCATGCCTGAGTGTATTTATACACATGCACACATGCGCACACCGCACTCTTTAGACCAGTGGGTCTCACACTGGGGGGCGCGCCCCCTGGGAGGGCATGGATGACCAGGGGAAAAATATGGAGTGAAGTTTAATGAATATGATTTATGGAGGGAAAGTTTGCTGATGGTATTGTGCTGACCTTTATTTCACTAAAATTCAACATGCGCTTATTTTTTTAAGCAACTGAAGCACCACAGCTTTAGACTAATGTCAAGCTGTGGTAATGTCAGCATACAGACAGAAGGAGGAGAGAGGAATGACTTCTACAGTCCCAAAGGACAATCTGACAACAATATAAATTCCAATAACAAATAATAAATAACAAATCAAACAGCGTGACTGCACTGTACTCACTGGGGTTTGTAAAAGCAGCTGGAAAAAATCTGCTACACAAAGGGGCTTTACTCTTTGGGTTGGTTATGTGAATTAAATTCTGATTTTAGTTGTTGATGAAAATGGCACTGAGTCACACAGGGCCTTGAATCACAATTGGACTGTAGGACTTGTTTACTTTTTGGTAAATTTAGTTGATTGAGTGAAAGATAATTTGTGGTGATGAAAGAAAAAGAAGAAGGCATTAAATCAAGTAAATCCACTCATTTTTAAAATGGAGAGAATCTTAACATTAGACTCCTGTAGCCCAGTTACCCGGCCACGTACTCCACAATCTGAGATTTTCATTCATGTCTGAGGAGTTTGGGTGATGCTCCTATCCACAGTGATTTGCAATGAGAGCGGATTGAAGCTTTGCTTTAGAGGAGAAAATGTTAGGATCACCGCCTGCTGTGGTTTACTATTCCTGTCGCTCTGCTGCTGACCAGATAAAGATGTTCTAATTCAGTAAATTCAGCCTCAGTCCACGCACACAGTCTCAACCCCACACATCCTGATTAACTCTCGATGTCTGTTCTTCTGCTGTTCTTATGCTCTCCATTTTACTCTTCTTTATATCCTCTTCATCTCCTTCTGCTTAATTCCAGTTATTCTTGCAGTCCTCCTCCTCCTTCTCCTCCTCTCCTCTTTTTTTATCAGCCTCTTCCTCCTCCTCCTCCTCTTCCTCTCCTCCTTCCTTCTTCTCCGGATATAAGTACAGCCAGATCTATTACCAGGCCCTGCGGATATACTGAGACAAAATGAGAGACTTTGATTTTCTAATACCATTAGACTATATATATCTGAGTGTGTGTGTGTGCGGATGATTGTGTGTGTTTGGGTGGGGGAGTGTGGAGATCCGATGGAGGACTCAATAAGAGAAGAAGAGCTGAGATTTATTAGTGGGACACAAGTCCAAAATCAATCAGGTGATTGAATCAGGATATTATTGGTCGTAAATTAGAGAGTTGTTTATGTCAGAAAGGGGAAGGAGGAGAGGGGAGGAAGAGGCTGAGTGCAGAACAAGGAACAGCAAGGTAAGCTAGTTGGTGAGCTTATCTGATTCTTTATGTCATGACCAATACATGCCCCCAGTAGTTAGCTTCACTGGAATGTCTTCTTCAGCAGCACAAGCCATCTTTTATATTGTAAGTAGTGTAGCATGCACTTTCTTATCCCGGTTCATTTCATTTTGGACGTTAAAACCCTCTTTGTCAGAGGAAACCTTAGATGCAGTAATAAAATCAGGAATGAACAAGCAAAATGAAAAAAAGAAGAAAAATCAAACAAGGACGAAAAGAAGAAATTCTTCCAGAGGAGTAGAAAAAGGCTTTTCTGAAATTAACAAACTGTGCTGTTAATGAAATAAAAGCCTACAACTTGGAAAAACAACAAGATAAATTATGTTCAGTCTTATATCATGAGTACCAGCTACGATCTTTGCCATTTTAAATGGCATATAGGCCTAGTGTTTGCAAGTTCATGTTATTACAGTGAACACTTTAGCGTCTTTAATGATGATCGTAGGTGACGCACATGGCCACACTCACGTGAACACAGACGCAAACACAAGACAAGCCTGTGTTTTCCCACAGCTTGTGAGTTTTAGTCAGTCGATAGAGACGATGTTCCCATGAAAAAGAGAAATGTCCATGGTCCAGGAATCCCAATACAGTTCACAGTTGAAACAACACCTAATAAAAAAGAAGAGTAGTGATATAAAGATAAGGCCCCATAAATTTAAAACCAGCCGGGGGGCTGATAAAGAGAGAGAGAGGGAAGTAGGACGGAGGGAGAAGAGCATGAGAGGTGTGCAGACTGACAAATATACTGTAGGTGGAGAGGCCTCCTTTCCACCTGAAATTAACATGAACCTTGAATCCAGATTGTTTATGGATCTGATGTAATGTAGGTGGATTATATTTACACATGACAGTTCAGCATACACACTGACACATGATTTTGTTTCGCTCACCAAAACACATACTGTTGTTGTTCTGTCACTTCCTCATGAAATATTCAACCCACATGCATTTAATCCTGTAAACGTGTTGCCCTGCTGTTGAAACATGCTGATCAACTTCTATCCACATTGTATTAATTACTACGTCTCATTTTATAAAAACTGATACTATCTTTGGACAAATTGGTAAACAGAAAGTTGCAGGGAAAAAAAGTAAACCTGTTCCTGAGTTAGCCCACACATTAAATCCGCAAAGAGTATTTCATTTTTATCTTGTGCTCTACTGGGTGCACATTCCTGTTAACTGCAGAGTTGTACGTTTTGCCCCTGCTGCACCAACATTAGCATTAACAGCTGTTTACTTACCAGTCTAGAAGAAATGTTGCGAGTTCAGCATCAAACCTCATTCCTTTACTCATCAGGAGCTGTCTCCAGAGATTGAAAGCAACGCTAATGTTAACTGTTGTCTCTACCATATCTGTTCTTCTACTGAGGTTAGCACGCTAACCAGCTAGCCCCAGCCCGTATCATAGGGACTCACTGTAGCCTCCAATCTGCTGCTCAGAGGGTGTATCATAACCTTTTGTCTTGTAATTTATATAATTTTATTATTATAAATAAATCTTTTGTCTTGATCTCTTTGCAGAGATCCTGCTATGTTGATCCCTCATTTTGCCGACTTTTCATGTTTTCACTGAATCAAACAAAGGATCAAACTGGAGCATGATGCTGCTCCAGTGTGTGATTTTATATAGCATGGATCAGAGGGATCAGAGGCCTGACGTGTAACACAACAGCATCAGCGTCTGTGCCGCTCTGTCAGATTGCTCATTGTAATCGTAAATGAAAGTGTCGTCCACCTGAAAAATTGGCCATTTCTATCAAATGAAATATCTATTTTATGCTATCCACTGATCAAGAGCTGCTTGTGACAACATGTCAAGAAACAGCTGCAATGCACCAACAACATGTAAGAAATAAGAAGAATCCCAGCTAATGTGACACTGATGTAAACAACGCAGGTTTCAATTTTCACAGAAGATGTCTTTGCAAATGTTGTATGAGAAAGAAAATGCGTTCAACACGTTTGTTAGGCCTCAAGTATACACACTGTGAAGCACTGAATGTAAACACAACTGTGTTTACAACATTAACAAGTTTACAAGAAAACTTCACAGGGTACATTTCATTGTTATGAAAGCCATACTTCTCAAGCCATATCCGCAGTGCTCAGTATATGAACAATAGGTTACTGCAGTTTGAGCTGCTGATTGATTTTACTAGAAATCTGAGTAAATCGGGAGGACTGATTAAACGCTGACTTGAGAAAAATGCATATATGTCTCATCATACAGCAAGCATGCAGACCTTTGTTTCAACCTGCTCAGTCTACCAGAAACTGCTTTACATGAGGCATCAGACATGTTTTTTTAATGTCTAAACATTCTGACACTTTTGTCAATGTCTTATGTGGCAGATCTCGCCATCTGACGCTCGGAGCGAGTTAAAACAAACCATCGATACAGTTTGGAAATACTATTTGAACCAGGTCTGGCTCTCATTTAGAAATTCCCATGTCTAGATCTCTCGGATATTGTGAAACATCATCAGACCAGGAGGCAGATTGTTATTATAGCAACAATTTTCCAAGAGCCAAGAGCTTTTGAACCATCTCTGCTTCCCTCCTTTCTCTTCTCTCACAGTCTTGCTGTCTGTCATTAAACTAATGTACTTTCCCTGTCCTTTCACAGACTTCCTGTTTGCTTTATTCACGACGACCCCCCCCCCCCTGCGCCTTTTCTTCTCTATTCATTGACATCATCATTTTTTTCATCTTTGAAAACCACCAGTCTCACTCCTCCTCTGTTTTCAGTCGTTTGATGACCAGATGTTTTATGAAAATGTCATGTCAAACAGTCAAAAACAAACTGGCCAGCCATTGTTTTATATCACAAATCAAACAATATTTTTCTCTCTCAGGGATATTATGTGTATTGTAACTATAGTGCCAACTTTGTAGAGTGGAGCATCAGCTTGAGTAGGTTATTTCTACTATTTCTATTTTGTGTCTATTTTGTGTAATGAGACAACTCAACACCTTCCAATCTTTACAGCAACAAAGTCTGTACTTTTGTACTGTACTACCAAAAGTATGTGGACTCCATAACATTATAAGTGATTTGTTGAACATCTCATTCTTGAACCATAGGCATTAATAGACTGTAACGGCCTCCTTATGGGGAAGCTTTCCACGACGAGGGATTCGCTCACAGCTGGTTTTTCAGGTTCATCACAAAGGTGTTGGACGAGGGTCCAGTCAGGGCTAGTAGGGATGGGTTCTGATTTTTGGATCTGGCTCCAAGTTGGTAAAAGACCTGCATTCGTTCCGCTCTGTCTCTGTCTCTCAAATCCTTTATCAAATCTTTCACCCATGTTCTCTGTTTAGAAAAATACTGAAAGTCCGGCATGTTAAAGTAAGAGCTTGTGACATTTTTGATAACTTGAGAAAGTCGAGGGCTCAGCCTCAGTTTACTGCCGGTGTTACGCTGTTCTCCGTGACTCACTGACTCTCTGACCTGTAGCAGGGCAACACTGAGTTTGTCTTTAGGTAGTCTTAAGTGCATTGTGCATGCAAAACATCACTGAACAATAAAGTAACATGATTATTGCGTAGATTTTACTTAAGCTTGTTGGTAATATATTGTATATAGTTGGATTGTCATGTGCATACAGTTATGTTGTGATATGTGTGTTTATGTGTTATAGTTCACGTC
Organism: Seriola aureovittata; assembly: GCF_021018895.1. Classification (NCBI taxonomy): domain Eukaryota; kingdom Metazoa; phylum Chordata; class Actinopteri; order Carangiformes; family Carangidae; genus Seriola; species Seriola aureovittata. The sequence goes on from NC_079377.1 coordinate 20,935,046, forward strand.
CCTGATATTTATAAGAGGAAACGATTATTCATATTAAGAGGTCTTGTTCTCCCAGTAATCCTCACACTGAATGAGTCATGTCTTGCCTCTATATAGTTCTCTGTCATTCCTTCCATCTCTCTCTCTGTCCTTCCCTCTTCCTCTCTGTGTCCTTCTTCCTCCATCACCCAATCCCATTCCTGTTCCTGTTCCTTCCTGCCTTACACACTCCCACGATCTGTCCTCACTCTCTCCCCTTCTCTGTCCCATCTCATCTCCTTCCTTTATCTCTTCTTTACCCTTTTTCTTTTCTTTCCTTGTCTGTTTCTGTGTGCCTTTTCTCCCTCCCTGCCTTCCTCATTTCCTCCCTTCCTCCTTCCCCGTCTCCACCCTCCCTCTCTCCATCTGTGACCAGGCTTTATCACAGTCACAGTAGGGTTATTTGTCTATCAGTTACAAGGGCATGTCTTTGCCAAGAGTGAGATAACAGAGGATGAAACCATGTGGTGGTCCCCTTTCTCTCGTACTCTCTCTGTCTGCCTTCCACCCTGCTTTGTCTGTTTTCCCTCCTTCATCCCTCCTTATCTTCCCCCATTTCCTCCGTCTTCATTTTCCCTTTTTCTCCCTGTTTTCAAGGACACACACACACACACACACACACACACGATCACACACAATCACACACAATCACACATTCATATTCTCCCCTATTTTTCTCCTCCGTCTTCTGTTTGTGTTCATTAGCCCAGTGCAGCAGGCGTGGGTCTGGTTTGGGCCTGAATAGAAGAACACTGGTCTGGCGTAGAGCCTGGCATTGGCCCTGATCCATACACACTCACACACACAAATATACACACAGGCATGCGCACGTATGCACCAGCCATGCATGCACGCTCACACACATCACACAAGAAGCTGTAAACACACCAGTACGTACATATGGAAAAAACACAAGCACTCAGAAACATAAACATGCATGTAAGTACAGAGACACACATATATGCAGAAAGCAAACCCCCCAACACATACTCTCATGCGCACACACACACACACACACACACACACACACACACACACACACACACACACACACACACACAGGCCTCCCATCCATCCATCTTAGCTCCTTGATTAGATTAGGCATTATTAATGGCGGGCCTGTGAGCCGAGCAGACAGCGGGGTCACACCGAGTTTAATTCCATTCTCAGATAACTTCATTTGGCCTGATGCGATTGTTATTGCCCCGGTGCTAGATGTTTATAGGAAACAATAGCCCCCATAACACATCCAGACATCCTATTTAAAGAGGGTCAGCCAGGGGCATTGGATACAGCAGCTCCTCTTCCTGCCGCACTGAGTCCGGTGTTGTGGCTGATTTAAGGGGTTGGCCATTTCCCATGCCGGGGAAAAGAGGATTAACTGGCGTATTGAAATGTATTACCTTAGCCGAGCGAGCGCGTGCACCATCAACGTGTGCTTCCAATGCATATGGATAGGCAGGCGAAAGCAGAGGAAGCGGTGCTGGAATTTCGTGATAACCCTTGCGTGTGGCTTTCAGCTTGCAGTAAATCTAGTTTTTTATTGGTTCGTCACACGGAGCTCTCTTACAAAGAATAAACATTAAGCGTAGATGGCACAAATTTATTATGTGTGGTCGTCGACAAGGCGAATAAAGCTGTCGAAGGGAGAGTGACAGAGAGGAAAAGAGGAGATTGATATGCACACTGCGTCAGAGAGGAGAGTATAATTAAACTAAAGGAGTGTAGGATTTGGTTCTGAGCAACATAGATCTAGATAGATGGAACACAGTCTTGCATTTGCATTGAAACTTTTTAGTACATTTTATAAGTAGAGGTCATAAGAAGTGAACATTTATCAAGCACAATTCTAAAATTCATGCTCATTAAATGTAGGAAAAGATGACAAACCACAATCTCTTTTTTTGAAATCCATCATCATCTTCTGTGGCTTTAACCACATACAATTGCAGGGAAGTAGCACCCTCAAAAAAAAAAAAAGAAAGCTAAACCAACTTGTCTGTGTTACTGCCCAAAAATTGATTTCCACCCATTTCAAGTAACTGCGCACGAGAGCTGGACATCAAATGAGCCGCTCTCTTCATTTCAAAACGCAGACCGCATTAATGGGAGCCGGGTTTCATGTTGAAACATTACAGACCGTGTAATGCCATTCCTTGGGTTTTTTCATTTAGGATTTTTTACGCCATGTCACGTTACTGTTACAGCCACTGACATTTCAGTCATCACCTCATCGGAGCTGAGGTAATGCCTTTTAGTAAGGAGCCGGGGGTTGCAGAAGAAGAGTGAAAACAATGAAAAGGGATTGGAACCGGTCCAAGAGCTGTTAGAAGAGAGCTTATCATATATCGTGTTGCTGCTCTGTAGTCCTGTTAGTGTTAGAGTGCTGCTGATGGGCCGTTCTGTGCGGGTGGGTTGGTCAGCGCAGAGCCAGAATGGAGGCCCCCACAGATCCAGTTTCTCTGTGATGGATGAGTTTGGCTGGAAACTGTCGGTGGAGCTTTGACCCTGTTGATTGCATGCATGTTTCATGGGGTGATGCTGTGGATTGAAACTACAGCTCCTCTCTCACTCGAAAGCTTTAGTGTCCTCTCCAGGCTCCCTCTCGTTCCCCGATAGGATCAGAACTGCTTTAATTGCCAAGTATAATAAATGTGCAGTTTTTCTCACACTGATACACATAATGTTGGGTCAACAGGATGTGTGCAGTGTAAATGTAGTGGAGTTATGAATTCAAGACAAAGCTTTTGATTACATTCAATTCTAAATTTTATGGTAATTGTCTGATTAGAGGAATAAAAAGAATCGTTGACACAATTTGAGTCTGTTCACATGTGGTGTTATGTGATATCAACAAAAGTTTCCACTTTTAGAAACTGATATTTATATTTTGGCTACTTACTGTATGCTGTTGTACAAAATGACCTACAATCTTAAAGAAAAATCAGTTTCACTTCCTCTGTTATCAACACTGCATTACAAGTGACCAAGGAATGCAGTCATCAAAACCACAGCTCCCCTGGGAGTTGCTTTCTTTCTTTAACGGCCATGTTTGACAGAATTTTTTAGTACAGTAATAAGAGTCAGGGAAAGAAGCTAGAAAAGTTTTTACTCTCCTAACCTACACGGGTGCAAGTAAATCATCCCAGTTTAGCTCCTTCTGCATTTGTACCTGATGAAAATAAAGGATTCTGGCTCTGAGATCCATGTGGTGGTACAGGAAGGGGGAAAGGCAGCTCCAGTTTCTCCTCACACCTGGTGCTAGCTAGCAGCAGTGCCCAACCCTCCGAGCGCTACGGGAGAGCAGACTCACCGCGGACCGTACAAGCTGTTGGAAAACCCTAGGTGGCCATAATGAGAATGTAGTGTAATGTATCACACTGCCGGCGCTATTGGAACTAGAGGCATGCTGGGTTTGCAGCAGACGGGAAGAAAGTTAATCACTGACTTAAGGGCTATTCTCAAAAGTTTTTTGTCCTCTTTGGAAATTGGGGAGAAACTTCATAGCGATGAAACATTTTTTCGCTGTGGCTGGAAAGTTTTTCATGGACGAGATTAACCTGTCTTATCAGTCCAAATATTTACATGGCCCCTCAGCAGAGAAGTCCAGATAATTCAGCCGGTTTGCCCAAAATAAATTCTGATACTGAGTGTGTTCAGTGAGTATGTTACTGTATAAAAAGACAGTCTTTTACACAATCTCTTCTAAGTGAACTTTTCCCATAATGTTTTTTATAACAGTTTTGTTATTATGTCAGTAAAGTGCTCCACATAGCACAGATCCTAATAGTCAACTGAGAATTTTAGTTTCATACCAGCAATCATATACATGTAAATCTCAAATCTCGTATCCATATTAATTTGCATCTGTACTTACAGATGAAATGTTTCATTTGTAACAGTAGTTCAGATAAAGGATGAATGATGTGCAGTTAATGTAAATATAGATAATAAACTTACACCAATAAACATTGCAATACACTGCAGACTCAGCACTTTGATTACTTTTAACTGATACAGTGTGAGACCACAGAAATCCCACTGTAGATGAAACCTGAAATTAAACACAAGCTTTTACTTCCAGCTGTTTGCCAGTGTGGCTTGTTGGCATTTTGATCAGATTCACTGTGGGTTTGATACTGTCTGCTGTTATGTGCAGTGTGGCATAATTGATGGTTGTATTCCAATCAGAGGCTGTAAAGCTGTCAACATCAGTCTGGGCTGCCAGAGGTCGCCTCCTCACTTCTCTCTCTGTACTGTCTGTGGTTTATGTGCAAAACAACCGATAACAGCTAATTTCACGATTAAGGAGTGTTTTATTTATTTTTTTACTGACAAGGAAGTTGACAATGACACCTGGGGTTTCTAGAATAATAGGTTACAGTGTGTACACTGTTCACTGTTGGGAGTGGAGATGATGTCTACATGGCACTGATTACAAGTCAGGAGATAAAGAGGGCACTGTTTGGGTTCTGTGTGTGTGTGTGTGTTTTATTGAATGCCTGAATCACTTGGCATGCATTCATGTCTTGTGAGTATATGCATGTGTATACTGTATTAATATATTTGTATTTATGTGCGATATAAATATAAAGTTTATTATATGCATGCAGATGTCAGTAGTTCATGTCTATGTCTGTGCACATGCACTGTACTGTATATAATTGTGTATGTGTGTATACGAGTGAGAGGCCTAATGTCTCTATGCATGGGGCTGTGCAGGAGCATCAGCCTAAGTGGCAGGCAGAGTACATAATGGAGTAGCCATGCTGAGGTGAATAATTCATGTGTGGATGGGAGCTCAGATGAGGATATCCAACATTTTCATATATTAATTTATTGCATGGCAGATGAAGGCTAAAATATGCTAGAGTGCTTTATTAGCTGCAAATCTATGTCTCTGAAAGGCTTTTGTTTCCATGAGGTTACAGGGGAGTTTTGCAGGTTACTGTTTTGTTTTTTTTCTCCTTCTTTGTCTTTGTGGATCAGAGCCAGAATCGTTTTACTTTGATCAGGTGTGAATGCCAAGATTAGTCATCTTTATTATCATCTCATCCTGTCAACACTTTTTCATCTTCCTCTTTAAAAAGAAAGAAACAAAAAAAGGTGTAATTTATTTCTCTTATACTCAGCACCATGATGATTATGTAACATAGAATTTTTTGAAAAATCATGTGAAATTTTACTTAAACTCTTTAATTTTGGGTGTAATCTTGCCATTTTATTGTTGTTGTACCCCCTGCATGCAACTTTGGACAGCTGTGTTCGGTAGGAATGGCTCAAATGTTGGATTTCTCAATATTAAAAATAATATTGTACCAGTTTGATAGTTTGGCGGTGTGATTTAAAGGGTTTATTTTTAAGTTTTCTCTGTTGCTGAACATATTAAAGTTATAATATTTTCTCTGAGCAGCACTATGTCTTCGGGGCAGATTTGAAGCTACAGTGAGTCACTATCAGAAAGTTATGAGATGGGCCGGGTCTAGCTGGTTAGCGTGCTAACTGAGGTAGAAGAAATCAAGAGTTAACATTGGCGTTGCTTAATGAAGTTTGATTCTGAACTCGCAGTGTTTATAGTAGACTGGTAAGTAAACAGATGTTAATGCTAATGTTCTAAATGTTCTTGAGACACTAAGAGATCAGCTAACACTGTATTGTTGTGTAAATGTATGCATTTTTTGCAGTGGATTGCACAAGAGTGCATTTTTTGTTTTATTTATCAAGACATTTTAGAAAAGTTATCGGGAAAGTGTTTTTGGATTGGTTTGCACGGTCTCATCCAGAACTATCTGTAGTATTGGCATCCTGATGAGATGGACACATAAATTACCTCTAAATGAAAGACGGCTCTTAGGTAAGCTTGCTGTCCACAGTTAGACAACTCTATTGTTTTCTGATTCTGTCATTACAGTGATATAGTAGCTTTGATTGCTTAACTTAAGTAAATCCATACCTACCAGCAAACACTAGAGATGAATTTTTAAGTTTGATTCCCAGTGTGTCCATCTCTGGCAAAATGCCCTTGGGAAAGACAACTGAACACTTAACTTTCTCTCTGGAGCTCCGACCTCTCTAGTTTAATGTGTTCATGTCTATCAGATGAATATGTGAACAAACAAATTCCTAATTACCCTCTGTGGAACAAGGTGATCGAGTGCTCTAAGAAAACCTCCTCCACGTACACTTTAAGACTCTTTATAGGGACATGTTATGTGCAAATCCATTGCTTTGGAATGGAGGAAAACAGCATTAGCCCAGAATGAGAAGGCATGAATATTGCATCAGAGCTTTGTTATGCTCAGGCACTCGTCTCTTTAATGGTGCACTTTACCAACTAGCTATATCCATTAAATGACTGTTCTTAATGTGGGTGTATGTGCACACGTGTGCATGACTGTGTGTGTGTGTGTGTGTGTGTGTGTGTGTGTGTGTGTGTGTGTGTGTGTGTGTGTGTGTGTGTGTGTGTGTGTGTGTGTGTGTGTGTGTGTGTTGTGTTTGTGTGTGTGGGACGGGGGGGTGGGTAGGTCTTTATTTATATGGATAAGTGATGTGTGCTTGGCTTGAGTCTATGAACTCATTTGTGTGTACTTTGCTTGTGTAAAACTGATGCAAACTGTCCAAAAATGATCCAATAGCAAATTGTTAAACCTTAAACAAATAATCATAAAAGAACTTTATGGCCTCTATTGACTTCAGTGAAACTATAAGCGGAAGAAAGAAAAAAAAAAAGATGAAGAACCAGAGGTGGAAATGTTTGATTTCACGTCACCAGTGTGGAACGTCACTTAGTGAGCTCAGCATCGACTGGACTTGTGAAAAACCAACAAGATAATTCCCAGCGCTTATCTTCTAAGATAACAGTTATGGCTGTTTGTTTAACTTCTACAGTGACCTCTCCGTTGTTGCTTCTCCTTTTTTTTTTTTCCTACCTCTTCCCCTGTGATCAAGGTTGGGAAACTCAATACTCCCAATGTGCTGTGTTTTCACCTGGTCGTCACGGTAACCCCAAAACACGGGGCGGTCGTGAATGAAATTCCTGTGTGTCATCAATCACTGGCCGACAAAGACAGGATTGTTGTGGTCTTTGAGTGACGCGGGGGGAATGTGCTGGCTGAGGTTGAGGCTGGGGGCCTTTGTGAGGTCTGGACCGGCAGGCCCTGAGCAGAGACCTGGATGTTTACACTGCTCTCCTGACCCTGGCACTGTTTCAGGTTCAGTTCAGAGAGAGCGAGAGATAGAGAGAGTGAGAGAGAGAGAGAGAGAGACTGTCTGTTCACTGTTAGTACTGGATAAAAAAAACAAACAGAAGATTTTGACAAGGAAGAAATTAAGTTATTAAATCTGGGCCATTGATTAATAAGTGATGAATTTCTAAGAAACTGTGTGTCCGTGGTGTTTGTCTGTGTGCTCATTCAGTATGACAACACTTCAACATCAGGATGTACAGGTGATGCAACGTACCTGATAGCAGCCACATAAGGTGACGTTTGCACACTGAGTCTTTTCTGACTTTATGTTTAGATGTTTATCTTTATGCACCTAAAGCTGTCGCCTTTTTTCTCTTTTGGTTTAGTCCGTATTTTTTTGCTTGTTTTTTGCATCCAACAAAAGTCTCCAAAGAGGCAAGCTCTGTATTTCTGAATTAACTTCTGCAGGAATTATGTACTGAACATGATCGACAGGATTGTAATTGGTCTGATTCGTCTTGATCTATGAAACTGTGCATGTCAGTTTTGGCAAGGAAAAAAACACAAAAGACAAAGGCAGTCATCTGAACCAGTGTGCATGGTTTCTATCTGTTCTGACAAACTTTCAAATGACTCATCTGAATATTCAGACATGTGGTGTGCAAACTCCTTAAAGGAACAGTTTTACATTTTGGGAAATACTCTGATTTCCAGGAGTTACATGAACACATTGATATCACTCTTGTATCTTTATCATAAATATGAAGCTACAGCCAGCAGCTAGCACAATACCATGCTAGCTGTCTGCCCCTGTTTCCAGTCTTTGTGTTTGCTAAGCTAAGCTAAAAGTCTGCCGGTGATAGTGTAACAGATAGATAAACAGTTGCTTCTGATGATCAAAATGGAAACACCTCATGCAGCTGTGAGCGAGCCAATCACAAGTTTGTGCCATCTCTCCTGAACTACACTCTATAGTACTTTTAGGTACGGCAACATTGATATACATCAATTACTAATGAAAACTATTGTCATCTAACATGCATTCAACAATCTTTTGTCAGGTATTATTTTAAACTGTAGCCCTAGTAATGCACAGTGCACTATATAAAGTTTGGTTCTGTTTTTTTGTAACTTTCTTGATAGCAGCAGGTGTGATTGCTTGCTATGTGATTAAACCTCTAAGCCTATAGGCATTTCCTTTACTCCAAACAACTTCCAACCTCTAAATCCTCCTTTCTCAGCCTACAGACTCATTACAGTGTCAACACTCAGTCTGCTTGTCTTTGACTAATCATCCATGCATCCTAAACCCAGTCATTAGCATGTATGAATGCTAACAAGGCTATCAGTAAGGACGGCCATGTGCCACAATCCCCCTCAGCATTCCCACCACCCCACTTGGTAACACTGGGAATCTGGTTCACATTTGTGCGGCTGGCTGATCCATCTTGGAGCGTTTGGGTTCAAAAGTGGGAGGAAGGAGGGGATTCTGAGATCAAAGGAAAACTTCACTAACTGGTATTGAAACTGGTATTTTGTTGTGTGTCTTATCAATGAAAACCGTGTTTACAGCACGACAAAGAGTTTTTTCCACAAAATTCTCTTACCTGACATTTATTATTCTATATCTACAAAACATAATGCACTGTGTCATTTTAACAACCAACCGAGGACTGGTTACCTAACAGCTAAGCAATGAATCTGGCTATCATATTCCTCTCTTTCACACTTCAACTTCCACCAAAACTTTTTTCACACTCTCTTTCTGTACTGCCTGACCCCTCTTGTCTCTGCATCGGTTATATAGTATTTTGTGTAACTGTGACTTTTTAAAATTTAAATTCTCCACGAAATAGTTACAGCATTTAATGTCCCATAAAGCCACAAATATTACCACAACATATTCTGTTTGTATGTGGATTCAACAAATGAGATACTGCATGTTGACTGGTGAGCTTTAGAGGTGCAGATTTTTCAACTTAGGACAGAGCCACGCCAGCTCTCAGTCATTATGCTAAGTTAAGTTTACCACCTCCCAGCTCCAGCTCAACCCTTGAAAGACGTAACTTGGCAAGAAAGCAAATACCAGTAAGCACATTTCCTAAAGTGTCAAAATATCCTTTCTAAATGAAGCTTGAGTGACACTGACAGAGAATCTGACACCGTCAACAACCTGTATATGTTTTCTTGCTTCTTCCTCCTCTGTCATTCACTGCTGAGTACTGTTACCACACAGAACGAGTTCTGCCTGCTATACAAAATGGACACACACTCACACACACACACACAAACACACACAGCCATAGAGAAGGCATTGCATCACTGCAAACATTGTATCAGTCAGCATTCTTTGTCTTGCAAAAACAGTGACCTTTCCTCTCACAGCGGGTTGTTTTTCTAAAGTTCATGGTCAATTTAAAGGCTGTGAGCTCCATTTCCTCTCTTTCCTCCATAATACAGGACAAAGAATAGGGGTCAACACCTGCCTTTCTTTTGCTCCTGTACCTGCTTGGCTGAACTTTGACACAAATACTGTAAAACAACATGAGCACACATGCATGCACAAAACAGACACGTACTCATACTGATACATAAACACGAAAACCTCTTTTCTTGCTAAGACATCTATCATCAGCAGTAGCAGTGCTGAGGTACAGACACTATATGGAAGTACTCCTCTCCTCTCCTCTCCTCTCCTCTCCTTCTGATTTACAGAAGCCAATATGTTCAGGCTTCCTTGTTTTCTCCAGCGGGACGTCTAGCCCTGACAGTAAATCTCTATCACCAATACTCCTCCATATGGCTGCATGAAAATTTCATTGTGGAAAGCCTGAGGCTAAAGGGCCTAGCTGGTAGAGAACAAGTGTGTATGAGAGAGAGAGAGAGAGAGAGGTTTGCGAGATGAAGTGATTTGGGGTTGGTTGGAATTGTGGTGGTGGGGAGTGTTGTCACGAGGGTGTTGCTGGTGTTTCTGCATATGTGCAGGTGCCTGCTGTATGTATGTATGCGTGAGTGTATGTGTACACAACCAGGCCACAAAATGTAAGCTTGTAAGATTTTTGCCGATTATACACAAGTACTTGTGCAATGCCTGATGACATTTTTAAAGATAAACTATGATTCAGTTTTTTATCATTTTCTAGTGGAACCTGAGAGATGAAGACTTCTGTCTCATCTTTTTCAAGCTGAAAACATCACTAGATTGTAACATAAGCAGTATTCACTCTCTAAGTATTTTAATATTTTATTGTTATGTTGTAGTTTTTGCAAGTAATTAGCCCTCAGGAAGTACCAGATAACATTTACTGCACAAAGGCAGAGCAAGTTTTTTGATCATTGACAAGTTTGCTGTATTGTTTTTTTTTTTGTTTTAAATACCTTCCAAATACTGTCTAAAGTTTCTGGTATTCGTTGCCTGTGATGAACTTCACCCGTCTGGTTTTGCAAGGCGAGTAAAACAAACACGGGCAATTATTTCGAAATCTTTTTCTGACTCATGCGGATCTGCAACGGAAATCACCTGCAGCTACTGTAGAAGGCAGCAGGTTTAAACATGTTTTTCTGCCGTCACTCAAACGGTGCAATAGGTTTCTTAAACAAAGCAGAGCAGAAGAGTGAAATTAATTTTCTCTCACTGTGCTTACACGTGACACACTCTGCTTTAATCTTCACTGTACTGAAGGCTTGGCGCTGCTGCAGAGTGAACCTTGCAGTCAGGTCTTCAGGAGAGCAGCCACACTAGAGGTCACTGTTGTAGTTCCAGAGGAAAAACAGCAGGGATCAATGAAAGGAGGAGAACCATATATTAACATTTCCTGTTGAATGGTTTCAATGTATAAATTGTTTATGTCACGTAATATTTGTCTGCATGTCACATGTGTGTCAAATACACTGTATGCTTGTGACATGACCGTCCTGTGTGATTTTTAAACAAGGTGAGCATCTACAGAGACGCGCAGAGCAAGGGTTTCCTACTTCTGTTAGTAGGCTTTACTATCTTTACTTTAAACATTGCAGATTAAGATATTGCAGAGCTTTGGCTAATATAAGACCTATTTTTAAAGTATGATTCTACAACATACATCACAATCCTATTTTAACTTCAAAAACTTGTGCCTTTGTATTGTGTCATTTGCTGCCAGAGAGAGGGAACAGGAGGGTCTTTAATATTTTAAATGAATATGGAATAAATGTGATGCATTACGTGGCCTCATAAATATACAATACACTTCTCTAATATGTTCTTTCTCTTTCACGCTGTGTGTTTATGTGTGAGTGTTTTTGTCTGTGTATTTTCTCTTAAGGTCAGAAAGTCGACAAACCTGTTCTGTTCTTTATTAGACTACAGTGTGTTTGTATGACGCATTTAAGCATGCTGGAGTAAATTCTCATAAAACAAAAACATAGGAAAGTAACACACAACAACCAGCAAAAATATCTGCAATCCTGCTTCAAAAATGTCATTCTTGCACATGGAGACAAAGATAATTCGTTATTCAGATATTACACACCTCGGAGTTGTGTCTGGTTAGCTGTGAACTACATCACCTGTGATTAAACATTCATAAGCTCCATCTGTGTCCTGGACATTTTTAGTCAGCAGCAGACTCCAGGGCTCTATAATACAGTGGGAAACAAGGACTGAGGGACACACTTTTCACTTCCATAAGTGAGGGATGTATAGAATGGACAAGAAAGTATGCTTCATATATTGTGTAAAAACCTCATGAGACTCCCATTATTTACTTTATTGGCCTCACTAAAGTCACTGTGGATAAAGGCAACAAGATTTCTATAAGAATTCTGACAAGTTAAGTCTTTGAACTTGTCTGGATATAATGGTTGAGCCAATTCAAGTCAATGCAGTACAATAGTGGTTATTTTATACTGTTCAGCACAAGGAAGATTATCAAGGCAAGCTGTGAGTCTCGTGTGTCTATCCCGTTCAGATTTTGTGAGGACAATCCCTCAGTATTAGATCACCAGTGCCTCCCTGTAATTTTTCGTGACAGCGGATTTGTTTTGGTTTTGGTTCCACATCCTCCACCAGGTTTTGGTTTGGTTTTGGTTTTAGATATTGGCCCAAAACCAAAGACGTACCAAAGACCATAGATTTTTCACTAGGTAAAAGTGATAATCCCAAGAATTGGTTTTTGCTTTGTTGTTTTGTGTTTCAGCAGGAAAAATCACAAGTTTGTTTGTTATAGTCAGTTGGTTCTGTACCAGTGGTGGCAGTTTCCTTGCTGACCCATCAACAGTGAATGAAAGCAGAATGTGGGAAAAATCAGAGCACAGATCACATAAAAACACAGATGCAGGCATGCACACACAAACATGCACAAAGCAGTTTGCACATGCAAGCTTGCACACATACAAACATAGTCACACATGGATGAACATACAGACACACACACACACACACACACACACACACACACACACACAGACACACACACTGAGCTGCAGTTCTGTGCTTGATTGTCTTACCATCAGTCATTCTACCAAGTGGTAATTGAAAACACATCTCCCCCAGCCCCTGGCACCCATTACAAATAAGACACACTGGGGCTTTCTCCACACAACACAAAGCATAATAACAAATAGAGTCAGAACGACCAACAGAGAAAGAGAAGCATGCTGTAGTTTTTGGCACAACATGAAGAGAACACGCTCCCAGTGATTGGTGGAGGGCCAAATCCATTTTTCCAAAAAGGGAAAAGAAGAAATATATGTTTCCCTGACAAACAGACGTAGCACTTGTCCCGGGCCGATTCATAAATCGTCATATTCTGAGCTCAAGTCTTTGGAAAGTCTATTAGTTCCGGATGTCTTCTTATCCTCTGGTTTCTCTGAAATTTTAAACATGAAGCACGCAGAAAGTCAGATGGATGCAGAGACAGGCAAATACAAAGAACCAACCATAGATAAACTGCAAAACTGCTCCATCTCATCATGTAATTTTTTTCTATCATTGAACTGTAAATGTCATATTTACAATAAAAGGTGCTAATGCTGTAACATTATTTCCACCAGTTTTTAATTAAGTAATGCAAATCAATTTAAGGAAATTTATTTTAAGGAAATATTTAATGCTCAGTAATGGACAATAAAAGAGAAATACACCAGTTTTGAATTTCACTTTTACATCATTGTCGGATTCACGATGGATAGTTTTTAAAGAAGCAGCAGAAAAAAGAGAGATATCGTCTCTTTTATTCCATGCATCTCCCTACCTCGTTTAAACCTTCCTACATTACCCACAATGCAACTCAGCCACCGACACTGTCTTGTGTTATGCCAGGAGTGACAAAAGTAGCCTGGAGCAGCTAGCCTCAAGCAGAAATGAGGAGCGAGCTACAGAAGTCTGGTAAACTAACTTCTTTCTAACCCCACAACCATCCATTTCTCCAACTCTATAGTCTTCACCCCGAGTCAACGCTGCCTGAAGTGACATCACATGAGGCAGTCTGTCAGGCATTGTGCATCTCCCTCTGGAGTCCACAAAAGGCTTTAAACAGCTTTATTCACACATGCAGTCTCCTCATACTCCCCGAGACCTGTAGAGAGACATTTATATGCAGGTTTGGCGCATTTCCCATTTATTCCCATTCATTGAAGAAGAAAAGAAAAAAAAATATCTTATAAAAACCTTCAATAGTCTTTGTTCCTTTGTTTGTGCTTGAAATACCTTCACCACAAACACACTGCAAACGATCTGAGCACACGGGGGCAGATGCACATTGATGCACCACTTCTATACGCGCACACGCAAACTTTAATGAACTCACTCATGCAGGCACACATACAGTGGACAACAGGTCTCTAATGCCTATCACATGTAAAACTTATTAAAATGCACGCCGTTTGTCATGACCTGGAGGTACGAGAGTAAACGACATGAGACTTAATTGGCAGCTGAGAACGATAACACCTGCGAGCAACCCGTGTCTTGTCCATGTGGTCGGACCGCATTCTCCACACACGTACACCACCATTCAAAACAAAGGCTGATCAGTGAGGCAGAAGAAAAGTGAGAGGAGGTGGGGTGGGGTGGGTGGGGTGTGGGGGGAGTGGGGGGTTGGGGTGGAGAAAAAAAGGCGAGGCTGACAAGCAATGATTGATGTTCGCCCATCACGCTAAGCCTGACACCCTCATCCCTCTCCCTCCCTCCATTTGCAACAAAGTCACCAGTGTGTGTGTGTGTACGTGGATGGATGTATGTTTTCCAGTGTGTGTGCTCCAGACTAAAACCCATTCAATCAATAAAGTGAGGCTCTGTGAATCACGGGGCAATAGCCAGATTGCTGACGAGACAGAAGAAGAGGCGTAGGAGAGCACATTTCACATGTAGATTAAAATCCCTGCATGGTAACCTTTAACGTGGGTTGTGTGTGGGCGGTTGGGCTGCGGTGAGTGTGGGGGGTTAGTAGCATGTAAACAGGCCTTTTGTGTCAAGGTGGCATGTGCGACACAGGTCAGACATGTTTTGACACTATTGACAGACACAACCACCGTTGGGTGGGGCAGGGCCGCAACGTCTGTAACCGAAAAACAAGAATATAAAAAATCAAAATAAACTCATTGGCCACTGTGAGAAACAAAAACAACAGACACAGTTTATTCCCTGATGCTCTCACATACACAGACACACACGCTCACGGTATATTGTACATAAGTACTGTATGCTAAAGTGAAATGGTGCGTAAATCAAGCATCGCTCTTTTTGGCTGGACCACGACAGCGGGACCAGCCCTATAAATGCGAATGTTCCTGACTGACTGAGTGATCAAGTTACACCATTGGCTTACTGGCAGTGTGTTGGAGTTCCCCCATTGGTTGTTGTTCTTTCAAAAAGAACAAACCAACTTAGCGCCTTTGTCACTAGATTTACTGACTTTTCAGACACCTTTTTTAAAGCACTTAGTGATAAATCTAGAGACTTTTTTGGACAAAGCTTGGCTACTTTCCACAGAAAACTGTTGCCAGTATTGCCCCACAAGTACGACATCGGGCTTCCACTCATCAGTTGCACGGCAGCTGACTTAAATGAGCCTCAAACATTCTCTCTGAGTGATCATTTTACGTAAGTTAATACAGCCGAAATCACAGCACATATGTGTCTTTTAAATTATGCGTATGGTGATTTTGTCAGACGACGGTTATAAAATCAGGATTTATGATAATATGTAGTCTTAATAGGCTGTGTTTCAGTTAATTCATAGTTGTTACGTTGTCTGACAACAGAAGCAGAAAGACAAGTAAATGAAAACAGCTTTATTGTTCGGCTGAATTAAGATGCTGTGTATGTGAGCAAAGAGTGTAGGAGAGCAGCAAACAGATAAAGGTTTATATACTAGATTTTGACCTGGTCTTGTCGTATAAAAGGAAACGGTTGACACATACATTCACAGATATACAATACACAGAGTGTATTTGTAAGGAAATGGTGACTTCCTTCAACAGCCGTCAAATGTCTGAGGACAGCTCACCCTGGACATTTACTACCAACCTCCATTCTGGGGCGGAGTGTATATTAGCTGCGGGGACGAACTCTCCATCACGGCTCAGGGGTGTCCCCTGGCTCCAGCCTCTTTTTACATCCTGCAAACTTGGCGACTGTTTCAGAAACTAAACACATGGTAAATTCCCACCTTGCCAGGAGGGACCCGGTTCCTTGTGAAGACTTTCAAAAGCAAATCTTGAAACAAAAACATACAAATCTGTGTTTCGCTCTCAGCGGAGAAAACACAGGGCAAAGTCTTGATGGAAATGTTTCATTTCTTTTCCTCCCAACAGATGCTAAACGAGCAGCACGGATCTCTCGATTTGCATCTTTAGTTGCTTTGTTGATTTGATAACACATATTTGCATTTGGAAACAGCTCGAGTAATTTGACTGGGGACTCCCAATTTGCCTTTGAGGAGGAGACTGTGCTACAAACATTGCTTCGCTCTGTGCTGGCATTCCTTTCCTTTTGCTTCCTACTTGGCATAAAGTGTGTTTGAGAGTGTGAGATAGAAGAAGGGTGTATATTAGTGAATATAACAAAGAATTATCGTCTCATAACTGTGTGAGAGAGCTGTTGATCCTCTGTGCATGTGAGCCTCTTTACACCGCCTCTATCTGTCATACTTTATCAGAGCCAGGAAATGGAATTACTGACAATGAGCAGACACCACTGAGTTCTGGACATGTCTAGAGCCTGTGGCTCTAGACAGGGGGTTTGTGTTTTTGCGTGTTCTTGTATTTCCGTACTTATAAAGAAGAAATTTACCTCACAAGGATGCATTAGAATTAGGACTGGACTGAAGTAAAGGTTGAGGTTGTAGCTTCGGCGTGTGTTTAGTGACTGTTTCACAGAGTCAGTAACCACCCTGGTCATGATGTTTGATGTAATATTCGTTAACAGAAATGGCTACGTGTATCCTGCTCCTCTATAATAGTGCGTCAGTAGTGTATATTCAAGTTAACAAGGCTTTTACATTTGCTGTTTGAAACAACATCTTGGTGCCTGGTGGAAACCATGTGTGTGGCAACAACAGAATTTTGCCATAAAAGGCTGGGTAGTTAGTCAGCATGAGCAGTAAACACAAAAAGGAACCTCAAGCTCCAGAAATAGAAAATCTGAAGACCCAAACTGTATAAATTTGCAGGCTATGATTTCACAGCAAAATAGTTTTGGTTAAAAAAAACAACTTTTCTTTACAAATAGAAGAAACAAAACCAGGAGTTGTTCTGTGTAAGGCAACCTCTGTCCTGTTGCCACTGGTTTTAAATGAAAGCCAGGTGATCTAACAGTACAAAGACTGACCGTCATTAGGACACAGCATGACCCTGAAAAGGTCACAACGACCAGTGTGTGCATATGTGTGCGTGTAGGGGTTGTATGGCTTTGGAGCACTGGGTTACCCTGGGACCTCCATCCCACAGGAGATAGTCAGCTGGCAGGTGCTTGTGTGTTGTGTGTGTGTGTGTGTGTGTGTGTGTGTGTGTACGTGTACGTGTACGTGTACGTGTACATGTACGGTTGATCTGCTTTGCACATTGCTAAGGGAACCCCTTGGCCTCAACAGTCTTGCTTTCCCTTGCATTTTCCATGGTGTGTTTCTACATTACGTGTGTGTGTGTGTGTGTGTGTGTGTGTGTGTGTGTGTGTGTGTGTCAGTGTGTGTCAGTCAGGCAGCTGGAGTTCCACTCAGCTGGCCTCTCTTTATGCAGTCCTGCTTCAAATAATGAACTGTGTCTCTGCTCAGCGGGAGCCATTTTAACTCAAGAGCACACAACTCACAGAAGCTAGCGCTACTAAAGATTTTAGCACAATGCTAACATATTCAGTCTCTGACTGCACAACAAAGCAACAACTAAACGTGCTATTACCTCCAAGTCCTTGAAGATGAGTCGACTTGTAAAAGCCCTGATATAAAATGATTTGCAGCCTCTTTCTCCACAAACTTTTATAGCAACAATCTGCTAATAACAAAGTGTGTATTAGAAAGCTAATGGCTAGTTTCCCTGCATCTGCTACTCCTTTTTTTCCTCAGGGGAAGATTTGGCACCTCACTGTAAAGCCCAGCAACAAAATTACCTCAGCCTAAACCTGTCAACAGACCATTACAGCCCACGCTGACTATTATGGGCTGGGGAAAAAAAGGACCAAAGCCATTGTAGCGCAAAGGTGTTGGCAGATATAGGCCGGAGGAATGTGGCAACAGGGATATTTGTTGGCTGTGTGCAAGAGAGTCTTGCTTCTCAAAACACAGTTAAGTCTGCAGATGCTTATCAGCTTGCCTAATAAAGTGTGGTGATGCCAGGGTATCAATATGGGATCAGTTTGGATGGAAGATTAAAAAAAAAGAACATTGTAATAATCCAGGCTTGAACAGTGTACAAGAAAATGGAATTTAAGAAAGTTGGGTTGATTGCGGAGCTTTCATTGGACTAATAAATCCTTCACAAGAGGTGTTTTTTTTGCTACTCCTTCCATTCCAAAGCAGTGATTTACATTATAATAACAAGACTTTGGTTGACATATCCTTACTCCTTATCACTGTTATGTCTGAGTAACTTTGACCTTTACATGACTTATTTTCCTAGAAAATATATTCTGATAAACTAGTTGTAAATTACTGGGATAAGAGTGTCAACTAAACAACATAAATGTAAGTTCTGACTCAGGTGGGTGAAAAGTCTTTTTCAGCCAACCCAGTGGAGTTTAGCAGCATGAAAGTTACCAAACACTAAAAGCAGCACAATAAGGTTCCAGTGTTAACATTATACTTCAACATAACACACAGAAAAAAAGATATTGCACAGAGAATATGTCCATCAGGAGCTGTTTAAACCAAAAAATCTAAGGCTTTCACCTAAATGTGAATCCAGCTTTAACGTCTCACAGTTGGACTATTTACTCTTCCTGAGAAGAAATTCTCTTCGCAGTAGATATTAAACTAATAAATAAAGACTAATGACAGTGAAATGACAGGCAATGATTAGAAAATGGTTTCAGGAAAACAACATGAGCACAAATATGTCTAAACAACTGATCTAAGAGATGACACGTTTTCCTCAGAACACCCTGAACTCTATACTTAAGCGCTGCCCCATCATGCTTTCCATCACCGTCCACCATGGAGGGAGTAGGGGAATTTGGCAACTCCCCTCTCAGCCCCATTCCCTCCCAATGGGGAGGGCAGTCATACCTGGGGGCCCATGAATGGAGCCCTCAGGTAAAGCGCTGTTGAAACAAATCTAAAGCTGCCTAATGACACGCACCGTGAAACTCTTCACAGGTCATTTACGCTGCTGACAGGCTGCTGCCACAGTGCTGCACACCGCCTCCTCTTCTTCGTTTGTGTGTGTGTGTATGTGTGTGTGTGTGTGTGTGTGTGTGTGTGTGTGTGTGTGTGTGTGACAGACAGACCTGAAGAGGGACACAGAAATACAGACAGATGAAAAAGGGATAGCCAAAGTTAGATAAGAAAAAGTGGGGGTTTGGGGGGCTGAGGGGGGTGGGGGCAGGGCTGATGTATGTGTGATATGTATTAGTCATACACTGGGAGGTAATCTGTAAGCTATGAAAACAGTGTTTAGCCTTTCTGCAGCATGGCCTCACAGCATGGGAAAGCGATTAGAGATGCTATCTCCAGTGGCTGCTCTGCACTTGGGTTAAAGAGGCAATAGCTACCTCAGGTCGTATTTCTAAAGAACTTTAATTTATGTTCGCTGTTCTTGGAGTCTGTTTGCGGAACAGTGGATATCCTTGGAAAATTTTGGCTCATATTAATCTACTGCAAATGTATTGGTAATCCAGCACACTAGTGTGCCTCTAGGTCTCATTACTCGCTTCCGCCACTTCAACCCCATACTGAGATAAGTGCATACAAGACGGCGAAGAAGAAGAAGAAGAAGAAGAAAATGGGGGCATAAATTCTAGCCTTCCATGTTTCTAAAGCAGTATCATTTTATATTTCTAGATTGCAAGATTCGAGGGATTTTACGGAATGTGATTTGAACAGGATTCTTTTCACAATGTCTATCCAAGCATTTGGCTATTTAGTCAGACAGGCTTTTCTTTCCGGAACAACCTCAAGCGACATAAGTGGGCTCCATTTATGAGTACTGGGTCATGACAAGTCATCTCTGGAGCCCACTTGCTGTTAGAGAGCTTTATAGTCCACTTTCTTTTGTAATAATTAGCTTTGGTTATTCATTAATGACCTGTAACCTCCAGTTTTACATTGTGGATAAATAAATCATCATCGTAAAAATCAACTTTAATCTCACACTCATAATCAGATTAATTTAACTCTCTTGACTTCAGTATTTAGGGCATGTGACGACCATCGATATGGACAAAATTCAAACACATTTTAGAGACCGCCTTTACATCTTTAAAGGGCCCAATTAAAAAACATCCGTTTACATGTCTTACTAAAGAGCACCTTAACAGCAGTTTCCAAGGGAGAGAGCAAAACAATCTTCCTGCCCAGAGGAAATATGGATTAATGCTAGATATGATTATTTTTTGTTCCATATCGACACCCTCTTAAAATAATGGCCTAAGTCATTTTTTCAGGTTTTTCAGGAAACACAAAAAACTCAACAAAAGAGTCACACTTTTGACATAGGCCATTATACAACCGGGGGTAGAATTGCATGTTCCCCTCAACTGAGGATTCAGGCGATTTTACCAGAGGTGGCCAGCATCATGAGGGGGTGATTTAGGCAAAAAAAACATTTTTGTCAAAACATGACTTAGGCCATTATTTTAGGAAGGTGACGATATCCTTGATCAGTGCAGGGCCCTGGGTCCTGAACCTGTCACACAACAGGTTTTCAACAAAGACAGTGTTTTGATGCCTGAATCCTCTTTTCACGTAAACCCCTGCGGGGGAGGTCAAAGGTCAGGCTCAGCACAGAACGGCTTCTAAGCTGTCTCGCCGTGAGAACACCGTCCCTAATCATCATTAATGAGTGCTAAATATGTACATGAAGATTAATATGTAGTGACTCAAGTCTGTCATAAAGCTTCAACAACTATTTTGCATTGCATGTGAGCTTATGTCACCTTTGTAGCTTGTGTATCAGTACAGAATGCAGTAACATATTTATAGTAATTATCAACGTGTCTTTTCAACAATATTATCTATTCACATTTTCATACTTGCTGAATAGACTGCTTCTGTCTCGCATGTTTAAAAAAATATTCCAGGTTATTTTGGTGTTTGACAAACTTTTCCTAATATATCAGATGACACAACACAAATCTGTCCATCATACACTCTCCTTTTCCCCCTAAATTGTTACCACACCATCCCAGACCCTTTCCCAGCTTCAATTAATGTCTCCACACATCAGTTTCAAGCTGCAAATTCTCCTCCTCCAAAAATGAAAACATTCACATAAGAATAGACAGTTTAAACAGGTGCCATGGTAACATAATCGTCACTGCGGCAATTACTGCCTTATGCCTGACTAACAGCCATAAATCATTCTCTCTCCACAAAGAGGACGTTGTGGCGCTCCACTCCTATCCAATAATCAGAAATTGCTCCATGTACGGCGTGACGAGCGGCCGCTGAAACAGCCCATTCTTCTGTTTGGCGGACGATATTTCGCTCTCTATGGCGACATTACAGGGATCCTTCAGCGAGCACGATATTGTACCTGCTCGACACCTGTTAGCTTTAGCCAAGGGTTTCATCAGATAGTTGAAATAAATACTAGTCATCATCATAACCATAATCATAGTCATAAAACCAGGGGCCTTTATGCTGTTGCCAAATTGCCCTGCCATCTGATTTACAGTCAGACTGGGGTGGGGAGGGGAAACAGATAGGGCAGGGAGGAGGATGGGGCCTATTACGTGCTCAGAATGGGATAAATACTCAAATATACACACCTGCAGACCACCCGTCTCACACACACCCACACACACACACACACACACACACACACACACACACACACACACACACACACACACACACACACCTGGGAACTCTCACAGGCATGCAATGGCTGTGAGATGGGCTTGAGGGAGGAACACAGGAATTCTCTTGGGATTACAAAGACGAACATTGTACTACCCTCACACACAGTGCAGCAGGTGAGTAGAGTGATAAGGGGCCAGAGGACAAATTAGCTCATATTAAAATAATCCCTCATGTCTAATAACAATAATACGCTCCACACTGAGGCTATTGCACATTCACAATGGTCTACCTTTTCAGGCAGCAACATGTTGAAAACAGATTTGCCTGTTTGCAAAATGGGCCCGTCATATCTGCTCGACCTGTCAACAGGCCTGAAATACGCAGAGGTTAGAGTAATGGCTGCCAATAACTGCAGTAAGAGGACTGACTGTGTACATTCAAGATCCTGACCAGCTGTGTTTGACACTAAAGAAGAGCTAATGATGCAGCAAAAAGACGCAGGCAAAGTGTCTTTTAAAGGGGTGCTCCACCAATTTCACACAAAGTTTAGACTACTACGACTCACCCTGTGAAAACAGCTGTGTATTGTCCTCTGTGGCTCTGGAGGGAGCTTTTCAGAGTTTGAAAAAACAACCATGGTCATGTCATCAGTGTTATTTTCAACTTGAGACTTGCAACATTATTTCATAGAATCAGGATGAATTTCTGCCAGATTAGTTGTCGTTTCATGTGCAGTTTGAGGGGGCGTCTGATTAATTGGCTGAATCCTCAACAGTCTGGTCCTCGAATGATCAGTTGGATTTCTGGCCTTTAAGAAATTTTGGTTGGCTTGGTCTTGTAGTTTGAGCAGTTCCACGGTCCAATTTCCCAACATGGCTGCTGTCAAGAGATCTGATTTAAACTGTAGTGAGCTTGTTTAAATGTTACTCAGGTAGTATTTCACATGTTGTGGCTAAATCCGTAGTCTTGACTGAGACTGCTGTGATTTAAAACTGAACTTTGCAGGAGAACAGATAGATCATATTGTCTACATCGTCATTGTAGGAGATTTGCACAAAGTAAAGCTGCCTTTCTCTCCTTTTGTCAACACTGCAGAGGACGTGGCGTCTTGTTTGAATAGATTTTATTAGAAATGTCACTGGACAAAACGGATCAAGGGTTCTGTGCTCAAGTTCAATGTTCACAACAATGTCATAGCTGGTCAGTTGTGTGTGTGTGTGTGTTGTGTGAGTTAATACAACATACTGGATCCATGAAAGTGTGTCTGGCCAGTTTTAGGTGTGTTTTAAGGGCTGAAAATGTGGGCAACATTCAGACAGCAGTTAAATGAAACAGAACCCATTCAGTATATTTTAGCAGCATACTGTATTCAGGTGTTTCTGTTTTTTGTATTCAAACAAGTTATAAACATCATGAAACATAAATGAGGGGAATGTGTACAGCCAAGTCCATCATGTTGCTGTGAAGTAACAGTGGCAGGAGTCAATTTCCTTCTGACAATACAAGGCACTAAGGTAGAAGCAAAGAGGTTAACAACATTTTCATCCTCTTTTATCCTACTACAGGTCGCTACTTATAACACAGCTGATCAAAACAGTTTAGTGTGCGGCCATCTTCCTCACGTCAGTCTTATCCTGTGTAAGTATAAAAAAAATACATTTCCATGTGTTTTTATTGTTGTTGGATTAACAATCTCTGGAAGGTGCATAGCATGGCTATTACAATAATATGTGCCAACAGAATGGGGCCATAACACTGTCTGTGCAGTATAACACTCTGAGGGTTAAAAATGTGACATGCACAAAGAAAATGTAGAGCAAAACAAAACAAACAAGAAATACTAACAAAACAAAATCTGCTCAATCACAGCAT
The DNA here is from genome assembly GCF_021018895.1 of Seriola aureovittata. Classification (NCBI taxonomy): domain Eukaryota; kingdom Metazoa; phylum Chordata; class Actinopteri; order Carangiformes; family Carangidae; genus Seriola; species Seriola aureovittata. The sequence continues at coordinate 20,958,558 of NC_079377.1, forward strand.
GATTATTTTGACGTATAAAACAGACACGTTAGTGTGCCACCTATTCAACTTGTAGTTTGGCCCTAAAGAAAAGTTTTAGATTGTGTTACAGCACTATTTTAACTTACTTCCTTCAAAGCAATGACCAAATATTTTAATCATGCATCAATAAATGTTTAAGGCACATAATCCATGTTATCAAACATACACAGTAGAGAACACAAGCAGTTCGTAGACATCCATTTCTCATGGATAACATCAACAGCACACTGTGTTTTTAGGTTTGTTAGTCCTTGGTGTTGCAATTTGAGAAGTAACACTGAGATGGAACTATTTACTCTTAAAACAAAGGCAAAAATCAGGAAAATAACTTTTTATCTCCAAAACGTGTGCTGAGAGCTGAGATGACGATGTTGGAAAACAAAGAAAAAACGTGACCAGTTTTAGTCAGCATTTGGAATGATTTCAAACTCAGTGGATGTAAGATACTTCTCAAAGTCAAAATGTGAAAAGCTCAGGGAAATCTCTTTCTAATGTGATCCGAGTACCAGATCTGAGATTGTGCATTAACTCGCTTCTTGTAAAACATATTTCTATATTAGCAGCAAAAACATCCAGCGGCTCAGTATGGACAACTTAGGCTACAAGGTCTTCTATGTCCAAGCAAATAATGCAAAAGCTGATCTAACAGTAAACTATTAACACTTATAATGTTAAGGTTTTTAACAGTATGATAATTTCCCTTCAGTCAAGATGGAGCCCCTCTATGGTTTTGGGGTGTTCTGCATTCGCATTCGTCTCCTGGCCAAGGCCTCCTGTTTCTTCCTCTCGATCTCGGCTGCAGAGCATTTTCCTGTCATCTGGCTTGTGACAAAAACTGGAAAAGAGGAAGGAAAGTGAGAAAAATGAATGGAAACACTGAACATGGTTTGCTAGGAAAAGCTGAGATTTAAAACATTTGCAAAGATCTGGAGAGAAAAGGGGGAAACCAGCCTTAAATCTGAGCTTTTGTATTGCTGCTATAATCTTGAGCAACTGAATTTTAATTTGTTAACATAAAAATGTTGCTACCATAACTAGGACCAGTGGGTACCAATGGTGAAACTCATTTCAAAGTACAAAAACCCCCATCCCTCCATGTCCAGAAAAGAGAAATCAGTCTGCAGTTCACTGGCAGTGAAGCTTCCTGAGGTTTGGATTCCTGACAGCATCACAAATTAAAGCCATGGCGCTGTGTTTACTTGCTTTGGGGGAAGAATTGTTCAAGTGCACATGCACTGAACTGTCAATGATTATAAGATCAACATGTGACATCTGTTTTACTTGTGTAGTTTTCACTTCAGTATCCAGTCTTACAGCAAAATACTGAGAAAAGTAGATGGAATACACAAATTGCAAAGACGCACTGAGTTAATTAAAAAAATAATAATTTACCAAGAAAAAGCACTGAACACTGTTTTGAAGAAAAGTATTCCTCAGTTGTCTTTACAGCTTTTTCTTTAACAAACATGCAGTCTCGTGTGATAACATTACAACACATTCAACTCTATACACTTACTATACACTAATTTATCTCATGCTAATATCATGTTTCAATAGAGCCCAGGTGGCAATACCAAACTTCAGACAGCTTACCTTTGCTGCTTATAACTGCCGAGTCAGATACATTCCTCTTGAAGGCTGTGTGATGGGACTTGGAGTTCTGCTGTGCCCTGGCTGTCACTGTATGTGGCTTCATATCCACATTAGCATTCTCCGCCTGGAAAGTTCCAGAGGAATCCCTGCACTGGCTAAATGTGCCCAGACTCACACGGCTTCCTGGGAGGCTCTGAGACATCCGTGATTTGTTGCTGGCACCTTTCATGGGAATGTTCCATCCTTGGTAGTTCACAGTTTCACAGCTAGTCCCCGGTAATGAGTTAGAACGAACAAAAGCGCATGGCGACTGTCTGTTACCGCTGGCAGCTGCTTTCATGGACCAGGCCCTGTCGACTGGCAGAGGCGCAGTGGTTTTTCGCTGTCTGTCTACAGCAATATCTTGTTTTCCTTGGCTGCTACTGGTGCTCACTTGCTGCGGCTGGCTGTTGGAGGTCCTCTCCACACTGTCACATACCTGGTAGAGCAGCGCATCATCGTCCCCATCGTCCCATAAGCTGTCTGAAATGTTTTTAACAGAGCCTGCAGCTGCACAAGCCCACCTCTGATCATTAGTGATGTTGTCAGGCTGAGGAGCAGTCGGTGTCTTTGTGGTAACAGATTTCTGGTCAGACATCTGTGATTTAGGTTGTGTAACAGTGAAGCTGGACTTGGAAACCTCTTTGGCAGCCGTCTTGGGCTGGAAGTGAGGGTTGGACTCTAACTTGAAAGTGCTTCGGTTGGTAGTCTTTGGTTTGGGACACAGTTCCTGGAGTACACTGCAGCTTGGCTTGGAGTTCAGGGTTGAAGGCTGATGTGCAGAGTTTGTATTTGCAGTAGGCTTGCAAACAGAGGTCAAATTAGTAGTATTTGTCTTAGTGTTCGACTGCGAAGTAGCGTTCAGGTTGGCGTCCTGTTGCTGGTCAGGATTCTGGGTCATTGCCAGCACAAAAGAGTCATTAAGTAGGTCATCATTCTCCCAGTCATCATCAAAGTCATCACAGTTGTTCGCACTAAAACCACCAGATCCTTTTTCTTCAGCAGGATGTGCAGCTGAGCCAGAGCCGGGAGCTAATTTGAGCTCTGATTGTCGGGGTTCAGCCACAGTTGAAGACACAGGTTTGTGCTTTATTTCCTGTGAACAGGCTGATGCCGAGGAGCCCTGGCTTAGCGGGCCGCTGACTCTCTGAGTGGAGGAGTCAAACAGAGCGTGCAGCTCTGCCTCCACCCGATCCGCTGAGGACGGACACTTTAGGCCCTTCACTTTGCTATGGAACGACGTCTCTGTCAGTTTCGTTTTGGCAGTGTTCACATGTTCATTTAGGTTATTGTTGACAGTGTTAAGTTGCTCTGAAATCTCCTTGTCTTGCTGCATGTTCTTGTCAAACTGCCTGGCCAGTTTCATGAGGTCCTCTACACTGCTCTGCCTGTGGAGAGGAAACAACAGTGAAGGAAAATAAACAACAAACATAGAAAAAGACAGGAAAACTACTACAACTAATGACAGCTAATTAGGTGCTACAGGTAAAAATGACCTATAATGCTTGTTTAACATTGTTATTATAGGAATTAATCAACAGATGCCTAATCAGAGGGTATCCGGGTCAATATATTGATAACGCACCGAGAGGACTTCTTCCTGGCTCTTTGTGGAATCTCGGGTGTGCAAGGGACGGCACTGTCACCTATCCACTGCAGCAGAGGGGATTCAGTCCCTTTTGGTTTCACATCCTGTGTAACACACAAGCACAAAGTTGAAGAAATTCTTCCAAACATGAACCGACCGAAGTCTAAAACCTGAGAGCAGCACACAGAATGGAGCGACAGAACTGTGTCTCGGTTACTGTTGCAATGAAGAGCTGATTTCCAGTGGTTAGCCCAATGCCGGAGGAACAACTGACCTTTGGAGCAATACGGTTGACGATATCTGATATTTCCACAACTCTGGAGTTCCTGAGCCCAGAGCCTAAAAACAAATAATAAAAAAATACAATGTAAATTACACATGATAATTGTAATATCATTGTTTTATTTTATTCCAATGCACAGCAGAAACAGCATTCATAACAGACAGTGTAATTATGTGACAATTAGTTGTATCTGTATAACAGTTTTCATCCCCACACCATATGTTCACTAAGTAAAACAGAAAGACGCATGTCGTCATTCAGGTGTGACAGGTTCCGCTGAGCCAGCCTGTATATAGGGGAACGGAAACATGCATGCAAATAGGAAAAGGAAACAGATGTGGCTTCTGTGTCGTGCATCAGATATGTTTACCTGTGTTACCTTGAGTGGGAGATGTGGAATCCCAGAAAATGTCCTGTGATGCTTCCGCGTCACCTGGGGAATCCCCATAACTGAAGCCTGGGTATCTGCTGCAGCCTCTGTGCTTAGGACTCTGCAGATCTGTGTGTCGAATGAATGAAATGAAGACATCTTATTAAGTGCATTTAACTGTAACATCATACATGATTAGACTAGTTTAAATATGCAGTGTTTGGCTGGCTAACAGCTAAATACTGTAGGATTTGTAAATCTGCCAGCTAAATTGAATCTCAAAACATCATCTTTACCTCATGCCAAAGCGTCAGTTTCTTTCCAACTTCAAGCAGTTTAGAAATCCAAACACAATGTCAATGAAGCACTAGATGATTTTTTCTCACTCTCGTCTGTATCCCAACATAATGTGGAGCAGCACTGTCAGTATTATATAAATGCATGAGGTCTCTAACTGAAGTCAGTGGTGTGTGTGTGCGTAGGGAAATTAGATCATGTAAGAAGTAATCAAGTTTATTCCGTTCATCAGATTATTCTGTTTTTCAAGCAATCGTGCGGAGCAGCAGACCCCCCCGAGCCGCAGCCTCACCTTTGTGCACGGGTGGTGTTGTTGTGCCAGGCATCTGCCGTCCTGTTTTCTCGTCTTCTGTTGTGTTGTGGCAAAGCTTAGCAGCACTCCTCCACAGTTCAGCGAACTCGGGAGAAGCAGCGGCAGCCGCATCTGCAGCATGTGTCATCGGCTCAGACACGGTTAACCGCAACGGAAGTTTACGGTGCAATATTCACAGTTTCATGGTTTCGCAAAACAGTTTTTGTTGTGCTCATTCATTCGGAGTGGGCCGCCATGTTTGCGCGTGACGTCAGCGATCTACGGGTGCCGGACCGTTTGTTTATTTATTTATTTATTTTTAAATCGCAGTTCGCTCGACGGCGCCACACGAGGCAGGTCAAGCTTTGACTGAGCTGTTGGATCATATGCAGAGCTGCAGCACTGAGGGAAACAGTGGAAAAGTTTTCATCTGAAATTGTTGAAATTTCACATTGCTAGGATTATAAGTATTACTGTTGGCTGAATACATTTGACACATTATTTCTTCTGTCTAAAACAATGTGAAAGCTTCTCCTCATGTGAAAGTATTATACAGCATCATACAGTTTTCAGATGCTTGTAATGTTTCTCAAGTCGTTGCTTTAAAAATACGGTCAGTTTATTGATCCGATCATATTGATTGACATTGTTTATGAAGACCAAAATACTATTGTATAATGTTTTAAGACCTCAGTGTGAAAGGTTCACACAGTAATTACAGTAAGTTGTAAAAAGAGGGCTGAAATATGCTGGGATTTCAGGTAAGGTTCAGGCAGACCTTCTTAAATGCATTCTAAACACTTAATTGCAGACCAACATAAAAAACACTGCAGATGCACGTGTTTACCTGTTTATTTAATTGTGCACAAGGCCCAGATTTTCTGTGCTACACCACTGAAACTATTTACAAAAATATGTGTCAGCTAATTATAACCCAATAATTTGATAAATAATATTTTAACATTGACAGAGCCCATTTTGCCTCCATAGCAAGTATTTTTTACATTTCTACATTTTCTTTTTTCTTTATATTTTTAGATTGCTGTATTACTTATGTAAAAGATCTGAATATTTCTTCCGACAATGAATATTAGTGAATTGTTGAATTTGGATATAGGCACTGACACATTATGTCAGTGGGCTGTTTATCTTGGAAAATAAATAAAAATGATAATCCTGGGCCCCCCAGAAGCCTCTTCAAGGACCCCAGACAGTCCATGCTTAAGGTCTGTACTGGAACTTCACACCATAAAGACCCAGTAAACATAAAAATAAAATCTGTCTCATCTCATTGCCAGTCTCAGGCAACATTACCATTGCTCTGGAAAAATGATTATCTTTTTATTTTTTCAAATTTCAAACTTAGTTTTAACAAAATGTGGCCAAATCCACATTTATGTCCCAAGGTCTTTGCTTTATCGGGGAACCTAATGAAATACAGACATTAAATGTGAGCTTCTGTGGTGGTTGCAAGCAGTACAGTAAATATGATGGCAGAAAGCGTGGTACTACCAAGTAGGTCTGCCCATGTGTTTGCCCAGTAATTGTTATCAGGCTTCATTGGGCCTGAAGCTTGTTTGTTTGTGGAAGCCTTGTTGTGAAGGTTGTTGGTGGTGTGGATTGCATGCCTATTGTCAAACAAATCCATTACACCTTTCACAAATGTTTATTATGTTACTCAAACAAATTTGTAGGCACAATTCACATTACATGGTGTTTGGCAAAAATGCCACAAAGATGTGTTGAGGTTACCGGGGTTACTATAGTTGTGTCTGCAACCAGTTTCCCTTTATGAACATCAGACTGGATCGACCTTCGCTGCACTGTTGTCAAGCTGGTGTTGTCCTTTTAATAACAGATGTACCAGCAGGTCAGATTCGTTAATTTCTAGAGTCAATGCAAAGATCCCTTTCATTTGTTGAACTCTTATCATCAGAAACGATGATGGAAATAAGTCCACAGCTTAGTCACTCATATCATTCAGTTGGACTTTTTAAATATATTCAAATCTTGTCAACAAACCAAAACCAAGACCAGAAAAATAATGGGAGTTGGAGTGGACTATCTGGGTTTAAACTGGCCTCATCTGCTTTCAAAGTTTCTAGCATAAGAATTTAATTTGCATTAGTTTTAATTCAATTTAGTGTCCCATCTTGTTCTCAGTCATTCAAATATGCAGAAAACTGGAACATAATATCAGCTGTTGGCATTCTTCAATCCAAAACAATCAGCCTTCAAAAACGTTTCATTTATGGACACTGTTGAGACATGAAGGAAGACATAAAAATACTGAACTTGGAATGATCATTTGTTTCTGATATGTTTCTTCTACCCCTAAGAAGTTCAATGACCTTGTTAGAAATCTTTAAAATTACATCTACTCCTTATCCCTCTTTGAAAATGCTGAATCCATGATTGTATAAATATTTTTCAAACTTCACAGCTATAAGATTTCAACACCATTTCAGGACCATTCTTTATTGGTAAGGGTTTAAGGCGAGCACAGACAGCAACTACTTCAGAGCCTTAAGATCAAAGGTCAAAGGAAGTACTCACACAGTGCACTTAAGGGAAAGTATGTCAGCGAGGCTTTTGTGCGCCAAGGTGGCTGATGGGTCAGTGGCTTATCTTTTGTTTTAGTGTGTTTAGGGAGTGAATCTTAGTCCCAAATAATTTTACACATCTAATTAAAACACATTTGTCAAAAGTGACATCAAGGTCTGCGTTGTCTGAACACACTCTCTGTCTCCAGACTATTTTTCTGACCTTCCAGAGTTGTCTCAGTTTGTTTTTAAATCAACTTGGATTTTGGCTGCTGTTGGTTTTTATCTAAACTATTCATTCATTCTTCTCTCACTCAGTCCACCTTCACTTGTTTTCTCTCCTGTATGGCCCTACGACCGTGTGAGGGATTGCTTTTAAAAATATATTTTTTTTAAAGATCAGTAGTTGAGTATTAAAGAGTTTAATTTAGAGCTGGTGGAGATAAGTGAACATATATCTCTGCTCATGCTTAAGAAAAACGTCTTACTCAGAAAATACATCTAAGAAGTTGTACTGCCTATTTTGGTCTTCACCCAGAATCAGAGGATCAGGTTTTGGACTTTGTTTGGGACTCAACTAAACATTAGTAATATCCTTCCTCAGAAGATTAGTAATATCCTTCCTCAGACGGATCCTTCCTTAGATGGATATTATGAGAATATTATCAGGCATTTCGCTGAGTGAACTTCCAAAAATTTGTTTTTTTGCATTGGTACGTCACAGTCGAATGAGTAATTGCTTCCGTGGTAACAGGTTAGTGAGTTGATGATTCCAGATAAGCCTTTGTGTTTTTGATATTAGTCCAATGTTTCCACCGTCATGATCCTCTTATCTGTGAAAGCTGAGGAAAGGAGGTACATGATGAATGTTGCTGTCTCTGCTGTCTACAGTTAAATAAATGAAACTCTATCACTCATAGTATTCAAAGTTTCCACTGAACACACTGTTTGACTCCTTTGATCAAGAATTTCTTAAAATTTCGTAAGTCACTTGTTGAATTTGTGCTGTTTAGACAAGTCGTGCTTGTTTCAGTAAGGTCAGAGGTCAGTGTAGTCAGAAGGAACAAGTAAGGATTTGAAATGCAATCAAGTGGTTATTGTGTATTTAATATTTTTTGCATTTGCTGAATATGATGGGTCAAAGACTGGTTTTGTCTAAGCCTCAGTTATGTGATCTAAAATAAATAAGCAATTGTTCTGCAGTGAGTATTTGGGAAAGTAACATCAAAGCTATTCTAAACACATTTTTTCTAAATTTAAAAGAACTGAGGACTTTCAACACATTTCTCACATTCTCCAGAGCAATTTCCTGAATAAAGCACTAGATGGTGCTTGTATACCTCCTTGGTATTGTGTGTGTGTGTGTGTGTGTGTGTGTGTGTGTGTGTGTGTGTGTGTGTGTGTGTGTGTGTGTGTGTGTGTGTGAGAGAGAGAGTGTGTTTGTGTGTGAGAGGGGGGAGAAAGAGAGATACAGTCAGTAAAGGCAGTGTAGATTGGATGCAGAGACCTTGTGTAGAAAATGTTTTACTGAGGTGCTGTGCTGCGGGAATAGTATTTTGTAATAGATAACGCACACACACACACACACACACGTATACACACAAGCTGCAGTGAATTACTCTGCTTGATTATCCTTAATTCTGCTTTGATTGTTTTCATTTGGAAGCAGTTTATCAATATAGAGAAATGGAGAAGCCAATCAACTGTGTTTCTTTGATTGAGCGCCAGAAACTGTTATGAACAGATGACCTGTAGTCGGAGCCTCCACTTCCCTGGTTAAAGCATAATTCTTGTTTCATCAAAACATCAGCAGATATTTAACCACCGCTAACGATAAATGCAGGGGATTTGAGGGCAACTGCAACATGTGTCATTTTTCGGGCAAACTCATTCTCATTTAGTGAATCAAAAGCATTGTTGTTGCAGGCAGGAAAGAAACATTCAGGTGCCCCAGATTCTTCAAGGTGATGTAAATATGCTAATGTTTTTGTTGTTATCATTAAAGAAACAAACCATAAACCATATGTTGTACGTTCACCTCCAGTTTTCCCACCTCGATCTGAGTTCAATTCTGGGCCAAATACATATTCACATTTTGATATAGTTGTTTTTCAGTTAATTACTTAATTGTTAAATCCATAAAATGGGGAGAAAATAAGAGTATTAAAATGGCTATAATTAGTCCCCAAAGCCCTAAAAAGCATCTTTTATGTCAAAGGAATTGAAATGACATGAAACACAGAAAGCAGCAATTCCTCACATTTGGAGCCAGAACCTGTGAATATTTTCTGAACGACTGTAATGAAAAATTATCTTCTTTTTTTTTTTTTTTTTTTTTTTTGTCAATTAACTCTCTGTCTTTTGACTAATCAGTTAATCTACTCTCTAATCTCTCATTTGTGTACTTATCATATGTCTCTTATCATTCAAGCTGTCATCTTTAAAAAATGTATTTCATTTATTCATCCTTTCCTTTCCGGAGATGAACATGGCCGCAAACAGCACATTTATTCCTATACCATTGTCATGTCAGTGGCGTAGCTGTTGTCAGTGTTAAAGAGGTTAACTGGAACCGCCAGTATGGATGTAACAGCAATTTAATCAACAGTTAGCTACGTTTCATGGCTCCCTTTAATGCATTCAGCTAATCTTGGGGGTATCCCCATTGCTCTGTCAAGCGAGCTGTGTCATATCACGCTGCCACGCAAATCCACGCCCGGGGGGGCGCCGTCTCCTGCCCGTCTAAAAGTCACCGTAACACCCTCTGTCACACTGAATGTTAGCATTTCTCAGAAGTGATAGTTAGACCACAGAATAAAGGGCATGGATGTGTCACTTTCAATTTGAATATGAGGCATCAGCGCTCCACTGCCTTGTGTTTTTAGCCGTTCTGTCTTTCCTCCTCCTTCGCGAGCCTTTCCAAGACGTGTCACAGCAGAAAAAAAATATTGCCAAAGGCTGCACAGGGAGGGGAGAGAAAGAACAGTTTAGCCTGGATTCTCCCAGCTAGCTTGATTCTTTCCCAGAAGCCTGTCTCTTCACCTAACTACCTACCGCCTTCTTCTATTTGCTGGTTACGCCTGGGTTGTTTAGAAGCAATTAAGGAGCTAATTGTGGAGATTTCTGAGGACCGGGTATTATAGTAAAAAGTAAAGAGCTAATGGCTAATTGCCCAAGCAGCTGCTAGTGTTTATGAAGGAGGAGCGAACATGCCAGGGGATCTACCAGGCGTAGACAGCAATGAGGACAAGGAAGCGTATTTGTGTGTGTGTGTGTGTGTGTGTGTGTGTGTGTGTGTGTGTGTGTGTGTGTGTGAGGTAGGGGGGTGGGGGGGGGGGGCTCATCATTGCTGTGGATCCCAGAGATGATTCACACTGGGCAGATGCCAGGTGAGCGAAACGAGCAGGAGGATATGAAGCTCAACTCAGAATCATGTCTGCATAAATAGAAATCACCTCTGATGGCCTCTGGTGCTGTATCTCTAAGGAGTCCATAGTGTCTTCCATGTTTGTATGTGAAGGGTATATCCCAATGTTTATGCCACCCCCATCCTCCCCTCACCCCCCACCCATTCTGCCAGACCCCCCTTTGGGCTAGCACTGTCTCATGGATGACAGTTAGCATGTGGCAGAGCTCTCTGAAGTGGAAGGGATCCAGGATGCTGGGTTTCTGTGCCAGCTTCACCAAGCTGGGATTTCACCCATTTCACAGTGTGTGCCAATGGCTGGGACTGTGAATGAAAGCATTTGAAACAATGCCTGGTTCTGCAATGTCAGATCAGTGGGCTTCAGCAGTGGTTAGATGCAGCCTAAGGTGGTTTGGCGTCTATCTGAAAGAATCCCAGCAGCATTTTTTGGTCACATGGGGGAAAGGGAAGTGCTAAAGGGCGTCCAACTGCGCTCTCAACCAGCAGTGGTTGTTTGAGATGAAGAGGAGAAGAGAACATCAAAGCAGGAAGACAGTGGTGGTCTCATTTTGGTTTGGCTCTCAGTTTTGTTTTTGCCGGCAAACATAACTGGTATGGTTTCAGGATTTTGAACAAGACAAACATTTACTGGACACTTTTTCCAGTTCCCAGTTGTTTTGAATGCTCTAGCAGAAAGAGGGTAACAGTAAGGGTTTGAGAAAGGTAGGGTGTAAAATGATTGGTCACGATAGAATTATGTTGACCTCATATTAAGGTAAACTACCAGGGTTACCTCTTAAGCAAAGCTGCTGTGGAAAACTCAAAACTTCATCTACAGAAAATCCAGTGACGAAGACATCAACAGCACCATCCAGACTGTTTGATTGACAGATGATCCCCAGGGTGCACCATGCAGAGGGCGATGATTAGCTTTAGCAGCAGGGATGGGGGGAAAAAAAAAAGAATCTCAGAGTTAAGCAATACCTTTATTTTAAAAATTTCATCCTTTTTATTAGGCTAACCTCCAAAACGTAATGTCTGTAATGAAATAACATAATTTTAGTATATCCAATTAACCTCTGTCTCGACCCCCTTAGGGCTTCACTTAACATAGATTCAGCTAAGGTTTTCTTGACTGCAGCTCTGCTTTAGGTGTTACAGTTTAGGTGCAAGACCTTTCTGTCATCATCTCCATAATCACCGTGTTCTGAGCAAACCTGCAACAATACTGCATTATGGTAAATATGCGCTTGGCGATGTAAGACGAGGCATGTAAGAGAGAGGGTGAAGGGGAAGCCATTTTGCAGCATTAAGACGCAGCAAGCCGTCGTGAAGGAAGGCGAGAGCTGGAGCATACAGAGGGGCGGTGTGTCTGCGTACAGCACACTGTAGCAGCAGCCTACTTTGACTGCTCATTTATTCTGTTTATAATAGCAAAGCTGATGATAAATGTCCCGCAGAGTGCACATGTGCTAAAATATTCATCAATTGGAGGCCCCCTAATTTGCAGAGGAGGAGAACCAATAAATTCAGATGTGAGCGGCAGTCATGTTATATTTATATGAATATGGAAGATGATGGGTGGGACATTAAGATTAATCTGGCATGTATGTGCTTTTAACCAATTCTAATGTTCTTGTGTTAGACAGAGATGTGCGAGAAGTAGGTGAGAAGATGTAAAACAAAGTGGGCTGCGCTTTCATGTAGGGTCTTGATGGAAATTCATCCACAGTTTCTCTAATGTTGTTTCTGAATTTCCTGGATTAATGCAACCGACAGAGAAACTCATTAGTTAATAAATATCCCCCTCTCTGATTAAAGGAAAAGTGAGGGACTGCTGTTTCTTCTCGTTTTGATTTTTCAAACACTTATAATAACAAAAACTGCCCCTCAGTGTTTTGGTTATGGTAGAATTTATCATGATTATGGCATTGGAGCCTTTTTTCTTCCCAAACCACATGGTTTAAAATACAACTTGATTAATCAGTTTTCCTCACAGCAGCACAGAGTTTTTCTGCACTGGTAGCTTGTTTTCTAATTTCCTCTCTTTCTCCTCCTCTGTTTTCTGTCCTTATCTCTTTCTTTCCCACTGTTTTCTTTGTCTTGCTCTCTCCCACTCTTTTCTTCTCTCTGGTTTTCTCCCTCTGTGTTTTTCTCACCCTTTCTGCTCAGGTGTGCGGGGCCCGGAGGAGGAGGAGGGGGAGGAGGAGGAGGGAGAGGAGGGGGGGATTTCTCCAGTCATATACCCTGCAGAGCCACTCTCTCCTGGGGTAAGGATGACAGGAAGTCAGCCAGATGGCACAGAGCAGGTCTGCAGCATGTGACCTCCTCTCTGGAGAGGGAGGAAGCAAGGAGTGGAGGAGGGAGGAGCGAGGAGGAGGAGTAGCAGGAGGAGGGATGTGGGTGAGCTTAAGGAAAGATGGTGAGGAGATGGAAGAAAGATGTGAGGAGTGGAGCCGACTGAGCCTCTCATATATCAGTGTTAGCAGTTGTTTCACCTGTACGATCAGGAGCTTTAAGATTGTGATTTATGGTAATATATTATTCTAAAGCAGAAGTCAAACAACATTTTTTACATAAATTAATTTGCATTGTTCTGCTTTATACGTTTGAACGATATAACACAGTGATTCAACATGGAGCCAGTTAATGAAAGTGTTTACAGTTGCTGCTCTGAACATCCAGTGTTTGGAAGGTCTTTCTGGGCAAGACTAAGTTGCTGGTAAGCAGGAAGTGATGAAATAGAAAAGATGCAGGAACAAAAGACAAGACTAGTAATACTCAATTTTTTTCAATGAATAATTAATTTGATGAACAACGAATTGGTCCTATGAACAAATCTTACCTGTGTAGCAAAAACCTTGTACAGTAACTTGTACCAAAAGTCTGAAAGTGGTCTTAAATGTCTCGTAGGGCTCCATTGTCCACATCAGCGCGCCACTCTGCTGAACTAAATGACATTTTCTTTTATTAGCATGAACATGGGCACTGTAGACACACACTTTTGAGTCAGTCCTATAGAATATATTTGTGAGCTGATTAAGGTCTTCAGTAAGAACCTCTGGGTTTGGGGCTGAATGCCACAGACAGGGTAGGGAAGTCAGAGAAGTATTGAGAGATGGATCTACATGCTGTTAGTTTTGGGCTTTTATGGGATTTGTTGGCAGTAACCAAAGTATAAAATAACATCAGCTTCATCCTTTAAACAGACCCATGTTAGGACCACCCACACGATTTGATTGACAAGGGATCTCTGGGAAATGCAGTGCAGAAATGCAAAAACAGTGAACGTTAAATATAAATACAAAATGTTTAAAGAGACAAAAACATTAATTTATTGACAAGTTTGTGACTGACAGTTGTGACTGTGTGCACATCTCAAAAAACAGGAACTTCAGAGTGATCTTTTTTTTCCAGGAGAAGAGTTACAGTACTTTTTAAATAGTTGTTGACACTACAACAGCTAACACAGATGGTTCGATTTCTTTCTGCTTCCAGTGCAGAGTGAAAAATTTCCGAAACAAGTATACTGTAACTCAACATCAAAAGCTAATTTGCATTTTTGCAGTTCTGCATGTCCTGTTCTCTAAATCCAATCCTGTGCAGAGTGTGTACAGTAAAACAGCCAGTTTGGTGACCTGGAAAAGACACAACTTCATTTCACCCAGCTGGAAGTCACATCACAAGTAAACAGCTCCAATTTGGTATTGACATCCTCAGTGTAAAGGGGAAAAATAAATTGACAAATTTCTCCACTTATTATTATTAACATTCCCATGCATACACAGATTTGCTCATCACATTGCACAAACTTCCATTTCATGCACAACTCCCAGTCTGCTCCTAACCAACCCCGCCCCCCCGCCCCCCCCTCCCCTCCCTCTGTTCCCCTCCTGCCCGCGGTTGCCTTTGATCTAAATTTGGCCTCGGTAGAAGTCTTGTACATAGTCATTTTCATATGGAGGCTTTGAACACACTGATGGAGGGCCCGTCGCTGCCGCATTCACTTTTATCCTCCGAGCCCTTTTCCCTTGGAACCCGGCAAGCATATGGCGAACACCCCTCACCAGAGTTTCCTACAACAGGAGGGACCGCCCACTCTTAACATCTTCTATTCCCCGAGTCCTTCCATCACTCTGGGTTTAGAGATGTTGGAAATTAGTTACACTGGTAGAGCTATGACAGCGATGCTTACGAGGCAAAGTTTATTTAAATTGACTCAAGAGGTTTTTAAATATCCGAGAGTCAGCAAACCTGAAAAATGAGTAACATAAAAATAACTGCAGTAAATTGATATCTTGATCTCACCCACCGGCTCCTTTTTTATTCCGGACCAGGTTCCATGTAGGCGGTCATCCAAGTGAACCAACAGATGACACATAAGTTACAATATTAAAAATTGCAATATTAAATATCTTTTAATAAAAGGATGGAAAACTGGATTCGCCCATCAGGTTTTGCGTCTCTGCAAGTGGGTTCTGGGACATTAAGATCACCTTTCTCGCTCTGGTCTTTCACTTTACTGAAACAGAAGCCTGGCCATTGTTTGCTAACAGAGAGCTCCAGTCTTTTGGTCTCCTCGTCTCGAACTGAGGAGCCGTCATCTGCTGCCAAAATGTCCGTCAGGAGACAACGACCAAAGCAGATCCACTGTATCACAGGCTTGTCGTCAAAGAGCTCCGACTGAATGAATACCTTTTGAAAACCGATGTTCCCCTGACGCTCACGGAGAGTTCAGTCAGAGAGTTGTGTTTCTCTTGTGAAGGTTTGTGTGAATGGGACAAAGATTTGACAGTCACCACTCGCCACACAGCAGTTAATGAAGTTGATAAATGTCAGGGACAAGTCATTTATTTGTAGATACGCTAAGAAATTACAGTAAAAAGGAATATTTCGTATTTTTTAAAGGGTTTCTTGGTTAAAAATGCTGTAAGACGACGGTATTTTTGGGCTGAAAACAAACAAATATGTGTGATTTTACATCCCCTCAAGTGAACAGAATGAACTAGTGAAATAACAATAAACTTTTAATTACAATTAAACTCTAATTACGACTGTCTAGACAGTCATTTTATTGACTTGCTTTCTGGGGATAAAGATTTTAATCTTTCCATTGTTAAATCCTTTCCTTGTGAGGGCAGTTACACTGTACGTCTATGAACAAAAATACATGTGTACTCCGGAAGGGATACAGCACTTACCTCATTACCATTTCTTAAATGTTTACAGCGATTGTCTTCCTTTACAGTGCAAACACCACACTGTACAAGTAAAAGCGCTGCTGGGGTTGTTTTCATGCTTTTATCTTAAATACATTCTTTCCAGATTGTTCAGCCCTAGAAACTGGTAATTACCATATATTATCACCTCCACAAGCTCCACCACTAGGGTTGCCATGTTTGAGGTAATTATATCACTCCCAAGTTGTCTGTATAATCACTTAACAGAAGAAGCAGCTCTGTATTTGTGGGGACTTTGACACAAAAGAAGAAATGTTTTAGATCATTTTTTATCCTCGGGGGTACACAGATGACAACATTTTAAAGACACATGTTTACATGTTACATCTGATTTCAGAGCATTTTTGCTTTGATGCCTTTTCTCAGCCTGGTCTGAGGATGTTTTTGATGTGCTCCATGAGCAAAATCCTCCACCTGACTAACATGAGAAAATATGGTGTCCGACTCATCCACCGGTGATTTATTTCCCATTCTTTCATGTTTTTATTCATCTCTTTAATCATACCTACTGAGATGTCGGTGCTCTTGGTAGATAAGAGTTTAAAGGGTTTGTATTGGGTTGGAGGTATCTAAAAGCCAGGACAAAAAAAAAAAAAAAAAAAAGGAAGGAAATGTGTTTGTTGAAACGACCCTCTAATTCTAAATGAAAAGGTTAAAACTCATTTTTTTTCCCACGCAGCATTTTAATGTGTGGAAAACTTTCACATTCGAGATACGATGTTTGAGCAACAAACATTTTCCCGAACGAACACAGTTTGGAATGAAACATCTATTCTTGTAACTTAACTTCACCCTTAGCCTGGGCCCATTTGAGGGTTTAAAATTGTAAATAGCACAACCATGGTGAGGCACATCAGAGTCTTTCTGGGCACCACAGACACCATTATCATTCCGACGCTTAATTCAGCTGACTGTGATATTGTGCTGCGTTTCCGTGTTTGGTGTTGTCTGTTTCCATCGCGCCAGCTGTTGGGTTATTTATAACTGTGGTTGCTGATCTAAATGAGCTAGTAATTAGGCAGCAATGCTTTTTAGGAGACAACCGCTCCTTCCCATCAATCCATTCATCCCTCCCTCCCTTCCTTTCTTTTTCCTCCATCCCTCTCCTTTGCCATCGCTCTCACTGTCTGCCTGCTGTCCCCAAACACATCAGGAGACAAGCGGGAGATAAAGGGGAGACTTGACTTCACTGAATAATTGAAGGGGTTTTTACAAGTGAAACAGCTCGCTATCTGACCCCATAAAGGCAACACACAGGGCCCTATCAGAGCCAAACAGACACACACACATGCACATGCACACAGATGAACAGTAGGTGTCATTAGGTCGTGCGCAGAGCCTAAAAAAGCCAGACAGTTTTTAATTGGCTGCAGCCAGCGCCATCACCTTCTGTCAACATGCTGCTGACGTGCTAAACCTTCACCCTCCGAAGAGAACAACAAACCCGAGCTTCTGTTGTGGCTTCAACAGACACCAGAGGACTTGTGTTTGTATGTTTTCCCTTAGCTTGAACAGTCACCCCCACCGCCACCACCACAACCACCACCTCTCCGTCATTACAAAAGAAGTCAGGAACATGCCTGTAAGCTAGGTCCCCACCCCACACCCCCCCACTTCCCTGGTGAGTAACCCTTTACCTCATGCTAATTTCCAACTTTCAAAGCTTGTAAACTTTATCTAATTATACACAAGTCGATAGACTCCCTCGCCCAGATTTTTGGCAGGTTGTGGTGTTAATTTATGAAAAACAAATCTGAAATATGCAGATGTCTTTTGTTTGAAGCAGCTGTTTGGTCCTGTTGCCAGGTTTCAATCAGGCGGTCTCTGGGGAAGCCCGTGTGTGCGATCTGTGGCCAAGGCCCCCCGTTTGATGTCTGACAGGGACGGAGGGATGAGGCTTAAGTGCGGGTGCTCACCCACAGCCAATATACAATTACTGTACTGTGTGTGTGTGTGTGTCTGCTTTTAAAGGTGCTTTTTCTTTTTTTTTTCCTTTTTCTACAATGACATAATATGGCAAGTTATTTCCAGCCATTTATAAAAGTAATGAGGAATAATGAGCTGTAATATTTAGCAAAATTGTTCCTGAAATTTATCAGGAAACAAATTACAGATGATTCTTTCCTCAAAGTGGTCTTGATTTTGTGATGAAAGATCACAGCCAGATACATCATGTGGCTTCTGTATGCAGGGGAATGAATTTTCGTGCATGTTTCACAATCAAAGTATCTTTCTCATTTTGACCTTTTTAAAACAAACTTCTTTTTCTCATTGACTCTTACAGTGTCCCCGCGCCTGCATCCTCAGAGGATCCAACAAAGCAGATCACAGTGGATTCATTTCTCCCTGCAAAATACATGAAGTAAGTGAGTCCCCGTAGTGAACTGGGACTCTGAATGAATCTGTATGATGTGTTGTATAATTTGAATTAAAGGAAGCGTCTCAAAGCTGGAGGAACACAGAGAGAAGATGCAAAGTTTTAACCACTGGGATGCCAGGGCGCATTTGCATCGACCGTGTTCCGACAAACGCTGTCAGCCGTATTCATTGCTAATTTATGGCGCTCATTAAGTGACGCGGAACACACAAAAAATCGGAGCAATTATCATTTATCTTGATATATTATTTACTAGGGATCATTTTCCTACTTGGTAAGGGACTGGGGTGAGAGAGACGGAGGGGAGGAGGAGGAAGAAGAGGAAGGAGGGGTGAGGGAGGGAGGACCACAGGGGCTTGGAGACAGCTGGCAGAGAGAGAGAAGCAGTGAGAGATAGACAGAGACAAGGAGAGAGAGACGACGAGACAGAGACAATGTGATGAGCAATGTTTGAAGTGATGAGGATTTTTATGACCAGTGTTTATTCAAGGTTTTTGTATAAAAATATCAGACAAATTAAATTCTTTGTCACTGGTAGGAAAGCATGAGATCAAAACACAAAACTGCCTCTTAAACTTTATCATACCGGTATAATAATCAATGGAATGTGTGTGATCATAGAGCCAGTCTTATTCTTTAGAGCTCTAACCAATCAGTTAACTGCTTATTGACCTAACCCAGCCAACATCTGATCAATATATAGAGTATATGACATATAGAATATGTACAATAAGAGATGTAGAGAAAAGAATGTGACTGGCCAGTATAACAAGCTTTGATTGATCATTATTAACTGTTTTAAGGTGCACTGTCCCGTGCAGCTTTACACACTCATCGTTATACAATGTCACGCAATGTCATGCTAGCAATATAAGTAAGGCTGTATTATCACGGTGCTGTGTTTAATATTTTAATGTCAATAATTTATTACCACATTCATCTTCACATCAGTTTAATTACTAGGAACAGCCAAGACTGTCACCAAAAAAGACTGGCAGACCTTAAACGCTGCAATTAAAATTGTGAGCCACTGGTTTGATGTGAATCGCTTTACAGCTACAATCAGATTGGAGGGCAGTTTCAGAGTAAACAGAGCTAAAGATTTCAGTCTCTTTCAACATCTTCTGTATAATCAAAGAAAAACAAACAAATACAACCACGACTCGGAGTGGAGACGTCGCTCTCTCAACAAGGAAATTATCGTAATTTTGAAAAGCATAAATGACAAACCACTGGTGTGGTATGGAGGCACCCAGTTGTCTTGAGCAGTGGTATGATCTATTTGTTTTAGATGGTGATACCTGTGCAGTAGATGCTTTAAAATTACCATATGTAATCGCTTTAAGTTGCATTAGCGCCGTCGGAAACTGCGGTCTGCTGTGTTGTAAGCTGCACATATTTCTGTATTTCCATATTTTATTGAAAAGGATGAGAATATAACGTCTTTGGAGGCTGATTATTGAAGCACTGAAATTATTGATGGGAAAAGTTTTGATGATAACTTGCACAGCAGCAGATAATGTCCCTGATACGTCTCTGATGTCTTGTCATTACACCAGGGCTCGCTTTTAGTCATAACAGTGTCACTGAGATGGCACTCTAATTAACATTATGAATATTTTGCATCCCTGCCTCGTTTTCTCTCTCTGCACCCTTCATATTCTTCACTCTCTCTTTCTCCTTTTGTTATCTGCATCTCCGACTTTGTCTCAGTCTCTCTTTCTTTCTATCCATCCGTTGCTCTGGAGGTCTGTTTATTTACTGCCTGCTTTTCCTGCTGCCTTTCCATTTTCCTTTCTCAGCTTTTCTCCCCCTCTCCTGTTCTCTGTCTTCTTTTCTGTTTCACCCTTTCTTTCTTTCCCCCACTCCCTCTTTGCATCTTCCAAGTTTTTTCCCTTTTGTGGCTCGGTGACAGATGCCTAATTGAATGATGAATGTCCCTTTATTATGCTCTAATTGAACTGCCGGCTCTGGGATTGGCTGGCACATATGCAGCTGGGCTCATCTGATTGGTCGGATGGATCGTGTTGAGGGTTCAGGGGTGGGGTGCTGGTTGGATGAGTGCGAGTGGCGGCTGGCAGGAAGGCAGCCCTGCTCTCCATCTGTCTCCACACACACACACACACACACACACACACACACACACACACACACACACACACAAACAAACACACGCTGATACTAGTGATGACCAACCTACCCCCCATCACCCCAGCCTTTCTTCTCACCTCTCACTCGAGGGAATGATGTGGGTGTTACAGAGTGCACATGCTCTTGTGAATCTTAATAAATTATGCAAATGCCGACTGTTGAAGGGCCAGATATTAATTATGAGCATTTTCTGTATTTTTAGTGTTTCCTAAATTTTTCCCTTGCGGTCTTGTCGTTGTACTTTAGTCCAGCCTCACGTTACTCGACTTAACTCCCTCAATCCACACACCTCCCCCTCCTGCATCACCTCCTCCACCCAAGCAATCTCACACATGCACGCAAACACACACGTGCGTTTAATCTCACACACAAGCAAGGACACATACATGCACTTACACTGACTGAAACACACGCAGTAGACGTCCAAACACATATAGACACGCATTAAGTGCACAAACATACGGACACACACTGGTGGGTGTCTTGGACCGGCCCTGACCTGACAAGCGGGCGATGAAGATTAATGCATCCTCTCTGAGTGACAGGCTGGGGAATTGAAGGGCAGAGGGCCTCGTTAATCAAGAGCCTGACAGGTGCCATTCAGGCCCTCTGAACAACCGCAGCTCCCACCACCCACACCCACACACACACACACACTTAAACAGACACACACACACACACACACACAGACATCCATTAAGACACAAACGTAAAGCCCTCACTAAAGCAAACCGGCACACATTCCTCACCATCACTACCCTCAGTCTCTTTCCTTTTCCTACCGCATTCACTGTTCCAGTCGAGCAGGCTGCCGTTAAGCACAAGCAGACTTAATCATGCACTGCCAGAATTAAAACTCATTCCTCAGAGCCAGGCTGCCAGCACAAAAATAAGAAAATCAATCGGGCACTTGGCAGGGCTGCACATACTCACTGGCTACGGGTCTTTTCCGTTCTCATTTGTAGGGGCCTTGGAGCTGAAGGGCCCCAAGCTTTATGATCATTCATTATAATTTACCAATAACGCCAAGTCTCAGAATCATTACTGGCCAACAGTTAATTGACTAATTCTCCCTGAATTTCTTCTTGGATTCAGACCCAGAAGAGTAGGAGAGGCGGGTGCATCTGTATTATCTTCGGTTAAATGAATTGACTCTGATAAAGATATTGTTTGAGAAGCATTGCCGTGCTCTTTCAATGTGGCTAAAAGCTAATAGCTCAATGGTCTCTAGTTGATTACATCCAACTGATTAGAGTTTGAAGCTATGAGACAACTGAGACAAACTGTGCAGAAGTGGGTTTAAAAAAGAAAAGGATGTAAAAAAAAATATCTCTAAAAGATATTCTGCTCCATCAAGTAGAGTAACTATGGAATCCTTATGATAAAACATTATTAACACCTCAAACTTAGGTTTGACAAATTTATGTTTTTGTAATAACCAGGGGAAAGAACAGTTCTGCCTCAGTCTTGATAAGTGTTAAGATGTAATAATGGAGAGACACATTTCATCACTTGTGCTCCCGGCAATAAAACCAAGACCTTATACTGTATCTCTTTACCTGCTCAGAATGCTCCAGTGAGCCTGCGTTAGTTTTTGCAGCCTGCTTTTATTAGCTAATGGAACTTAATATTTCATGAGATATTAATGGAAACCCAGCTCGTAATTAGTACTGTGTCAGAGAAATACGGGCATGTATCTTCATTAGGCATCAGAGCAAGTCTTTTCATCTTCATTACAACCGCTCTGCATCATTTTTCACTCTCTTATTACGCCTTTGTTTTTGTTACCCGCTTGTCGCCGCATGCTCGTTATGCAGTGGGATGGTGGTCGACGGTGTCGGGGGCAGGAAGAAAAACATGGCCATCTTTTACGTATGTTGAGTAACGATCATGGAAGGACGCTCTCGGCTCGGCCGTCTAATCTTCACAAGCGGTGTCACTTTCTGTGATTAAGGTGCACCAGATTCTTCTTTTTTTTAAGCTCTAATGTGAGAAAATACTGATGATGATGCCACTGAAGCCACTTATTATTTTATTTAGAGGGCAGTGGGTGGGTACTGAGCTTTTTATTCTGCTTTACATGGATTGATAAAAAACCTATTGTGTCTTTCCGCTCTCAAAACAGCCTGATAGAGACGAAAGAGGTATTAAGCAAATTGGGTTCAGATCATTCAGCACATAAGCTCTCCATCTCAACGACGCAGCCACATTATTAATGACGGACAAGACCATTGACCTTTGGACACTATACTCACTGTAATATTATTTGAAATGTCAACCCCCTTGTAATAAACTATGGATATGCCTGTAGATGGTGTTTTGACAGGACAAATTACTTGAGGGAACATTTTCTTTTAAAGCTTTTAGATTTCTTTGACATAGATGCATGAAGTCCCATAACACCTGTGACCGTATCGTCACTACATTTACATCAAAAAACAGTAAAGTGCAGATTGAAATGCTTGTGTATGAGGTCTGCATGAGCAATAAATTACCATCTTCCATATTTTCAAAATATCTTCTATTTATTTTTTAAAACTTTTTAGCAGTCATCATGCGTGATTGTTAGGAGTTTATCGCTGCTCATATCTGGAAGAACACAGATACAGTTTCCAGCCAAAGGCCTCAAGGGTGCGCATCATTGTAAGGCAGCCATTGCTCTTTACCATGGCGATTCATGAGGCCTCTATTTCCAGTTGTATTATCTTAATTGTCCTGGCAAGTATGTTCAGCGGTTATATTATCAATTTATGGCCCCTCTTGCCACCCCATTAATCCAGCCGTTAAAACACTGTAACCAGTGGCTCAAACTCTGTGCAAGAGGAGCATAAACCTGTCCCAGGATTGCCTGTGGCGCTGGAGGCAAGGTGGTGCTGTGATAGAGGAAAGAGAGGTGATATTTTTCTTAAACATTTCTCTGCAGGTATCTTGTCATTTCTTAGACATCTGTTGAAGTGGAAATTGAGGCAATATAGAAAAGGATCATTCCTACATTTTTTACTGTTGTTATGGCAGCGGAGAAGTTATCATTCCTCACTGCTAATGAAGACTTGAGGATGTATCTGTGAGGTTATGCAGGCACATGGCATATTAAGGAAGGGATCATGTAAAATGAGCTGTTTTGTCACAACCATATCACAACAGGCTGACTGGGTCTCAGTGAGAAGGAGAGCTTAACTACAAGTGTGAACAAATCCAGCGTCAGCATCTAAACAACAGAAAAAAAAATGTTGGGAACGATGATTCAACTCAAAGTCTACTTACCAGTGTTTTTCCAGACTTTCAACTACATGTTACAGTGATGAAGAAGGTCATTTATTTCAGACACTGAAGACAGACTTGAGACCAGAGTTGGCAACTGAATTGCATCTGTTGATTAAGACTGTTAGATGTGATTGAAAGCTCTTGAAAAAGAAAAGTGCAGCTTTTCACTCTAAATTAGAAATTTAAAAAGTAATGTCATTTTGGCAGAAGTTGTTTCAATTAATCTGATGGAAAAAAAGGTCTATTTCTTTTGAAAGGAGAGCGATATGATTGTGACTTTACAAATATATGACTCCAGAACACCTTCAGTGTGTAATTTGGTTTCTATTTAACAGACATTAATAAACTTTCTTGGTAGTAGATGGATGAAGGTTTCGGTGTAATCCTGTATGTTTTGAGACCTTGTTGTTTGAGGCTACTTATGGTTACAGCTGTGAGAGGCACATATACCCAGCCTGTAGGTGATGTCATATGCCACCGGTCAAAGGTGCAGTGCCTGATGCAATTATAGGCTTGTCATATACTGCACATGATCCAGATGACTGGAAAGTCACCTATTATTTTACAGAGGTTTGCTCTTCCTCTGAGACTTGTCCACAAATCAGTGCAAGAAACAGCAGCTGTACTAGAAGCCAAACTAAAACTTAGAAGTGTTTTTTTTTTTTTTTAGGTAAAAATGGAAAATTCAACCAAACACAATTATTGAAAACCTTAACATTAAACCTGTTGGATAAACTCACAAATTCATGGAAGTCGAGTTAAAAACAATGCTTTCTTAGTTAATTTTTCAAGCTGGAATTGTGGTGACACAAGATTTTCATCAGTGATAAATGAATACCTAACATGCAAGCATCCCTTATGTGTGTTTGTTTGTGTGTGTGAGTGTGTGTGGGTCTGTTGTGTGCACTATCACCATCTATTTCGCCCCCATCCCTCTCCAACCTCTTTGCGTCTCCAGGCTGAAAACTGCACCAGCAGTAATTGCCTGACCTTTACGGCAGCGAGATAGTCTCATTAAGCCTGATGGATAATGATGGCGCCTCTCCATGCTACGTGAACCTCTGTGATAATGAAACAACAGAACAGCCCTGCTGCTCCACCGGGGGGTCACGGGAGAAGGCTGATAACCCAGAGAGAGCAGCCCGTTCCTGGCTAACGACAAGACCCAGAGCCCCCTGTAGTGTCACCCTTCTCCCATATGTCCACATGGGAGATGGTGGTGTCATGGTAATGCGCTGTTACCGTCTCTGTTTTCACATTCCTGCCTTTGATTTGAGACCTTGGTATTCCTGTGGTTAGATCTTCCAATTGACGAAGATGAGACAGTGGACACTTAGGAAGTGAGAGTGTTTATACAGTATGTAAATTAAAGGAGGGCACTGGTCTTATTTTGTGCTGTAACCCATTTACCTCTGTCTGAGTGTAGATACCATTTTGCCTGCTCAATTTGCAATGCATACCACAGTGGGATCTTTTTAAAACTCAGACTTTGCAATAGTGAAGTTAGTCTATTGTCCTGGCAGTGGAGGACGTTCTAAATAAAAGGTATATATTGCGAAATCAAAATTTTGAAAAGAGGGATTTCTTGATGGAAGTTTTCATTTCTTTCTGTTGGTGTCACATTCAAATGTAAGATATGCACAGAATCCTCTCAACTGCAAAATACCAGAAGCAAAGCTAAAAGAGAAGCTTATAACTACAAAGAAAAATCCAAATCAAACAGGCTCTAGCTTCTGCTAGCTATGCTTAAGATCAGCCGAGGTTATCAAACACTAAAGGCATCATGAAGGTGCCACTTGTCTTGTTCTAACGCGTAAACAAAAATAACGAGACGAGAGCGAGTCCTATGTTGAGCCCTGTCTGTACAGTAGATGATGTAGAGAGATGTTTCTGAGAAGAGGTTTAATCAGTGTGTGTAACTAAAAACACCTGCGTTTGTGTACAGAGCTTTTAATGATTCCCCTTCACTGTGATAGATCGTCCTCTCAAAGTCTGTGTGCTTTACATGATGCACGGCTTGGACTGTACAGGGCTTGTTTAAGAAAGATAAACTCTGACTTTAGAATAGCCTATCGCGTGATGTTAATTGTTTGTTCTCCACTATCTTAAACTGGACTAATTTGGATAAATTAAGAATGTTCAAAGAAAAAAAACAAAACAAAACGTGGTCGACTAAGCTGCAGCTTTAAGATGCTGAGCTCCAGTCACTGCAGCGGAAAGGCTCCGGGTTCCTGGTGGAAGATTTCACAGTGTGATGTGAAGCAATAGGTGAGTAAAAAAAAAAACAGTTACTGCTAAGACTAAATAACTGTGTGCCTTCTCATTGCTCCCTCCCCAACATTACTACTAGGCCACAAAGTATGTTTACCTATTTGAGTCAGCAGGTGTCATTTACTGTCACAATGGAACCTGGGCGAAAGGTAGTCAACCTTTTAGCCTGTATTTGTTTTTGTGTAAGTGTCTACGGTCCAGTCCCAACGCTTTTTTTAATATAAAAACCAACCCAGGAGGAAAATTTTATGATTAGCATGAATTTATAAAATGAGTCACAGATAGAACTGGAATAATACAGCTGTGTTGTAGTCCAGTTTTCCTTCTGACACTATAAAAGTGCAGACATTATACTGTGTTTATGACCGCCTTGCTAAATTCATATTCCAATTATGAGAGACTCTAAAAAGAAAGCTAGAATATGACAATTTTAGTGGGATATTAACGTATATAAACCCCACGTCTCATAGTCCGTTGGTTTTTATAGTCTCTCATATTCACAACATTATGTGTATTAATACTGAAAGGCATCAGTGTAAGTGGGATCTAAAGTTGCATTAATAAACAACTTATCATGAGAATGACCTTAGCCAAGACATGAACCAGTATCCAAGTCACTCATCACATAGAAGCTTATTGAGAAATGTAACTTGATATATGAAGCAAACATGTCCCTTTCTACGGCCTGTAATGTCTGATATTAACAGAGGAATTATTACACAAACACTCAAATCAAACATGGGACACAGGGACAAACAGACCTAAATTAATGAGCAAAAGGCTCAAAGGAGAGGTATTCGTTCATCTCTCCATTCTGTGTCAGTCAGTGATTCATGCATGTGTGCGTATGAAAACCTCTCATCGAGCCGTTTGTTTATGAAATTGTTTCCGTAAAGTGAGTCAGTGCTTACACAGTGCGTTTAATGGGTGCACATTTACATATTTTTGGTTAGATGAAGACTCTGCATCATCACTGAAAACCTTGTACATTTCATGCGTTTGTGACTTTTTCCAGTCGGATTTTGAAGTAGTTTCATGGGCATAAGTCTGGTGGAATTTTTCTCAACCTGCAGTGTGATCCCTCAGCTGAAATTACAATAGAAAGAAATTATCCAAATGGACATGCAGCAGAACTTTGTGGTGTGATTTAAATTTGTATTAATTCAGTTGTGAACATAGGATTCAACACTGATTTTTTAAAACTGATTCTAACAAAAGAAAACATTTTCCGAACTTCTCTTCTACACCCAATGTTTTAAGTCATGTTATAAGTCAACCTGACCCGAGGAGCACCGTGTAGCATTTAGGTGCTGTAGTAGAATGGGCAGGAGAGAGTTTGGTGGATAGGTGGGGTGGGGGGTCGACAAGAGGGCATATGTCCCAGTCAAGCAGCCAAAACCAGCAGGGGGTGCTGACACCCTGATAACCATGTGCTAACTCCCCCCTTGTCCCCCTCCTCCTCTCTGAATGTGACTTGTGGTCCGCAGCTTCTCCTCTGGCTCTGTGCATATTCAAGCTCTTTGAACAGTCGCAGTGTAAACCGACTGCAGTGTGTTGCGCATTGACACAGAGCATATTGCTAAACGCTGCAAAAACCAGCCTGATGTAGGGAAAAGTAAAGCAACACTTCACTCCAGGATTTTTTGTTACAGTTTAACTTCTAATAAATTGTTTTCCACATCCTCCGAATCCAGTTGGAATAAGTATGATTAGGGGATTAAGCACATTTTTCATTTCATTAAGTCGCTCTGTGATTTCTGTATGGTTGAATCTTTTTTAATTTTCTTTCAGTCAGGTAGAGAAGATGTAAGTTCATGTTCATCTCAATAATTTGTTAGATATCACATGATCCTCTGTGTGTGGTAAAAATTGGTTAGTGTTTTATCAGAGATTATAATATAATGATGAAGGATGTCTCCTGCACTGTGCATACTGCACATGGTAATAGGTTGAAATAACAGGTCACATATTCACCACTGAAGTGTTTCATTAATTATGAAATAATAATTATTAATCTGAAATGCCCCAATTATTAAATAGTATTGGTGTTCCACCAATAATTCCCTAATTAATATCATAATTATTATATAGCTCAGGCTTGAGATGCTGAGACACCTCTGCAGTCTGAATTATTCTAACCAGCGAGTCTTAATGACATTTTATAAGATATAACATAAGATTAATGTAGCTGATTAAAGCAACTGGGTATCAGAACTATAGAAATGAATTAATGATAATAATTGAAGCAAAAATAATTATGGACACTGTTTATGATAAAAATCACTTCTTTTTTTAGAAATAATACATTTAATTATTACAGAACGGAAAAGTTAATTAACATAAATAATCAAAAGTACCTCTAATGCCTCTCCTGTATATAATTCCTAAAATGTATCATAAACATTTAGTATTTTTAATATTTCTTTATTTTAAAATATCACTCTATGAATCGTCCTTGTCTTTCTGCAGTTAGTCTACACTCACACGTATAAGTGGAGCTACACTGTATTGATTAATTCATTGTGGACAGGTTTAGGTGATAGATGCATGTTAACTACCACGCTAATAATTTATACACACCTCTATATGCATATGCCTTTTATAATGTATTAATATCAGTAGGCTTTCATCCCTGATAAATTGCAATATTTTAAAGGACCGGACTTCCAAATGACTATGAATAAAAATGTGGTCATTTCATATATGTGAGCTCATGTTGTAATATTGAGCTGTACAAGCTGAACTCTTGTGTATTTGTATTAATTGATATATTATCTCAATATTACACCTGAAGGATAATTTGGGCTCGTTTAGAGACGTAAACCGCACAGTAAGGTGACAGATTACCTGCATTTAATGTGATGAGTGAGATTTCCTCCGTCACACTTTCGGCTGTACTGTGGCGATATTGTATGAGCTCATCTGAGGCCTATTCAAGCACATTAGCTTCTGCAGCGAGAGGGTGAGTTATATGACAAATATATTCTGCATATAGTGTGAAAATTAATCTTACTGTGATTACTGCAAATCAGCAGCAGGTAAACAAAATGGAAAAGACATTTTTGTGTTATCTGTACCTGCTGCTGCTTATAATTAATGTACTGTGGTTAATTTTTGAATTTCATCCTGTACTCTTTGCCAGTTTTGATGATAAATTAAACTGAGGTTGATGCTTTTTAGTGAAGCAAACAAACTGAAATGCTTCCCAAGATTATAGCACCTAGCACTATTTTATTTATTTTTATTTTTTAAGATTGACAAGAAAAATCATTTCAGTGACATCAAAGCATTTTTTAATCTTTCATGTAGTTTCCTGTTTCCAGGATCACATCAAATCCTCGGTGTGTGATTTTCCCAGTGGTGTTTTAATGCTGCATCATAGTGTGAGCTCATGCAGCGCTGCTCTAAGGCACTGGGCTGTACAGTGAGTGCTGTGTGTTACGTGCCAGCTGTGGGAGTGGGTGGGCAGGCGGAGCTCGAGCCAAGCCAGGCAGGCTGGAGTGGATCAGCTCTGTGATACTGCAACCCCCGGGGCCTCACGCCCCAGGGAGGGGTCACAAGTTCAACTCCCTCGTCTTCTGGTCACACAGGAATCCTGGGCCTCCCCTTTGTGTGTGTGTGTGTGTGTGTGTGTGTGTGTGTGTTAGAGAGAGTTTTTGTGTGAATATAGGTAGCAATAAAGCAAAGATTATTCTGAGATACTTAATACCAACAACCAGGCATGTGTTGGATATATTGGATTACCACAACACATGATTAAAGGCACAAATCTATGATGTGCAACCCTTGATTGATTTATTTATTTATTTCATTTCAAATCACTGGCCTCAAGCCTCGGAGTCGCTGATCCTGTTTGCGTTTCACATCATCTCCAATCTATTTCAACATAGCTGGGGTGTGTACATCATCGCTCCGCTGAAATAGCTACGTT
Organism: Seriola aureovittata; assembly: GCF_021018895.1. NCBI lineage: Eukaryota > Metazoa > Chordata > Actinopteri > Carangiformes > Carangidae > Seriola > Seriola aureovittata. The sequence goes on from NC_079377.1 coordinate 20,988,224, forward strand.
ACAAATACCCCCCGGTTCCCCTCAGAGGACAGTATGTAAAACATATCAGGACCTCTGTATATGTTTTCAGTCTCTCCTGAGGTGAAGGCAGTGGTGGCCCTTTTTCAAACCGCTCCATCGGGCTGCCCGACGAACGCTCATGGGTTCAAGGTTGTCATCTGTCACCGTCTTCAAAACGCCACCGCTGTTTGACTTTCACATGGAGGTGCTAAAAGGAGATTTAGAGCGGGTAATCCCTCTTTGGAAAGCGTCCATTTGTGTAATTGTGATATTGTAACTTGAGAGAAACACAAAGGAGCTGGCGTTAGAGGAGATATTCCGATGCTGAGACTCTTGAGTGAGGTTATGACTTTCTCTGTGTTGCCTCTTGAGTAACTGATAATGATTGAGTCCAACTTGTAGACTTGTCCTGTACAGTGATGACGAGTGTGTGAAATGCACCACTGGACAAACCTTTCCTCTATAAACAATAAGCTGCTTTTGTTTTCTGTCAGTGGTGTGGTCCAACTACAATGAGTTTGTGGTTTCTGCCTCAATGGTCCAACTGCTTTGGATAAACTTTTCCTTTTGCAGCTCATTTATCTTCTTTTCATAATTTCCAACAACCCTGGGCCTCTATCAGATCCTGTTAAAATATTTCAAATTCAATTTGGTACAGTTTCATTTGGTTAATAATAACTTAATTTGGTAAATCCAGCCAATCTGGTACCAGGTTACAACAAACTCTGAGAGATATTTACAAATTATATTTGATCCAAGTTTCCCTTCACCCAGCCAGCTTTAGTGTTCTTGTATTAGCAGTAGTTTTTTTTTTAGTCTTGTATCAATATGGAGCATTGCAAGGACCAGACAGCTCCAGCTATCCATCGCTCAAAACTGTTCCTCCTCTTAAAGGAAAGAACATGTTTAACAGAGGCACCTCCGCAGTGATAGATATCCACAATACTTCACCGGCCAGACCTTTGCAAATAGAATACCCTGCTGTGCTAAAGAAAACAATGTGTTTCTGAGGAGCAAAATACAATCCATCACCAAGTCCACTAGGACTGAGAAATGGGAGTGAAGGAGGAAAGACAGGAGGCCGGAGAGTCGGGGGGGGGGGGGGGGGGTTATAGGGCTACCTGGTTTTCACATCAGAGAACTTTGGGGGGTTGTATAGGGGTTTGTGGCGTCTCAAAGGCCCACGAGCCACGAGTCCGGCACTGAAGGGGCTGTGCCGTTCACACAGCTTCTCCTGTTGGTGAAACTCTAGCCAGGTTCAGCCACTGCCACGCCAGAGTCAGCTTTAATCAATCATCGGCTGTGGCTGACGTGGGAGCAGGCATTCTGGGAGATTAATTGTAGTCTTTAATTCAAGGCCTGATGTAAACAAGGAAGGAGTCTAGCTTATTGTGATTAGTATGTGACACAGGAGGCTGTGGGTGTTTATGTAGTTTAAAGGGCTCGGGAGCAGATAAGGAAATTTCTGGAAACCTCCGATAAAATACAAATGCATATTCAAGGACGACACCAGACTGATTTTAATCCAGAATGTGAGAAAAAAAATATATTTCAAGACTCACAGTCACCACACTGTCAAACTGCTGCTGTCATCATCTCTTAACTATTTTTAAAAAAAAAAAAGTAAATCCAAACCCTTTTTTATCATGTCTCACACAGATTTAAGTGTGTGTAATAAAAGAAATTATGTATCCCGCCGCTGAGGCTGCTGTTTATTCAAGGTCATTGTCAGGAGGGTTTTATGAGAAAATCCTTTTTGAGAAAATAAAAGCTGTTACTAATTGTTCAAAAATGTTTCAGACTGCATCCTGTGATATTTACGTTATTCCCTTGGTGGCCATTTTGAAATTTAAACTGAGTGGGGAAACTTGGGAGGTTAGAAATATTTAAACAAGTGTTTATTCAACATATGAACATAAAGGCTTCAGATGGATTTCACACTTTTTTAAGTAACAATCTCAAGAAACTACAACAGCTTGAATATTTCTTTTCCCCTGCAACAACTGAATGCCAACTTCTGGGTAAAGCCTTCTATTCCCAATGTGGAATACATTTAAAATGGCCACTGTTTAGTGAGAAAAGGACTCAAGATAGCTTAGAATAATTTCCAGCTGGTCTAACTATCATGCCAACAACTGTTTTGTCAGAGCAGGTGTCACGTTAGATTAAGTCCTGAGCAGCACAAGGACAAAACTTTCAGTCACAGTCCGACTTTTTAGATTAAATCTTCTCAAACCAACTGGCAACAGGAATGGTCTTTCTCATTCATTATCTCTCTCACCTAAAGACCCCTGCATGGATGACAGTACCCACTCTTGTCTCCCCTAGGTTTGCCCTGAACGACCTCTCCTCTCATTTCCTGAAGGAGCCCCCCCACGCCAACCCTCCCCAGCCCACCCCCCTCCCCACAAAAACATTATGCTGAGTTTTCCTTACACCGACCTGTGGGGACAGGCAAAGACACCTCAGTCATTACCCATGATAACTAATCTATTAATGTTGAATGATGGCCTCATTAAAAGGTTCAAATATAAGTCTAAGCTTATGTGTTAATGACATGTTAATGCTTCTGTCAATTATAAGCTGGGGTAATGACACCTGCAATGAGATGATATCGCTGGTTGAAGTCAAACTTGTAATTCCATCCCCAGAGAGGTTAAGTGCAGCGTTGATCCTTGGGTGGCGAATAGAAGATAAATGTTTCACTATGGTTGAGAGTATTATGTTCACGCAATCGTCGGGCAAAGTTAGAGGAAAATAAAAGTTAAGTTGAAAGCAGTGGTGGGAAATGTTTCTCCAAAGAGTGAAGGATTGTTTTGGAGAGGTGTGTTCGTTTCGACCGTGGTGTAGGTATTTATTTAGAGAAACAACCTTTCCGATGTCACAGTGAAGTCATCAGAGCTGATGAGAGAGAAGTCTAACATAAGATGCTATTTAGCCTCATGGGGAGTGTAGGATCCATCGTTTTTAGAGCTTGACTCATGCAAAAGACAAGTCAGGATATCCCGACCTCTGCTGATTTGCTTTTGACTAATTGTGTCTCCACATCTCCATATTTTTTTAATTTTAAAGATCAAATTCTCCTTAATGGGTTGAGAAAACTCTCCTACTTGGACATCTAACAGCCCAGTGAATTATCTAAGAATCTAAATGCATTATCATGATGTTTAAAAGCCTGTATTTGCTGTTTCAAGGCTTGCTTTTCTTTTAAATTAAAATTTTGAAGATACATGTGGGTTGATGAGATTGCAATAAAAAGCTAAATTTGACACACATTTATCTCTCTCCTAATGAGTCCGTCCTCGTATTTCAGTCAAAAATAATTAATTTATATGATGCACTGTACAAACACTGTACATATAAGGGAAGAGAACAGCTAAGAATTAAACTATTTAACATTCTTATGTCTTTTTCAATATTTAGTAAAACCTCCATATATAGTATTAGAAGAACTCTTTAAGCCTTTGTCCTGGCTTTCCCTCTGATGTTCATACTGCATGCACTGTTATACTGTGTGTTTGATTTCAATTTTGAAGTGGCCCAAACAAAAGAAACCGCTATTACTGACAACCGTGACACAGCTAAATTTTCTAAGACAACCTCAGCCAAAGGTGGGCAAGTAAAGGAAAAACAAAAACTTTTTCGTCCAAAGGCGATTTACTTTCAGCGCGATGTGCAGATGTTAATGAAATGATTATTGGATTTGGATTCAGATTTATGTGGGGTGTTAAATCCTATCTGTAAAGGTATGGCACCATCCTGAGCCTCCCTGATGCAGGCCTGTCTCCATGTCATATGGCGTTCATATCATCAGCCTGTGCCAGCTGTGCGATCAGTGGGATTGATCTGTTGGCAGCGGGACCATATTCATCTCTCTCTCTCTCTCTCCCTCCCTCCCTCTGTCTCTGTGAAAACCTCTCTCTCTCTCCTCTTCCCTTTTCTTTCCAAGCCGCTCTTCTCTTCGTCTCTATCTGTCTGTCTTTCTCACTCTGTCTGTCTCTCGTCTTTTTTTTTTTTCTTTTTTTTTGTGCTGGCCAGGCAGACCGTCTCAATGTGAAATCATGGTTAATGCGCCATGACAATCTGACACAACGCACAGTCCAGGCCCTGCTCCATCTGGTTTCAATTTAATTTGGTCAGAGAAGCAGGGGGGAGTGTGGTGGTGGTGAAGGGATGGTGGGGTGAGATGAAGGGAAGAGGACTGGGTGCTTGTTGAGGGGGGGGGGGGCGGCAAGATGAAAGCTTGGCGTGTTATTCTCTGCCGAATCGTCTCACCATCCTTCATTCTTCCCAAATTGCCCTCTCCCCTCCTCACATATAGCCTTAACCCCCCTTCCCACCAAAAGTCTAAAATGATAGCTGTTCGATCAAAGGTCTCCAAAAATATGTTAAAGATCTGTAAGGGGAACAGGCCATGGGTTGGCTCATTAAGACCATTAGAAAGAAGTGTGTGTGTGTGTGTGTGTGTGTGTGTGTGTGTGTGTGTGTGTGTGTGTGTGTGTGTGTGTATGGGGGGGGGGTCCAGTGACAGATCAGACCATGTTGAATGGACACAGGAGGGGTTTAGCCTCGGTGCAAAGAGTTAATGGGGACATCTTTGTGCAGTTTGCTCTCGTCAGAGCGAGATGGAAGAAATGAGACCATTACTAAACGGTGGACCTGTTAAGAGCAATTTTCCTAATTATGGGGATGGAGCGATGTGTCAGTTGCCACGGCAGACGTGTCAGCCCATCGGGTTGTGGAGACGGAAGGTGTTAACTCTTTAATGTGACTAACTAACAGGCTTCGCTTAGGCCGAGGCTTAATGACTTAATGGAAGTAATGATCTAAGGAAAGCCATATGCGTTAATGCTGAAGGGGCCACAGCGGCGGCAGCAGTGCAGCAGAAAACTACACGATGGGTTCACTGTCCTCATGCAACGTGGTGGCCAAATCTAAATATTGCATATTTTCTGGTCTGTATGCCAAAAAAAAAAAAAAATGACAGCATTCGTAGTTTAAACAATTTAAAAGCCCAATGAAATGGTATCATTTTTTCTTTAATGTGATAATGTGTGTAATTCCTGGTCAAATGCAGTGTTGCAGACTGTGACATTAAACTGTGACGGATACATGTTAAGCTTAGGCAATGTAGAGAAAGGCAGTTTGATTTGATAGGACAGGCAGAAAGGAACATTTTAATAACTTTAATTGGTTGAAGCTTTTAGTTACGCCCACTAACGTAGCATGAGATCATGATTGGAGATTTCATGGCATCTGTAAAAACCTGCCAACCTTTGCCTGCATATACTGCCCAAGCAGGAAGTAGTTTTAGATCCTCACAGTGCAGCAGAACTTCCATCAAATTTGGGCGCTTCTGAGAGACAGATTAATTCATTAATGGTCAAATTTCATTCAGCAGAGCCCAAGACCTGATTTGTGGCCCCCACCCTTCTAGTATGAGTCAAGTTCAGAAAACACTTCATCTTTCATTTGACCAGCTGCCTCCTCAAACCCCACACCTCTGTTTTCTAACGCAGGCTTTCTCTTAATGAAGTCTCAAGCCTCTGAGATTGAATCAACCTCCTTGTGACGAGCAAACCAAACTTTAAGTGTAAGATAATTGAAGCGCTCCTGCTGTTGAAGTAGAGTTGAGAAAAAAGACGTGATACAAATTACTTTACATCTTCATTCACAGAGTGATTAGACAGCGAAGACATCTATGTGTCCAGTAACTGAACAGTGGTCAGCACAGATATTTGGTATACGTTTTAATGTAGTGTGGGAGAATTTGGGATTCAGTCTATCTCCTGCCAAATAAACTTCAGACCTCAGAGCCGTTGTGATTTCAAGCATGTTTAATTTTCATGGTTCGGGTGAGGTGTGATTATGTAACTGAAGTTTCTACTGTGTGCCTCTCTATCAATCTGTTTATCCAAATTCTATTTTTGGATTAATTAATCTCTTTTTCTCTCCATCTTCTCATCTGTAACTTGCAGGCGCTGTGACCCTTCCTGTCCTCCCGATCTTCACCTCTGCCAAACGAAGTGGCTGCTCAATGATCTGTTGACCGAGACAGAAACTCCTCGAACCTGCTACAGACTCCTGCCTGCTCCCAAAGGGTGAGGGCCTGCTCAGCATGCAGCTGTAGCAACAGCGCCTTGTTTCCTTATGGAGGTCAGGAATGCTCGCATGTCTCTCCGTGTCCCAGTGGAAGTAGATGGAATGGGCCGCAGAGATTGGGAGTAAGAAAGATAGAAAGGGCAGGATTCCCACCTAATCCATCACCCTTCACGTAGGGTCTGCCTCCTCGCCCCAGTCCAGATTTACACTCCAGCTATCCTATATGATCGTCTTTATGGCGTGCTCTTCACCGTCAGCCAGCTCTAGTGAAGGGATCAGAGAACGCACCGGAAGAAATTAGTCCACGTCAGCTCTCATTTATGATGCATTTAACTAGTAGGCGCAACCGAGAGGAGACGGATTCCTGCAGCTCTATATTTCTGCCCTGGCCATTTCTCCCACTCCTAGTCAAATACACAGAGCCATTTTCATCTAAGGTTATCGGGTCAATAAAACCTGGTGACCTCGACCAATCATAAAACAGTCAATGCAGGAGAGCACGGATTGATTAAGTTCATAACTCGATTTGAGCTGTGTGCAGCCCGGACAATAAAAATCGGAATGAGTATAAATCTAATGCGAGGACATAATCCGAAGAAAATCAAAATGTAAAGTAGATGTTTTTAATGGCATCTTTTTTCATCATGAGAATGTGGCCTTTTGACTGGATGACTATTGATATCTTTGATCCGCAGCTAAGCCTTTTTCATCAGTTCCACTGGATGGTTGAAGCCAGGGGTTTCTGCTGGTGGTACAGTTTTTACATCCTGTTTGTGCAGGTCACATGACCTCAGCTTATCACATCCTTTCCATATTCATCTACATTGTGGAGAAATCTCACAAAGTTATCAGCTGGGAAAGGTTGTTTATGCTTTCAGGGGGGTAAAGTCAACCCAATCAACTCTATGCAAGCCATATGTTGGTAGTCCGGCCCCATGCTCGAAATTAGGCTCACCTAACCTTGGGCTCTGACTACCTCAACTTATTCAATTAAGAAGGTCAAGAGTTGATGGCAAGTCCATGCTGCAAGGCCTTTAAACATAACTGCAGTAATCAGATAAGCAGGCAGGCACTTAGAAGCACGAAGAATGGTTTTCTGGTAAAGATGGTGGTCGGCATTAAAAGAAAATAAAAGTTTAAAAAAGACGTGATTGTGAAAATAATGGTAATTATTAAGCATTTTGAAGGCCTGAATAATCTGTGAGCAACTCAAAGTATATTTTATATATATAATCTTTAGGAACATAGTGCACTGCTGTTATCATGAGGAGTACAAATCCAGCTGACCTCATGATAACACACTCAAGGGGGCATTTTAAGGCGTAGGTCTCGGCAGAGTGCACCATGGTGGCCTTGTACCCATATACCCACACTCATGGTGCCCATCATCCAACCTGGCAGATGGCTGGTAGCTTGAACAGCTTTCTGGTGTTTAATTATGATCATAATCAAGGGAAATAAAGATCAATTAAAGCGCAAGTGAAACTAATGAAACGCGAGCACCACGAGCAGCCGGACAGTTGTCCAAAATGTTTCTCATAATAAATGCAAACTGAGTCCTAAGATAGCATTAGTGTGAAGTGCTGGCTGGAACATAAAACGCTGGTGTTGATGGCCTTTGTAAAGGAATATTTGTTTGATGTGAAAGCCAATGTATTCCAGATTCATATTACAGTTCTAATGTGCAGCATTCACTCATAAATAAATGTCCATTTTGCTGCTCCATAAAGCTGATATAATAACACAATAAGAATTTCACGGATAAGACACAAGCAAAAAAGAGAGATAGAAAAAAAATAATAGCACAGGCTAATAAAACTCAGGAAAGAGATCCCTGATGGACACACATGCAAAACTAAAACAAGTATCTTGCAGATTTATGAGACTTTAAATTAATACATTTAGCTGACATGAATATTCATTTGTGACCCAAGGTGACATTTTGGCCTTGTTCCGTCTGTTAAAGATTTTTAGAGTTTTAAATTTAAAGATTTCCAGCTGCCTTGACTTTCAAGGAAGTTAACACATATTCTGCAATTTCTGCTCATTTACTCTTCAGAGATGGAAATAGCCGGAGCAGCATGTGGCTGCTGGCAACGGTTCAACTGCCTTTCACCAAGCTGTGTGTCGTACTGCAAGACTGCACACTCCATCTGAGCGGGATGGAGAATGAGGAAGAGAGAGGAGACGAGAGGGGGATGAGTAGAGGTGAGGAGGATGAGACAGGCGGCGGTGGGGGAGATGGGGGGGAGAGAGGTGGAGGAAAGAGGGAGGCCCAAGAAGACAGATGCCACCACTGTGGCCATGGCATTCTGGGATATTAATAGTCCAGAGCCACATTGTGCCAACCTTATTGGAAATGTGAGCGCTGCCACGCTGTGCCGCCATCACATGCTAGCATCAAAATGAAATGAGTAGGAGTGTGAAAAAAAATAGAGCTGGTCAGGGGAGTTTTCTATAGCCACAGAGGGGAAGTAAAATGTTGCAATGCAGGTTCTACAGTAATAAAGTAAAGTAGTAAAGTGATTTGAAAAATCTGGTGTTTATGAACGAGAACAGTGGAGCTGCACTGTTAAGTTGTAATAGTCATTATAAAATCCCACACAGCCATGACAAAATAACATGTTATCTGAAATTCATACTGCACCTTATTGGAAAGGAATAAGTAACTCCTTGTAAAATGTGACTGTGTTGAATGTAAACACTCAGTACTTTTCACAGTTGTAGTGTAGCTGTTGAGTTTTGCAGATGGTTCTCCTCCAGAGGCCAAAACATACGGGATATACCTCTAGTGCCATGAAGCAAAAGCAAAAAACATGGCTATTCATAATCCTTCAGCGGCGGTGGCACCCCTTGCAATGATGAATGACTTAACAATATTATCCTAAACAAAAAGGGGGTAATTAGTGAGATTTCCTTTAAAGCCCAGTGTAGCTATATTGTTTTCTAAGCGCACAGTGCTCCAGTTCAGAGCAGTAATGGCATAATTTATCTTTCCAGAGACGGCAGACACGCTGCAACTGATTGAATCATGCTGGAGTGAAACCAATCTTCTGTGATACAAGATCAGAGGAGGTATGTATAATTGTTATAGCCATTAAGCTCCGAGTCTGTATACACTGAGCATACAAAATACACTCACATATGGCATACACTGTAGGTTTTGTGCACGACTGCCATGCACTGAAGCCATATGCTGCCACCTCAACTCGCACACCTCAAAGCACCATGTGTCCGCAGGCCGTTCATGTTCCATTACCGGGCTTGTGGGAGAAGCCAAAGACAACATTTTGACCTCGCAAAAGTTTGCTTGAAAGACAAAACAATAATGATAGTGAATGTGCCAAACAAAAACAAATCTTTTTGCTCTTCTTTTGAGATAATATTTTATGACAAAACAACATGAGGCGTCGCGATGGCTGGACTGTCTTCCTCGTTCTTTGCTTTGAGTAATAATTTGGGAATTTATAGATGCATATGAACATAACTCATACGTGTCAGGGAGTGCGTTGTGAGTGTGAATATGATTCACAGCAAACCTCACTCTCATGTTTTGAGAAATTTGGCTGAAGGATGGACGAAGAAAATTCGCGTGTTTTGAAAATTGGAAAGGTTTTATCCTCTTGGGAGCATGAACGTGTGCAGTTTTTTAACAGCTAGATTTTGATATTTGTGTTTGTGAACACATGGTTGTTCAGGTCTATTGCTGGTGCTATAGATGAGAGGACAAGTGGCCACCAAAACCATTGAGAATTACAGTATATCGTTTGAGGGCCCTGATGGCAAATTTTTTGACACTTGGGTCAGTAAACGTTGAGATATCCTGCTCTCAAAGTGTTTGATTAATTGAGCAGTAATTTTATATAAACTTACCCGTCTCAAATCTCATATAAAGCTTGTATTTACATTCTGCTTTCAGCTGTGTCACGAAAAGCTCAGTAAGTCACAATATTTGTCCGATAATCCAGTGCTTTTGTAAAAATCAGTCACACGGCACAGATTGGGTCTTCACGGAGACGTGGACCAAACAGATTAAGACCAGAGTTGCCTTCCCTCGCTTCTGTTTTACAAATAAAGCTTTCGTCTGCATCTCTTTTTATTGTTTCTTTTCCATCTCTCAGTATGTTATAAAAGCTGGTTTACATTCTGACATGGCAGTCCTCTGATGTCCCTTGCAGGACCCCTTAGAGCAGTGCACTGCCGTTATCCCCAGTAGCCCGGAACGATTCAACCATGCACCACTGCCTCTCCAACACTGTTTGGAAAATGCAGTAATGAGAAAAGCTATAAAACGCCTCAACAGTCTCTGCTACTGAAAAAAAAAAAAAAAAAAAAACCTGGACCCAGTCATAAATGAGAGACACCAAAGAAGATAGCTTACTGGGTGTTTTTTCCCACAGATTTACTGTAAACGGGAGGGAGCGCCAAAGCCACAAAGAGGAAAAAAAAAAAAAACTTCAAAAGGATGACCTGCATACTTTTACCCAATTAGATATTTCTAATGTTACTTTTGAGGTGTGATGCTCAGCCGAGCGTCCTCTGGCAGAACAAAGGAGCGGAATGCATCGGAGTCTCTTTCCTCTTGATCATCCAGCGATTTTCAAGGTGTAAACATGAAACTGCTCAGGGAGGAATTATCTAGACGGGGGAAATGTTGGCAGGAGTTCAGAGGAGGCTTTGTAAAGTAAACCAGATTTGTTCAGGGGTCTGTGATCAGTTTATTTTCCCAGTCCCCCAGTCTTTATGCTAGGCCTTCTTGTAATTGTCCTCATGTTTCAGCTAATTTCACATTTCCAGTGAGAGTAAGGGAGGTATAAAAGGAGGGAGGAAAGGAATTTGGCAATTCGAGGCAGCAACACCCTCAAACTTTCATATTTTTGTTGATGTCATTTTGAATGGATTTGGGAGCATTTATGGGCGGTTCCACCACAAAACCTCTGGGGTTTCAAATGCTTTCCTACAAATTTTTATAAATGTTTTTACTGTTATAAGAGGATTTTAACAGGTAATTCCTCATCTTAACTTGATCCAAACCAACACTACTCTACAATTTCAAATGAACATTGTCATCTTTATCTTTTTCTTCTGCGTATCATTTTTAATCATTCCAGTTTTTTTATGTCATTAATAAAGATAAAATACCCCAAAACTGTTAAAGGAATTTACAGAATTCACTCAAATCATAAAGAAATGATGAAAAAACTTTCTCCAGCACGAGAAATTCTTCAGACAATCCGGTTCCTTTCGGCAGGACAAAGGCGACCCAACAGCCAGAAAATCAGCACCTCCTCTCAGAAACAGGCATGCCTGTGCTTTGAAAGCAATCCAAGAGGAGGAGCGCACTACAATGTCGCAAAACTATTCAAGGTCTTCCATCTAATGTTTCCTTTGATAGTCTCTGGCCGGATTAGGGTACATAATGTGAAACCCAATGAAGCATGCTTGCAGGTCCCATGCGCAGACAGGCCAACCTAAAACTGCGTCTCACTCCACAGACGTGATGTAACCGCCGTTTGAGCTGAGCTCGTCCTCAGTGCAGATGATGTGCAGTCTTTCATGTGTGAAGAACTTGGCTCACAGTGAAAGGGCAACTGCAATTAACAGGTTTTTGGACACCACTACTTTGCTGATGTCATGTGACGGCATCCCTAACACATTACAACATTTTTGTGTTGCCAATGGCCCCATTGTGGGTCTTGAAAGTTTAGTATTAGTGCTGTGTACTACATAATCAGTGTTTGCAGGAGGTTGTTTTATTTTATTTGAGAAGGGTTTAGTTTATTAGGATCCTGATTAGTTAGGATAGGACAGGTTTCATCATCATGGAAATATATATATATTTATATATTTGCCTTGTTGCCTCACAGTAAACAGATCTGACACCTGTAGCACACACAGACACCGCACAGACAGAAGAAGTACTCCAAGTAGCCAGGATGTGCAATCCAGGAAGCAAAGGTGATAAAATCGTTTATTTTTCTCGGATCTATCGATGATAAATTCTGCAAAACCTCAGGTTAATTCCATTTTTTTAAATTCTTGTTTTCTGTAATAAACGGTCCTGCAATAATTTGCATTTGTGCATTCACCTGTCATTGCTGTTAGAAGACATGTCGTCAACCTGTCCCCAAGAAATTACATTAATATACAACTAAACTGCAGCAGCAAATAAGTTTTGCAGGAAACTCGTTGCCTGGATCACGTGCGGTTTTTTCAATGACTGAAGCACACATTTATTAACAGCAGCAGAGTGGCCATGGAGGTGGTGGTGGTGGTGGTGGGGGGGTATCAGGTGTACAAGCCACACAACTGTCACACCAGAGACCAGGGTTTGTATGCAGAGTTGTGTCTGTGTTTAGGTTCAGGCAACAAAAGCACTTCAGATGAGATGAGGCAATGAATGTGATTAGGGTTAAATGTAAATAAACATGTTGCGTCTGAAGTCACCAAATGTTTCCTGCACTTTTCTTTCCCGAACCTATAACCAAGTGCTGTGAGTGCCGACACATCTCCATGAAGAAGGTTTAATAATAAGTGGATATTGAACTGCAAGATTGGATATTTTGGCAGGAAACATCTTTGAACATTTTACTGATATGTTCTGTATCTACGTATTTTCAACCTTCTAATTACACAAATGAACAACATTACATTTATAGCAATCTTAAGCTGGTTGCAATTACATTCCTACAAAATGTATTTGCTGTTGCAGTTTAGTTGTATTTTTATATAGTATCATCTCTGGTATCGTGATCCAAAATACTAATAACCTGCTTCCTTCAGTGTTTTTCTTGTCATGAGTAATAAATGTATTGCATAATCGCCTCCAAAAAATAAAATAGAAATAGCCATTAACGAGTAACAGCGTCACTCCCATGAAGTAACAGTCATTTAGTGCTACAGGGTTTTAAACTTTTGCACTTTTCACGTAATTATTAAGCCAGAGCAGTTAAACTTCAAGTAGGTGACACAAATGTAACACACATGTTTCACAGACACTGTAGAGCTTTACCAGCATAAGAGTCACATTTGCTACCTGCAAAGTGAGCCGCTACATTAACTGCTTTGTATTACTTGCAGCATTTAATGGCTGTGTTTTGTTGTTACAGCACAAATCTAAACAGCTCCTGTCGGGCTTTGGATAGAAATAAATGAATGCCTTATGAATTCCAGCACTCCTCACAATCAGTTAAATCCTTTAGGCAAACACACTTACCCTCAGTGATCTCGACTCAAACTCCAGGCGTGGAGGGGAAGGGGGCGGGAGGGAGGAGGCCTTTTGAAACTGAGAGGAGCTTCTCTGAACCATTACCCATCAGCCCCTCCACTCTCAGAGAGCTAATCCCAGGGGGAGAGTGGGCGTCCGCGGAGGATACGTTGTCTCGTATGCGTTAATGGGGGATTACACATGTTAACATCTATCTCACAGTGCGCTTGGCCAAAGGGGCTCTGCTATAGGGGTTTAGCATATGAATAAGGAATAAGGGGATGATTGAATAGAGGCTACGGTGTGAGTGAGAGCTGCCACTCGAGGTGGAGAGATGGGGGTAGAGTGATTAGGATGAGACACAAAAACCTAAACCTCTTGTTGAGATGGAAGAGCTGGAGGAAAGATGGCTCTCAGCTGAATGTTTTTCTCTGACTCGGTTTCCAGGGAAGTTGGTTTTTATGATTGTTCATGAAAGGTTGATTTGGCCTTGAAGAACGTGTTCGCAGTCAGGATGCACACGTTCACATTGGGTTTTAAATTCAAAATAACATGGCACGTTTTAAATAGTTTGTCTGTTATTTAAAGTTTTTTATTAGGTAATAAAACTTAAATAAAAGAATAAAATATACCCGAAACCATTGGCTGTTTTCATTTAGGATTCAGGATCTTGATGGAACGCTAGAACTCCCTTAACGAAACTTAACCCATTAAACTTTGTTACGAAGGGCTCTTAAGAAAAACCACATCTATTCAATGGAAAGTGAATAATTAACTAGCTCTATTGTCATACTGCAGGGTGATTGTGCCACAATTTCATCAGTCATCCAGGGCTACGTCCACACAAATACGCTTTTGTTTTAAAACAAAAACAATCTCAGTTCAGACAACCGTTTTAGCTCTGTATCAAAAACGTCCAACGTCCGTTTGGATCTCCGTCCAAAACACCTGGAAACAAACTCGAAAACTCTGGAATAGTGTGAATGGCAGGTGTAAATGTAGCAAAAGAGATGCGTTTTAAAAGTAAAACGTAGTAGTGTGGACGTAGCCTAGGTGTTCAAGTGACCACAAAACCAAATGTGAAAGACTGGGCCCCGGGCCTATCAGGGATTTATTTTTACAGAATAAGTTTAAGTACAAACATATTGTATCTTTATCAATTATTTACATGTTTGAGTGTATTTTGTCATTTAATTTGAAGGACTTGTTGGTTTGTGGTCGGGGCGGAAACCTTTTAAATAACCTGACACACCACCAAACCCCAATATTATTCTAAACCTGGTCAAAACATGAAGTGTGAGGCAACTCATTAAAACCATGAAATTGTATTTTTCATGGACTGTTTGTGGATGAACGAGTTTATTTTCTGAGAACTCTGTGTATTCGTTTTAGTTCTGTCCTGAGACTCGGTGATGGAATTGACATGCAGCACAGACATCAGCAGAGCACTCTGGGAGAGCGAGGTGTTTATTTCCTGAAGGTCAGGTCTTTTGTGTGGAGAAACTTCTTGCCAGATGAGATAGGGGAGTAAATTGCAGATCTATCACCCCCCCCCCCCCCTCCTTCCCTCCCCCCTCCTCTCTACCCTGATACTCCCCCCTTTCCACAGTCATCTCTTTCATTCTTGGCATTCTCTTTTCCTCTTCCTCTCTAAAGCGTTCTCTTTCTTCTTTATGTTCACATTTTCATCCTCATCTTTGCCCATCTACTGCTCATATTCTAAACCACCCTCTCCGTACTCTTTGTGCTTGATTTCTCCCCTCTCTTCGCCTCTCACACACTCCGTCTCTCCTCCTGTGTGTGAAATCGGTGGAGAGACCGTTGGCACTGTGTGTGATTTATGGCTCACTCGGAGCGGACTCTTATCAGGTGCAGGCAAGGCTCTCTGTGCTGCTGCCTGCGTCTGAATGACAATGGAGAACCAGTCGCATTATGCTCTGCAGCCTCGCCCCTTGCATTCTGGACACTGCAGATTACATCTAGCTCCTTGATTTATGGACGCCATTTTGGCTCCTGAGAGGGACATGAAGGGGAGTTTGGAGGTGGTGATGGGAGGAGGGGGGGTGGGGGGGAGTGGAAGCTGTGGTTTCCAAGGCCAGCGCCTGCACTCGGCCAAGCATAATTTTGAAGGGAACCTGGTGGAGGTGTGCTTTATATGCATATGTGTTTGGGTGTAAAAGCTGACGTGTGTTTGTGTGTACAGGATTTATGTGCATGCATAGAGGGATGTGTGAATAGGAAGTCATCATTTATCATTTTGTTGGGAGTTTTTCTGCACAGATATTGACAGTGTCCGTTGAAGGGAGCGGTGTGCAGGCGTAGCAACATTAAAAGCTCTGGATCAGAGCGAATACAACTGTATCTTCAGACTCCAGTGACCAGAGGCAATGGCATTCAATGAGAAAAGGAAATAAATAGAAAACTGCAGTGTACAGATCCTAAATATCCTAAAAGGTGAAGCCAGAGTTTGCCAACTGAATTATCAAGCGGTATTTTTCCTTTTCTTTTCTTTTCTTTTTTTTTTAAATTCCTCATCTCTACTCCATAATTGAATCATTGCCATGTGCATCTCTGGAGATGAGATATGTATTTGGGAGAATTATTTAAATGTAAAAAAAAAAAATGTGTTAGCTAATGTAATTAACAGGGAATTATCACAGCTGCAGTTCTTTGTAGGAAAGAAGTAATTATGTAACTAACACATTAAATGAGGGAAATGAGCATCACATCTCAGACTTAAACACAGCAGGCATTTTGCATTCCTTTCACTCAACAGTCAGTTTTTATTGCTTTGATATTGAGGAAAAAACTATGAAATGTCACTTTACTCTTTAAAGAGGAGAGAAGCTGCAAAATGAGGAAATCTCACCCCAATATAAAAAAACAGACCAAAATAAGTCTCTCCATATGTTCCTTCCTACATGTACTATATTCATCTCTAATATTTAATAGCACTTAAAGAGAAGATACAGAAATATTAGGGTCATGAATTTTAATGTTTGCTGGTTTAGTTTTAAAACAGGTCAGCATGTCCAGACCATAACATCCTGGCTGCTCCAGAGATTCTGCTTCTTGATATTATAATATTTTTCAAAAACAAGTTGAATTTTCTCTTTCGTTTTTTTCCCACACCCTCACACGCCCCAGAAAAACCCTTTCTTTGTTTGCGTTTGTTTAAAGTGTGTCAACCTAAAATCAGAAAAGTATTACTCAGTTCAATAAGCATGGCTCTCAAATAACTGCGTTTCAAACTTTCAAAGCTAGTATCTTTAAAAAGTGTGCGGATGAATATGGTAAAATCGTGCGTGATGATGTAATGTCACTGTGAAACATTTTCCCATTTCCAAAACAAAAGTTAAAGAGCTAAATCCCGACTGATTATGCATGATGCTAACACTAAAGCTAAGCTAATAAACTCATAGTGCATGCAGCAGGCTGTGACCTTTCTAGTTTTCCCACTCAGTCGCATGGGATTGCTTTCATTCGGCAACAGCTGTGACTAAATGTAAATATACATGTAAATGTCATTCTGTTACAGTGAAGTTCCCTTTTCCTGTTTTCCCTGACTAGGCCAGTAAAATGGCCGCCAATGCGGTCTCCAGTGGCAGGCAGCTCACTGATAAATGTCTCCCTGAATACATTTTTACAGCAATGAAAACCAAAGACTTTTTTAGGGGAGGAGGTCTTGGAAAGGGCGCAGCTCGGCACAACCAGGAAGGGAGGAAGGTCTGGAAAGCCCTGAGTGTGTTGCCTCATGTTCCAAAGGCAATAAGAGCTGTGGCTCAAAGTGGGTTTTCATAAAGACTGGTTGTTATGGTTCTTGCAGTTGCCAAGTGGCGAAGGGCTAAGTGGAGATAATGTGTCCTTGTAGCTCATCAGAATGTGGAGAGGCAATGTGGGCGGCATGCTCAGTGGACAGATGGCCAAAAATCACATGTAAGCCTGTGCAGACTCACCTCCCTGGGTTTACATGCGGGAGAATTCCAAACAGTAGCACAAATTATTTGTAAGGTCATGTTTTGGTGTCACCCTTTAGCCTATTTATGTCTCTTGATTCTACATTCCTGTGTAGCTTCATAAAGAACATTTTCTGGATCTTACTGTGGAAACTGAACTTAATCACACTAACAAAGGTTAAGTAAGATAAGCGTTTGCGTAGCTTTAAAAAATACCGTTCTTTATTTAGCGTTTGCTATTATAACGAGCCTGTGGTGTTTACCCACTTACCATAAATCAAATGCATGACGGTTATGGAAAATATCAGTGTGACTGTAAAATTATCATCGGTGTCAAATCATTTAAAATATTGCCTTTTATATAATGTACTCTATGTGTTGTACGTGTTTGCCTGTGTATGAGAGAGAGTGGTGGCAACGTGGGTGGCTTCCCATCCACACCGGGTTGTGTGAATACTTTTTGTTGTAGTTTATTTCCTACATAGACACACACTCAATGACACATTGCATTCTCTAGTGCTAAACTTAACTTAGACCTAATTCCAGCCTTAACCCTAAAACCAAGTCTTAACCCCCAAACAGCCCTTTGAAGAGGTGAGGACCAAAATATCTTCACTTTCCAAAAATGTCCTCACTCTGAAGGTCTAACACAAGGTCCTCAGAAAGAGTTCAACAGCACACACACACAAATAACTTCATTTACAGGACTACTGATGAACATACATTTTTTAAATCTATAAAGCACACACACCGTCACACAGAGCCTAAAAACACAGATACAACAACATGCAATTAGATACAACATCATATCCTTGTACTAGAAAACAAGGCTCATTGATTTACACACACACACACACACACACACACACACACACACACACACACTCACTCACAAAGGGGCACCAGGCGGGACTTGGAAGGGGTCCTGGACACTGTCATGGGTCCACACGTCAAATGAGCCGGGGAGCCAAACAACAACAATAACAACAGGAGTTAGAGCATATGGGGCTCTGTACCAGCTGAGAAGGGCCACCGAGGTCCCCAGTGTGTGTGTGTGTGTGTGTGTGTGTGTGTGTGTGTGTGTGAGGGGGATAATAACTGAAGACTGGTGCCTAGAGAGATGAGAGAAAGGAAAAAGTGTGGTTGAGAGAAAGAGGCAGAATAAAAGCCAACACTGCAGGCCTCAAGCTTTACTGCTCCTTTCTAAGGTGCTCGCCACATCTGATAGTTTTGGATAACTGTTCAAATGTGTGTTACCACGGAAGCCACATCCAGTACTAATATAAACCGACACCAGTGTGGAAAAGACGTGTACATATTAACTAAAGAAATCACATCTGTTTTAGTTGAGTTCTTTGCTTATTTTGAGCACACTTCAGTAAAAGTTTGTTTCTTCCAGATTTGACTGAATTCAGGCGTCACATTGACAATCTGTCTTTCCTGTGTCTCCTTATTATTCATGCTGATGCTGAAGAAAAACTAGTTCTGAAG
This sequence comes from Seriola aureovittata, assembly GCF_021018895.1. Taxonomy (NCBI): domain Eukaryota; kingdom Metazoa; phylum Chordata; class Actinopteri; order Carangiformes; family Carangidae; genus Seriola; species Seriola aureovittata. Next base: position 21,006,980 of record NC_079377.1, read on the forward strand.
TAGTTAGTTGAATAATTGATCAGCAACCGAAAATCATTTGACAAAGATTTTAATAGCTGAAAAATTAGTTAGCAATGCCAAACATTTGCAGGCTCAAGCTTCTCAAATTTGAGGATTTGCTATTTTTCTCTGTTTTATGTCAATCAAGAAGCATTTTCTGATATTTCATACACTAAAAAGTATAATTGATAAGTCAGGAAAACTAATTGACAGATCAAGCTAATATTAAGGCTTGAGGGATGAAGGGGAGGGCAGAGAAAGTGTGAGGGTGGATGAGGCGGTGGAGGTGAAGTGGGGCTGAACTCTGGACAAAAACTCCATGGCAGCAGATTAAGGAGGTGCAGAGCAGGGATTACCCACCATGAATAAAATAGTACCCGCTGAGCTGGTGTTTGTCTGCCTGTCTGCTCTGTACACACACTCCACAGTAGATCACTTATAGTAAAACACACACACATAAACACAGAGGTAAACACACTTAAGCTTCATACATTTGCGGACAAAAACTACACACAGAGGCAAACATGGCCTATTTGTGTATTCATACCATGGTCACTAAGAATATTCTCCTCTGATTGGCAGAAGTCCATTAATGTCTGGTAATGGAATATCACTGAATACCATCGATGAAGATGCTTGTCGTTCTAAATGAATGTGCTGCAGTGAGAGAGCTGGAGCTTGTGTGTGTGTCTGTATCTCTGTTGGAAAATTTATAATATATATAATTAGATTAAAAAAGGCTAAAGCAAGAAAAAAAAGAAAGTAAATGGCGAAATGTATTACATTTTTAGACAACGGATAAAAACTTAATAACGAGTGGACATATTTCAATGTACAGTCCTATTCAGCAACCTTCATGTGTCTGAGGGAGCACACACTGAATCTACTGATTAGTAAAACAGTTTCCTCCGCTCGCTGACCAAAATATCTCTCGTTCAAAAGGTGATTTAGCCGCTTGACCTGTTGCAGTACTGTTAATAAGAAAAGGCTTGTAAAGTTACGTCTCTGTCAGTAATGTTGTCTGATGTGTCCTGTTCTCGAAAGAGACTGATTTAAGAACTAAATTCATCCACCAAAAATGAGCACAGCAGTTGAGACAAACTACAGAAACAAGCAGGCAGCTTTTTAACTAATCTACCTAAGTACTGTCAGCGGTCCATCTAAACCTTCCTCTAAATGTTCGCTAAACAAAGATCAGTTATTTGGCAGGTGGGGGTTCACTGACTATTAAACCTTAAGTGTGCTAGAAATACAAATATACACACTTATATTCAGTAAATACACGGCATATACAGACACAACACTGCGTAAATACATATACATCCAGAGCGGCCTGTATGTGCTCAATATAAAAACATACAGTTTAAGACACATACACATTAATATATGTTTATACAAAGACATGGTGCTTGAAGTGCTGTCACACACACACACACACACACACACACAAGCACACTCACACACACATACAGTGTTAACCCAACATGTGCCAAAACACTAGCATACAGTGCACACTCACCCTCTTATTTCATCTGAAAGGCCCACTTGTAATGCTATCACTCTCAAAGTCAATTTTTGCACTTTTGCTCCTATAATCCCAATTACAGAGCTCATTCAAAATGATGGATAATGCCTCTCGTAGTGCCTAGCGAAAACAATTTGGCTGCTGTACTTGGGGAAACCTAAGAGGAGAGCCGCGCCACACACATCATTTTTCAGCTTACATTTACAGGGCTCATAAGAGCACGGGTTGTAAAGTGACTTCTGGGTGAGTTGATTTTGGCCAAAATGGGCTCTCGTTTTCCTTGAGAATACGGACAACACACACACACACACACACACACACACAAAGAGAGAGAGGGGGAGAAGAGAGTGGAAAGAGCAGTGTAGAAGGGAAATAAAACGATAAAATATGAGAGAACAAGAGAGAGTCAGAGCACTTGAGAAAACAGAGTGAGGATCAGGAACAAACCTTGTGATAGAAGATACTAAAAAAAGGTAGGAAAACAACAACCCAGTGAGAGAAAGTAAGGATGCCGAACCACAATTGCAGACTGCAGGCGTCATAAGTCAGATTGAACCTTTCAGCGAGAGGCTGGTGTGGTGTGGGCTACAGACAGGGCCTGTTACACCAGGTTCCTGATGACATGACTACTGGGAGTGTGTGGAGTAATTCCTGCAGCCATGGTTAGCTACCAGGGGTTTGGGGTTTGGCACACACGGATGTTTCCACAGCACAAGGATGTTTTCATGTGATATACTTCTGTTCACTCCTTGGGTTTCTATGTATTTTGTCTCACTTGTGTAATTTTCCATCTGATTGTCGAGTGAATATTAGCGAACTTTTAAAATGCTGCAATTTATAAAATGCTGTCAGCCTGGGTTGGAACAAATAAATATGTTAATGAACGGAATATGTAGCGACATGAATGAAAACTACACCCAGAGGAAAGAAATGGTTATAAGTAGCAAATTAAGTCAAGTAAGACAGAAACTAAATGAAAAGGGAAAGTGGAAAAACTCTTTCAATTAGCACTTAGGACTGGGGAGATTGTCACTGTCACTTTTGTGCCAGAATGTACTGGACACATTTTACACCACGCAACAGAAAATGTGCAAAAAGGTTGGCTTAATTTACAACTAAGGCAAAGTCGCAAAAAGTGACCTCTGCCCAAAATAGAAAACATAAGAAAAAATCAGTGTGGTTGGAAATTGAAAGCATTTTTATTCTAATTTAATTTTGGCTGGTGACTATTTTATTTACACCAGGACTAAACTAGAAAAGCAGTTTTATGTAACAGGTATTTGACTGATTAAAGCCACAGAACACAGGGTTGAAGATTTACAGTAAAAACATGTTTAGGTGATGATGCGTTTATCATGAGTAGGTGCATAGCAACAGTCGAAGCTCACACCTCGCCTGGCGCTGTGGGACCACGAAGCATCTGGACATCTAGTTTAACACATCACATTTTGTATAACACACCTAGATGGAAACACGGCCAATGTCTTTCCCTCTTTTTCTTCTCACTCCCTTCATTACCGAAGGTTTCTCTCTGTTTGCTCTCTTGGATCATCACCCTCATCTTGTTTTGTTTGCTCTCTCATCATCAGTTTTCTCTCCCTGCTCGCCTGTTTGATCTCCTCCTTTTCCTCTCAGTCGTCGTGTCCCTCTGTTCTTCTGATATTTGTCTTTCTCGTCCTCTCTCTCTTCTCTTCCACCTCCTCCTCTCCTTGTTAACCTCAGTTGATACGGGACTCTTCTGTCTCTCTCCTTCGCTCCCCCAGTTTCTATCTCTTCTCCAAATCTCCCCCCATTTCTCCTTAAAACTCTCCTTTCTTCCACTTGCACCTTTCCTCTTCTCCCCCTCTGCTCCCTTTGTCTCTCCTCTCCATCTCTTTTCTTCAACTGCCCTCCTTAGCCTGTCATTTCCCCATTTTGACCCCCCCACCCCCTTTTCTCCATCTCTCCTCCCCCTTCTCCTGCATCTAGGCCTCTCCTTCAGCCCCTCATGTCTGTCCCCTCATTCTCTCCCCCATCTCTGCTCGGCTCCTCACCCTCCTCTCTCTCTCCCGTATCACTGCTATTCCTCTCCTTTCACTTTCCTCCCGTATCCCCCAGATTTTACCCGGGCTGTTTCTCCTCTCTCTCCCCCATTATTACCCCCCACCCCACCCCCCGCTCCTTGCGTCCCTGTGGCCGTTCCCCAGGCGGTTGGGCGCGGAGGGCGCTGGCTGGCGGGGTGATGGATGACCATTAAGGCAGCTTATTGGAAACAGTCTGATTTATGGGCAAGCACTGCCTCGGCCTAATGGCTTCATTTCTTTCTGCCGCCACATGATGTCACAGCCAAGGTCACCGCGGCAACGGCCCCCCTTTGTTGTGGTTTCGCTCGCTGATGACCTGAGAGGGATGGAGGGATGGAGAGAGAGGGAGATGAAGGAGGGGACAGAAAGGGGGTTGTGAGGTTTGTTTGCGAAGCGGAGAGGTGATGTATGAGCGTGTGTAGGTGAAACGGGTTGCGTTTGCAGAAATGCTTTAGTACGAATTTTGTTAGGTATGGAAAATGTGTTTTTACTGCTTATCCTTCACCCACCTTTCCTAAAGTCTTACTCCACCTCGCTCACACTTCCTCCCCCTCTCCCCCTTTACTCTCCTGTGCTCAGTAAATTAAAAACTCCATCTCTTCCCCTCATCTCCTTCCTCTCTTTCTTCTTTCTCTCTTCCCTTACTACCATACCCCAATGACAGAGCACGATAAAAAACACACACACACACATACACACACACACACACACACACAAACGCAGCTTTACGGCCTTTCCTCAGACAGCTATTACTCACTTCTACTTTAAATGAGTGCCGTCAAATATATGGGGCCCGCCATTTAGAAGCCGATCAATAAAAATGCCATTAGGGGTGGAGTAAAAAATGCTGATATTAGTGAAGCTCAAAACAAAATATTTGATTTTCCCTCTGATAGTTAGCGAGACGGTGCTCTTGGATGAGGCTTCGAGCGGAGATTAAGTCAGTGGGATTCGGGGTTGGGCGGGTGGAAGGTGTGGTGTGTCTTGCAGTCGGTTATTTACCCAGGGACGTTTATTCAACGCTCTGTGCGATATTCCCATCTGCCAGTCGACGCACCTCTCATCAAATTGCGTCGCAGTCTGGTTGGAAGATGTGGAGACTTTTAGCAGCAGCTCTTCAATATAAATGATTTTTACATTCTCGGGCAATATGTTTAATTAGCTTAGAAAAAGTCTCGGATAAAACTTGATAAAACTCAAATAAAACTGGATAAACTCAAAGTGCGGCGCAGAAATATTTTCACCTTTTCTAGTGATCTGTTGAAGTTCTTTACTGTAAGTAATAATATGAAGTGTCATATGATGAAAGATTTTATTTTTCCTGAACAAAGAGCCTTGTGAGTGCGTATACTTGCCCCGGTGGAAATCACACCCTCAGTCCAGGCTTGATACAGCTGCCACTGGAAAGAGTGTAGCATCTCCTCAAACTGAAATGTAGCCCTACACACAGGTGTTGGAATTTCACATAAATCAGAAATAAAGAGAAAAATACAAAGTGTCTCCTCTAACACAGGGAGGCAGCTGGTGTCCTTTTATGTTACAGGATATCTGGGGTTTGCAGTTTCATGCTGCTTGAGATTTGGCTTTGATGAATCAGGAAAACAGCGACATAAGTTGCTAATTTTGATGGATGGTAAAGCTAGTGGGTGCTGATAAAAAGTTACTCCAGATAAAAACAGGATCATGTAGACAGTCGTGTTCACAGTCAGAAATGCACATTCCTAACTAAGAAACAACCTTGGAGCTGATAAGAGTGCCAGACGCTGTCGTTGGCACCGGAGCGTCAGGGCACAGAGGGCTAAAGCAGTGCTCAGGCAAAAACTGCAAAAAACTGTGATAGATGTCTTTATTCTCTAAACTGACGTCACACTTTCTTCTGCAAAATGAGAGATAATTCATTAGAAATAATAAACACAGTATAATCTGTACTATGGTGTTTATAATGGACTGTGTAAAGTCATCACACCTGGCGTATAGGTGACATATATAAACAACAATAGCATTTTTTTGTTGTTTTCTTTTTATTTAAAAAAGTGTGTTGTGAGCAACTAATATTGGCTTCTTTTTGCTATAATTTTCTACAGTGTGTTTCTGTGCCCACAGTAAATGCCTATGCACGTCTTTTTTCTGAGATTAGCTCAGCGTTCGTCCACATACTTGTGTGTACCTTGCAAGCGTGTGTGTGTGTGTGTGTGTGTGAAACCTTTGCGCCCGTTTGTTTTGTTTAGGTTCATTTAAGCGCTTCGGCTCGTGAGTTTTAATCACTGTGCAAATACGGGAGTCTGACTTCATCGGTGATTTATTTATTGACAACAGACGTTCAGTATGGACCACTGGGTGCTGGGAACCAGAGATCCTCAGCCTCTGTTGACGCTTGAACTCAAGCGTGTGTCATGGTGGATGCCTTGTTTTGGATTTACTGTGAATGCAGTGGGGGGTAAACTAACCTCAGCCTGGTTTATACACATTTTTATCCACAGAATAGAGTTTAAACACCTTGTGAAGCTGATATTCAGTACGTAAATCTTACGTAAATACTCAGTGTGCAGACTCTTGCATTTTTGATAGGAAACTTCCATCTTAGTCAACAGCTTATGGGCACTGTATCATTCCTGTTCACAGCAGATGACCACACACACAAAAATACACACATTAAAACATACAATATAGCTTGGTGGTCATTTCCCTGCAGATGTGGGCAACACACACACACACACACACACACACACACACACACACACACACACACACACACACACCTTACAGCACAGTGGTCATCTCTGCTCTCTCTACCCTGCCCCATTCAGTCGTCGTGCTGCTGTTTGTTTAGCTGCCGTGATGGATGAAGTCTGTCTTTCTCTTGGCCTCCTCTTTGTGAGCTTTACCCCCTTTTTTGTCTAAAGGTGTGTCTTGCCTACAGAACATGCTCCAGACATGAGGCGCTGCACAGAGTTACTCCGGTGTTAACCAAAACACGAGCAGTGAGAAAAGTCACCACTCTTCATAAACCTACATTAAATAGACTGACAGAGCTGCTGCGGTGTATGTGCAGATACAGCTGATGTTGTTTTGTCCTGTGGGCTACATGTCAGTATGTGTGATGAGACAAAGTGTCACCTTATGGGTTACAGCGAAAAAATTCTAAATCATCCTTTTTATTGTGTTATCATTTTTAATGACTTGTGTCTTAAAATACTAACATATGTATGAAGTGCGCCTTTATTAAGTATTAGGTCATTGTTCACACCCTCTGCAGATGACGTTTTATTATCTCTTGGGAAATTTTGCCTTTGCAAATGTTGAACTACATATCATGATTATTTAAAAAACATCAAGCACATGCTCCAGACCACACATGCATGTTGTCATCATAGCTTGAAAAAAAGCCCTGAAAGACTTGTACCTCGCTGCTGATGATAAAGAAACAATTTTCTGCTCGTGCACCAAGGTTGCATTAGTCCATGACTAATTTACTGCGGTTTACAGCTGGCTGTAAATAAAAAGAGCTAATTGTGTTTACAGCTGTAATCTTAGATTGTGCAACATGACGCGTTAATTAAAATGTGCTTTTTAAAGAGTAACAAAAAATTACTTTTTTCAAAGTGCAGCAGCAACAGCAAAGAGAAAAAGTGTTACTCTGCGTTTCAAACAAAAGGTTTATAGTATATAGCTGTACACAGTACAATGTTTTATAAGTATAATGATAAATACATGAAATAAATAAACTGCACATAAACTGCTGTGGTGACAAAGGAGCACTACAGAGGAATGACTCCAGACTTGTCTCTTTACACTGTCAGCTGATGTTTGTCGAAAATAACATACACCTCATAGGAGAGTAGTATAGGTGCAGGTGTGGCTGCAGGCTGGAGCCACAGACCAGGCAACAACACACTCCTAAATCTCAGGCTGCTGCCCACCAAGCAATTCTCTCGGTAGGCAGCGCGGCATGCTTATGATTTATGACGAATCCCTCTCTCAATTTGTCACTGATGGCAGGAATGTATAATTCAAAACATTTCCTATTTTGCTGTGTGTTGGTCCCCTCCCTCCCCCACACTCTAACACCCCCACCGCCATCACCACACACACCAACATCTCTTGTGCCTTATTAATTTGCTGCATGTACAAGTGTGTGTCTTAAGGCAAATGTGGCACATGAGTCATTGTATGTTTGTGACGTGTGTCGTCACATGACGGATACGTGCGTGACAGAATGTTCCCGAAGCACGACAACATTTCTCTTCCTGTATTTCTGAAGCTCATTTGTCAATTACTGTAATGTTTCCTCTGCACGTGTGTGTGTGTGTGTGTGTGTGTGTGTGTGTGTGTGTGTGTGTGTGTGTGTGTGTGTGTGTGTGTGTGTGTGTGTGTGTGTGTGTGTGTGTGTGTGTGTGTGTGTGTGTGTGTGTGTGTGTGTGTGTGTGTGTGTGTGTGTGAGTGAGCTGCATTCATGTACATCTGTCGCCTTCTTGTTTTGCATGTCCATTTTCAGAGACACACGTCTTTGCTTATATGTGTGTGTGTGTGGGGGGGAGACGGAGCAGCTGTCTACTGAAAATCATGTTAATACACTACAAAGTTTCATCAGCACGTACATTAGAAAGAAATATAATGCCACCTGAATTGAATTTTATATCAGCATTTTTAATGACCATATGAGGAAAACATCCACTGACAAGTCATTTGTTTCACCTGTGATGTCTGCTTTACATTAATTAAGTTTTTTTCTGTTGAGGCACTTCCAGCACTTAGTTAAGTTTAGCCAAAGATCATTGTTGTGGTTTGATATTGATTGCACTTGCGTGTGGTACAAGAAAATAGCTACAACCTTGACTGGAAAAACATTACGACTGAATCTAATCCTGGCAGGAATTATGTTTCCCCGGAACAGACTGCGCAAAACAGATTAGTAATATATGAACGCAACTATAGACTGGTCACTGTGTGTGATTCTTGTTTCTGTCTGTCTCGCTGCAGGCATAAATGTACAGTATGTATTTACGCTTGTGTGTGTGTGTTTTTGTTTTACTATATTTGCAGGGTCTGAAAACTGTGAACCCACTATACTTGCATGGAGCATTGTGGGGACCAAAACACTTGGTTTACAGTTAGAGTTAGGGGCTAGGGAATCATAATGTCTATGACGGGTCCCCAGAAAGATAGCTGTACAAAAGCCTCTGTGTGTGTGTGTGTGTGTGTGTGTGTGTGTTTTTGTTATGTGCCCTCCCACTCCCAGTCTGCTGATAGCAGCAGCCTGGCCTTATCCCAGTGGTGAGGTAAAGATTGATGCTGCTCATCTGCTGGAATGGGGCTATAAAAGACAATGCTGGACTGTACACTCGCCCTCCACCTCTTCTTCCTCTTCACCACTCTTTCTCACTGCTCTTTCTTCCGTCTTCCACCATGATGTACAAATATAAACAGCGCCATGTGCTATCTATCTATCTATCTATCTATCTATCTATCTATCTATCTATCTATCTATCTATCTATCTATCTATCTATCTATCTATCTATCTATCTATCTATCTATCTATCTATCTATCTATCTATCTATCTATCTATCTATCTATCACCTCAGTGGCACTAAGAGCTGCAGTAAAACCAGACCCTGTCATGTTCCAAGGTGAGGGCTGATCTCATACTGACTTGCCCCCTTCGTTAACACTACACGCCCCCACAGCGTGGAACATTGTGTTGTGTTAAAGTGCTCCTCCAATCTCAGGCTGCAACAGCCCCCCCACCCCATTAGACTTCCAATAGTTTACGTATGTTGTTGCCTTCCAAGTCGACTCTTTTAAATCACTTTGTTGTGTTTGTTGTAGTATTAAATCACCAAGGAAAAGTCAGATAAGTGATTATTCTGATTCCAGAGAGGTGACTTAAGACTTGGACTCAAGGGAGACTGAAGTCACAAAAATGAGGATTTGAGACTGAGATCTGTAACGGGCTTGATTCCTACGAAATTACAGCCTTGCACTGGGGTTTCACCTTGGATATTTAATAATATTACCTATGCAATGAAAGAACGTCAGCTCAAATGCCAAGTCATCTACTGTAATAGTTAGCGTTCAGACTTGAGGCTTACATCTTCACTTTCAGTTTGTTTCTGAAGATTTGTGTCTCGACTTGGACTTGTCCTCTGAGGAACTTAAGACTTGACGTGGAATTGGCTCTCAGGCTGGAGACTTTAGTTGGAATCGCCCCCGAAGACCTAAAACCAACTCTCATAGTTAACTTGTTTCACATTAGCGCTATTGCTCACTCATGAGTTTTTCATGATCCTCTCTGCTATTGCAACATGAACACTGAGATCAATGTCCAAGAATATTTGGAACTTTATTCTGGAAATTATTCCCATGGCTTCTTTTTGAATGTGTTTTACATTTGAGGTGGGAAATAACTGTGAAAGGAAGGTTAATCAGAACAAATGCTTACTCAAGATACTTGCAGATGTCTAGTACATAGGTTTGGCACGTCACTCGTCAGAGTTTATTCTTAGTGACCAAATCCCTGTGTAGGTCAGTTTGCCAATGAAGCAGTGACCATTTAAAACACACCCAGAGTTTGACGTAGGTTGTAAATGGTCACCATGGTGATATGGTCAATAGGTCCGCTGTCCCCTCTGGTTGTATAGCTATACCCTGTGGATGGCTCGTGGTCTAGAGGAGAATTAACATGTTGTGGAGTAAGTGATGGATAGGCTGAATAGGGGGAACAATATCCACTGGTCTTTGTTGCGTTTGTACGCCCAGTCTGCTTATTTCCCATGGTGCCATTGGTGGGTCACTTACCAATGGTGCTCCAAGCACATCCTCGCTTGCAGACTAATTTTGCATCCTTTAATATTGCATGGAGCTCATTTAGGGGTTGTGGGGTTGGGCTGCAGTACACACACATGGACACACCATGTGCAAACGCACTTTCTCTATTGTTATTTTCCCTCTCTCCAGCTCTCAAGGGTGTATTTTAGGATGTTGCAAAGGGTTTTGGATTGATGTGGTTACACATGGCAAATGGTGTCTGAGCTTGTGTGTGTATGTGTGGACATGATTGTTTTTTATGATGTGTGTATACATGTACATGTGTATATGTATATGTATATGTATATATATATATATATATATATATATATATATATATATATATGTGTGTGTGTGTGGGTGTGTTTGTGCACATGCATATTCCCTAGTTCTACCAAAAAGCGATTCAAACACCCTTTGTGCTGTTCTCCAAGTCATCAATCACGCTGCCACTTTAATTTATGTGCCACCTCTGGTTGCATTGTCATTTATTTTTGGGGGAAGAATATCACTGTTGCACAGCTCTGGGCAGAAGTGGCTTCTGCTTGCAGCATACATATTGCTTTTAACCCTGTATAGACTAAGAGAGATTTACTGCGGCTGAAGAGTAAAGGAATATATTCTGTAGACATGTTTATGAAACGTTACACAGGTTTATTCATGTCAATGGCCAAAATTAAGTAGTTCATTCTGAAATAAAACAAAATTTGCAACAACTAAAAAAAGATAGGTAGATGAAACACATAAAAGAGATAGTGCTCCCATTAAGTAATCTGTAAACGACTGTAGTTCAAGCAAAAATATCTGCTACTAAATGTAAGTTTCTTACTCTGGAATTAAACCTAAAACCAGATGAAAGCTGCATGAAGACAAATGCAGCTGTTTCATAAATATTTTTGACCCTCTTCTGTTTATGTGTTGCGGAATCACGCATCAGAGGTCAAGGGTTATAAGTTTAGGGGTCATGCAAGTCGTGACTGGATGAGGTCAATTTGAGGTTACTTCCGTTTGGGGGAATTCCAGACTCTTCCTGTCCATCACGCGAGGCAGCCTCGAAGACCTCGTCCACCTGGAGCCTCTGCCCGAGTCCCTGCTGTCAGAGTGATGTACAGCAGAAGGCAATAGATGCTGAGGGTGCAAGAGACTGGAGGGAGTTTTGTTGGGGGGAAAAATATGCACTCACACACACACACGAATACATGCGAACACGCTCACACACATATATAGCCCAGGCTCCCCTTTCAAGATCTTACACATTCCACGCAAGGTTTGCAAGGTTATTTTTAAAATCTATGCCACTGGCTGCTTAAGATATATTATTTATACGTGCCATTAGATAGGTCAGTTTTTTGCTCTGAGCATGATTTAAAATACTTTTTCATCACTTACAAAATCTAAGAAATAGGGTTTAATGATGCCAAACCTCAGACATCATGTTGTCAATTGTAACAGTGGTCGGTAGTAAAATATCACTTTTTTAAAGTAACATTTGCAGTAGATCTTTCTTCACACCACTTGTTTTAACCTCTTAGAACAATAAATCCACAAGTGGAATTAAAATCATTAATAATAGCTCTGTTTCAGTTTGGTCCATCAGTAAAATACGACACTGATGGACATGCAGCCATTAATCATGTTATTAACTACGTCTGTGGTTTCCCCACTGTGACATGTCTGAATGTCTGCTGCGAACAAGGCCCATCACGTTATTGTTATTATAAAAAGCCACATCAAAGTTCAGCATCTTATTTATATTGAATAGAATTGGATCCCATATGGATCAATGTTCAAAGGGTCAGTTAAGCCCCTTTTACACTGGACATTGAACCCACCCAGACCCGCTAACATCTGACTGTTTTTCTTCAGTGGGAAACGGTACAATCAGCATCCCAGGTCAAATCACTCTGCAGCAGTCACGGGTATTTATCGGCTCCAGCTCCGATCAGCAGTGATGGAAACATGACACCCAGGTGGACACGCTAAATTTCAGCCCTTAGCCGGTGAAAATTAGCTTAATAGTCACTGGCCTCCATGCTGCTTTCTACTGTTTACTAACCCTTACTGTTTTCGTGAAATGGTATATGTGATACCATTGTTTTTGAATTTGGTTAAAACAAGTTTTTTTGTCTTAGAATGAGTTTAATGTGAGTTTCTCTGGTGGCTTCTTATCTCATCATATCTTATCTTTTGCTATATCTGTTCATGCGTGTGATGCTCGTATCCCCGAATTAACAAAGCCATTTTCAAAACCTCAAAGCCAACATTCAAATCCTGTGGATGTGTGAGACTTCATATCACACAGACACAGAAGCCATTCCAGTCTTTATGAAAGCACTTGTGTTATGTTGTGACAGTTTAACCTATGTGAACGGTGTGATACAATAAGCCAGCCTTCTTTATTGACTATGTGAATCACAGTCAGCATTGATTCAGTGTAGCTACCAGCTAAACGCTACATGCTATGCGCTAATCTCCAGAGTATAACTTGATACAGGCAGAGCAGATCTCTCCGCCCTGCTCCAGGGATCTTTATCTTTGCAACACGATTGAATTATTTCTCCTTGCTCAGCTGGAGGAATTGAGTTACAGTGACCATAATGCACAACAACAGACTGCTTGTGTTATAGACCTGTGTCAAGAAAATACGGGCAGAACACACGGCTAGATGCTAATTTAGCAACAAGTGAGGGCCTACACTCCGTCTGACTATTAAAAGGAAATCAGAGTGACACAAAAAACCTAAGCAAGAAGAAGAAAGATATTCCCCATATTCTTTCGACAAAGACATTTTCACAATGGCTTCCAAAGTTAAGAGGATTGTGTGCAGCCTTATTGATTTTTTGTAGCAGTGTTCAGGAGATGGCGCCGAGAAAATGAGGTCTGGCTCGAAGGTTTATGTCCTGCCACAGTTAGAAGGAAACGTGAGCCGAGGATTCAGCTGGCCTTTTATTGTAAATGTGCTCCCTCTAGATGGACTTAAAGTGTCTGTTTTCCTGGCTATAGGAGGGGAATTAAATATGAAGGGTATCAGTAAATGGGCAGGAAGACTCCAAACGAGTGCTTAGGGACAGTTTCCCATTATTGTCATCTATTATCTTGGACAGATAGTGATGTCGGCCGCTGAGTCGTCGATTGCAATCCACTGCACGTTGGTGGCAGGCGGGCAGGTTATGGGTTATGTGAAAACAAAGTAGCAGTTAACTGTGAAATGGATAATTTTGTCCTACTTTGCACTGCAATCAAATACAAAACATTTATAATTAATGCAGCACGCGAGACAATACAGCAGAACGGCAACAACAGAGCATTCAGTTCATGATTAAATAACCAGCTAATGTTGAACTGCTGTAAGCGTACTGTTACACAGTGCATATCCTCAGTTATGGTAACATACAGTCCATTGTCACTGGGAGAATTTGATATTATTTTTGAGGAAGTAGAAAATAGAATTCAGAATTTGTGAAATCTGACATATAAATCCCTGCACAGTGCCATGAGATCACTCCGTTGAAAGATTAACTGAGGCTGTGACCACACATCCATGTCAGACATCCACCACTTTAGCACCACGTGATATGTTACCGTAGTATTCTGACTGGATGTTTAGCCTGTGTCAGATCCTAGTTTAGTTTTGGGCTCACCTCTGTGTAGCCGCTGTAAAACGCTGGTCTGTACACAGACAGTCACTCTGAATAATAGGCCTGCAAGCCATAAATGTCAGCCCTTTAAATCACACGCAGGCCAGCGCTGTGTCCCAGAGAGAGAATGCTTCATCACCGCTTAAACTACAGCCTCCCATTTATTATGTGTATGTTTATAAATCACTAAGGAGACCTCACATTCCTGAAGACTGTAAAAGAGAGAGAGAGATAGAGAGAGAGAGAGGAAGAACAGGAAAGGGGAACTGAAGTGAAGATGTGTGAGGAGTGAAGAGTGGTCAGAATGAGGAGCTGCACTCAACATCATGTCTCATTGTTTCATAGTCTCAACTATGACGACTGATGATGAATACTTTTGCGAAAGTTCAAAAACATATTCGTTGACGGTTGCAGAGCCAGAGGATTACGTAGTTTTGTTTCCTGTGTGTGTGAAGCCTCTCAATTCTTTTACTTCTATAGACACTCGACTGAAACCAGTGAGAAACTAAAGCCTTGGAGACCCACTGGCCAGTAGATATAAAGATAAGTAGGCTTGATTGTTCTCTTTGCAGTGTTGCATGAAATGTAATCAGCGATTTTACTTTATTCTGCTGTTTTAAACAAAACAAAAGCTGCCGCTGTTTCATCATACTGACACAGCACAGAGACTTTCAGGTGCACATTGGGAGGAAGTTTGATCTTGCACAATCGCATCTGAGCCAAAAACCCAGTCAGACCATATATGAGTGTGAATGAACTAAAATGTCCTGCACAGGTACTGTATTGTCTAAGTGAAAGACATAAGACACGTTTTACTGCATAACGTATAACCACAGACGTACACAATGTACACTTCTTCTGCTGTGATATCACACAGGTGTCTGCACAGTGTCAGGCCACACCACCTTTCTGCTCAGACTAACACTCTTTTGTTACGGACAGTTAATATTAACACTCAGCTGACGGTGAATTCCCCAGCGTCTGCCAGAAATGTCTGTCCGCAGGCAAAAATAACTCTTCCCCCGCAGATCAGTCAAAATAAGCCAATCAGGTCTTTCATCCTGGCCCTTTTTACGGTCCCAGCTCCAGAGATTTATGAGTTACAGCGGCGAGGTGTACGGTTATCCAATATATGTATATACATGCTTTTTATGAAGCAGAGTGCTTTTCGCTCTCTCCACCTCTACTTAAAAAGATGGCACATTCCTACATTTTACTCAACCATTGGTCCTTTTATGTCTGGCTCGAGGGTTTAGGTGAAGACCGGCTCTTTTCTTTGTTCCTCTCCAACCTGGTCTGACTTCTGTGTCCAAGTAAGACAGAAAAAACGAGCAGTTTCTCCATAATGATTTGCAGTGCAACATTTAACTTGTTTATTTTCACAATTTGATTTTTGTCCTTTTGGTCAAATACGTGCCTCACAAACTGTCAACAATCAGACCCCAGCCGCCTCTAAGACACAGGAAAACAAGCGTGCTGGGTGGATGCACAGAAGACATAATTAACATGATGCACTTGTGTTTGTTTGGTCACACACTCCAGTGCTTTCTAACCTACCAACCTTTTGTAAATCATTTTTCAGTTTGCTCAGGTTTTTATGAAATTTTGAGTTTATTTGATTCAACATTTTCATGAATTCACTCAAAGATGATTCTAATGGAAACTCTGTAGTTTGATTGATAAAGCCAGATAAATCAATATGTTAACACTTGTGGAATACACTGAATAAATAAAGATGTTGATAAATGTAAAAACTGGCCTTGAAATCTTGGACTTTACATATTTTGTTTAATTTTATGGTTTATTTCTTTTTAAATCTATGAGAAGGCAAACCCACAGAGGAAGGAGCCTCTGGCTGTGGCAAATATTTAGGTTTGTTTTGAATTCATTCAGAATAATGGCAATATGACAAACAAATACATAAATGAAATTAAATTTGTATTATCCCTGCGAGTATTAAAACACTTGATTGCCTAAAAAATGTCTTAAAAAACGAACTGAACAGTATTTCACTCTCACTCCCTTCCATCGGACACACAATCACTGGCCCACTTTCTCTTTTCCCAGGCCGCTCTGTTTTCCCTCAGGTGCTGTGGGGAGTTTGACAACAGAGACTAGGGAAACCACATCTCATCAGCTGCTTGGATCCAGTGGGCTGCACTGGGATGCATGTCTAGCTTTGCCCCCTTTAGATTTTATATTCATGTTTGGCAAGTCTGTTTTTGTGTGGAAGTTGTGGCTTTGACCCTTGAACTCTTCACCACTATGCTTGAGATCTATGACTTGTCCCTCAAGAGTGTCTTTAAAGTAACTTAGCAATCAATTATGTTTGAATATAGCCACAAATCCCCAAGTCCAGTTAAATTTATATATATTATACTATATATATATATAGTTTTGTCAAGATGGAGTTGATATGGATGAAGGAAATCCATTCTGTGACTGTACTGGGGAGAAAGGGCATTAAATAGTCACATGAATTAGGTCACCACTACTTTTCACATGAACATGCAATCCGGAGGCAGATATTTGAGGTTGAGAGTGAGGGAAGAAATGAGAGATACAGTATAAATATACTGAAAAATTAGATATTTTGTGTCAAAATTAAGTGCACACTATTTCAAAAGTGAGTTTGAGCTATTAAATGATGTATTGCATTCTACATTTGCTCTAGAAATGGATATTTAGAAATAAGATATTTTAAATCTTCATCAGACATTCCTCCTGAGGATTCAAGCTTCGTTTGCAAGTTCAAACATCGAATAAAAAAAACCTGCTGCCTTCATCAAAAGTTCATGCTGGAACTACTTTCCGTCAGGTTATACTTTGACCGTTGCCCTCACTTGGCTGCTCGACCAGTCCTCATACATGTCAATACAGACCCTTGGCTCCTCTTAATTGAGACGTATCTGTATCGAGCAGCCAAATCTACAAGTCACTCATTGAATATGAAAAATGAAGTATGGGAGGGAGAGGGGAGGGCGGGTGAGAGATCAATGATATAGATCTGCATGTGCAGACTGAGCCTCCATCCTGTGTGTGTGTGTGTGTGTGTGTGTGTGTGTGTGTGTGTGTGTGTGTGTGTGTGTGTGTGTGTGTGTGTGTGTGTGTGTGTGTGTGTGTGTGTGTGTGTTTGTGTATGTTGGGGGTGCTGCAACATTATTGGACATCTGAATGAGTAATGACGTCGTCCCAGACTGGGCAATTACCACCAGCACTCGTTTATTAAAGAGGGGATGGAGAGATGGAGGAAGGAGGATGGTGGCTCTGGTGCCAAGGGAACAGAGGATGAATAGGTGCAGGAAATGACAGCAGGAACAAACGCAGGAAATTCTACATTTATTCCATATCATTCATTGAAAATGTCTTTCCCCAAATGCATATTTTAACTCTTTATCTCGACACAGAGATGGGTTTGGGGTTTTGGAGGTTGTATGTTTCTAAAAAATCTAAAAAGGGTGTGTTTGATTTCTGTGTTGTTGTTGAGGAACAGCTCATTTCCACCCCGATACTTCTGATTGATTTCGAGTTTAGATCATTTTAGCTTGTTAGCTAACAGCTATCCATCAATGTCTTGTTGTAAGCACATCTGATTAGCACAGAAGCTAATAGATCGAGCAGAACCAATTATTAGAAGGAGAGGGTGCAAACAGTCCCATGTTAACATCAACAATGGAGGCCTTGTTAGATTAGCCTCTTGGCTATTTAGCCAGACAGTGTGGAGGTTTACTGAGCTGATGTAGGAAGGGAAGAGCACCAGACGACAAGAGATGAGACATGGTGGCTTCTAATACTGCAGGTTCACGCTCTTTTATTTGATGTACTGAATGACAAAAACATGTTTTTTTTCTTTTTTTTTCTTTTTGCCATTAATCATTAATTATTCAATATTTTCTTAACAAGCAACCTTTTGCAGTTGTGCAGTGTCCTGTCTTGCTAAAGCTGGAAGTAGCATGACATTACCCTGATTTTCATATTTGGTTTTGATCAAATATCTGCAAAACAAACCATCAAGCTCCAGCTGTCCCCATGCTTCTTGGTAGCAAACTACAGAGAGAAATTCTCCCCCTCCCACACACTCTTTCACTGCCTTCGCATTTTGCCTTCTCCTCCCCACTTCTCACCTCCTCTCTTTTCTCACCCTGTCTGTCTGCATGTCTGAAATGCTAAGAAAACATTGTGGCTATGTTGGCTATGCTGAGAATCAGTCAGCAGCTGCTTGGTGATCAATGGGAAAGAAAACAAATCGTGGCCAAAGGAATTTGGGTTTTGAACTTTTCCCCACTCGAAACCAGCGTTTGACAAATGATAGTCGATATAGATGGTTGTGTGCATGCGTGTGTGTGCGTGGGTTTGTGTGTACATGTATGCAACCATGCACATGTGAGCATGCTGTGTATTTGTGCTTTTCTGTGTGTATTGTGTACGAAGGCCTACAGCATGTGATGTGTGTGTGTGTGTGCATTTTCTGCCTCAGTCTATCTGCCTGCGTTGTTATTCTTCAGCAGTCCTACCAGATATAGATATGTCTATTTCTACATACATATATAGTCTGTTTATGCACATTTTTGTCTCAGAGAGAAAGACACAGGGCCTCGTTCGCCCTTGTCCACTTGAACCACATCCTGCTCCAAAATCATCCCCCCCCATCCTCACATTAGTACATCAGTAACTGAACAGTAGTACACCCCCTTCGTTATGTATACACACATTCATAGATTGGCAAGACGTGCTTGACTCATGACTCAACCCCAGACGCTCGCCATTGCCACTGTGTTGGTCTAGTGGTGCCACAGCACTCGGAGCGTCCTCGCTCTGTCCCTGCCGTGTCACGAACCCACATAGAGGGTATATTGTTCATCAGGCTTGGGAAAGACCAGAGTTCAAAGACATTAATAGCTACAATGTGTAATTTCCCCCCTCCTCCCTCCTTCTTCCACATCCTCCACTCATTCAGCTTTTAGGAAATTTGGGTTTTGGAAATGGGGGATATTTCATCTGGGAAAGTACCATTGACAAAACTTGACTGTATTGCAGAAAAGCAACTGTAAACTACTCATTTATGAAAATGCTAAAGATTTGTATTTCAGCACTTTCACCCCTTGAAAACCCATAACTTAAATGTGAAATGAATAGGCTTTAAAAACAAATTAGAAAAGCACTTTTCGTTATGATGAGTGTAACGTGGCTGCTCTAAAATAAATTGCTGCCTTATTGTGCATGTTTTTATTTGAAATAATTTACAGTAACATGTGTACTGTTTATTTTATAATGAAGCCAGATTGATAATATCAAAATGGAGCTAAAATAAAAACATTCATTTTTCTTTCATCTGAAATGCTCCTCACCTGACTTTATTGTGTATTTTTGTCACTTGGCAAAACCTTTAACCTCCACATTCTGGGTTTGTTAAGCTTGTGGGTGACGGTAACGTCTCCTTCTTTGTGTGCCACAGAGGAAACAGATGGTAGTTGTTCATTTCCCAAACAAGCTCTCCTGTCTCTGTGTGTTCATGTGATTCTGTGCAGGTATGTATGTTTAATGTGAGTTAAAAGTAATAAAGATAACAGCTTCTCCCTTATATCCTAAGCTGCAGAGGAGCAAGACCTACGCTAACACGTATTCCCCTCTAAATATATACACCTCCTCTGGTCCCAGTTTAACACACAGGGTTTGTCTCTGATCATAAAACAAATGTTTAAACTCCCTCCCCCTTCAGTGTGGTGGGTGTGCCACTATGTGCCAGCATCACATCTTACGTGCCACTAAGGAGCCTGAGATGATTAGCCTGAGCTTGTCTCCTGTGTGCTAATTGCCAAACCCGGCATCACCTTCGCTACTGTCTAATTAGTCTTAACAAGATAGCCGAACACCAATTAAAGTGACCAAATCAGGACATGTGCAAGGATTGTTCTCTGTTGTGTTGATAAAATACCAAAAAAACTGTTTCAGCGCTGTCACAGACAAACACATTTGACTTTTACTCAGGTGCAAACTGATGTAAAATAATAGGAATCTCATGTATTGTTTTGTTAAAATGTAAAAAAATGTTTGCTTGTAGTCTGCGGATAATGCATGGAAACTGTGATGTGAAGATCAATTGATAGATCAATCGATCAATAAAACTTCTATTTGTATAGCAGCTTTATAGTGTTGTTTAAATGTCACTTATAACTTAATAAAACAGCAGAAATATAAAAAGAGAAACATCATGAGACCAGCGCACACATGATATGTCGTGAAAATATAAATCAAATGTGAATGAAAATTATTAAAGGGAAATTTAAAAAGATAGAATAGATAAAGACAATAAACCATATCTATAAAGAAAAACAGTAAAAGAAAAAATTCAGCGACTAAAATTGAACACTCTAAATTTATTTCTAAAGTTATTAAAGATTTAAAGATATTATATTTAGATCCTCACATGCCGAAGAACATAAATGTACATGGTGCAGTGTTTTCACCAAATTTGCCAAATAGAAATTTTTTCTTGATTGTTTGTTGTATTTGAGTAGTTATAGTCTTTATATTGGAACCATACTACTATTGCGAAACACAAATCTTTATCTCATAATAATCAAAGGACATGAGCGCAAGCACAGATATCCTCAATTTCACAGGCCAATATAATCAGATATACCTGCTAACGTGCAAAAAATACATGTATCTACATGCCTATAAGTCCTGAACTCCCACATATAAAGACATAGACCAGAGGCCACTGTTTCATTAGAGGTGTCACAAACATGAATTATAAATCAGCGTCCTCTTCCACCTCAGTCTTCAGGCTTTTACCACCCCCTTCTTCTTTTATTTTTATGTAAAACACATTGTGAAAGGTCAGTGGAGAGATGCAGCAGAGAAAAAGCGAGAGCATGAGAGAGGCGGGTGTGTGTCTCTGTGTCTATGTGTGCATGCACGTATGTATATATATGCGTGCATGTGTGGATATGATTATGAGTGTAATTCCTTGGTGTGTGTGTGTGTGTGTGTGTGTGTGTGTGTGTGTGTGTGTGTGTGTGTGTGTGTGTGTGTGTGTGTGTGTGTGTGTGTGTGTGTGTGTGTGTTCAGCGGGAGTAAAACTCTGTCTCCTATGCATGCTGTGCTCATTGAGAAGTGGTGTCTTGTGCCTGGGGGGGGTGCCGGCGAGAGGGCAGGCGGGCGGCCAGGCACCAAAGAAAGAGGTCACATCCATATTCATCGCATTGGACATGCACATGTAAACCACTTTTAATATGCCGTGACAGGGGAAAGTTGTGTTGAGGCGGAAGGAGATGGAGAGAGAGAGGGTGAGGGAAAGACAGGATGGTGACAAATATGGAAGGAATAGTTGTGAGAAATGTCCACATGTGCATCTTCATTGGGCCTTGAGAGACTTTCTGGGTGAGTGAGAATGACCTGCAAGATGCAATGATAACAGATAGGCAGCCACAAATAATTCTTATTCTTGAAAAGAAAAGAGAGCCAGTTCATCCCAAAACGATCAGAGGAGCTGTTTTAACTACATAACACACACCCTCACTATATTCAGATGGAAACAGTAACTTTTCAAGCACCTACAGTACATGGAGCACTTGATTTTACTGCATCAGAGTTATTCAGAAAAACAGAGAGTAATTATGTATTATTTCGCCCACTTAAAAGGCAGTGAACCCACAGGGTGTCTGAGCAAGCTAGAATAAACCACAAAGCCTGTTAACATTTAGCCCGGATGAACTGACAATTTAAGTTCAACCAATATCCATTAACCACATTAAATCCCCAAAATAACATAAAATAAGATGTTTAATCTCTGCGATTTCTTTTTTTTTTTTTTTAAAGTAAGGATGATGAAAGTTGTTCTGCAAAAGCCTTGGATGGCGCCATTATGAAGGGAAGGTAATGTCGGTGAAAATGTTGTGTACAGCAGAAGAGTTGTGTGTTTGAATTTCGTTGTTTCCACACAGCTGTTGCGATCAGTTTATCATCCTCTTTTTCTTCGTGAAACCTTTAAGGAAATCATATGTTTTTCATGTTTTTCTATTCTCCCCATATAGACGAATGCACGTACAGCTGTTGGAGAATATACCTACAGTTCAGACATTTGCCTGCAAATTCAAACATTCAACTTGTGCCAAAAGACTGGAACACACACACAAAAGAGGAATGCTTGTTATAATAGGGCACTTTGAGGTCAGTGGGGGCATATCATCTTCACATCATAACGTGGGGCCCAGGTAGCTAGTTATGACAATGTGGCATTATATGGCAGCGTTTGAAGTCGGCCAGTGACAGCCTCTCGCTGTAAGCACCTGTCACAAGCCCCCGCTTTGAAGTTGGCAGTGATGGGAAAAGGAAAAAAACATAAAGAAAAAACATAATCCAATCAAATTATGGAGTCATGTTGAAGAAGCACCATAGCGACTTTGAGCAGGTGGTATAGTTTTTGTGTGTTTGTGTGTGTAAGTGTATTAAGTGGTGGGATGGCAGGTTAGATAGAATGGGAAGAATAGGAGTGTTTTACAGGACACTTAACCTCCTGATACCTGCTCGATGGCCCTTCTGACAATGCCACCACTTACTGTCTCACTGTCATGAGGCACCGTGTTCATTCCTCACTCGTACGGGCCTACATCGGACCATCCCTCGGGTGGGAAGGGGTCACAGTGGGGGTCACACTCAAGGGATGGGATTTTCTAGTAACTCTACTCCCGACTTTTCAGACAACACCGGCATCCCCTGGGCATCTCCACCCTCTATGGGCTTTAATTCCAAAAAAAGGTTTAGTGGCGACAGGAGCTTCCCTAAGCGGACAAATTATGCTATCAGTTTCCTTGGTCTCGTTGGGGGGAATGAGATCGCCTGGCTTCCCTTGAAGTGGAGGAGAAGTTCTCCATCTGGAAATGTGTTTGGAGTCCATCAAGACAAAGTTGACCTGAATTTGCAAGCACATTTGTTCTCTCGTGACTATTCAAATTAACCGTGATCCATTGTGTTTTTTAATGGAAGATGGTCAGTTTTAATCCAAGTGCACGATACTCTACCGGTGGCATTGTCTTTGGAGGAAGCTGGGAGTCAGGTTTATCCTGTCCAGCAGAGCAGTGTGCAGTGAATCTTCCTGGGCTCTAACCTCCAGCTTGCCTTGAACAGTGGGGAATCCTCCTCAATCACTATAAGGAGGTCCTCTCAGCTTCGCTCATATTTTAACCACCGGCCCTACACCATGGGGCGCTGTGTAACGGCCCGTCAGTGGCTGTAACCTAAGCGCCAAAATTGCTTTTTGACGATGTACCTAGTGTTTTTTTAAGAGCCCCTGTCTGTCCTGCCCAGCCCCCACCCCCACGAAATATGATTTAATCATTTTTCTCACTTACTTTTCTCAGCGTGTGAGCAAAGAGAAAGAAAGAGAGGGAAACCGAGAGGGGCTGGGGGGTGGTGGGGTGCAGAGAAGAGCATTCCAAAGTGGTGAAGAAGGGGAGACATTACAGCAGTTATTTCCGCAGTGAAGAGGAGAAAACCTCTTACAAGGCAGTTCTTAATAGGATCTGGTCGCCGAAGCTGAAGCCAGGCTACTCCTCTTGAGAAGTCCTCTGGGTGAAAATCTGAGCAGGCTTTTAATCAAGAGGCAGCGGACATTATACAAACAAGAGCCTGTGCTGATGTCATGCTGAAAAATCTGTCCTTTTAAAACTCCGACTTCTACTCCATTATTTACATTCACTTTTTTTTCTTCTTCATTGCACTTGATGCTTGGATAAACTGCAGATCATATCCCCATGCAAAGTGTAGCTTACAAATGTACCTACTTGTGCCACTCAAAGAGTTCCTCCAAACTGAACACAAGAAAAATTATAACTTTTATTGTAGTTTTTTACATAATGTCACACAGACCATTGAATCACAAATCTCCTAACCACTATCCGTAATCTAACCACGACCATCAATCTTCGCCCAGATCTCTCTTGAATGCAGAGAGAAGCTGCCACAGCTCTGATACTGAACCGTTAAGGCTAATGTGTTAGCAAACAGTTGCCTATTTACACATTCACCAGATACAGGATTGTGGTTTTTTATTTTCTACCACGTAGTGTCAAGGCACAGAACTTTGACTCCAGAGATGAGGGTTTGGGCAACAGAAACACTTTGGTTAACATAAGGGAAAGACTGTGGTGTCACTTAAATGAGTAAACACATCCCGTTTCAAGCTTCATTTTTTGACTTTCTCAATATTTAATCATGACCACAATCTTTCCCTAATCTAAACCAAATGCTGCGAGCGTCAAAACATAACCATAAAAATGTTTGATCATGCTTTAACTAATATGAGCTGATATACAAATAAAATCTGTTGTCAGCGAATGTTTTTCAGTATCAGTAGTTTTGTGACTTGGCAGATATATTCAACAGATCCTTCTTCATGTTGTTTAAAAAGCATGTATTTGTGTAGAACGTATTTGTTTTTGAAAATTAGTTATGAACATAATTTCTAGGAGACAGGGTTGGGTTCAGTCTGACGTGAAAAAAAGTGACTGTGACTTCATCAGTCACTTGTTTCCTTCGGCTTTTTGCCAGAATCATCCACCATAACCTGGTTCATAGAAAGTGTTTTGTTTATGGATCACATTTGGAATTGAAGAAATAGGTTAGTAAGAGTTGATCAGAGTTGAAAGGAAGCAGGATGGAGTGGAGTAGTTAAAATATTAACGAGTCAGCCCGAGCCTGACTTCAGGCCGGCTGTAGGCAGCCATCTACTCGTATGTTTAAAACCTCAAGTAACCTCTGACCGTGTAAAAGCTTGTGTAGCTGCCACCCTTGTCAGCACCTACGACTCTCACTCTGCTCATCTCTTCCCGTCCCACTCTCCTCTTCAGGAACATATTGTTCCCACACCCTGCCTGCAACAGTGGTTGACACCCACTTGAGAGCTCTGAAGCACTGTGTACATATGACCACAAGTGGTGTTACTGTTACCAGGGATCACCTTACCCACTGCCATCAGTTATAAGTCTGACAGAGGCCCAGTGTGGGTTAAGGGTGGGGGTTGCTGTGGTATATACATTATCTGTAAAATTGTCTGCCCCGACTTGATATAGGATTTTCTGTTGCATGGTTAAAACAGACTGATTTGTTTCCTAGAACGCAAATGTGCTTGTAATTTTGTAGGACGTCGAAAGAAATTCCCATTTTGTACCTTCATTGTCTGTGAGACTCTTCTGTACTTTGTCAGAGCTTTATTTTAAGATGCGTTGATCTGCTTTTGACCATATCAACAAGTTGTTGTGGTGTTGCTTTAGCTTACATGCGCTGTGAGATTCTGCATGATGTCATGTGTGTATTAATGCATGACTTTGTGCAGCGTGTGTGTGGCAGTCATGGGAAGTCAGACTGATCGAAGGGAGCTCATGTCTGTGTTTCTTCCTGGTTGTACCATGTTTGAGAAGGTGGGGTGGGGGGCGGGTGATATATGTGTTTTGGATGATAAGCTTTCCTGAAGCTGGTGGTTATGTGGATGTTCAGTTCTGCATCTGCTCGCTGATTTGTGATAGAAATTATATTTTCAATTATCTGTTTATCTAGTTGGATGAGTTTATGTGTATGTATATAGTGAACTCCCCCGCTGGTGGTTTAGTCCAGGTGATACCATTATTTACTGGCATGGTATATAAGAGGTGGTTCTGTGATGTGTTGGTTGTTGTTGTTGCTGCTGCTGTTCTTTTCTGTTTCTACTACCCACAGTGAACCAATAAAAACCCACATGAGGACTCAACTAATGTTAGTCTGATCCTCACTCATCCTCAACCACAGGCCACCATGACAATGTGTTAGCAAACATCCAGCAGACAGACCACAGCACATGTCGTGTTTCTGCCCACCTGACAAATGTAAGTCTAATATTTATTCTCCTTTTAACTTGATCTTAACTTGGTCTCCACCAACTAATGAGGGAAGTATCTGGCTCTTAAGCTGCTAAAGGCTCCACCATGTGCTCCAGTCCCTCAGTAGCTTTGTCTCAAAGTCAAAAAGCTTTAACAGCCCAGGTGAACCTTGTCTCTCTGACGACCTCCACTCTGCTTGGCTTCTACCTGAAAGGGGAGGAAAAAAGAGACGACGCAAACCAAACCAGGCCAGGGAGAGGTTTTTTTTGTTTGTTTGTTTTTAGATGAAACCACACAGTAAAACTGCAGGATGTAAAAAAACTAAATGTAATGTGTTGTGGTTCCTTGTTAATTTGGCTCTACTTTTCATTCTGGAGCCAATATCAAAAACAGGTTTTAAGTTTTGCAACTTTTTGCACCCCATTCTTCAAGTTATAGTGTGTAGCTTCCCCTTGAGCTCCTCTGTCTGTAACTGTGATAAATGAATAACAGGTAAAGGTCAACACATAATAAACTGTACCGTCTTTACATTAGGTTTGCCTGACATTATCAAGATGAGATGAATTTATTTTTCATTGATCTCAGACAATAGGTCACAGACTGATAGTTTGCCTCAACAGACTCTGTTCTGTCTGAGGTGAACCGTTGCCATTTTGTCTTTCACGTCAGTGGTCGTTCAGGGACTCAGACTCGATATTGCCGACGCTCGCTTCTTGGGAACCTCATTTAGATGAAAACTTACCACGCTCGCCGGCTGGAGAGATGTGTGTCCTCAGCATTTTTAAAAAAAAAATGTTTCTGGGTCATCACAAGAAAAAAAACAAACAAAAAAAACCATTGGTGCCAGTGTCCTTTCAGCATGCCCTTGCCCCTTCACACTGTACAGCTCCTGCTTTCACTCCTGTAGCGCCTACCCAACCTGTGATAATAATGACGAACATCATTTATGCAAATGTAATTAGGCCAAGAAACATGATAGTGGAGTGCAGGGCGCCAATGGAAATTTATCATTGAACACTCAGGCTCTAAACATTCAATTAAAATATTGAATTTCACCGGATTTAATCTAAACGTAATAAATTAAGCAGTGGATGAAGGGTTTGAAGTAGAGCAGGCTGACGTTTGGCTGTCACTATCACACTTGGAGATGGTCATTGATTCCGCAACAAGTCTCCGAGATGCAGACGAGTAGACGGGGAGCCGGGAGAGATGATGATGTCTGCTCCTTATCTCCGGATCTGGGTCTGAGTTTCACCTGCTTGGAGAGGTGACATTGCGGTATTCAGCTAAGACAAAACTAGTGCAACACCAAAAAGAATTCAGTTAATGTGCAATTACATATTTAGTGCTACTGTCACAAGGTTTAAGAGGTTTTCCTAACAAGCTACTAAAGCTGTTTTCTGAACACTGTGATGGTTGGTTTGTAACTGTTAAGTGGGAAAAACAGGTACAGCATTGGGGAGGACACAGACATGCTGTGGGTGGATTTCTGCTTCATGAGAGAGCAGGAGTTGCAGGAGAGTTGTTGTAGAGGCATAAATAAATATATTGTAGTATAATAGTTCAACCTAAACAGGAAGCCAAAACCATTTTCATCTGCAAGACAGAGTAATGTTATGTTAGGTATACAACACTGCGATATTATCATCTTATGAGACTGATATGGCGAGCGTGGAGCAACATCAGCACCTGTTTTATATTGTGCCTCCGGCCACCTCAAATATTCACCCTCCTTTTAGCTCCGTTTTGGTCTCCACTAACTCCTGAAGGAAGTATCTGGCTCTTTTTGCTGCTACACAAAGTTGATAAGAGTGGCGCGAGTGAACCAAAGCCAGAAAGAAAAAATGAGCTGAAGGAACTACGAGTGACACTCTTCACATTTACAAAATATTGATCAGTGCAGCTTTAAGTTTTCCGTAGAAAGATTCTGCGTATGTCTGCCAACGTCTCTTTGCACTCTGCTGCTCCTCACGTGAAGCACCTTGATAACAACAGATGTGCGGTACATCAAAACAACTGAAAGGGCTTGACAGAGGTGAGAGTGGTGAGATTTGTATACTGTTAAGAATTCCCAAACAGTATCCTTGTTTTCATCTAATTGGCTTTTTTTTCCGGGGGGGGGGGGGGGGGGTCGTGGTGGTTGTAAAAACATGAGACGTGTTACTTGTGGATGTGTTTCCAAGGTGATAAACTTTTCACTCTGAAGGTGAGGAGAGGTTGGGAAACACATCGGCTCACACTGCTTTGTGTAAAACGGAAATAAGAAATATTTGAAAAATATAACTTTGCCAGAGTATGCGCTGGTCGGACGGATTCATTCCTGCATAAAAAATAAAAAATATATTGTATACAATTTACATTTATAGACGTGCGATGTAAAGTGAGGTGAAGCAGCTGAATGCCCTCATCTGTGTCTGCTTAATGTGGCGTGAGTGCTTCTTGAGAGCTGATCCCCACTCAGAGACAAAAGCTGCAATTTCAGCCTCGGCTCGTACAAACAAACTTACAAGCTGTGTGAATACAGATCCAAAGAACCGCTGCACTCTTGAGAGCCGTGCTCCTCTCCGTGCTTGCTGTGAGACGGCGTCAGAGTTTGCATCTTGTAATGCGTTCTGCTCCATTCGTGTTTACATACTGAGGACACGGCCGCCTGCCCGCCTCGGCTTCATGGTAATGAGCCGCCATTGTCCCAGTTCTCTTAATATCACATTAGAATTTCATCTCAAGGGGGGGAGTCACTGCGAGTGTGAGAACTTTGTATGTTTAATGAATAAGACTGGGGATGAGAGTGTCTTAATGGTTGCATTAATGCTCTTTTTTTTGTCCCCTGTCCCTCTGCACATATTGTGCATAATATCAAACGTGACCTGATTCCTCCTGCATTTCCATAACGCCCCTCTGGATCTTAGTGGTATTTTGTCACATTTTGTGCTGCATCTAAAAGCAGAGGGCATCATGTATGAATCATTGCTACAGAGAATTTGGGGGATACAATGCTGAGATGTCCTTCGAAGATGCTTTTAACGCAGACTTAATAAGCATACTGCTTTAGAAGGTGTAAGTCATTTAAATACATTTTAGATGTTGTCCACAGGTAAAACTTGTTGATTTCCATCCAAAAAACATTTTGTGATTTTAAAATGATGATGATAATAATAATGACTGTAAGGATAATGTTATCCAGTGTAATGTTTGTTACTGCTTGTTTGAATACACTCCATGGCCAAACAAACACAGGCATGATTTTGGAATCTGGCTGCGGGGAATTTGCTGCCATTTAGCCACAAGAGAGTTAGTGAGGTCGGCCACCGATGTTGGGTGATAAGATGTGGTTCACGGTCTGTGTTCCACTTCATTCAAATGGTGTTGAATGACGGTGAGATCGGGACTCTGTGTGAGTCAGTCAACTTCTTCTGCACCAAATTAAGAAAGCTTTTCACCAGAGAGGCTTTAACTTTGTTTAACTCTCGTCTAAAATCTTGTATAGGTTGCATTAAGTGAAAATATGTGCACAGGGTGTCGACACATCTAGTACTTTTGGCCTTGAATAGACTTTTGTAACACTGTCATGCTAGCAAGGAGTAACAAAGCCTGGACGTGTTGTTAGCGGTGTAGCTGGATATCTACTGTGTGTACTATGACCACTTGAACCAGTGCTTTTTAAGTTTAATCCATTATTAACTTTAATGTGGAACTTACTGTGCCTTGGATCCATCCATCCGACACCAAACACCGACACCAGCCACCGATATCCCGCCATGATTTATTCATCTCTAATTCGCTGCTTTTCATTCAAATTCATGAAACTATAGACCGGAATAGACATAACTCATCCCTGCAACTAGGCCAAAGTTTAGTCTGGGATACCGAGGTTGATCCACCTCTCTGTATTCGATAGTCCCACAATCCATTATTAACTAAAGATCAAGTTTTAAAGCAGGGCTGTTGTGCAGTTTTAGAGAGCCAGGAGACACAAAGATTTCTCTAACAAGTTTTACCAGCACAAAGTCAGTAATCCCGGGTTTAGGTTTCCTCAGATTAAGCATGGTGCTCTTTACAATGTGCTTTATCTTTTCCAGCCATGAAACCAAAATACAACTGATTTGCAACAGCAAATATGTTTTTGGAAGAAACATAATTCTGACCAGATTACAATTTCTATCAACAGAATAAGGAACTGTTGCTTTTTCAGCACAATATCCACTTTTAGTACGTCATTGTTAAACTTTTTTACAGTTATGTTTAACACTTAAAGTTAGGAAAAGATCATCTGGTTTAATATAGAAAAAGTTGACAGTGACTTCAGACACATTGTGTTTATTTAAACTCAAACAAACCACAATCTTTCCATAACCTTAACCAAAGTGCTTTTATTACTTGAACCATTGCTTTTTGGTAAATTTCTTAGTCTATCCCCTTCAGAATTTTATAGCTGTCTGCAGAGGGATTAAAATGTCAGGTGTCCCCAATCTTCAGGCTTCTATCTTAAACTCTGTCCAGACCCTTAAACCTCATGCATTGGCTGCTCGTCCGGCCTTTTGACATCTGGCAGCAATGATTATATCTGATGTCAGAAATCGACCCCCAACAATAAAAGAATTACTCATCATTCATTGGAATCGGCTCACAATATGGCAGAACCTTTTGCTCCTCTATCACTTTTTAAGGACCACTACTATATTTATTTATAGCGTGTACCACTCTCTTCCTTGTTTGATGCTCAAATATCTGCCTGTGCACTCATTTTCTCAGAAAGAACTTTTTCTGCTCTTAGCTTTGTTTATGTGTGATGCTGAATCCGTTTCCTTTCACTCACTTATTTTCTGACATTTGGTTCCTCTGCTGGTTTGTAATACGCAGTTTTCTGTCATATCAACTTGATGAATAATTGATCACCTAAAAACAAAAGATTAAAGAAACACAAATAGAGTCAAACGATATGTTAGGAGGGAATTTTTGTTGATTAGTATTGACAAAATGGATGTTGCATAAAGCTGTTAATTCATACTGAATACCTAAATGGCAAACCATGTGCATGAGCATATCCTGCTAGAGAAATGAAGTATTTTAATTGCCAAAATCTTGCAGTATCTAATACCCTTGCAGCTGTTTTCCAGGACCAGACTTTATGACTCACTATATAAATATTTTATCTGCACCATAAATATAGCTCCAGTCTGTGATGTTAGCTTTGGTCAAGTGCTTATTTTGGATCATCAAGAGAGCTACAGAGACTGAATTGGTTTTGGCTCATCTATCTTTTTCACTTTTCACCTCTCGGTTTCTGTTACTTTTCCGCAGCTGGTGTGAGGCTTCTGATACAACCCATTTTTATTGGCAACGCAGGAAGGAAACACTAATATAGCAACGAGCAACAATGGGAAACAGATCATTTAAAAAAAAAAAAGTATTAATATGTGTTCTCAGCACAAGATGTTGCTATGTCATTAGATGTGTAATTCTGGGCAGCTTCTTACTGTCTGGATGTGCTGTATGGACATATTTTGCTGTTTAAGTCATGTTCAATTGTGCAAATCTTAGAGGCGTTCTAACGTATCTGGTCCTCAGGCTTCAGTGTTGATGAATGATTTGTAAGACTCTTTTTCATAGTGTGTACTTTGGATGACCAAAACTTGCAGAGGTTTGATTATTAGGTTTTTATTTTTATTATTTTTTTTGGCAATTTTGGACCCTCTCCATTACGTAGTTTCCTCCAGTGTGCGTTTGTCCTTTGCTGCTGTTGTTACTGTACATGCCTCTACTTAAACCTGAGACATTCACTAATTACCTGGGCTTCTAATAATGAATGTCCTAATGTTTTATTTACCTGACGAGACTTTAATCAGCTCCCTGATTTCCTCTGTTGTTCCGCACTTACCTTGAAACATAGCCTGTGTATATCCTCTTATCTGACGCTGCCCACTGTGCTCGCCAGCCGGCTGCCAACAGGAGAGCTGGAGGTGGCAGACAGTGTTGGGGGGCGGTGGTGTTTGTCTGTGTTTGTGCGAGTGTGTGGATGGAAGCATTTTTGGACGGTGCCTTTTGTGCAATACTCATTTATACATGCATGTCTTTGTGTGTTTGTGTGTGCGAGTGTTAACGTGTGTGACAGGTGCCAACTCCTATGTCAGGGGTGAGGTCGCACCCTCCCTCTTCAGCTTAGGTGTCTGCAGAGGTTTGTATCCACTCAGCAAGTGACAGGGTGAACACCTTTTACCCCTCCACACACACACACACACACACACACACACACACACACACCCAGCCCCCTAGATATCATTAGCCTTTACACTAACAGCAGGCCTCTAAGACAACTTGGGAAAATGAGGAGGGTCATGCGCAATTCTTGAGCACATGTTTTTAGCAATGCATGCAAATGTGAGCGTTGTGCATTTGCTGCTGGGATATCAGTAATGTCACTGAGGTCTAAACGCCAACCGAGGTGATGCCGATTGGAAAAGATGTTTACAGAGTGATGCGTTTAGGTGGTGTCTGTCAGCTGCTCTGGAATGAATGTGTCGCCACTTTAATTAATCAGCATTCATAATATCTGAGGATGCAGTCACACCTTCAGTTTGTTTTTGGGTCTGAGCTACTTTATAGCAGAGAAGTTTTGTTTCGCTTCACTCTAGTTTTATCAGAACAAATCTTGCAAACAGCAAAAGTGATTTGAACTCAGATGTAAAAAAGAGGTAAACTTGAGTGTGTCTTTGCTTTAAAAAGTCGCGCTCAGTGATTGAATCTCGTTGGTATCAAGGGCCACAACAAATGCAACCAAGAAATAAAAATCCAAGGTACTTTTTGTCAGTGGACTTCTGTGACCTCGTCAGCCGTTTACGCCAGTTCAGAAAGCATGAAGAAATGTGAGGAGCTGCTGGCTGGGAGATAGTTAAATCCACATCAATAAAACTGTGAAGCCTTATGTGGCTCTCGGCACAGTTCACTGGGAAGAGAACAACAGTATCATAATGTATTCTGGTACAGTTAAATTTCTTGAATCACATTATTCACTTGTGCTCCAACAACGCTTAGGATGCGTGATGTGATCCCGCGCTCAATATCAACATCTCAGTGTCTGGTTCTCTCATAACCAACCCTGTTTCTCTTCTAATGTCCCCAAAAAAAGTGCTAGAATAATACCTAGGCATTTTTCTTTTACTCATCTGTTGTGATCTACTCTTACACACATCCCAGTTGTAACACCTTCTCGCTTTTCTTTAATATAAACTCAGCGGTAGCTTCACTGAGCAGTGATGTGTGTAAAAGCCAAACAAAACACTGAATTTGGCCATAACCTTCAAAGTGACACAGAAATCACGCTCCGTACAGAGTATGACATCTGATTTACACTAAAAGTTGTCATTTACATTATAAACAGTCGGAGAGAGGGAAGTCTTTTTGAATTAGTTCCCATCAAAGTCCATATGTGCATATTGCTGCTGCATCTTTCGTGACCTAATATGGGCATGAGGTGCTGGCACTGCAAACTGTCGGTTCAGATATCTTGATTTAGGTCTCATTCAGTTTAAGCTTTTATACACACACTGATACCCAGTGTAGCCATGCTGACATGAATAAGCCACTCAACAGTAACACTGCAGACAGAGCTCTTCTCCGGCAATAAAGTTTGCAGCATTTGACTGCTGCTGTGAATAATAGCTACTTATAAGGGTGATGTTCAGGTGTTTGGTTGACATCAGATTCTATGTATAAAGTTGTGTATGCGAGTTTGCAAGTTTTAAAGCCACCGTTGAAAAGACATCATGAGATGTCTGTATTATACTGTGCGTATTTGTAGGCAGTGAATCCACATTTTCCAACCTCTGACACGAAGTTTTGTTCCTCTCGATGTCACAACTTTCAAAAAATATTCTTGTACACTACAGTTTCTGGTCACAGTTTCGTCCACAGAACCAAAATTCTGTGAATTGAAACGCAACCAGAAATCTCGGGTTCAAAAAGGAAGCAAGCAACAAAGCAGTATGATTTATGTTTGTCGTTTGACTTGATTTTATTAGATTTTATTGGCTCTGTTTGCAAGCAAGTAGAGCCAGTTGTGATTGTGGAAATGCTGGGAGTTGTGCCACAATTTTCCCATGAAAATGACATGGTACCTTTTTAAATAGATCATTCTGTTGCACTTATGTTTAACTGGTGGATTATACAGAGAAGTACGGAACCGATTTTCACCAAACTTGATGGAGGGATGGGGCATGGGCCAGGGAATAACCCGTTACATTTTGGTGCTGATCCTGGAATTGTTTTTATCACTTTCCTTAACATTGTGAGATAAGGTATTTTTCAGAGTGCGCTCTACTGAGTGCCATTTTACTTTCAACTGTTCAATAAAGTAGATGTAGAAACGACCTGGAAAAAATCTAAACTCGTCATTTGGAAACAGGTGTCTTGGCATTCTGGTGCTGCCTGTCTCTCTCTCCATCTCCGCACATCTTTCCAACATTCAAACATCACATTCACACAACAGCTTGTTTGTCTTGGTGCATGCAGAGATTACAGCTCAAACCATGCCGTCACTTTCTGATCTGTCGTCACTTAAAAAAGCCGTGGCTAACTCTCCCGGTTCTTGAGATGCAGTGGAAATGCAAACTCTGGGGTTTAGTTGCTGAAATTAGTTTCTGGGATTTTCAGTTTCCATTAGAAGGACTTTACATCAGAAGACAGAGTCTGATCACCAGGATGTATCTATTATTTTCTGTAAATGTCATGCACATGTATGCAGGTGTGTATTTAACATTTAGCTTTAAACAATTTATATTTGTCCATTGACCTGATATTACTTAATGGTGTGTGTGTATGAGTGTGTGTGTGTGTGTGTGTGTGTGTGTTGTGTGTGTGTGTGTGTGTGTGTGTGTGTGTGTGCGCATGTGGGAAACAAAAAGAGAGTGATTTAATTTTAAATATTTATACTGGGTACAAATGGTGCATAATATCCATTTTACAAATAATAACAGGTGGCTAAAATGGTTTTCAGCCTGCTCTCCAACCGCAAGATTTTTTTGTAAAAAATTTTTTTCAAATTCCCTTTCACTGTCACTGTTCGACCCTACAGTATTTATTTACACTGTCTTTCTCTCACACATTCCTTCCCAGTGAGCCAGGCCTTGGGCTGCCAGCGGAGGACGTGAAGTCAAGCCAGGGAGCCAAGGCCACTGTCAGCTCTCAGTGTTTAGAATAACCCAGTAAAACCTCCTGGGAACCCGGGCTGGGATCGGACCAGCGTTGGCAACGGGAATGACTGAGAGGTAAGACGGTAGATGAAAGAGAAGAAGTCGAAGGAGTAACTGAACCTAAGTTGAATATGTGGAGGAGGAAAGGAACCGTGACAATCAGAAAACTATAAGGGTTTGATATCTACTCAAATTCAGATATCCCACTCTTTCACACGCTTCTCTTAACGTCCCTGCAGTTCGTAATTCATTTTCTTGGTTTCCATAGTGAGCCGATTTGTTTTACTGTTTCAGTACCTTCTTTAAACTCCTCTAATATTCTCTAAACCTTCATTAGTCTTTTTACTTCATAAAATTAGAAGTTCGTAGTTTTATATTTGAATATAAATCAAGTCAGAATCCTGTGGCATTTTTACGTTACGTTGCATTAATCCACCGTCCATCAGGCTGTGATTATTGATGAAGAAGTTAGTCAAACACTCTGTATTATTTCATAACATGTACACCTGATTCCTCAGACTTTGACTCATTGTCGTGACTGTAACCACACATTAGTCAGCTGGATTTAAAACTTATTTATACAGTGTCTGGAGATGATTTTGTGTTTTGACAGGACACAGGATTCACTCTTTGAAAATAGCACAAAAAGTAAAACATGAAAGGAATTTCAGTTTCTCCAAAAACATAATTAAAATTTGTTGTTTTTTTGTGCAGGATAATGGCACATGAAAGCTTCATGTCACATGTTGCCACTTTTCAACCTACTAGACAAAAGCCAGTCTGGAGTTTCCCTCCATTTGGTGACCTATTTATGTCATGTGCCACTGTGATGATTACAACACCCTCGGAGTTATATACCACTTTGTGCAGCAATTCACAGTTTAATGCGTACTGTATATCTTCAGCTAATATCACACAATATCACAATATTTCCACACAGAGTAATGTGCACGGATGGACTAAACAGGGAGTTGTTTAGTTTATTTTGAAACTTTCTTCTCCAAATCCAACCCAACTTTTAGCTTTTCCAATATGTATAAAATCCCATCAATAGTTTCCCCTTGTCACAGGAATAAAACTTGAGTGGAATCAAAATGTTCAAAAGCAGTAAATTGGCTGTCACTGTGTTATCCAGCTGCCTATGCAAATACAGTATACAGGCCCTCCTTATCTCAGATCTCTCTCTCGCTCTTTCTTTTCGTTCATTATTCTCAGGCTCGCTTGCCCCTCCTCAGGGCCCCTGTGACAGTGTGTGCCTTTGACACGTGTGGAGGAAGGACGCACTATCAGTTTTTCTAATTACTTATTGGTCATGATCAATTAGCAACATTTTAAGGCACTTCGGTAACCTTGTATAAATACACTGGTGGAGTTCAACAGCCATCATGGTTGACAATTAAATTGGTCTGTCACTGCTGGGCCCTTCATTAATCTCAACTTGTCATTCTTGTTTATGCTGGTTATAATGGCTATGTGGGTGTGTTAGAGGAGCTTGCTCGAGTGTGTTTGTGTGTGTGTGTGTGTGTGTGTGTGTGTGTGTGTGTGTGTGTGTGTGTGTGTGTCAAATCAGATCTGAGATGTGTGAGAGGTTGGAAGTTGTGTGTACATATGTGTCATATGCGCATATGTGTTTATTTGCATGAATCCGTACGTGTACATGTGCAGGAAGTGTATATTTTCTGTGTGCGCGCGTGGACGTTTGGTATGTGGAAATCTTTTTAATCGCAACTGTCATGTTGAAGCCAGTTGGCACCCTGAAGCAATTACCTCATGTGTCCTTGAGTATTTTTTAAATTGCTCGGCGATGTTTAGAGCCTCTCCAAATGACTTTCATAATCG
The DNA here is from genome assembly GCF_021018895.1 of Seriola aureovittata. Classification (NCBI taxonomy): domain Eukaryota; kingdom Metazoa; phylum Chordata; class Actinopteri; order Carangiformes; family Carangidae; genus Seriola; species Seriola aureovittata. Next base: position 21,043,897 of record NC_079377.1, read on the forward strand.
TGCAGTAACGTGGCCATTTACACCATGTGAGAAAATTCCTACTCACTTAAATCCGCCTTTACATCGATTGAATGAGACAGAAAAGCGTTTGTATGTTGCATTTATTTTCACATCCTTAATCCTCTCTGTTTCCCCTCAGATTTTCCTGAGTGTATAATTACCTCAGTATACGAATTTAAGCTTTTTAAGTTGCAGCATAACTATTTAAATAGTTATATTGTTGGTAATTTTATTGGCATTTTGGTTAACGGAGTACTCATGCGATCTCTTACGTGATGTAACCACTGGGAAATAAGACACACACACACACACTCACACACACACACACACACACACACACACACACACTGTTGGGACACAATAGTTAGAGCCACATACACACACAAACACACTCTTTTGCTGCTGACCTTTCACCCTCCTCACTATCTTCTGACCCTCGTGGCGTGACCTCCCTCTTTGCAACAGGGTGGTTTGGCATTGGTCACATATCTCCGACCCCCTCACCCAAACCCCTCTGTCATTGTTTCTGACTGAAGACGAACAAAGGAGCGTGTGGGCGCTTGTGGACACAGGCTCTCCCTGGTTGGTATTTACATATGAATGTCAGCACCTATTTTGTAACTTGTTACCTATATGCAGCTTTCAACAGTGATATGATGAGTGTGTAGGTTCATAAATGTGTGCATTGGTGTGTGTGTGTGTGTGCGTGTATGTCAGCGGGTGATGAAATTTTTTTTGTCATTAACTTACATTGAAATGGTTCAGTGTGTTTTTTGGGTTTATTTAGATTTACATTCAGTAAATTTAAATTATTGAGAATTAAAAGGCCCATTTTTTTACTCATTAACTTAATCTTCTTTCTGTCTCGTGGATCCACTGATGTTTTTGAAGCAGAAAAGATGTGGCTACTGCAGCAAACAAATTTATGACCTCTTTATGGCACAAATGGTCCTAAAACTGACAGATTTCTACTTTATTATGTTTGTATAATCAGTCGTGTTTAATAACTGCTGAAGCAATATTTTAAAATTAGTTTTGAAGTCATTATCTCCTATTAACCAGGACAGTTAGTTAATTTATTCAGTTAAATGTAACAATACAAACATATAATATGTATGTACCATAAGATAACTTACAATACAATTCTGTTAATGAATAATGAATAACAATAGTTGCCAAAGAAAACCCAAACAGTGGCAAATACATGGGAAAATAATTTTATAACAATAAATAATTTGATCAATAAAGAAATACAAATTCTGAATTGTTTTTGTGAAATTTAAAGTATATGTAGTTATGAATAAAATAAACAGACAATTAAATAGATGGCAACACAGTCATTAATTTTTAGTCCTTTGTTCTTAATTGCTGCCAAGAACAGACCAGCAATTGAGGAGGAGGGAGGAGGGTCACGCTAATACGGACAGACTTGTCACAACTGCGGGTGACTGGCATGTGCACCCAGAGGACAGAGACACTCCTCGCTAATTATGAACCCCTCATATGAAGTGTTGTGGCTGTGTGTGAGTTTATGTAAATGTGTCTGTGTATCTAGTGTGTATCTGTGTGTGTGTGTGTCTATGATATCCATTGTCACTCCGGCAGTAGTGTTTGCTTTGTTTGTAGTTTTTCTAGTTCTTCACTACATTGTGTGACTTAATGATACCCAAGGCACTTTTTTTTTACCATTAGTCTCAGAGGTGAACCTTTTCTTGCGTCACATGTAAATCCCACTTCCTTTTGGCAGTCCTAATTTTGGTCTGCTCTGTATGTCTGATGACAAACGGGACATTCAAGGCAAGGTGCGGTCCTGATGTGCAGACTCTGTAAACCTCTCTTGTCTGGTGAGCTCTTACCATGCCTAATAATAATCATTTTACTGTGTAACTCAAAGCATTTGACTGATAAAACTTGTTGTGGTCATAGACCACGATCTGGGAGGAGATTCTACCTAGGAGGCTAAATTCAGGGCAAAAAAATTATCTTATTTTATAAGCCTGTAGAATCTGAGGGACTTGCAGCAAAAGCTATCGCTCACTATAGATGTTTTACATAGATGCAATTAAACTCCACTATGGACTGTGAAAATAATTCAACATGACATTAAACATTTCACGAGTTATATACGGGAACGTAGGAAAGCTGCTCCACTAAACATCACAACCACATTTCCAAGAGCTTAATTGTGAATCTCTAAATTACTGAGATTATTAAACTAATGACACTGAAAAACTGTCCACAAAAACATCCACCAAACCTAAATAGATGTTTGTATTCTCTACACTGTATGCATTTATGCCATGTTCTCTGTATGTGTGTGCTGTCATTCCCCCGTCCCAACTGCAGACGGACCTTTGTCAGGGTTGCTGGCTGGTAATTGGAGGGAGGCGGCTGTGATTAAAATTCATATTTTACACACACCCCCCATCACATCTGCATAACCTCGGGACAGACCTGCAGCTCTGTGTCTGGGACCAGGCTGGTGGTGTTTCTGCGTTTGTGAATGGTGGGATGCATGAACACTAGTCACACATCAGTGGATGTATGGACACACGTAAACACTCATGCATATACACAACCGCTAATAACACACACACACACAGTCACCCTGTGCCTCCCTCCTCTCCCCTTGTTCCAGCTGAGTAAGACCAGGCCCGCGTCATTTCACCTCAGGGTGCCTGCCAGGGTCAGAGGTCATGTGTAATGGCCCAGTGCATCTCCCAGCACAGTAAGCCTACTCCAAGAGCTGACACACTCCGCTGCTCCCTTCCCCACCTCCCAGCCCTTTTATCAAAGCCTATACAAAGACAAGGAGCGTGCGTGTGTGTGTGTGTGTGTGTGTGAGTGAGTGAAAGTCGGTCAAAGATCGCACTCAGAGTTTGAAGTTGCTGAGCCACAAGGTGAGAAAGAGCTCTGACCGACCTGGTGCCCACTGCTGAGTCTTCACTGTCGTTCCAAACCGCGGCCGACATTCAGTTCGTCGGCTTCGTTCATTTAAAGTTGCACTCGGCTCAACTGGCAATACTTCTGACAAAATATCTGTCACTCTGAAACAGGACGGGCTCAAAGCACCGACTTCCGGATGAAAATCAGATTTCGTCCTTATTCATGTGCGTGGCCTAATCAGTCAAGGGTTTAGGAAATTGTCCTGTTTTTTTTTCCACCTTATCAACAAAGACATGTTTAGTCATGTTCCATTGCACTCACAAGTGTTATATCTAAATATCAAAAAACACCCGTAATGCAGTTCAACCCCTTTTCCTTAATAAACAAGGATTGTTTAGGAAAGACTGTCTGGTCAGCTTAATGTCCCATAAAGTGTGTTTACGTACACTTTAATAATGTGATTGTAACAAGAGAAAGGTAAACACCTAAACTGAGTTACGTTCTGACTTGAGGCCATGATTGGAATGAGCATTACTTCACTTTCAGAGCCGGGTCACTTGTCAAATGAAGTTGAATCATAAAACAACCTATAAACAGTGGAGTCATTCAACTTGGCAAATCTCTACACAGTGAAAGTTGTGTTTGCAAAGAAAGAAAGAAAAAAAAATATATATATACTTTCTCCAAGCTTCTCCTCTCTATCTCTCCCATCTAAACCTCCGTGATCAGTAGATCAGTGGCAGTGACGCGCAGGCTGCTTCACAAGCTCATCATGAGATCAGACATGTGAAAGATTTCACCGAGGGGATACACATGATGGTAAACTTGACCTAGTTTGATTTGCGTCCGGGCTGAGTCCGGTTGTCACATTTGCATTTCATGTGCATCAAGATTTTTTTTTAGGAATTTCACATGTTTATGAGACTGACGGTGAGCGAACAGATATGGGGGTAGGTGTCATGTTTAAAGCAGGATACAAACACTGGCTTCCAATATGTGTTTCTACAGCAGAGACAGGACAAATTACCCATTCTAGCCATAAAGATCATGCAGTATACTTTGTGTTATTTGCATTTGGTTAGTAATTTATTACTGTGTGTTCCTTTTTATGTGAATGTGTGTGTTATTACGCTGCGGTTGATGGTGACAGTTAAAGTAGCAGGGGAAACTGTCGCTGTTGAGATAGAGAGGGAATGAATAATGAGCCTTAAGCTTATGAATTATGGTTTGATACGACATTGGTTTAGCTTCCTCTTAAGTTTTACACAAGGTCATGTCAGTGTTATTTTACACAGATGACAATCTCAGAAATGGACCTCTGTGGTTGAGATACTGGAAAAAAAATAGATGCAAAATTTATTGTGTTGTGAGCATGAATCATAAGCATGTTTTCTTTATCTGGTATATATTTGTTGGTTCATCAAATTTTGGTTTAAAAGAAAAAAGAACCTAAACTGAGATTATTATTATTTCATTTTGATTACTGCCCGTATACAAAAGAGTGCATGAGAGAAATTGTATTTAACTGTTTATATAAATGAAGATCAATTATGAATGTAATGAGGAAGTGTCACTTGATTCCAGACAATGACGCCAAAACAACACTGTCCACTACCGTCTCCTTTACACTTCCAGTCAGGTTTCTCTCACACGTGATGACTTTGTGTAACTCCCCCTCTCCGTCTAATTCTCACCTCTCCTAACTGTTTCCTCTCTTCACCTGTGCTCAGTTCATAAGTGGCAGCCTTGCTAATTGTGTCACTAGTATGGGAACTCATGAATGTAGCTGAAACTTGTAACAACAGACCAGTAGGTGAGACCCACACTGAATCAGGAGAGCTGTCTTGTGGGAAAAAAAACAAAAAAACAACCCAATTATAATTTATAGGACAATGAAAACTGTTGTTTTTTATTCAGGATTTCATTTTACTTCCCTGAAATACACCTTTAGTTCACTTATTGATACATTAAATGAACTTCACTACATTTAGCTCAGTTGCTGTCGGGCTTTTAGCTCTTTCAGTTATTTTGTCATCTGCAGTTTTGCTGAGTGTTTGTAGCTAATGATTATAGGTAATGGATCCCTTATTTTAAGGGGTGTGCACACTAATGTTTACTTAGGGCTTCTTATTTTTATTGTGGGAAAATTGGATAAATCATTTGATAATGCAAAATCCAGGTGAAAATCAGATTTTTTTTTTAAATATAGTACAATTAGTAATTTTACTTAATGCAAGCCTCACGAGTTACTGACAATTTCTCTATGCTTTTTTCGTTTGCTCTTTATTATTAGAAGCACATCGAGCTATTCTCACTACAAGAGGACCTTTACTGAACACCTTTACTGTAAACTGGTTTTAACAACTGGTCTAAGTGTCTGCTGGGATCGGCTCCAGCTACCAGCGACCCGAAACGTAAGCGGGTACAGATGGCGAATGGATGGATGGATTTAACAGTGTCCTCCTTCAGTGTATGGGAAGATAATATCACCTATCATAGAGTTATTACTGCTTAATTGAAAACAAATTAATAGACGAAGCTGTACTGGCCGTTGGAAGAAGCGGTTATGGTTTCAGTTTTTATTATATTTGGTTTTACTGGAGAGGTTTAACATCACATTCTTCTCCACAGGCGTTTTCCCCATTACAGCTCAAAGGGAAACAGTTGAAATGGCTTGAAAATGGCTAAAATTAAACATATTCACTTTTGTTACATTTAACACACATGGCGTTTTCAGTGTATTTTGTAGACGCAGGAGTAGTAGTAGTAGAGGAGACCAGAGTTGTACAGTGGTCACTTTTACGAAACTCGATCAATATAGCTTTTTCTTGAATCTGATTCCCGGTTTTTTGAAAGAATATCAAAATGTTTCTTTCATTAAAAACTCTTAGTATAGTCTCATGGCGTGTTTTGATTTTTCTGCTGTCATTATGGTGACACATTTCGAGAGTACTGCATTTCCCAAAAACCCCCCTGGTTGGTTTCAGTAATGGGAGTCGGCGCAGAGACAGGCAGACAAACAGTCTGTGTAGGCCTCACATGCTTAAGACTGGGGATTAGCGTGTGTGCGTGTGTGAGTGTGTGTGAGGTAGCTAGCTAGCTAAGTGATGCAGTGATGTCATATTCCTTGTGTTTTCACATGGGAACCTGATAGCTCTGAACAATCCAAGGCGAGCAATTTTTGGCTCAAGCGCACTTGACATAACAGAGAGATAATTGTAGACTTTGTGTCCATGGACCCTCCAGAGATCCAGAGGATCAAACCCTCTAGGATTTCGGACACTTTGATGACGCGTTAATGCCTGGAAAAACATTTACCGCCTCAGAGATCACAGATGGAATGATGTAAATGTAATGCGGTTCAAGTTAACTGCCCCCTGATATCAGGAGATGATGTAAAGTTTAGTTAGCTAGTTCACTCTTCCGATGATATTTTGTCTTAACTGTTGCCAGGGTGTTGAATATGAAATACATTCATATTGTATTCCACTTTCACACCTTTGATCCACAGAGTCGCCATTATATATGACATAATGAATGATATTGTTTTGTGTAATTTAGTAATGGGAACTCCAGTGTATAGTGACTAATTCCGGTGAGGTCAGTAGAACTCAGTCATTATCATTAAATGCTGGACGACTGGGATCTTCAGCTGATTTTTCTGGACAGGAGTTGACATTAATGTAACCGTAATAGCAGATCATATTGACCTTGCTCCAGCAATGAAGATTTATTTACCTTTTTATATACATTGGTGAAATTTGTCGGAGCACACACGTTATTTTTTTCAGCATTTGCACATGTTCACACCCGACAGCTGGCCGGCTCTGTACATTTGTGCGTTCCACGAAAACAGGCAAAGCTACATGTCAGACTGTATGAAGCGTCCAAGACACAAAACTGTGGCTCACCTGGTAGAATGCATACCATAAAAAACTTAGTGCTAACCACAGCGGCCCGGTTTCAAGTCCAACCTGAGGCCCTTTTCTGCATGACGTTACTGTCTCTCGCTCACTGTGATGATCAGAACAAATAACACAATGTGTGTAACTTGCTCTTTGTTGCACTGAAACCTGCCAAACCTATTCAATAAATCTTTATTTGATGATGATTATGACAAAACATTCTTAACCTCCTCATGTTTCTGCATTTTGCACTTGACATGCAGGAGAAAATAAGCGGCAGCTTCTCTGACTTTTACAAGAAGGATTAAAAAGAATTTTTAAGGATGCCGGTTGCCTTGAAGCGAAGCAGAAATACCTTCTGGATTGTAAAACATCTTTGAAAAAGGTGAGAATGAGAGATGCGTCATTTTAAAGTTATGTTTAAGACTTAACAGTTATTTTTATATTGCTTGACACCTGGTGTTAATGACAAGCTTTGACAAGCAAGTTACTTTTACTTTAGGACTTTCCATAAACATGATCATCAGTATTCAGCCTCCGGGTGTATTTGTTGTCTTTAGTGGAAATGCCTTGTCAATTTATTTGATCTATGTTTTCAATCACAACATGTCTGAATACATATAATGGCAAAGATCACTGCGGATACATTTAGAAATTACGAAGACAGAATTTATCTTGGTGACAGTAAAAGCAACTTGATTTTAAAGTACTGATAGCACAAAGACGGCGAGACGTTAAACACAACGCCAAGGCATAAATCAAAATGTATTATGGATATTTCCAATAATGACTTAGCCAAAGAAGTGATGAAAATCAGCACAACTGCAGTCCAGCTGTAGAGCTGTCTTCCTGCATTATCAAAAACTCTCTAAACAGATTCATCCCGGAATTCAGCTCTTTTCCTCCATCACACTGACGTGTTTATGAGCTGTGGCGTGCTTATTAGTCCTGTTGGACTGTGTTCTGATTATGCAGCTTACGATGAAGATGTATCCTTGAGTTATTTTAATTTATTGCTTGGAGTCTCGACATGTTAAAAACACCAGCAGTACCAAATGTAGCGCTAGCAATGGTAATGCTATAAATAGAAGACGTAACATCAACTGTTTATGGTATAAGTAGGTATTGTGGTGGTGTAAGTCGTAGCATTTGTTGATGATATTTGAATATACAGTAGTGATGCTATTTCTTATGGCAGTTTTCTCTTAAAGCGTTGGAAACATTAAAAAGTCCATTCTTGAGTTTAGGATGAATGTGTAGCCTATGACGAAGTAATCTCAACTCAAAGTCCACTTACTAGCTTTTTTGGAGCTTTCACTCCATATCGGCTTTCACTAGCTACTGAGTTTGAATCAATAATGTGTTTGTTTTAATTGCACTAGCAATAACAATGGTATTTACAGTGTTTGTTGCATTCATAGTGATATTTGAAGTAATAATAGTAAAAAAAAAAATGGCCACTTTTCCCAGGCCTGTTCTGGGAAAAGTGGCCATTAAAAATGCATGCTACAGTTGTAGTCATAGTAATAGTGCACAGTAGGTTACAGTGGTATAACACTGCTTTTTATAGTTCTAAAGTTGTAATGTGCACGTGTGTCTGTGTGTAACAATCGTAGTATTGTGAGTCGTGTTGTAATTATTTTCTCTCGTTCTCTCTGTAAGCTGAATACGTGTGATTATTATTTATTCCAGCAGACGTGTCGTGTCTGTCTCATGTTATCAGTGCCTGTAGGAGTTCAGGCTGTTCACTCTGATTTATGGCTCTGGGGTCTAACAGTGTATATTTACAGTCTCATGACCTGAGAATGACACCCGCTGTGCTGAACAAGGAGGGGAGAGAGGGGCAGGGAGGGTCACGTACTGAAGCACACACACATTAAATGTTTCATCTTGTGCAGTCACACAGAGGAATACGCATGTACTTTGACAACAAAGATGCTTCTGCCCATTTTTGCGTCACTATATTTGGTTTTCGGGTGTTTTAAATGATTTGACTCTTCCTCTCACTTCCCAAACATGGACAACAAGAAAAAATAAGCACATAAGGTGATCACAGTTTATTATCTACTGCGACTAAGTTGAACCTCATTGCTGCTCGAACTAAAAGTATTCAGGGAAATGTCGACTGCAACCTGCTAAAGGACAATTAGATCAAGCAATCCTGCTGAAAAGTGGATGAAACGACAACGCTTCTACACATCAGACACATGACTCCCGCAAAAGTCAGTGAACATCACAGACTGAGTGAAGTGGTGGATAAGAAAATGGCTGAGCGTTAAATAAGGTGACAGCTGCCGTTTACAGATCCCAGCCTCCCGGGGTGATATGCTGGTGGATTGACACCTCAGCTTCAGGCTGTCACAGGCCGGTTTCCAGAGAGGCAAATGGTGCTTGGCAGAAAGTACAGTTCACATGGGTTTGATTAAACCACTGGTGATGGTTTGTACCTTCGCAGTGTTGTGCTAAAAAGGTCGAGGGGCAGTGTGTGTGTGTGATTTACATGTCTGTGTGAAACTCTACCGAGATAAATAGCACGGCCTCATTTGTGGTCTACTCTTTTTTTTTTTTTTTTTTCTATCTCTTCCCACCCTGCTCTCCTCTTTTCACTCTTATTCTAACTCCACTGCCACAACTTCAATCCTCCTCTTTTATCAGTGGCCTCTTTTCTCCTCTTGCTTTAAAGTTTGTTCCTCTCTCTCTCTCTCCCTCTCTTCTGCCTCAACTACAAGTACAACTACGTTTTACTTGCTCCCTTTTTCCTTACTTTAAATGAGTAGTTCAAAATTTTATGAATATTGGCTTTCTTACAAAGAGTGATATCAGAAAGATCATTATCGATCTCATGTCTGTGGGTTAATCAATTAGCTGTAGTCAGGATGTCATTAGCCTGGCTCTGTTTAAAGTTTCAAAGTACACCTGCCAGCGCCGCAACAGCTCATTTATTTACGTGTTGTAATGAAAATATGGTCATTTGTGGTGTTAATGCGAGTTCAGTGCTTGAACTGTTTCTCTGTGAACGACAGTGGACAGCATCCTGAAGTCTGATCGTCACAGTGATGTTACCAGGTTTGCTGCAAACACCAAAAGTTGTCATCACTCATGATTTTTGGTAACCGCTGCACGCCGAGATGCTGCGCAGAATTACACATTTCAAATTGTGGGTTTTGCACTCGTCTGTTAGTTCACAGATTCAACAAATGTGTCAGTTAGTCCGGACTCCAGCTCAGAACAGACGTGCTCTGATCTCACTCACGGAAAGGGAACGAATAAGCCAGTTCTTCCAAAAATGTTGAACTATTCCTTTAACTCTTCTCTGTTTCTCTCTCTGTGTTTGGAGATTCAAGCAATCTGATTGGTCCAGCAGGAATAAATGCTGTGAAGCTCGGTTTGGAGAAGGAGTCGCTGTGTTTTATGAGCCATTAAAGTTTTATTCATCCCTGCACTGAGGCAGCCTTCGGCCACGGGGTCACCATGCTTTAAATAAACTCCCATCATTCCTCTACCCCCTCCTCCCCAATATCTGCCTTGCCACCCCCCACCCCCAAACCCTTCCACCCACAGACTTAATGGACTGTTTATTGTTTGATGTTCAAGTCCGACTTCATCATTTTTTCCCTCTCTCGCTCGCTCTCCGTTTTTCACCCCTCCACTTGTTCGGTGGTGTAGAGGTTTGAGTGATGTGGTCAGTCGGTATGTTTGTACTACATGTGTTGATTCATTGTGTGTGTGTGTGTGTGTGTGTGTGCGCGCGCGCGCCTGTGCGCCTGTGCTTTTCTATACATGCAGTAAGTCTATAAATTCCTTTGGTGTGTCGTGTTTTGTCTTCATCACCCATTCCCTCTGATGGGTGCATACCAAACCTTTAAAGTTATAAGCCTGGTGATATTAGATGTTAGACGCACGTTGTTGTACAAAAAAATGATTGAAAACACGTCAATGAGCCACACCTAGCACTGGTTGACATCTTCTTTTATTGCCATGAAAACGGCCACTGAATGTCCCGCTTCCATAAATACACACCGAATGTGTATTAATGCACAGCTTAAAATAGTCCCTAAGAAATGTCTTACTGTATTCAGCTCTTGTTTGACTTGCCCCAGCTGTTTATTTTTTCAGTTTGTAAAAATGAAACTAAATATTTGTGACCTACAATTTACATCTTCATTTGGAACCAATGGGCTTGTTGCTGACTTGCTGAAGTTTGAAAGTATTGAGAGAGACGCACTAAGACCGCGTTGAGCAGAAGTGCTCCAAAAAAAAAAAAAAAGAAAAGAAAAAGCGAGACCGTCTGGCTGAAAAATCAATCTTGGTTGAGCTTTTTACGCAGCACAGTGCAACGTCGTGTAGGAAGGTGCCACTCCTGTAAAATATGTGCAAACAAACATTTCTAATGGATCCTTTCGTAAAGTGAACACTGTATTTTTACCTTGCGATCACTGAAATGAGACTGATAACTTTTCCCAGTTGTAAAAGTATTATAAACCGCTGTGCAGTGCTTTGTTGTCTTATAATCCTTTTTAACTTGTGGAACTATTTATCAACGTGGACGTTCTGGTTCGTACCTGAAGCGACACACCGACGCGCCATTTTTGTTTTTGTTAACGCAGTCATCTTTATGTCTGAACGCCAGGTGACGCATTGTTGGTTCTTGTTGACAATACGCTTATCTTTATACTTTACAGATGCAATAATTCATCACCCTGGAGCTGGTGAGGCACTTTTTGGCCGAGAGACAGAGTGATAGAGGAGAAATTTTCAGAGAGGGGGGAGAGAGAGTTTACAGAGTTCCCTTGCATGTTGTGATACAGCTGACCCCATCCTCAACTTTGACCCCTGACTCCGCCAGAGATCTGTCATGAGAGGGAGCTGCTTAACACAAAATGGAGCCTGGTTCAAGAGTCAGAAAGAGAGAGAGACGGAGAGAGAGAGAGGGAGAGAGAGGCGCACAGATGACTCATTTATCTTCTCTCTCTCGACCAGTTTTTTTCTTCCTCTCGTTTGCTTTCTCTTTTGTTTTCACTGCACAGAAACTGTTGCCCTTTCTTCCTATACATCTCTTCTCTTTCTCTCTGGCTCTCCCCCCCCCCCCCCCCCCCTCACCCTCGCCTGGTTGCTTTGGGACAACAGCATGCCATCATCAGCGGCCACCACCGCCACCACAGGTACGGATTCATGGCGGCGAGGACCAGCAGGATTCTGGGAGGGAATTTGTGAGACGAGGCTTTAATGAGAGAGAGGCCTCGTCAGCCGGCGAGAAATGTATGCAAATGAGATGCACACACCAAAAGGACCCTGGGTAGGCGAGGCAAGCGCCGGCCGAGCTCCCGCTGAGCTCTGAGGAAGATGAGCGGCTCAGGTCAGAAGAATGGCAACAAAAACCCTCCTACTCCTTTTCTTCTTGCCCTTTGTTTTTCTTCATCCTGCATCTATGAGTGAAGAGACGATACAAACTGGTTAACACACAAACTGAGAGACAAGGCTGCCGTGTTGCTACACAATGGTGGTGTTGATCTGTTTTCATTTCTGGACTGCAGTTGCTAGGTAGATTTTTTTTTTTTTGTCATCTTTATAAGCACACTGGCATTTGTGGGATAAACTAACAGGAGATTAAACACATCTGTGTTTCACATCAAGACTTTCCTCTTTTATTTGTTATAAATGATGGCAGTAAAAATAAAAATAAAAACAGCAGAGAACTCTAATTGTGCTTATGGAAGTCATTTTTTGTTATTAGAGAAATTTGACATTAATTTCTTTTGACACTTAATTTGGCAATTTAAACTCACCACATGACTATTTGCTCATCAGAGTGTAGTGTATGTAATAGTCCAAGATGCAAGTAAATGACTTGCTGCTTTTACTCTATAATAAAATGCATATGTCAACAATTACAAAATACAGCTGTGAACGTTAGTTATTAACACATTTGATGCTAAATCTGGTTTATATATATTTTTGTATTTTCAAGTCTGCTCATAATATTGTCTTGAATGTGCTTATTTTTTTTACGTATGTGAAATGCTTCTCATTTCACGTATCTTTATTTCTTAATTTAGAAAATGAAACGGTCATTTATTTTTCTTTAAAAGTAGCCTAATGTCAGTGAAAATAAATTTGAACTAAAGTTATTCTTATTAAATACACTCATTTTTTTCCCCAATTTAAATTTACTTTATAATAATGATCTTTTGTTTTTTGTTTTCTTTAGGTGACATAATTGCCGTTTTTAAGGGCATCACAGTGTTTACGCAAAATTACGCTCACAAACACAATAAGAAAAAATAAATAGATTACTCCTGTTGAACACATTTAAAAACAATACATCGTTTTCATCTTAATTTATCTAAAATGATCAAATTCACTTGCTGCTAATCTGAAATAATAATTTAACCTTTTTTTTTTTTGTTAAACCACCATGCAACATCAGCCGCAGCTTTAGCCGCGGCTCCTGCTCTCCTCTCCCCTCCTCGCCTGGATCTTTGCTCCGAGCATCGCTCCTGGAGGACTCCTGTGTCCCGCTGACTGGCCTGTCTGATTCTGGTCTGACTGCCGCTGCAACAACAACACAAAAAAAAAAAGGGGGAAAAAAAAGAAAAGAAAGAAAACGAAGAATGAGGCGAGACGTCTGCACGATAATCTCGATGGCGTTAACTAGTGGTTGTTAAATGCGCCTCCGTCCAGCCGCATCAGACACGGAAACCTTTTTTTTTTTTTTACACTGACGCCTTCGGGCTGGAATAAACAAGAAGAAACGGGAGGAGAAGAAGAAAAAAAAAAAAATCCATTGAGTCTTGGGAAGAAAATGAGAGTGGCACCTGATGATGTCGACTTTGACACGTGTTAATTGCTGCTCAGCTCTCCTCATTAGGGAGTCTCAAATTATTTTAGCGCTCCGGGCCACGACGCCTTGTTTGCTTTGCTGAGGACAGGAGGCAATCTGGCCCAAACTTAGAGGTTCGGCCAGAATTATTTGGCGTAAAATATTAGAATAAACAAATTCGTAAAATTATTAACGAACCAAGCAAGATTTTAAATATACTGAAATTAATAAAAATGTTTAAAATGAGAAATACACCAATTTATAATATTGGTTGATTGTTATAACTATATATTTATGAGGCAGTGAAATATTGATTAGTGTTTAATTTAGTTTCATATCAATTCAATCTTGAATCAAATTTGTTTTATTAATAACAAATTACAATTCTTCTGTTTGGTCCCCAGTTAGGATTTTTGCTCCTCTGCCAATGATCAACACATGAAGATATTTATCTGATGCGTTTGAGTGTCATCTTTCTCTCTGATAATCAAAGATTTACAGTGGAGTATTCACTATATTGCTAAATCAATAACATGCTCAAAATCAATAACATTCCCAGATAATATGGTCTCATCAATAGTGTGCCAGAACTGCTTCACTGCACGCAGCTGCATTTAAGCCTCAAACAAATGTGACTCGCGTCCGGTCAAATACATTCACACACTAAAATCCTTTTCCTTATTTGATTATATTCAAATGTGTGTCCGCAGCCTCGACTTCAATCTGCTCCTGCATCCTCACAGCTCTTTGCAGCAGACACACACACACACACACACACACACACACACACACACACACACACACTGATTCAGTCCAGTGCTTGGGAGCACCAGCCCTCATCCATTCTGCTAGATTACTTGTTACCTGTTGACATGTATTTATATGGCCTTGCATGGTGAATTATAAAGCCTTTGTTATTGCCCTGGCTTGGGGTCGGCCACTTGTTTATGACACCAGTAATGGCGGTAATTGTTATTGTTGAGATTACCTGTCAAGAGGACCCAGGCGGCGAGCTCGGAGAAGGCGTCCCTCTCTTGACAAGGGGTGACAGGGGGACGGGGAAGAGGACAAGGGGAGTAGAGAGATTGGGGATTGGGGGGGTGGGAGGGGAGGCTGGGACGCCCTGATGACTTCTCCGCTGATAATCAGCTGCTGCGGCCTGTGGGATAATTCAGCTGTCAATGCCACCTAGCAGGGCCCAGCATCAGCCGGCCGACCCCAGCTGGCGTCATTCATTTGGACCGAAGATGCGGATAGAGGCGAGAACAGGGGTGAAGGGATGCAGGAGCAGGAGGAGACAGAGGAGCAGAGGCAGTGTCTCCATGTCATGTCTGAGTTGGCCTTCAAAATGCACTAAATTAAAGCCATCATGAAACATTTTGCAGTTTAGAAGAGAAATATCTCAGCTTTCAAAATGTCTATCCTACAAACCGCTGCTGTGAGGTTTTCATCGTTGCAAAATGACACCATCAGCACTGGGTCTTCTTTTATAAACCGACTTCTGTCTTCAACACTCAGCTTTTCATTAATTAGCAATTCAAACCTTTCTGTGGTAATTATTTATAGCAATAGAACGTTTATCTATATCGTGTATCAAGATTGTCTAAGATTTTAAAGCTCCCATTATTCACTTTTTCACAGGATGAGAATTGTGGTTTTTTTGTTTTACAAATGAATTTAATATCAATGAAAGAGTATTTACTGAATGAATGTGCGGGCTGAGTCCTGATTGGCTAAAAATATGCAGCAGCTTCTCTGTGTCGAACGATCTGAACGTTGAGTCAAACACTTCTGCAAAACAGGACCAACTAAAGGGACTGCTCTAATTCTGGAGGCGTTCACTTGCGTTTAAAATTGACATGACGCTGTAATAGAGTGGATTTTTGAAAAATGCGATCACTTTAAATTGGTCCACTCAATCAAATTCAAAGTTTAATAATGTAAAGATTAATTGCATTTAATATTTCATGTACATAAATGGTTGGAAACCTATTTGTGCCCTTTTAAGGTCCCACCTAATTCCCTCTGTATAAGCAATCTCGTTGTCTTCCCAGACACGTGTGCATCATAAAGAGGGCAGCAGCAGCTAAAATGGCAGGCAAATCACTTTTCGAATGGTTTTGGAGCAGCTATCAGTGTCATCCCTGAAAGGCTGTCTTTATCAATGATTCTGCCTGATATGGAGAGGGGGGGGGCTGGCTGGTGTGGAGGGTTGGGGGCTGGTGGGGGGTTTCCTATCTGTCGCTGGAATCTTTCACAGTTTAAGGGCTCGGGAGCTGCTAAGAAACTGTCAAAGATTTGGACAGCTAAAGTCCCCGGGTAGCGAACGCTGAGCTGTTCTCTATCTGTATTCCACTGTGGCAACACGCAGGGTTGTAACACCGCGCCACTGCTATTCCAGTGGGATAATGTCACTGAGGAAATAGTGCCAGGAAATTGACTACACTGTGTGTGTGTGTGTGTGAGTGTGTGTGTTTTATCTTCATGATATGCAGGATTAGGGATTTTTGGTCCCTATGTTTTTTTTTGTTTGTTTTTAATTTACTTTGCAAAACATTAGTGAAAATAGTTTTGTCACCTTTTCAAAAATCTACCTCAGCTCTATACTGTCGACTATCCTCACTGTTTTATATCTCTAGTCGTCAGAGTAAAATTTAATAAATTGTACATAGTGCAGCATTTTGGCAAACGCCTCACACAGTGTGACTATTAACACGTTTTGGGTGTTTTGACTGTTATTTCATTAAAAGTTACATAAATGATAATTCAGTTTTCGGCAACTCGAGTTATTATGTCTGGTGGGTAATTCTTATGAAAATTGCTGCTTTAAAAAAAAAAGAAAAAAGATTCATAGTTCAAAGTGAGTGACACTGAACTTTTTTTTAGTCTATTTAGCAATCAACACATTTAATGTTTCATCCAACTGAAGCGTGATATTATTTTCATAACAGCTCCTGCGTTATTGTGATGATGTTTGAGCTAGATTTGCTTTTCCTCCATCACTTCACCGCTACAAAGCGCACAGTGGATCTTGTGTTATATGGCAAGGCAGTTTTGCTAAATGTGTCAGAACTGAAAATAAACACGAACTTCTGCACATACATCAGTGTTCATGTGCGCGAGGGATTCTTTGAAGTGCATTTAGAGAAACCTGTTTCACTGTTTGAGTAATGCTCACAGAGCATTTTATTTTGTTTTTTTTTCTTTTTGTAAATGTGTGACTCACTAAATCCACTTTTCACTTGAATGCAATTCTCTTTTGCTTTTAACCACTCCTGTTTATATCTTATTGTCACGGGCCATGAATCACAAGCAATTGCATCATAACTTCATTTTGCATCTTCACATTTTTATTGCCACGGCTTAATCCTTTGGCTGCTTGACAAAATGGAACATCATCATCATCCTCAGCATTATCATCACAACTTTACCAAGAAATTTATATTAACACAATCTCTCCTCGATATTAAAATAAAGCACAATCTCATTTCTTATTCAAATGATAGCATTAGGCGCGTATGCATTTATCACCCGATACAGGAGTGAGGTTATAAACAATGCCATTCATTATCTGGCCCAGATGCAGCGATTGTTGATTAAAGGGCTTTGAATATAACAGCCACACACACTTGCACACTTATACACACACTTACACGCACACAGATGGGTGGACATTAGGAAAAGAGAGAGGCCATCTGAATAGGCTGGAGGGACATTAACGGCAACAATGATTGATATTTGCAGCACAGGCTTTTTAATGGTATTGTTATTCCTCAGAGTTATACCCCGTCCTCCCCACGTCTCGTCTCGCAGATAAATGGAGGTGTAATAATGAATAGAAATTATCCTGATTATTTTGGTGGAGGTGGCGAGAGAGCCACAGTGAGGAGGGGGTGTGATTCATAATCTAACATGAGGCTTAAAGCTTAGTCAACAGTGTGTTATGGATATTCTTTAATGTTGAAGGGGAAAAATATGTAGGGTGCAGCTTTAAATGCTGCATATTTTTAAATCAATTTATTTAGATTGCTCAGTATTAAAAAGCATAATGCACAATTTGCATCATCCCAGCCAGTAAATGAAGGTAGATACTGACCTGAAAGAGATTAAATAATGAAATTCAAAATCAAATGTAGAATAAATGTGTTTATGTTTAAAAGGGTTTAATCCTTCTCCAACATATAATGCACAGGTAACATTAAAATATATATATAAACGTACATCATAAACTTTATTAACTTCAGCTGGAAAGTGTTGGCATATATATAAGAAAGCTTTAAGACACAGAAATATAAAAAAAACTAAACATATTTTTCTATAATTTATATTGTCAAATTCTGTAACTCTCGTTTTAAAATAAAAGTTACCAGAGTTGAGATACCGGTGAATAGACACCATACAGAACGAACGGAGCTATAACTAAACCAAAACAAGACCTAGATGCTGCGGTGAATCCCTGCTTCACTGTGAGAAACTGTAATATTAATTAGTGGTGTTTCCTTGAGAGCCTTCACTGCTGCTGAGTGTTGATCGTGTGAACAGCTGAGGTGGACATCGCCAAAACACATTATTTGATGTGAGAGGCCAGCTTGTCCAAAGCAGTTGTGTTTATTACACACTCCTCTGGCACCTGCTGCAGTGAGTTGGCCTGCCAGGACACACACACACACACACACACACACACATACAGAGGCACACACAGTCTTCCAAAATCTCTTCTCCATTTAGCCACTTTCCACTCCAATGATGGCCATTATCACTTTTCAATTACGTTTGCAGGACTCAGCTGTTGCTTCTGTTGCGTACTGTACTGTAGGTGTGAAACTCGAAGATATGCAACCAAACAGTATGAAACCAACATCATTTAATTTAAACTCATATTATCACATTATACTTTCATCAAAATGTATTTTATAATACAATAACAAACCAGTTTGCCAATCCTTCATGTGAGGCTGAAGTGCAAATGTGAGAAAAGAACCAAAATAAAAAAAAAAGCATTGGTATCATCCTATAGTGCATCTCTTGTGGGCTGTATGTCGTATACTGCAGATTACACACTGTACACAGTGAGCGTCGGCTCTGCTTGGCCATTTATTTCACCCTTATAATTCATGCTTGTTGCCTGTAGCTGTCACCTGTTGTTCCTTCTTCTCTATGTATCTATTTTTCTCTTCCTTTTTTATTTCTTCTTCCCTCCTCCCTCTCTCTATCTGTCATTGTTGTCTGTCTTGCTCACGCCACTGGAAACTGACATTTTTCTTGTCTTTCTTGAAGGAATAATTCTTTGCTTTACAGCCACAGTGAGAACATGACGGCACATACTTTGTTACTCCCATGCCACTATTCCTCGGCTCATCCCATTTCTTATTTGCAGAAACCAAAGGCAGCATTTCTTCTCTTTCTTGGCAACTTGTGTTGAGCTGATTTTCACTTGAGCCAGAGCAAAAATGTGGCCTTGTTCCCCATTAAAGCATTTCTACTGGATGGAGTCAAAAAAAGGAAATAAAATTTCTTTGAATTCCTCTGCTGCTTATCCTTTTATTCATCCAGACCACTAGGACCTCTCCTGCCTTCTTCTTCTTTTATTTTTAACATCCTAATTCTCTCAATTTTTCCCCTCTGGTGTTCTTCCTCCTCCTCTTCCTCCTCTTTATCCTCCTCCATACCAACATGTTGTGCTTCTTCTACTCCCTCCATCCCTCCTTCCTCTCGACTTTTCCTCTCCTAGGGTGTAATGGTGTGATGCTTCCCTCCAGCGTCTCCCCCACCCCACCCCGCCGCGCCCCACCACCCTTCCACTCTCCCAGTAATCAGGGCCAGATGGAGGCAGAGATGGAGTGATGGAGGGAGGGAGGATTGGGTTTGGTCCTAGCAGTGTCTTAGAACGTGGGGAGCTGTCAGCCCTGCAGGGAGAGAGGAATTCTCCAGCAATAAAATAGGGATTTATCACCACTCTACCACAGAGAGAGAGGAGAGAGATGGAGGGAGTGGGTGTGAGGTGGAGAAAGGGACGAAGAGCTCAAGAAAGTCAGATAGAGACGGGTGACGTGGGAGAGAAAAGGATAGAGAGGAGCAGAAAAAGAAACCCACAGAGGGATAAAGAGAGAGGCAAAAAAATGATAGAAAACTCTTCATCATTGTAAAGCTTCAGACAGATGAGGGAGGTTGAAGGAAGAAACGTGCAGGGGGATAGACGCTGAAAAAGGTCTGGAAGGAGGACAAAGTCAGAAGACAAGAGGAGGAACGAAATTGAGAGAGACAGTTGTGTGATGACACCCACTGCTCATCTGCTCACTTTCTAGCAGCCTGACAATTTCTCTCCTGCCATCTGTAGCATCAGGAGAGGCAAGCGTCTGTCCAGAAAGTAATGCCCAGTCGCGTTCAAGGGGATGGGGTGTTAAGCAAAAAGACTCAACCTCCCCTACTGGGCCAAATGAACCTGCTAAAATAACCGCTCTCCACAATCGGCTGTGTAATTGAAACCAGAATGTGCAGGATTTGATAAATTGCTTGACCCTGCAGGAATGTTAAGGTCGTAAATTTTTAGTGCATTTTGGCCGTGCTGAGGTGTGCAGAGGTGTATGTTAAGAGCATGTCCATTGGTGTGTGTGTGTGTCTGAGATTCACAGAGAGAGGCTGTGTGTGTATTTATTGTTTCAAAACATAAAGTTCCTCCAGAGTTGTGTCGAGGTGGCAAGACGCAAAACGCTAGTGCGCATACAGCCTGTGTATGTACACACAGCCATGCACATATAGAAACACACGTTCACATACTGAGGGAGAAAAATACACTTTGACACCTGTCTGTCTGCGTACAGCGTCCCCTAACCGTATGTTGTTAATTTCATCAGTGTCTTACCTTACTAACTGAGTCTGGGGGCCCTTCCTGCCCCCTGGTAAGTTGACCCTAGCTGTTACAATGTAAGGCCTCCAAATGAAAATATCTTTTGTTCTTACACTCTTTTGATCCATTGTAATCCTGTCTGACCACATGTCTGTAACCCAAGATCAACTGTATTTACATACCGTTGACCACTCCCCTTTCAGTCAACAGTATAACTGTCCCCCTGCCCGTCACTCTACGTCCACACTACGACGATCTCCGTCCAGGTGAGCTCTTTAGCTCCATATCAGAAATGACCACACCTGAAAACACATACATACCTGAGCAATCACATACAGTGGGCGTGCACGAGCCGGTGTAAACAGGAAGCACATTGTCTACTCTGCAGTTGGTTAGTTGCAATAATACTATGAACAAGGAACAGCAAAGACAGCTTCCGTGTTAAAATGCAGAATTTAACTCCTCAACAGCTGCTGGCAAAAACAACAAGGTCAAGTAACGCTTGTAATTCGTTATCCATGTCACTTTCACCACTGGTAGTCGAGGCTGATGAGACCCAATTAGGGAGCGAACATGGGCGTTTCCAATTGCTAAAATATATCAGCTAAGATAAAAACATAATATTCTAGGACAGGTGAACAGATTCGCTTAATGTCTAAAATACATGAGACATTTATTTCCAAATTATTCATTTATGCAACCTTTTTTTAAAATATCATACAAATAGGATATTTTGTGAAGTCAGTGCCTCTAAACGTTATATCCAGTATGTGATGCATGCAATGAAGACGCAGTACCTGAGTGAGCTCCCATCTGTTCTGACGGTACGTTTAAAATGTTTATGTCCCTCTCTTGGAGCAGGCGGTAAAGTACTGCCTCATTCCTCTACATGCATGATAAAGTAAAAGCTACTTTCCTAAAAGATCCTTTTTGTTTTTACAGTTGAAAACATCTTCCTTTTTGTGTCTGGAGCAAATGGTGGTAATGAGCAGCTTTCACATGAGTCTGACTTTATGACTGCTGCTCACACGCGGCTCCAACTCTTCCAAATGTTCTGTGCCTGGCAATCGTTTTTATTCACTCAACAGTCTTCATAAAGCCGTTTGAAATGATTTCTCAAAATGTGTGTCGGCCTGTAACTAACCCTGAAACACTCAAAATGACGACTTCGCAGTCAGCTGTAACCTCGGGGTCAGGTCTCGAACATTAGTGGTATTCAAGAGTTGAGAGGCAGTTTGACAAAAAAAAAAAAAAACATTCAGCCCTGTGTTCTTCACTTTTATTCAGTTGCTATTTTGTTTGTAAATTGTCAGCATCACAGGCAGCCGTTAGTCTGCCAGGACAGAAATAGCTTGTTAGTTAAGATGCACACAGCAGACGAGCAGTTTGCACCGAACTAGATTTGTCCTAGACTGTTAGCCTTGACCTTGACCACTTTTCTTCATCCACTACCAATATCACTATCAGTGGACATATCACAGAAGTGCAGAGGAGGTCCACAGTTGCAGAGGCTGCATGCGTATAAATAGTAACGCTGTGATCCCACAAACCAGCACGTACAGGGCTGGCCTCCATGTGCTGCACTGACAACTTCAGTGTTGAGGCCTGGGATGCTTAAAACTACCTGGTTAAGACAAAGTGTCTACCATGTCAAAAGCCCAAAACTGTTCATAGCAGTTCCAGGCCTCTCCAGGGCATTCATGCTGTAGTTCTTGTTTGGCATGAAAAGAGACAGAAGTAGACATGTTAAAAATGAAAAAAGAGAGCTCTGATGGAAAGGTTCAAAACCTGCATACTTTAAAAAATGGATGTTCCTCTGTTTGCCAGTTGCGGATGCTGTTCAACAAATCAACCTTGTTTGAATCATATCATGGCCTGGAGTGCTTCTTCTCGGCTCTCCTGCAGGTGCCAGACAAAAACCTGGAGGTTTTTAGCAGCTGATTATGCATTAGTCAGATCATGGCTGCCACACCTCACCTATCCCAGCTGAGCTTCAGGTGTGGACACCAGAAACAATGGTCCTCAAGCCACTGGCTTCCCCTACAGGTTCTTCTTGCTGCCTTAGATCCAGGCAGAAACCTGGTCCAACCCAGACCACAACAAGACCATCGGTCAAAACCACCCTTAGCTGCCACGGTCATCAGTTATGTTCCCGTCATTGTAAAAATGTCGAGGAGTACAAAGAGCATGGTTCTTTCATAGGACAAGCTCAGGCTTACCCTGATACCCTGACAACAAGGCCCAATGGCATCATACACTGAATGGAAACTTTAAAAAAAAAACTTAAAATGGTATAAAATGAACCCGGAGCAGACATGACACAAACTCATACAGTTCATGTATATACAGACTATAGCCTCCATGTGTATGTATGTCAACAGTGCTGAGGGCATGGAGAGCCCAGCCAGGACCAGAGGGCATAGAGAGGTCAACCCAATGTAAACACAGAGCGCCACACGATTTACGATGTTTGCTGGCTGCTAAGACGAAGGTCTGCACATTCTCACAATCATAATTGCTTTTTGCAGCTTTTCAATCAGCCCGACTCGGTGGACATTGTTTTTGTATTTTTTCACCTCTCATTTTTCCCCCTTGTCGT
Source organism: Seriola aureovittata (assembly GCF_021018895.1). NCBI lineage: Eukaryota > Metazoa > Chordata > Actinopteri > Carangiformes > Carangidae > Seriola > Seriola aureovittata. The sequence goes on from NC_079377.1 coordinate 21,066,954, forward strand.
CAGGGAGGCTGCTCTGTGTGTCAGTAGCTACCCTTGCGTAGCCGTGACTCAAGTCTAAACGTAAGCAAAAGTCTAAAGCTCCAAGATTCTTTCTCTCCTTTTTTTTTCTTTTTTCTTCTCTTTTCGTAATTAGGAGCAGACATTGTTTCTCTCTCTCCCACTACCTCTCTCGTTCTTTCGAAACCCCGACATTGGCCACTCTGGCTAACTGAAAAGGGGAAACCCAATCACACATATGGACATCTGGTTGGACACAGAGATCATGCAGCTGGTTGGACACAGAGAGCATGCAGTCGACACCACCTCCCCTTCCCCCCACCTCCTTGCCTGTTGACAGTCGTTACCTGTGCCCCAACGGGCCCTCGCTGCCCCAAGATAAAACGACGTCTATCCAGAGCCAGACGCATAAATATTTCTCTTTCTATTTTCCAAAATAGCTTTTAATTTTACAAGTTTTATGACCCTAATATTAAGTGCACATGTTTTACAAGACACCGTGTCCTCTGCCTCACCCCTCGGGTTCACTATTGCCGTTTTTTTTTTTCCTTTAGTCTTCTAAAGAAAGAAGGGAAGAAAAGTAAAAAGCATAAATGGGGGGAAAGGTAAGCCAGAGAGGGATTCTTCTGCATATCTTTCCAAGGATCCACGTGTTCCACCTGGATCCTTGCAGGGTTCAGTTAATGAGTCGCGATGCTACAAGTGTCTTTTCTCACCTGTTAGCAGTGCTGCTGCTTTTTACACCATGCAGACAGCAAAGGCTCAGGTAAATAACAGCTGACACGCTCATCATCATGACAAGGAAATTAAATGAAAATTTAAAAAAAGGGTGTTTTTCTCTGTAACGGCTTTGCCTGTTCTCGGCCTCCCCGTGACCTCTCTCTCTCTCTCTCTCTCTCTCTCTCTCTCTCTCTCTCTCCTCTCTCTCTCTCTCTCTCTCTCTCTCTCTCTCTCTTTCGCTCCTCAACATCACCCACATGTGTTTCAGTGACCAGTTAAAGCACAAAGCTCTGATTCATCTTTCATGCGACAGATTTTTAAACTTCATCAGCATATGTAACCAAACAGCATGAGGTCAAGCTCATTTCACTTGAAAAGAGCACCATCTGACAAAATAATAAGATCAATATACAGTTGATACTTAATGACAAGCTTATTTATTGTCCTTTTATAGAATAATTCAAAACTTCATGATGCAAACATAAAGAAAACAGTTCCTGTGATGCCTTACAGATTTATCAGTCATAACTCAATAACATTACTAACATGAATAAATAAATAACATCCCGAAGAGAACTATCTTTCAAATGACGCATTAATAAGTAAAAATGCTGCAACTCTTGCTCCAAGTTTGGTTTGGTTGAGCATTCAGGTCAGTGTGAGTGCTACAGTTTAAACAATGTGTAAAGCAACATTCACCATGTGGGTGTGTTTTATAATTTTCCTCATGTTGTACGACTTAGAGCTTTTCATTTACCGTATTATACAGTGTGCCAGGGACTTTAATTTTTAGTATCACACATTTTATACATTCTGCATTTATTCAGATCATTATATACGGATTAGAGTATAAACTCACCGAACACTGTACTAATACTGAGTAGTTCCTCCCTTTGCTTGTTAAACAGCCTCAGTTCTTTGTTGCATGATTCCACAAGATGTTGGAAATGCTTCTTTGAGATTCTGGTCCATGTTGACAAGACTGCTTGACATAATTTCTGCAGATTTGTCAGCTGCACGTTCATGCTGCGAATCTCCCTTTTCAAACCGTGATTGATTGGTATTAAGGGGGCCAAAGTGTGCGAGGAAAACATTCCCTGCACCGTTACACCACCACTAGCCTGGATTGTTGACACGAGGAAGGTTGGGTCCTTGGATTCACGCTGTTGATGATTCTGACCCTGCCATCTGGGTGCCTCAGCAGAAATCCAGATTCATCAGACAAGTTTTGGTGAGGCTGTGTTTTCCGTGGCAGCCTCAGATTTGTGTTCTTGGTTGGCAGGAGTGGAACCTGACGTGGTCCTCTGCTGTCGTAGCTCATCCACCTCAAGGGTCGATGTGTTGTTCATTCTGAGAAGCCTTTCTGCTTACCACAGTTGAAAAGAGTCTGACTTATCGTAGCCTTTCTTTCTGGCCAGTCTCCTCTGACTTCTCTCTTCAAGAAAGTGCTTCTGTCCGCTGCAACTGACTGGAGGTTTCTTGTTTTTGCCTCCATTCAGAGTAAAAACTCTGTGTGTGTGAGAATCCCAGGAGATCAGACCAGCCCGTCTGGCACCAGCAATCATGCCACAGTCAAAGTCACTGAGATCACATTTTCCCCATTCTGATGTTTGATGTGAACATTAACTGAAGCTCCTGACCCACACCTGCAGGATTCTATGCATTGCACCGCTGCCACCTGATTGGCTGGTTGAATACTTGCATGAATAAGCAGGTGTGCAGGCACTAATATTTAACCAAATGAAATGAGAGAAAGCTAGAAATGGAGGGATGTTTCTTGCTCTCGTTCATGCTGTTTGTCATTGCACAGCAAACGGCACTGGCCGTGTGCCTCTCTGCAAGACATCCCAGTTCACAAGTGCAAAACAGACATCAGAACAGTCCCTGCATTGCCTCAGATGAAATATGCCACAATAAATCCCCCCGTGTATATCTCCAACATGCTTGCATCACGCTGTCCGCTGTGCTCAGATTTAGCTCCAGTGGTGACATGAGTTACGGCACTCTGTCTGAAACCACCTTGTGAGGATTTATGACTGTGGCATACAACTCAGAAAGGAGGAATATTTGGATGAGGGAGAAAAGGGGACAAGCAGGAAAATTCATCCATTTTGCTTTGGGTTGAGACAGAAGCATTTGGATGAAGGACAGTGGCAGGATTGTGGCAAAGAATGAAACTGAACAAATACGGTCTTGTTCCAAAATGAGATATTCACTTTTTGATGAAGGCGACACGTATCACAAAAAGATTGATAGAAAGATGAAAACAAAGTAATGGTATTTTCTAAAAGGATGATAAATAACTGGATGTCTTAATGACTAAATGTTGATCCTTTATCTTTTAGATATATCGACTGATGAACTTATATATACGTATTTTTTTCCGAAACAGATGTTTTCAAATGTTTTTGAGAAATGGGAGATGTATAAGAGGGAGCAATGGAAAAGTCATTGGGTTTGTTTTATCGCTTCCACTTTACAGATGGAGACAGAGAATGACGAGAAAAATGAGAGTCAGGCAGAAAAAGTCCCCTCGTTCTTGATATTATTTGTCTTTTGCTACTTTGTACGACCAGCTGATATAAAACAACTGTGATTCAGCCAAATGGTTCATGTGAGTTTCTACATCTGCTGTTCCAACCACCAGATGCTTGATTCTTTTCTCGGGAAAAAAATCTCTGGCAAACAGGAAGTGAGGCATTTTATATTTCTACAATAACGAATTATCATGTGGTAAACAATAGAAGAGCTATACGTTCATTATTGACCCATGATAACAAGATAGAAAGCCAAGAGCACTACCTGCAGAAACTTCAACAGAAAATCCAAAGAAGACGAACAGCCTCTGGCACCGTATGAAATTCCCAGGAATCCTGAATCAGCTTTCAGTAACTTTTCCTGCATTTTGACAAGAGCAAAAAGGGTTTAAATTCTGGTTCTTGGTCTGTTGTTCCTTGTGATATCAGTAGTAGAGCTTGGAGGAAAGTTTATTCAAATGTTTATAGACATTATAAATATATAGTGGACTTCCCTTCCCTTCCTTTTTTCATTAGATGACACTAAAGCAGAAAAACATCTCATTTTGCATATTCATTGAAACAACAAAGAACAACATAAGGACACCGACTCCCTAGGCCAGACTCCTTACCTCTGCACGTCTTCAGATGTGGCACAAACAAATCAGAAAAGAAACCTGAGGTTAGTTTTTTGGTTCTTGTGACTGTTTAGCTGACAGTACTGGGCACAGTGATCATTATTGGTTCCTTTGCATCCAAACTGAGAGCAGAATAAAGTCCACTGGATTTTACCTGGAAGTTTCATAATTTCTAAGTAACATGTAACACTGTTTTTTCATCTTTTTCATTCCTACTCAGACTGAAACGGAAGACTTAAAAAAAGGTCCTAGCTAACCCTGTCTTCCAGATGTTTTCTAAAACTTGTTGGTAAGTGCCCTCTCATTATCTCAAATGATGTGAATCTGACTAAACAGCTGGAGGAAATGAGGGGAACTGATTTGGAACAAAACAAGTTTTGAGGGTAAAATGTTTTTTGTGCTTAATGCTTAATGTAAGCAAACACACGCTCATTTTGCCATGAAGATTACTCAGATTTGTTTTATTCTCCGTCAAATGTTTTGTCATTGATGAACTTCCATATAACTGGGAGGAGTGCGAAAACTGTCCATGACCCTCTATCACCATGGATCTCACCAAAATAAAAACATAACAATCTGTCTGACTATCACAAGGCAATTCACAAGGCTCATTTACGACAACAGTGTGACAGAGATGTTTCCAGAGAAGGCGGATGCTGATTCATGGAAAGCTGCCCAGTATAACTGCAGTCTTCTGCTCACCTCTCACCAGCAGTTTGGGGTGTTAAGTGCCTTGCTCAAGGACACCTCAAAGGTAGTTCTGAAGGAAGAGGAGACGGTGTGTCTTGTCCATCTTGTCCTTCCAGATGTTTTGAGGGAGGACAGACAGAGAAAGACGGAGAGTTTTGGCCAGGAAACAGAGAAGAGTTAGGGTTTAGGGAACTTGGCCTGGGGCCCCTCCCCTACAGGGACAAATTGATGTCAAGTCTCTGTATCCAGGAGGATTAAGTGTGTGTTTGCTTTGCACTGAGGACAAAACAGCTTGAGTCCCCACGCGTCCTCACAAAGACACTCGTTTTTAAGCTCAGACAGGGAGGAGATAGCTGATCTTTCCACCTAATCTGTGCACACATACAAACGCACATCGTGTTCTTGGACATTTAAATGAACTAAAGCCAGAGCTACTGTCCTCAAACTGCAGTTAAATACACAACAGCCAAACGGGGAAAATGTGAAGCAGCGTAGAAGTATCCATTGTCTAGTATCTGCAGAACATTTGCTGGTCATTTCATCCCACCTTTGCACGCCATAATATTTGATTTGCCGTTAAATGTCAGTACATTAATCACCACAACATTATCCATCAGCATAACAGCATAGCTATAAATTCTGCAGACAATGTGACTTATGGTCCACCTCCAAGTTCCTCTCACCTCCAAACAACATCACTCCCACATATGAATTTAAATACTGGACACTAATGAAATAAAATGAGTTTGAGGCGCTGCCTCATTAGTGTTATATTGAGCACACGTCCACTGAGAGAGATGGATTTATGATTTCACAGATTTCTCTGATAATATAATAGTTATATGCTTTTTCTCTGTCAAGTTTTATACTTGTAGATTTTATCAGTGAGATGAAATAAAAGTACAAATGAATTACTAGTGTACACTGGGATCAGAGTATTTTAATGTGGACACTTGAGCCCCCCCCCCCCCCAGCTTGTCTAATGGCAGCCTGAATGTAGAGATTAGATTTTGGATGTGGACTGAGTTTATACGATATGAACAAAAGGCACTTAAGCAGCACACATAGAATTTAGCTTTGAAGAACCCTTAACAGAATAGGCCTGTTTATAGTTTCTTTATTGGGCAATCTCCGGCAGGATTGATTTGGAAATATTTCACATTTAGCTTTATTTTGCCCTCTTTAAGTTCTGTCCAGATTGACAAACACAAAATCAAACCAGCTTTTCTGTTCAACCTTTCGTCTCCAACTGACGCTTCATTTTTCTCCTCTGCTCAACAGACCATAAACCCCTCGTCTTGGACCGCACTCCTCCAGCCTGTGTGTTTTAGAGAGCCTCCTTGTCCATAATGCCATATAACATAAACACATTGTGTTTGATTGGTAGACATAAACATTGACTGTGGCTGGAGCACAGTTTAACGCCAGGCCACAACTCATGGCCGCTGTTAACGGGCTCCCTGCCATAACGGAGGGAAGCCAAGGTCGACCGCTGCCCCGCGCACTCAGGGTCACGGAGGAAGACGAGAGAGGGGGAAAATGCTGGGAAAAGGATGAGCAAAAAATGCCACCTGCTCTTGAGAGATATAGAAAGATGGGTCGAATGGGAAGGGATAGAAGACAAGAAAGTCTAGAGGGTTTTCAGGTAACGTGTATACCTGGTTAGTTGTGGCGTGAGCGACATTGTTCACATACTTGACTGTGCACTTTGTGTGTGCCACGAAGGTGCAGATCAGGGTCAGTTCCTCCCAATACCAGAATATCTCCCTTGAATACTTCTGATTTTGCATCATGGGAAACGTTATTTTCCTTAATTCCATCTTGCATTAACTTCTGATGGAACGCAGGATATGTGTTGTCGCTATCAAGCGCACGCGAACATGGAGTGAAGAGCAAGCATATCGGCGGCCATATTGGCGGCCCTCAGTTTAAGGGCAGTTGCACTTGTTAAGCATGGATTGGGTTTTTGAGCACGCACGTGTGAACTGATCATTTAGTCATGGATCCACTAGATCAGTTTCGTGTTTTAGGTGGTTATTGGTTGTTGGTAGTTGGTGAGCGACTGATGTCCTGTAAATAAAACCGAGGCACACGAGCTGATATGAAGCCAGAGTTAGTGGTGGCTGCTGCTTGGAGTCATTATGAGACAGTTTACTGTGATGTAGCGGTCAGACAGTTCAATTCTACTAAGGCCATTACTGTACAGATGTAATGGCAGCATAGATACATACTTCTGAAATAATCCAAGGCTCTATCCTGATGGTTGTAGACTACACTTAGTCACCTGCACCCCAATAATGGCCCCAAATGACTTGCTAAGTGATCTGTGACGCACCTACACAGTAATTATTGAATCAGGATAGTATGTAGAGTTTGATTAACCACCCTGTGGTGGTAAGTACGTATCCTGATGTGATGATCTGTGAGGAAATGTTAGAATATACAGTGTAGGTCTTAAGTGCTGGGATTTCTTCAGCGTCATATGATTACACTGGCACTCGTACCATCAGTCAATGCGGTCTCCTCGGTGATGAAAGATGATGCTGATGGCGTTCGGTTTTGTCCAGTCCAGGAACTAACTGTCACCATTTCCTATCATGGCAATCTGTTTTATGTTTGTTTAGCCACAAAGATCCAATGTCACCCTCTAACAAGAATACAACAGAGAAACAGGCAGGATGAATTGAATTACTTTGAAAGATGTGTGTCAGAGAAGCCGAGTTTTATCCACAAAAACTGTGAGAAATGTATAAATGGGAGTTGATGTTATACACAACCACAACATGATCTAAATATCTAATATAAAAAACTACATTTGAGTCTCACACCTTCATTTTTGCTAGTATTTTTATGTCTCACTGTTTTGTATATCCCACCACTATTGTGCATTGAATTATTCAGTTACTGTGTGAAATGCAGTGCCAGTGGTTTTATGGTATCACCACGTACAGTTCCCGTCTTCACAAAGCAACAAAAATGACACACGATCCACTTTAATTCATTTAGTTGATATCTGATGCTACAATCAGGAGGTTTGTTGTGTTTATCTCTGGTTTAAATGAAAGTTTTTCTTAAAAGTGCTGCTGTATTCATCACGTCTTCGAATGATTCTGTCCTTCATTTTTCACTCATTTTTATAGGAAAACATGCCCCCCCCCCCAGCCCCCCCACAACCCCTGCACTTCACAGTAATACTAAACCATAATGTACTTCATGCTCATGTTCAGGTTACCTTCTCACACAAGTGCTCCTTATTTACTTTGAAATTGTATTTGGCTCATTGGCATTCCATTTGGAGGTGATGACCCTGCTTATCTGCAGCCTAATAAATTCAGCTGTGTTTTAGTCGGTTAACACTAACATACCTCTGCTTCATCCATCACGGAGCTTAACAATAGCCACGTCTTCAGCTGCTTCTGCACTGCTAAAAGCTTTTCATGAGAAACCTACAGATCTACTGCTGTGTGTGTCTCGAGGGGTGTGCACGTGCGCATGGATGTGTGCATGTATGTGTGTGTTGAGGCTTGAGAGTATGTGTGCAATATGTGTGTGTGTGTGTGTGTGTGTCCTGAGGCCTGCAGCTCTCTCTTAAACCTCTTATCAGATGAATGTGTTTGATAACTCTGCTGCCAAGGATTTCCCATATATACATAAACAACCCCTGAACCACTGGCAGGTTGCACCGGCGAGGCACATCGTTGAAACTCTCACATGTTTAGGAGTTCTGTTTCAGTGCTCTTATGTCGCCCACTTTCTAGTTCAATCTTTCCCCTAAGCTACATTAAACAATATAAACCCGGTTGGTGAAAAATGGCCTCATATTCGATTTTTCTCTCTTTTGTGACACCGGCGCTGGTTTATTTAAAAACCAAATGACGTTTGAACGGTGGAGTATGTAAGCAGCAATGTGCTGCCCTTGACATCTTCATTGATGTCAAGCTAGCTAACAGTTTGGCCCGTCAGTGTCTCACGGGGATGTATCAGCCATTTGCATAACAAGCCGCCCTCATGACACCAACGCCTCGACAGATGTCAGGCTTGTGAGGGAAGTTGGTCTCATCCTTCCATTATTTCTGCGCCTCTGTCTCTTTTTGTTGTGGCTCCTCTCTCCGCTTCTGCAACAAACATTGTTATTTTGAGGTGAGTCACGTCTCATCGAGGCTTTGCCTCGGAGTCGTCAGCGTGTTTGAGGAGTCACTTGACAGTCATAAACATCATGTGAGGACATAGTAAAAGTGGATCATTTTTCAGGGGGAACATATAAAGTTTCATGCTGGATTTTATTGGAAAGGAAGAACTGTTTTATTTTTGGTTTCAGATAACAAGTCATTTGGGGTATTATAAATTATATATGACATATGTATTATGAACTGTAATAACTATTTTCTTTTTACCATCTGTAAAGCTGGCGGTTTCTCTACACAGTGATTTCTAGGTAAATCTTTCTCTTAGAATATTGTGCTGAGAATCTCCATTTTAGTCGATCTGCATTGGCTGGGATTTATTGATTTGTTGTAAGGACTCAGAAGGAGATTATTTGAAGATATAGTAGCAGCGGTCAGGCAGCAGTAGCTTACTGGTTGTATTTTTTTTTAATGGCTAAATTGGTATTAGACTCATGTACACACACAGAGACACTGCATGATAAACTATCAATGCCATGCTCTTTTCAGTACTTATCCTCTACATCCTGACTCAATACCACTGACAATTACTTTTGGAAACTGAACTGAGTGAAGTGGCCACAAGCGCCACAATATCAACATCTCTACATTTCACACAAAGCACACAGGAGGAAAAGAGTATGGCAGCTCAAAGACTCTCTTTCATATTTGGTTGGAATAGTAAGTGGCCGTTGGTGCTCCCCGCTGTTTTACGTCACAGGGGAAACATCTTTATCACGGCGTATATTATTCCAAAACACAGCTTCCTGCATGGAAACGAATCCCCCCTGTCCTCACTTCGCCTGCCTCTCTGATAGACTACATTGCTTCTTATAAACTGTCCATGGTCCATAAATTGTGCAGCGCCGAGCATAACACTGCACAGTGTCGGCCTGCAGGGACACGCACATTCAGGGCCCCCGCCTCTTCTCTCTCCCCTGGCTGAGATTTGCTTAGTAAATTGTGCGATGAGATCCCCGGGTTCAGAGAAAAGACAGGGAAAGATTGGTGTGGAGAAAAGTTTGAAACGTGAGCGAGCACGAACTTGAGTACTTATCCTAAAACTCTGCAGATGAGACTCATACTTGTTTCTATATAAAAACATCTATCTGTAATGTTGGTAAAGATGAGACAATATTTGGTAGTTCAGAACATATAGATGGTGTAATCCTCAGTCCATGTCTTACCACTAGTGTGCAGCAGTTTTCGTGCTTAAATGAAAATATATTACCAGACAACATGATGACAAGCCTCAACTCCAGCTTTGTATCACGTGTGTCGCTCTGAACTTCTACTTCCAGTTGTTGTGAATAAACAGAACTCAAAATTATAAGGGGCTGACTTCACTTTGCATGTTTTTATTACATAAATATCAAATACTGTGTATACTTTTGCATTCAGTTGGCTTGTGCCTCACTGTAAATGTAAATACATCAAGGCCACTGTCTTCCCTGACTTAAAACTGTCACCAGAGTTGTTTCCTTTTTTGACATAATTTTAAAGATGATATAAAGACATCAACATTCACATAGCAGCTTTACCAAACATGGATTGTTAGTATGGTAATGTGCGTTTTAAAATCGAATACCTATCCGTATCATCCAAACTAAAACTATAAAAACTGACGCATGACTTTAGGCTTAATTTTTTAAGAAATGGCTGGTGCTTTTATACGGTAATACCTCCAATGACCACCAGGAAGATTTATGACCATTAGTCCCTTTAAAGGAGAACAACAGGATGCACACACAGCAATAAACAACAACAAAAGTTATTCCAGGAATAACATCTGCATTACGCTAAACAGTTTAAATAAACGGCCAAACTAGATCCACAAAGATTAAGATGCAGACAGAACTGGCAAACTGGGTTTAAATGGGAGTGTGTTGTAGATGAAAGCGCTGAGTGGACAGGGATTAATCACAAACACATCATGGAATACATCACAACTAAAAGTGTAAAAAGTGGAGGGGGGAGTAAAACATCGTTGAAAAGACATTAACAGAATAAAAAGCAACGGTAGAAAGAAAAAACTATTTCAAGTGACTTTTGTCTGTAAACTTGAGCACAAGAGTCTGAACCTGCTGAAACTCTCACTGTAATCAAACTTTTACTTAATTAGAAAAAGGTGTAAAGAAAGTTGAATCAGGAGGGACTGACAGAAAATAGCCTCCTGGAGAACATGGTGTCTTTTTACTGAATATACTGGGATCTCCTGTTAACTTTGTCCACCTCCACAAATTAGACTTGAACTGAGGTTCTCTTAAATGACAAGGTCAAAGCTGCTTTCGTTGTTACAGTTGCCCCTGCTCTCTCTCCCTCTCTCTCTCTCTCTCTCACAAACACACACACACAAACCCAAGGCAGCATTTATAGCAGACGCAGAGATGAAGACGCACATTGTCACGGTTGGAGGGTGGAAACCGGCTGACAGGGTGAGAGCGCGTGGAGCTGACATTTTTCTTTTACCCATCACTGTTGTGAGGCTGATGAATATGCGAGATGGGTAGCACATTCACAAGCTCCAGCGGGAGTGTGGAGGGGCAGATTTTTCACTAACTATTTCACTTTCCAGCTTTTATTTAGACTAAATGCCACATGCAAATGTAGCTCTGTCTGTAAAAAACATGACTCCTAGATTAAGATAGAATAAATGGTAACAAATATGCATGTTGTTCGAGTTCTTTTCCAGCTCTGGTTGAGGTAGAAACATTTGAAAAATGTCAAATATTTCTCTCTTATTCACTACTTTGACTAATCCTATGACATTACAGCAAGAAATGTTACATTTAGTGGCTTACTGATCTACTCCAGGACACTGTGTTGCACTTTCAAGCAGCTGCACTCCTCTCTGTAAATAATAAACTGACTATTTTACTCACTTTTTTACTGCCGAACAAGTCCCTAAAACACATTGTGAGATTAGGGCATAGATTGGATTGTATATGATGAATGGGGAAGTAGCCTCCACATATAAATAAACTAATGAAAGACGTGGCTCTGGGCCAATCATTTATCAGTATTGTGCTGTGGCTGGAATTCAGCCCCTCTGTCCTGTCTCGACTTGCCTCCTCACTGTTTACTTTTGGAGGCCAAGCAGTCAGTCCCTGCAGCCGCTCAATGGCGCGACTGTGCACAGAGAGAAGGCGGCTCTCGCAGTCAACGCGCGAGACAACAGAATTAAAACTCAGCCATGCACGAGCTGATTGATGAGGGCGGCTCCTCTCCAAAGCGCAGGCTGGTTTGACGCACAGGCTGGTTTGACGCACAGGCTGACGTCTCCGAGCCCGATTATTCATATAAATTAGATTTTTGTATTCAAGATAATGATGATAATAAATAATTATAGAAAAAATAAAATAATGATGCTCAAAGGATTATTTTATTTTTAATCACAGACGAGCAACAGAATCATTTCTTTAAATGTCTTAAGAATATTAGGGAAAGTAAACATGTATTTTTCAGATTTTCAAATCCAATGCTTGGTATTGGTGACGTCCTTTTTTTACACACAACCACAAACAATGGCGCCATTCTTGTCGGACCTAGTCTCATAGCTTGGCAGCAACACTGAAGTTTTTTTGTTTTTTTCTGCTGTATTCAGATTCTCTTCCTCCAGGACTCGAAGGCCGAATCTGAACAGCTGAGTCACTGTTTCAAGTTTCAGTGGATCAAACTCAAACCTCGGAGAGAAACGTTGAGTTCAGTGACTGAGTTCTTGGGGAAGAAAAGCGGAAGCAGAGAGTGGTGGTTGTAAATAAGCGTTTACTTTATAAGCAAAAGAAGGAGCTGCGAGATTATTCTGCCCTGTGCCAAAGCTGCTGTTATTATATCCACGAGCAGGTGGGAGGGGGGGAGCGGCTCGGGAAGCGGGGTGCGTGCAGGCTGTGGTGCGTGAGCGTGTGTCTGAGAGGAGGGGGAGGTCACTATTATTGGATCCGGCCTCACCAGGTGAGCTGAAGAGCCGACATCCCCCCACCCCCACCCCTGTTCCTCTGGCTCTCCTTCCCTGCCTGGCGCTGCCAAGGTGACTTTCCAGAGAGAGAGAGAGAGAGAGAGAGGGAGAGGGAGAGAGAGAGGTGGATATTCAGGAAGGTGCTGACAGGAACATCTCTGGTTATGAACCAGCCGCGGTTTGCTTCTCTCCGCTGGAAAGGTGCGCTGCCAGCGGCGTCCCCCTCCCCGCAGCAGGAGCAGCGAGCAGGGAAAACACCGAGGCCAGTAAACATGTTGTCCCGTCTCTGGTCATGAGCTGGAGAGCGGAGAAACTCACCAGCGACCACAAAACATCCCGAGCTGAAGTCAGTCCCCCCACAAACCAGTCACAGGGGTGTTTACCTGTTACCAGCTCATGTATCTCTGAGCCAGGCTTTGTGCCACTGCCTGTGTCTGGCACACACCAGTACGCATGTCTCTAATCCCTGGCCCACATATCCACACTCATACCTGCTGACAGGCCCCCCTTTGGGCGCGATGAGGAGCAGCGCCCTGCAGCCGCAGCCTCTCCTGCACAAACTGAAACGCCAGAAAACGTTTTTTAATTTTTGTTTTATGATTACAGAAGGGTTTTAGTGCTACGAAGAAGCGCGGGAAATATTCCAAAGTAGCAAAGGAACCTTCAAATCCACGCCAACTTTAATTAATTTTATTTTTCAAAAGCAGAAGATGTGGAAATCTGAAAAGAGCACTGAAGAATGCCTCTTCACGTCAATGGAAAATGTTGCTTTCATGCTTTTTTCATGCGAATCACATCAAACTCTTTGGCTTAAACAGGATTTATTACAATAATGAAAATAACTTTAATATTAACCTTTAATTTGTCCCAAAACACTTCGCTGTGTCCTGTTTGACATGAGTATGACAGAGGAATACTTGTGATGAGAGATTTGCTTCGTGTGTGCGTGAAGGTGGGCTGAAGGTGGGGTGAAGGTGGGGTGGGGTGGGGGCACTTGAAGTTACCCACGTCACAGTAATTATGTCGGTATTCCTTATGGTCGTTTGGAAAGGGAGGGTATCGCATTTTGTTTGGGGGGGGGGGGGCTCGGTCGGGCTCTGAAACTGGATCTCATGACTTCATATACCCCCTACAAAAACCTCCGCGCGCACCATCGCGTGGCCCTGATGCTGCGTATCTCACAAGTCAAAGCTCCATAAACCCAAACGCATCATTTCAAACTTAAAACTGAGCTGGATCATATAGTTTGAAACGTTTTCTCCTCCTGATTCTCCCGTTTTATTTTCTTCTCTTCATATGCATAAGGTCCATTTAAACGCTTTAACCAGGAGGGCATATTGTTATAGATATGTTAAATCATCACAGGTTATATGACCACTACAAGACGGATGCCCAAGGGCTTAAAGCTGTGCGCTTTAATTCAGAATCTCGTTTTTCAGACTTAATGGAACTAATAACATAACACTTAATCACGTTACTTTCACTCTCCCCTCTCTCTCTCCTTTGCATTTCTAATTTTTTATCTGCAGTGGCTTGGGGTTAAACAAATGAAACGAGCTGTTCCCCTCCTCCTCCTCCTCCTCCTCCTCTTCCTCCTCTCTCTGTGAAACCTCAGAGGGGAGCAGACCAAACGTTACTTAGCCTGAACGCAGAGAGGCTGCAGATAATGAGAGCCTGGTTGCATTAAATGGACAAACAGCAATCCGGCATCTCCTGACCCCTCGATGCTCCTCTCGGCTCCATTGATCATCCCCCCTTATGAGATAATGCAATTACAAACATCAATAAGGAGCTGCGAGGGGAATCATTATGTGGTGACAGTGATAAATGATGCTGCAGAAAATAGCGGGCTCCTCTCAAACAATCCGTGCGCCCAAGGGGCTTTTGAGGGCCGGGGCCCCGTCGCCAAGGAGACAGATGACATCCAAAATGGCCCCCACTCAACAGTCCTTCTCTCTTCTCTTTCTCTCTCTCTCCTTTTCTCCCCACTAACAGATTTTTTGTTTTTCTCTCCCTCCCTTTTCCCCCCCTCCTCCTTTTGTTTCAAAAGCAGCTGCCGCGCGACCTTTTGAAGGTGGAGTTTTTGAGGGCTTTGGAAAGTTAGTCCTGTGAGGCGTCTGCAGGCTGCAGTTTAATTTGTGTTTGTGTCTATATTGATTTCATAAAGGACTTGTCATCTCGGCCACGTGTGTAATCCCAGTATTATGTATTTCTATTGGAAATCATGGGAAGTTGATTGGTTGCATATTGTCTTGTTGCGCGCTCACGCTTTTCCCTGCAGTTGGACTTTGTAGTCGTGAAGCCTGAAGGTGACAGAGGCTGGTTCAGTTCATCCGCATAATCTGCACATTTTATGACCAACATTTAACTTCTTGCTCTCTGGAGGAGAGTAAAGCTAAAATGAAAAATTTAACAGAACTTCGTTTTGTGTTCACTCAGTTCATATTTGAATTTACTGTATAACTTGTGATTTTAATTTGGTTTCTTTTCTTTTTAACTAACAAACTCTTAAGCAAAGCATCTACAGTTGTAGATGTTGTGACAAAACACCAAAACATTAATTTTAGAAATAAACTCTCAGCGTGAAAAACTGACCGCAGAAGATACAAAATTCTGTGCGCGTACGTTTCACCATGAAATAAAAATAAAACCAGTTACAGCTGAAATATTCGTTCAGCACACACAGAGAGGAGCAGCTTGATTAACAGGCCGCGGTGTTCAGCAACCAGTGACAAATCGCTGGTTTGAATTAATAAGCTTACACACGTTATTGCCGCCGAGATTTGTCATGGCTTGTAGTGAAGCAGAGAACACGAGGCGCACGGTGACTTTTCCAAGTTCCCCGCTTCAACCATAAAGGCGCATAAATATCTGCGTTGTTGTGGGAGGAAGACAGGCCTGTCCGGGCACCTCCACTGCTCTGGAACACATTTCTGCTCCATTCATTACTCTGACAGTTCACTCCGCGGTCAGTGTGTGTGTGTGTGTGTGTGTGTGTGTGTGTGTGTGTGTGTGTGTGTGTGTGTAGGCCTACCAGCATCATACTTCAAATTACGTTTTGACTTTCAGCTTTTGAAATTAGCACAAGTCAAACTCCGTCTGCACTTTTGTGCATTAAAACTGTTTTAAACTGCACAAAGACAAAAGCAGCGTCAGAAGGCAACTTGTATTCAAATCTCAGCGGTTTGAGATGTAGGTCAGCTGTGACCAAAATGCAAAATCACAATCATGTAAACGTTTTTACATTAGATGAAACAAAAGACAAGTTACACTAGAGTTACACTCATAATAAAAACTCTATGTACATTTATTTATATACAAATAATCAATTATTATTATTTAACCAAGTATTAAATCTTAGAAATCTTTTAAAAACGTTAAAATGAAGTTATGTCCAGAATTTAATTGAATCAAATGTGTTTGATTCAGACACAAGTGACTCGTGTTGTTTGTTTTAACACTTTGTCAAACAAAATTCCTGGAATGAAAATGCAGTGAAAGCAACAATTATTTCACCTGACTCAAATATTTTTTTAAAAATAATTTAAAGAAAGAAACCTGGTTTCCATATTAGATTTAAGACAAAAGGAGATGTAAAAATACTTGTGCTTTGACTTTTCTTTTGCAGGACACTTTTCTTTTTTTTTCTCAACAACAACACACTCTTTGTAACTCGTCTTAGCTTTTGCACTTCACTTCCAAACGCGTTTTTGTGCGGTTTACGTCCGTGCGTAAAAGGAGGGTTGGTGCTGTGCGCCATCTCCACACGTCGCTGCCCCGGACAGTTACCAGGCCTCCCTAAAGAGGGCAGTCAAGTATGGGCTTTCTCCTCTGTCTCCACAGCTCCCAGCGGCCACAGGCTCAGGAATTCACATTTCACAGCCTTGGATTTTCCAGCCATGGTGGAGAGGCGAAGCAATTAAAACGTCGCCTGGGTTTTTTAAGAGCGTGTCTTTATTCCTTCTTCTTCTTTAGTGTAAATATCATTCAATTCGGCAAAGGCAGTAAAAACACAATAGTTGCGCGGAGGAGAGATAGGGAGGGAGAAGGGGAGAGTATTGATTTATACGCGTATATTGTTATGGATAAAACAGACTCTCTCTTGTTCGTTGTTTTGAAAAAACAAGATACTGACTTTGGGATTCAGGACTGCTTCTCCGAAATGTATCAATTAGACAAAACTCGCTCGGCTCCTCTCCTTCTCCTCTCGTCTCCTCAGTCGGCTCAGCCTCTGCCTCCTGAAGTGCAGTGTATCCCGGAGACAACATCGGCTGCAGAGCGCTGGGCTTCAAGCGGAGCCCTTTGACTGCGGGCAACAAGGCGTGAGGGAGAACTAATCTTCCCATTTACATGTTTGTAGCAATTTTACCTAAATGAATTTTAATGCTAAATGAAGGATAATTCGCTTTCTGGCCGAGCCCCTCTTTCCTCGCCTCCCCTCTCCATGTGTGAGAAAATTACTGCATAACGCATGCATTAGCTACACATTATCCACAGCAGTGGGAGGAAGGTTGACTTAAGTGCATGTTCCTTTAAGTAGAGAAGTGGACCTCTGTTTTCTTCAGTGGGCATTTTTTGACATGTAAACATGTTTGTGCCTAATTTAGCTTTACAACATATGGTTAAAAAGATTTAACTATGAATATATGTTTTAATAACTCATCTGCATAGAGGAAGATAATGTGAGACTAGTTCTGATTCTGTTATTTGAACAAAAAGTATTTATTTACAACACAGATGCACATATATACCCTTCAAAGTAAAAGCATAAGAAACATGACTTGTCTTCAAAGGAACCTTAAAGATGTGCGTTATACATGTTTGAAGCAATGGATAATGGATGCATTGATAACCCACACAAGGATGTATGCACACGCACACACACACATGTACCCCCTCACATACATACTGCCACACACACACACACACATTGTGACTTTTACATTCTCCCCTGTCTGTTGATCAGCATTACATCATCTGGTTAAATCAAGATGGACTGTGGTATAAATGGTGTTTTCCCATAGCTTCTGCCTCTCCCTGTTATCAGGCCGCATCAAACACTGAGGGGAAGAGAATCCATTGGCTAAGCGAGTGCTCGGCCTTGTGACATAAAACACATCAATAGGACACTAGAATAGACTTTCAGAGGCCCTCAATCATAGACACAGAGAAAAACAGGAAACAACATGTTTGTGGGACACACACTTGTAGTTTCCCATCCACAGTGATCTTTTTTAGATTGTTTGCGAGCATTGACTGAAGCTCAGTATCATGTTTGTTAGCCTGTCCTGATGTTAGCCATGTTGACACCTACATTATGTGTCTGTCCTCATTTGAACAGAGTACAAAATAGATCAAATGATGAATCGGACAGTGGCAATTGGATTAAAAAACCTTCTACATCCAAAATGTTAGCTTCTCGAAAACTGTATTTAGCTTTATGTCATTGTGTCTGGAGTTAATCCACTGAGTTATAAGAGTTTAAAGACCCCAAATAGTCAGAGAATTTTCTATACCAATAAAATCTTTGCACCAGCAGAGGAACATATAATCAACTGATATGAAAATATTTTAAAAAAAATCACCAAAATTAGAGTTAGAAGGTGAAGACACAGCAACAGTAATACACTTAGCTGCACCCTGCATGTATGTAGATGGGCTGTGTAATGTATGTATAAAAAAAATTAAAGGAAAAAAAAAACAGGACATCTGAATCGCCATCACACTCTCTCTTACCATCCAAATAAAGGCTTGCGAGAAATGACAGACTGATCGAATTGTCTGTTTATTCACTTGTTTTTTCTTTTAAAAATGCATTGTGATTTAATGGCGGGAGGGGCAGGAGGTCAAATTCGATGGAGAGACAACACACACATAGTGTGGAAAGAAACCAGAAAAAAAAAAAAACAGAAAAAAGTTCACATCCTTTTTTTAAAAAATCTATTAGAAACAACATAATATGCAGAACAATACAATAGCATTTACAATACTTAAATTCCCAGTTCTTGTGAGAGTCCAGCGTAATTTTACAACAGTATACAGTATATTTTCTTTCTCCACTCGCTTCCCAAACTAGGGTTTGATATAGTTATACTTTTAATTTCTTTTCTCTTGCTTTCCCTCTTTCCATGTTTCAATCCACTATATTTTTTTAAAGGGCACCTCTTTTTGCTTTGTTAGTGTCCTGTCAGATACAGACATTGGCTTCTCCTTGGTCCAATTCCATCGTCCCAAAGAGTGGAGTGCTCTTCGCAGGAAGTCTCTTGTGTTTGCCAAAGAGTCTAGAAAATATCACCAAGTGCCACATTTGCCGAAGGTACAGGCGGAGGACCCAGTGTGTCTCTCGTGTGTCATCTGTTCTCGCAATCGCAATCACTTTCAATGGAGGAATCCATGTAAAACTAGTGGGCAGCAAGGCGGGGCAAAGTCTAGTGCCCACCAGAGAAGAAGCAGGATTCTGTCGGGACAGGGGGGTCACATCTGGGTGAGGTGAGGTTTGATCTTCTGTGCGTCACCATCACTGGATACATAGACAAGGATTGTAGGCAGTCATGGAAGGTTCCCATGTTGCAGATATAAGCCGAATAAAATGATGTTGGGTCTTGGAGGTTGACAGAGGGGTCGCCGTTGGTTGTTGTCGTCAGGGAGTCCTGTTCCCATGCTCTGTAGGCCTCTGTGAGACTGGTGATCCCCCGGTTTGCCCTGCAGTTCTGAGGAAAGAGAAGATCAAAATGGTTAATCAGTGATCAGTTTTGCACTGGTAAATTAGAGAATCTGCAGTGGATTCATTGTCAAGTTTCTACTCAGACAGCATCACTGTCATGTGAAAGCATTTATCTTGAATCCAGGAGTTACATAGTCCTTTATGGGTTGAAACCCATTCAAAGGGAATTGGTCAGTGCAGACAACAAGGTTTCATGTGGCAGGGCTGGGGTTAGGTGATATGTACATTTGGTTAATGTATGCAAATGAAAATCTCCAGTGTATGTGCAAAGTCATGCAAATATTTTCAAGCTTTTAGCACATTGGCATATTGTCTCCAGCACTGTGGCACAAAGCATTTAACTGCAAAAGAAAACTATTGAATGAATTAGATATCATTAATCATTCATTAAATATGACAATAGATTACATTAGACTTCAGAGAGCAGACTCTCGTGTTACAGTTTCAGGCCAATAGCGCGTGAACGTGGCAGGACCTGCTGATAGGACCACAGAGGAGCAATAAAGTACGTGGCAAACCCAACATAGTGTTAATCCAGGTCATAATACAGACTGTAGCCTGCCCTTCACTAAAGACTGTGTGGATGTCTGAAAGACAGAGAAGGCATTGGAGGGTTTAGTGAGTTAATCCTACACCCTCAGTAATGCTACTTTAACAGTAGGAGAGGACTTACAGACCAAACACATGATCAACTTGAAGTGATACCGAGGTCCAGTACTTAACATTTCCTGGATAATCTGTTTAACTGGACTACAGGGAAACTTAAAATTAGCCTTTGATTGTTTACCATCGGCGTTTGACTAAAAAAAGGCGACTGCATAAGCAAAGATATTTCAGGTTCGTATTAAGGTGGCCTACAATTCAGTCTTGTTTTGAAGGGTAGTACTGGTATGAGAGGCTTGAATCAGGTGTATTGTAATTACCTTAGTTATGTTACATATAAACCGTAAGAACTTACAGTGATGCAACGAGCACCTGCCAACAAACCTCATACAATGACAAATGAAGTGAAGAAATGCATCTTCACCCTCTTCTCTCCCTACATTCATCTTTAAGTTGGCTTTAAAGATGAATGTAGGGAGAGAAGAGCCTCTATTATGGAAACGTCAAAAAACGGCATAGTTTAGTAATGCCCTAGAATACTATGACTTTTTTTTAAAAACTTTTTTATGCTATACTATACTGTTATGTTTTTTGACGTTTTTATGCCGTTTTTTTGCCATACTATACTATGACGTTTTTTGACTTTTTTACGCCCTACTATACTATGACATTTTTATGCCTATGACGTTTTTTGACATTTTTATGCCATACTATACTATGACGTTTTTTGACATTTTTATGCCTTACTATACTATGACATTTATATGCCTTACTATACTATGAAGTTTTTATGCCATACTATACTGACGTTTTTTGACATTTTTATGCCTTACTAAACTATGAAGTTTTTATGCCATACTATACTGTGACGTTTTTTGACTTTTTTATGCCTTACTATACTATGACGTTTTTTGACGTTTTTATGCCTTACTATCCTATGACATTTTTTGACGTTTTTATGCCTTACTATACTATGAAGTTTTTATGCCATACTATACTATGACATTTATATGCCTTACTATATACTATGAAGTTTTTATGCCATACTATACTATGACGTTTTTTGATGTTTTTATGCCTTACTATACTATGACATTTATATGCCTTACTATACTATGAAGTTTTTATGCCATACTATACTATGACATTTATATGCCTTACTATACTATGACGTTTTTTGACATTTTTATGCCATACTATACTATGACGTTTTTTGACGTTTTTATGCCATACTATACTATGACGTTTTTTGACATTTTTATGCCATACTATACTATGACGTTTTTTGACGTTTTTATGCCTTACTATACTATGAAGTTTTTATGCCATACTATAGTATGACGTTTTTATGCCTTACTATACTATGACGTTTTTTGACGTTTTTATGCCTTACTATACTATGAAGTTTTTTGACGTTTTTATGCCTTACTATACTATGAAGTTTTTTGACGTTTTTATGCCTTACTATACTATGACGTTTTTATGCCTTACTATACTATGATGTTTTTTGACATTTTTATGCCATACTATACTATGACGTTTTTATGCCATACTATACTATGACGTTTTTTGACGTTTTTATGCCTTACTAAACTATGAAGTTTTTATGCCTTACTATACTATGACGTTTTTTGACATTTTTATGCCATGACGTTTTTTGACGTTTTTATGCCTTACTATACTATGACGTTTATATGCCTTACTATACTATGACGTTTTTTGACGTTTTTATGCCTTACTATCCTATGACATTTTTTGACGTTTTTATGCCATACTATACTATGACATTTTTTGACGTTTTCATGCCTTACTATACTATGAAGTTTTTATGCCATACTATACTATGACATTTATATGCCTTACTATACTATGACGTTTTTTGACATTTTTATGCCATACTATACTATGACGTTTTTTGACGTTTTTATGCCATACTATACTATGACGTTTTTTGACATTTTTATGCCATACTATACTATGACGTTTTTTGACGTTTTTATGCCTTACTATACTATGAAGTTTTTATGCCATACTATAGTATGACGTTTTTATGCCTTACTATACTATGACGTTTTTTGACGTTTTTATGCCATACTATACTATGACGTTTTTTGACGTTTTTATGCCTTACTAAACTATGAAGTTTTTATGCCTTACTATACTATGACGTTTTTTGACATTTTTATGCCATGACGTTTTTTGACGTTTTTATGCCTTACTATACTATGAAGTTTTTATGCCATACTATACTGTGATGTTTTTTGACGTTTTCATGCCTTACCATACTATGAAGTTTTTATGCCATACTATACTGTGATGTTTTTTGACGTTTTCATGCCTTACCATACTATGAAGTTTTTATGCCATACTATACTATGACGTTTTTTGAAGTTTTTATGCCTTACTATACTATGACTTTTTTTGACGTTTTTATGCCATACTATACTATGACATTTTTTGACGTTTTCATGCCTTACTATACTATGAAGTTTTTATGCCATACTATACTATGACATTTATATGCCTTACTATACTATGACGTTTTTTGACATTTTTATGCCATACTATACTATGACGTTTTTTGACGTTTTTATGCCATACTATACTATGACGTTTTTTGACATTTTTATGCCATACTATACTATGACGTTTTTTGACGTTTTTATGCCTTACTATACTATGAAGTTTTTATGCCATACTATAGTATGACGTTTTTATGCCTTACTATACTATGACGTTTTTTGACGTTTTTATGCCATACTATACTATGACGTTTTTTGACGTTTTTATGCCTTACTAAACTATGAAGTTTTTATGCCTTACTATACTATGACGTTTTTTGACGTTTTTATGCCATGACGTTTTTTGACGTTTTTATGCCTTACTAAACTATGAAGTTTTTATGCCTTACTATACTATGACGTTTTTTGACATTTTTGTGCCTTACTATCCTATGACATTTTTTGACGTTTTTATGCCTTACTATACTATGACATTTTTTGACGTTTTCATGCCTTACTATACTATGAAGTTTTTATGCCATACTATACTATGACGTTTTTTGACGTTTTTATGCCTTACTATACTATGAAGTTTTTATGCCATACTATACTATGACATTTATATGCCTTACTATACTATGACGTTTTTATGCCATACTATGACGTTTTTTGACATTTTTATGCCATACTATATTATGACGTTTTTTGACATTTTTATGCCTTACTATACTATGACGTTTTTATGCCATACTATACTGTGATGTTTTTTGACGTTTTCATGCCTTACCATACTATGAAGTTTTTATGCCATACTATACTATGACGTTTTTTGAAGTTTTTATGCCTTACTATACTATGACGTTTTTTGACGTTTTTATGCCTTACTATACTATGAAGTTTTTTGACGTTTTAATGCCTTACTATACTATGACGTTTTTATGCCTTACTATACTATGATGTTTTTTGACATTTTTATGCCATACTATACTATGACGTTTTTTGACGTTTTTATGCCTTACTAAACTATGAAGTTTTTATGCCTTACTATACTATGACGTTTTTTGACATTTTTATGCCATGACGTTTTTTGACGTTTTTATGCCTTACTATACTATGACGTTTTTTGACATTTTTATGCCATACTATACTATGACGTTTTTTGAAGTTTTTATGCCTTACTAAACTATGAAGTTTTTATGCCATACTATACTGTGACGTTTTTTGACATTTTTATGCCATACTATACTATGACATTTTTATGCCTTACTATACTATGACGTTTTTTGACATTTTTATGCCATGACGTTTTTTTGCCTTACTATACTATGACGTTTTTTGACATTTTTATGCCTTACTATACTATGACGTTTTTATGCCATACTATACTGTGATGTTTTTTGACATTTTTATGCCTTACTATACTATGACATTTTTTGAAGTTTTTTCTATACTACACTATGAAGTTTTTATGCCTTACTATACTATGACGTTTTTTGACATTTTTATGCCATACTATACTATGACGTTTTTATGCCATACTATACTATGACATTTTTATGCCTTACTATCCTATGACATTTTTTGACGTTTTCATGCCTTACTATACTATGAAGTTTTTATGCCATACTATACTATGACGTTTTTTGACATTTTTATGCCATACTATACTATGACGTTTTTTGACGTTTTTATGCCTTACTAAACCATGAAGTTTTTATGCCTTACTATACTATGACGTTTTTTGACATTTTTATGCCATGACGTTTTTTGACATTTTTATGCCTTACTATACTATGACGTTTTTTGACATTTTTATGCCATACTATACTATGACGTTTTT
This sequence comes from Seriola aureovittata, assembly GCF_021018895.1. Taxonomy (NCBI): domain Eukaryota; kingdom Metazoa; phylum Chordata; class Actinopteri; order Carangiformes; family Carangidae; genus Seriola; species Seriola aureovittata. The sequence goes on from NC_079377.1 coordinate 21,091,301, forward strand.
ATGCCATACTATACTATGACATTTTTATGCCTTACTATCCTATGACATTTTTTGACGTTTTCATGCCTTACTATACTATGAAGTTTTTATGCCATACTATACTATGACGTTTTTTGACATTTTTATGCCATACTATACTATGACGTTTTTTGACGTTTTTATGCCATGACGTTTTTTGACATTTTTATGCCTTACTATACTATGACATTTTTTGAAGTTTTTATGCCATACTATACTATGAAGTTTTTATGCCTTACTATACTATGACGTTTTTTGACATTTTTATGCCATACTATACTATGACATTTTTATGCCTTACTATCCTATGACACTTTTTGACGTTTTTATGCCATACTATACTATGACGTTTTTTGACATTTTTATGCCTTACTATACTATGACGTTTTTATGCCATACTATACTGTGATGTTTTTTGACGTTTTCATGCCTTACAATACTATGAAGTTTTTATGCCATACTATACTATGACGTTTTTTGACATTTTTATGCCATACTATACTATGACGTTTTTTGAAGTTTTTATGCCTTACTATACTATGACGTTTTTTGACGTTTTTATGCCTTACTATACTATGAAGTTTTTTGACGTTTTTATGCCTTACTATACTATGACGTTTTTATGCCTTACTATACTATGATGTTTTTTGACATTTTTATGCCATACTATACTATGACGTTTTTATGCCATACTATACTATGACGTTTTTATGCCATACTATACTATGACGTTTTTTGACGTTTTTATGCCTTACTAAACTATGAAGTTTTTATGCCTTACTATACTATGACGTTTTTTGACATTTTTATGCCATGACGTTTTTTGACATTTTTATGCCTTACTATACTATGACATTTTTTGAAGTTTTTATGCCATACTATACTATGAAGTTTTTATGCCTTACTATACTATGACGTTTTTTGACATTTTTATGCCATACTATACTATGACATTTTTATGCCTTACTATCCTATGACATTTTTTGACGTTTTCATGCCTTACTATACTATGATGTTTTTATAGTATAAGGCATAAAAAAGTCAAAGAACTTCATAGTATAGTATGGCATAAAAAGACATAGTATAGTAACGCATAAAAACGTCATAGTATAGTAAGGCATAAAAATGTCAAAAAATGTCACAGTATAGTATGGCATAAAAACTTCATAGTATAGTAAGGCATAAAAATGTCAAAAAACGTCATAGTATAGTAAGGCATAAAAATGTCATAGTATAGTATGGCATAAAAATGTCAAAAAACGTCACAGTATAGTATGGCATAAAAACTTCATAGTTTAGTAAGGCATAAAAACTTCAAAAAACGTCATAGTATAGTATGGCATAAAAACTTCATAGTATAGTAAGGCATGAAAACGTCAAAAAATGTCATAGGATAGTAAGGCATAAAAATGTCAAAAAACGTCATAGTATAGTAAGGCATAAAAACTTCATAGTATAGTATGGCATAAAAACTTCAAAAAATGTCATAGTATAGTAAGGCATAAAAATGTCAAAAAACATCACAGTATAGTAAGGCATAAAAATGTCAAAAAACGTCATAGTATAGTAAGGCATAAAAACTTCATAGTTTAGTAAGGCATAAAAACGTCAAAAAACGTCATAGTATAGTATGGCATAAAAATGTCAAAAAACGTCATAGTATAGTATGGCATAAAAACTTCATAGTATAGTAAAAAGTCATAGTACAGTATGGTACAGTATAGTATGCCTTACTATACTATGACTTTTTCGGCGTTTTTATGCCTTATTATATCATAAAAACATAATTGTATAGTAAGGCCTTATTATACTATGAAGTTTTTATGCTTTAGTGTACTAAGTCATACTATAGTAAGGTATAAAAAGACACAGTATAGTTTGGCATAAAAATTTCATACTGCAGTAAGGCATAAAAACATCATAGAGTGAAGGCCCGTCACCTGAGAGCGCCCGGGGCCCATCCACGTGCTCACCACACACAAGAGGGCCACTACAGATGACACAAAGGGAGGCAGGGAAAAGGACAAGGAGGTGCGGTGGAGGGAGGACAATAGGGGAGTGAGTGCAAGGACCCTTGTTTGTTGTTCCCCTCATCCATCTGTTTTCACCTGGGCTACTGAGGAGAATAGGTGCAACTTGCATAAGAGAAGGGTGAGCTATTATGTGAGCTGTGCTAGCATCAATTAGCTAGCTCTCAATGTGTGAGGTGGTAGGGGTTACATAGCTCTCTGAACCTACTAGGTTGAAACCCGTGACCTTTTCATTGTGGGGCATAACCTGTGGCGCTACAACAAGCTAAGCCATTAGCGATGCTAGCTTAAATGCAGTGCAGACCATGGTCATTCTTAAAGCAATCATTCTTTTGAATATCCATATAATTTAATATGTTTATTGCAAGTTTCTGAAAATTAAAGCAACAAAACTTCAGCAGAAAACTCAAGGAGCAAAGTCATAACAAAACTGAAAAGAAACTAAATACCACAACAATAACCATTTACAGCTACAAAACATCCCAAAATAATAGCAGTCAATCAACAATTTGTTGTATTGCTACTTAAGTTGCTTTTGGCTCTCGCAAACGACAAGAGCATCAAGGTTTTAATAAACGCTATGCGTGCTTGAAAGAGCACACATTGCTAATACGGTTTTTCACTTAATAAGCCAATCAATACATTGAACATTAGGCCTCTTTTCTTAGACTCCAGGGGGGATTCCAGAGGGGCCAAATCAACAGGGACACACATTCACATGGACAATGCAAGGGGGCACAAAATCCCCATTGGGATTTTTTTCCAATGTTCGTTAATAGTAAAAGTTCATCCACCAGAAAGAGAAGTTGAGGGTGGGGGGACGAGTGGCGATGAAGGGGGGATGAGGGGAGATCTTGACCCCTCAGCAGAGGGTTAACAAATTTGTGCTTAATGATTGGAGCAATGAATCCTGGGACAAAAGGTCTCCAGCCGAGGCTGGCAGCAAAGGGGTTACAGGCAGCGTTCATTCAAGCGTTCTGCCCGACATTTTGGGGAAAGCTGACCAGAGACGGACAGAAAAAATTCCATACGCTCTACGCCATAATTAATTCTTCCACCCTGTGATAACTATTGTCCTGAAACTGAAAATTACAGTTTTCAGGGGCCACCCCTGGCTAATTTCGTGGAAGAGGGAAAGCAGGGAGAGGAAGAAGGGAAAGGGGGTAAGGGTCATCCGAGAGTCATTTTTGTCGCTATCAAAGGCTCGGCTCGCTTCTGCTTCACTTGCTGGGCTTCATCTCTGCTGACAGGTGTATTGTTTCGCAAGGAGATATAAGCTCTGTAATCATCATTGGGTGGAAAGCATAACGCTCTTCGCTAAGCAGGACTAATTGGCTTTAGTTTTAACTAATGTTGCAGTGTGACTGCTAGGGACACCTTCTGTATCAAGGCTCAGCACTCTCCAGCACAATAACCGCTCAATTTAGCCCCGCGGTAACAAAACCTCAACTCTGCTAATGAAAATTGCTTATAAAATATAATGAACCTGTGCTCTCTTAATCAAATAAGATAACCGTTTCCCCTCCTCCCATAATAACCTATTAATTTAATTGGTCATGAAAGAATATAACACATCACTTACATTTAATTGACCTAGAAAGGAAAGTAGCAATTTGACGGAGACAAGCTAGCAGCTAGCATCGGCTAGCTGATGAAGCTGTACAGAAACGATTAGTTGCGAGGAAGAGTAGACATATTTCTGTCACCATCTCTCTCCCAGCTTCTCTCCCTCCTCCTTATTCCTTCCTCCCTCCTTCTTGTCATTTACTCTTTTCTCTCTAGCCATCTCTTCATCCGCCCCTCCCTCTCAATATCTACCCTTCTCTCTCTGTCTTTTTTTCTCCGCTGTCTACTTGTCTTCTATGCGCTTTGCCCGTCTCGCAGAGGATTCCTCTGGTGGCCCAATTACGAGATTCAGCAGGCAAATTGAGGCTGTTTAAAGCAAGGTCTGCTGGGAAGGCTAGCAGCTGCTGGAAAGAGGCTGCTTGGACACGGCGAACCAGCCCTCATGTTTACACACTTGCTCGCATAAACACAGAAACACACACACATGCCTCATTCTGAAAGCACAGCCTTTCTATTACCATGTCTCCCTGCATTTCAAACCTGAAAGATGCCATTCGATGTGAGATTTTCTGTTTTTGTTTTGGCCGTGGACATTTGTGACGGAAACAAGGGCGGCATATTTTCATCATGGCACGCACACGCACGCACGCGCATTCTGTGGAGGGTTAATGGTCTCTATTTTTGTAAACCGAATAAGTCAAATCCATTGGTCACACCTCTGGTGATGGCATATTTAATTTGGATCTAGTCAATTAGGCCCAGCTAAGCTCCATACCCTGCTGGCTACGTCCTCCATTTTGCACTAGTTTGTGTCCCCTCCCTGTGCCAGGAGTAATCCTATTACCATACACACACATGCACATACACACACACACATTCACAGTTATACAGACCCACACGTTTGTACGCGTGCACACACCCACACATGGCCAAATGCATATATTTCACATATGAATGTCTGTATATGGTATATATGCACCAACACAGGTATACAAACGCAGGTGTGTGCACAAACACAGACATACAGACACTTCTCTCACACACACACAAAACAATGATGTTTCAGAACGATTGGACCCTGAGCCACTTTATACACACTGTTCACTGTGACAACACCAAGCCTGTATACATCCAGAATTATGTGGGAGTCTATTTGGCCCTGGGGCGAGAGAGGGGGGGGGGGGGGAGGTGAGAGAAAGATAGAGAGAGGCAGAGAATTAAAGAGAAACAGAAAAAAGGTGTTTGTGAAAGAGAAAGAGACAGTGAGAGAAACCACAAAGAGGGAGTGAGACAGAGTGAGCATTAGACAGACATAGAAGGGGAGAGAGAGAGAGAGAAAAGGTGGGGGGGGGGGGGTACTCCTCTAGCTGGTTAGTGTGTATTAATGTGGCTCATGCATCAACAGCACCCCGGCAGATTTATGACACTTAAGGGGCGCTCACTTCTCTCTCTCTCTCCTTCTCCTTGCACCAGCGACGACTGCTTACATTTTTGCCAATCAGTCTGTTGCCATGGCAACGTCCTACCTGCCCCCGCCCCCTACCCCCCCTACCTCACCCCATCACCACCTCCTTTCCTTCTCATCACTCCTCTCCCCCCTTTTTGCCCCATTCTCCTTCTTTCTGTTTGGCACACACACACAAACCAAGAGTAGTTGTTTAACAGAAATACTGTGTGTGTGAGTGTGTGTGTGTGTGTACACCAAACCAGAAAACCTGAAAATTTTCAATTCAATGTACTAAGACGCTCAAAACACATCTGTATCAGTGATTATATGATTGTATATTGTATATGAGTATGTGTACATCAAACTGTCTGTTTTTCCCTTTTCTCCTCTGCTGTTCCTTCTCTCTTTCTCTTCTGGTTTTGTTTTAACCTGAAAAACATTCTCTTCTTTCCTGTCCTCCATGATTTGCAGGATGTTTAGTCCTGTAGCTACTGGATATGTGAGAGAGCTGCACACATGTGTGCGCACACACACACATTACATACACAGAGTTACAAGGTTGTGATCAAAGGCTCTTATCACCACACTGAGGGTGGGAGAGTTAGAGAGTTAGAGAGAAAAATCAGCCTGGCAAGAACAAGAGCCTGTTTGTAACAAAAACCCCATTTAAACACTGAGGGGGAACAAAGTACGAATGAATTATTCCTGAATATATCAGTACGGAGAAAAGACACTTAACACTACTTACGCATTATTTTGTAAGAGTATAAAATGCCAGAGATCATATTTTTAAACAAACACCTAAAAGCAGGTCCAAACCTGATGTGCAGTAAACATATACATGTATAATGTACCCCTGTTCAAATGTTGTAGACATGCCTCTGTTGATCTGATGTGTTAAATAAATGTGCATGTGCAAGTCAGTGTGTGTGTCAGTTTGGTTTTTACTTACATCCCCCTTTTGTGTTGCGATTGGCCGGACTGGGGCGGGGCTACATGTAGTGCCACTGACCTTCCATGCCCATGTTCATGCCCATTCCACCCATTGGTCCTGAGAGGGGATAGAGGGAGTGAATTTAAATGCAAAACCTTGGTTTATTTAAAGAGACAAGAAGTTCTTTAAGAAGTTAATCAACTGGAAGCAGGAACGTGTTTTCACACTGAAAGGGAAAACACTGAGGTAAATACCAGCGATGGTCTCACTCTGAGCAGAACTTGACAGACAACATAGCAGAGGAGCAAACTGGCTTAAATCTGGCAGAGCGAGGAGTGGTGAAGCGGGTGAGGAGGGGTGGATGGGGTGAGGTGAGGTGGGGTGGGTTAAGTAGCCTGGCAGTTTATCCAAACCTGCTGACTTTGAGTGGAGGGTGAGATAGGGTTAGAGACTTGAGAGAATCCCAGAAAACAGGGGATAGAGGAGGAGGAGAGGAGCTTAAGGACAAACTCTGGGATTAGACCTGATGGCGTGAGAGAGAGGGACTGAGTGCGAGGGAGTGAGGAAGGAGATGGTTGTGTAATGTGATTGACCACACCTGTTCTGGTTTGTGTGTCGAGGGAGTGGGAGGTATCTGTGTGTGTGTGTATGTACATTACGTGTGCCTGTGCAGTGTGTATCTTTATTGCTGTGTTGAGGGTGCACAAGCTGCACAGCTTACACTTAAATCACCACACAGTGACCATATAGCTTCCACTAAGTACTTGTGTGTGAGAAAAGACAAGGGGCATGCTGGTAGGATGAACCATAATCATGGCAGATGCTGCTGTATGAAACACACCGACACCTAGCGATATTGTTAGAAGATGAGAAAAGGTGAGAGTGAATAGATGAAAGAGATGAGACAGGAGTGAATCTGTACGAGGAAGGACTGATGAGGCAAGAGGGAGAAAAGGAGGACAAAGGCATGAAAATGAGCTAACGTCAGTAGGGAAAGAAAGGAGAAAAATGGGTAGAGAGAGGGAGGAAAGAAAGGGACAGACACGCAGAGAAAGCCTTACCAGGTGGTCTGATTCCCATGTGCTGCTGGCCGTCCATGACGAAGCCCCCCATCGGCTGGCCATCTGGATTGTAGGGAGCTCCTTGACTTACTGTGGATGGAGGAGGAGACAGAGGGTGGGAGGGAGGGATAGAGGGATTGGAGGGAGGGGATGGAGTGGTCAATTAGTGCTTTTAATTAAGGCTCAGTGGCCGAAGCGGGATCATCTGTTGGCCAGTGCACGCACAGGGAGCCGCCGTTGTCTCTCAACGTCATTCTGCTCCGTGTCTCTGCAGCCGGATCTACACTGTAAGCCCCTGGTAGACTTTAATGCGTCTAAATGCTCTAATAGGGATCGGACTGAGATCCAATGTGCACTTAAGACACACAAGGACTTTTGTTTTAAAATGTGGAAGACGTGGTAACGGTGATGACTTCTGATGATTTTTCTTTAAGGTTGTTAAAATCATGTTATTCCACACTTTCTGACAGTATCATACATGTTGTGTATCAATGCTTCAACCCTCATGTCACTGAGTGAAATATTCAAACCCCAAACTGTTTTATTTTTATTTTTTTATGGCTGTACCGTTCAATCAAATGGAAATACTCAATGTTTTTGCATAATTTCATACACATTTCAAAAAACTTCAACCTGACATATCTGGTATCTTTGGAAACTCTAGCATCTGCACTAGAATTTAAAATAAAGTTCCTCTGGGTTTGGTTGCACGGCATGACTTGCCTACCAATGAGTAAGGTTTAAGCGGTGGCATGTGTACAGTTAAATTTTTCTCACCCGCAGAAGAAAGACGACGTTTTGAAAAGTTACTCCAAATATAAGAATTTATATATTTTCTTTCAGACGTTGTTATTTAATACAAAGGTAGTGAAACCAAATCCCTGCTACTTAAATAAATACTTACCATGACTTTTTATGTTGAACAAAATGACACTTTGGCACACACTGGTATGATTTCAGTATCCTTGATTATACATATGATCAAAAGAACAAAATGAACTCCAGGCTAAAGCTCTAATTGGTTTCCCTTTGTGACAACAATAAGTCATTCTTGCTGACGGGCCTCTGCTCCTACCTAAATGCTTTATCTAATAAATGCTGCCTATAACTGAGCAGCAACGATAAGTGAAACCTGATAGGGTTCCTCTTTTTTGCTCGCCTCCATTGTTCTGCTCTCATAGAAATCCACTTACCTTCGATTTAGGCTGTTTGGGGGTCAGTCAAGCAAAAGCAAGAACTCGGCCCCACTGAATGCCTTTGAACTTTACTGCGCCCCTAATGCCACCCTGACCTCTGACCCCTATTACAGGTAATAAAGTTTACGGCAGTCCAAACCAAGCCATGCACCAGGGGGACCGCTCACTCACTCCCCTCGCTCCCTGAAACAGCCACAAATAGGGTTGAGGTGGGGAGTTTAAAGGAGTGAGAGGGGGGTGGGTAAAAACAGGTCTGGAGCCAAAAAGCCAAACAACGGTCACCCAAAAAAAGAAACGGGTGTAGCTCTCTTTATGTTTTGGTTTGAGCCAGGGAGGAAGGGTTGAGTGTTTTTTTTCCTTTGCCTGGTTGGCAAAGGGAGGGGGGGGAGGGGGGGGGGTTAAGAGCAAACTTTACCGAGAACACAGAGAGTTTTGTTTATGGGCTAAGAAAAATAAATCCACTCATCGTTAACTCATTTTCAAATGATTATATTTTATAATTAATAAATAGTTTCTCACCCCAAATGGCACGTCAAAGTTGATTAATGGTTGTTGTTAATGTTGTAACGTTAATGTAACGAAGGGGACAGCCCCTGGAGGTTTTGGACATTCCAGGATGGGGGGGGGGGTTCAGTCCTGTATTTACCAGCTGAGAGGCCTCCGAGTGCATGGAGTGTGGACGGCTTTCGCCTGCGCGACTTGAATACAGTAACTATAGGAGACTTGCCTGCACGGTTTGACTGGTCAATCATGGGCTGGACTATTCTCCTCCTCGCGTTAATGAACCTGAAGCAGATGAAGAGAGAGGGAGAGGGCGGATTGAAAGAAGGAGGAAGAGGAGAGAGGAGAAGGGACAAAGACACAGAAGATCAGGGAAATATTGCTTACTAAGACATTGAAAATCTTGGCACACAGCATAAAAACAAACACAATGCCAAACCAGCCTCTTTCTCTTAGCTAACCATAACAGTGATATGGAGAAATTATTCTCCTCTAAGCAAACCTGAGCCCTAGTAAAGCCCCTGTAGAGCCACAGCGAAAGTCACATCTTAATAACCTTAACAACCGAGGCAGTTGTCTTTCAAAACGCAGAACTCCACGACTTGTGCAAACTTGCACAGCCTCAGTGTATACACAGTCACATCGACCTAAACACTGGGGTCTTTGTGGGGCGAGGCTTAACCGGGATTTTCTCTCTGCCTGTTTGAAACATGTCGACCCATCTCGCTTTGTTGGAGACGTTCCACCTCACGACGAGCTGAGATTGCTGACTGTTTAACACACTTGGCTTCGAGCGCAGCAGTGTGGCAAGTGTTGCTGACAGAAACATGTCACGTTGCCACTGGTGCGAGGCATTGTTTTGGGTGATACTCTGTTAAGACAGGTGACCATGTGTTACTCTGTGACAGCAGGAGCTTTTTTTAGCGTGTGTGTGTGTGTGTGTGTGCGTGTGTGTGTGTGTTTTCACAGAAGCAGGATTTGGTACATATAGTCTTGGACCAACCCCTTTACCCCATGACCTCCAATAAAAGCACAGGGTCAGACCATTTATTGCGCATGCACACACACACACACACACACCATTACTCATATTTAAATCTGCTACTCACTCATTTTCAACAGCACACACACGCACACACACTCTTAATCTCTCTCCCTCTCCTATGTCCATTCACACACATTCACGCCCTCGCCCAGGCAGCGCTCTGGCCTTGCTCAGCCTAACCCCTTGTGAAATGACCCTTTGACCTGTAATGACCCCAAGGAGAGAGAGCTTTTGGGGCTTCTGACTTGATTTATGTGTTCCTGCTGTTGCCCCACCGGACACTTCTATTTCATCTCTAAAAGGGGAGCATTAGCTAAACTTTAAGGAAACAATGGCGCTGCTACACTTGTGAAGCTGGAGAAAGGAGCGTTTCAAGGGGTCTAGGAGAGAAGAGCAGGAGGAACAGAAACAAAAGGACGCTAGCTGGTGGATCTGTTTGACTTCTAATTAAACCTCTTGTTTTATATCTCTTTAATATTCCCTCTCCAACTGCTTCGTGGTGCTCCCCTTCTCTGCCTGCTATCTCTCCTGTATCACCTTCTAAAGACAGAGCTGCAGGGAAATGACAAGAGTGGCGGAGACAGATAGCAAGAGAAAGAGAGAATGATTAGCAGCCTAATTGTTTCCCTGCATTATTTTTATATAATTGCTTTGTTATATCTTGTAAGCTGCTTTAGAAAAATAGTTAATTTTTTGACAGGAGTGCAAGTGGAGCTTTCCGCGTGATAAAACGATCTGAGGAAAAGAAAGAAAACAAGCGACAGGGATCTTGTGAGTCTTTCAGCTGAAGGCTTTGACAAATTTGTTCTGTATTTGTTATAATAAAGTAATTTTTTTTTGGGGGGGGAGCAGAAAGAGCCAGGGAGGAATGCGAGAATGCACTGACATGGCAGAGCACCATCAAATGAGGGAACGTCTGGAGTTTTATCACCAACACCCCCCCTCCCTCCCTTCCTCCCTCACTACCCTGTTTTGTTGGGGGAGATATGGGAGGAGCAGCAAGGGAGAGAGGGCAAGGAGGGTTGAGGAGGCCTGAGCATTCCTTTAACTCTCCTTTCCACTCCTCTTCTCTCTTCTCATGGTCCTATATAGTAGGATGAGGTCAATCTGAGGCCAGCGCTGGCTAACTGTTGACCTCTCCTTCTCTTCACCTCCTTCCTCTTGTCTTTTATTGCTGTCTCCTCGACTCTGTTCTTCCTCTTTCTCTCTAACTTTTCTTTCTTTCCTGCAAAACTTAGTTCCTCCTTCCGCTACCCTCAAAGATACACTGATGCAACAAAGGGGGTTGTTTAGGCAATAGGTGTGCACGTCTCAGAAAGTCAGGCATGTGTTCCTGGTACAGTTGAGCTCAGGGAGAAATCCAACTTCACGTGACCATCCAGAAATATGGCAGCAGTGCTTATTTGCTCTAAGGATTAAATAGACTATGTATCAGCGAAGTAATAATCCTACCATCACTGCAGCTCCTAGCCCGACAAGTGCTGCTACTACTCCTAAAAGAACATATACAGTGACTCTCATACCTCCCTCCCTGTCCCCCTCTGTATCTGTTTCCTTCTCCTGCTTGCTCCCTCCTTATCATTCCTTCCCTGTATGGTGGAAACTGGCAGTCCACCTCCCAGCAATGAACCCACTCTCTAACCCACAAAACCCCCTCCTCCTTGCAAAAACTCTCGCTGGTTTCCTGTCCCCTTCGTCCCCATATCTGAGGCCAGATGCACCATGGGGGCTGGAACAAAGGATAAAATGCCTCTCATAATAGCAGCCAGGGGAACGGAGCGATGGAGAGCGGGAGAATGGGAGGGAAGGAGGAGTGAGAGAGTGAGAGGGGGGGGGGGGCAAAGGGGCTCTGGTCTGCAAACCAGACACTCTTGCTGTGACCGTTAATAAGCTAACAGAGAGAGAGACTGTGAGAGAGGGAGAGGTTGGGGTGAGGGAGAGAAAGGAGGGGAATCAAGAGAGAGGAAATAAGAAAGGGAGAAGATTCGCAGAGATAAAGAGTGATGGAGGGACGGAGAGGAGAGAGAGAGAGAGCGGGAGAGCGGAGAAAAGCGGAGCTCCTCTATTAGGGGAGTGAGGCTTCACCTTTGCACGACCCCTGGGTGCTATAGGGCCAGTGTTTATGGCCTGTTCATTCCCCTGCCTCCCATCACAACACAATGAGCTGCACTATTCAGCTCTGCTCAGTGCAACAATAGCTGGGCTATTTTGGCGTGACACACCACTGGTGGTACGCCTAAAGTTGGGCAAAAACACCGAAGGACAAGAGGGAGGAAGGAAAATTACTTGAAATAAAATTTGGCCTCGTGTAGTTCAGCCAATCCAGCGTGGTACGAACTCTGCCAAGGGTTTGATTCCCACCGTGGGCACACGTGCTTGACACATGCACCCATGGTAAAGTGGATCAAAAAACATGTCAGCCATATGTTATTCCAGAACTGACGTCTGTTAAAAGTCATGTAGGGAGACTGGGTGAATTTTATTCTTTGTTGTTTTGCCTCCAATCTATTACTCCTTCTGAGATTGCTAATGTCTGGATTAATCCTCCCGTCCCTCTCCCTCCTTCTCTGGAAAGAGTGGAACTGATTGCGACGGCGTCTGCCAAGCCCTTGCTAATGTCCTATTCTCATTACACCCGAGACACGCACACACATACACAGGCACAGTGAGCCGAGGCAGCCGCACACAGGTGTACACGAAGCACACGTGAAATGCCCAATTAAAAGCAAGAAATTGTCTTTTTCATCAGCTGCCTTTGATGCGTGACCAATTAGGGGATAATTTAATAACGAGCAGTGGAAAGATGCAGATTGGATATACAAAAGGTTACTCTGCGAGCTCGTTGATTTAAATTCATGTGGAGTTCTCAATTTCTGTGGCACACATACTCACACACACGCACACCTCCTGAGCCCACTACCAATATTATATTAGTAATATGAGACACACTGAATCGCACCAACGTGCACATGCACATACTGTATATACACACACGTCCTCTGCACTCACTCCCAATATTACATTAGTAATCTGAGAGAATGTGCGCACACGTGCACAGGCCTACACACACTTCGCATTTATGGACAACTGGATATTCCAGCATAACACACACTCATCAAGACCCGCCGTTGGATGTCAGCGCATGCCGACAGAGGTTTACATGCATATTCAAATCCGAGAGCCGCTTAAAATAACTGTGTAACCACACGCTCCTCCTGGCTGCCAATCAATGTGATTTAAAAGCACTAAAAAGAAAGCGAGCTCCTGACGGGTAGAATCATGTAGCTTATCATCAGGTTGTCACTGCGCGGCCAGCATCGATTGTCTGCTGCTCAACCACAATTAACGCCTAGCCCATATATCCTTCCTTCTCACTGGTGAACACACACACACACACACAGACACACACACACAAACACACACACACACACACACACACAACACACACACACACACACAAACTTAAACAAATTTCATTGTTTCTTTGTAAAGAACTTGTAGCCAACCATGTTTCTAGAGAAGTGATTTCGACATAACTTAATGCTGCATAAGATAATTATTAAAAAAACTAAAATTAAACAGAAGCAGTTGATTTGCACTTGTGCACCCACACAAATACAGTTACCAGCTATAAATCAGGAGATAAGCAATCGTACAGCAAGTTAGAGCTAACACACACACACACACACACACACACATACACACACACACACACTACATTTCAATCCTATTGCTGTGTCACACATTGTATCCCTGCAGAACTTTATTATCCTGTCCTGTGTCCCAGCACATCTCCATCTTCTTAAGTAATTAGTTATTTTATTATAGAGCTCACATATTCTCTTACGTGCAGCAGGTGGTGGCAATGCATTCATGTGCACGTACCTGCATACTGAGTGTGTGTAAATGTATGTGAGCGTGCTGCATGTGGGTGTGTGAGGGAGTTACAGTTATGAGTTTCTTCCCTTGTTCTGCTCAGCTGACAAGTTAACTCATAAATCACCTCCTTCTCTTTTCCCCACATCCATCCCTGCCTCCCTCTCTCCTCCTCAGTGTCGTTCTCAGGTCAGATACTTGGATTAGATGCTTCAGATTAGTGTAAATAAACCAACGCAGCTGCTTGCAAATCAAATCCACAAACAGTTAAGACATGAGGACTGTCTCTAACACTGAATACAAAAATGCAAATGTCACTACTTTTCCCATTGGCTGAAACTGTATTGCATCACATTCATAGTGTTTGCATGATTTGGATGTAAAACCAATACTGCTAAAACAATTTAGACAGTATTCAAAACACTCAAGAGTAAATTCCCAAGCACTGTTGTGACATGTCTTGGTATTATGTTAGGATGTGTAAATCTTCTCTTGAGTAAAAATGATCTCATCTTTTTTTTTTAATAGTTGTTTCTAAGTCTTTGCTATGATGGAGATGTAGATGAAGAAAGATTATTTAGAGCCATGGTAACAAGAGTTTTAGTTTTGTGTGAACATTTACAATAAATAAGTCGACTTGTGACCCCTCAGCTCAGGTCACTGCCTTAGTATGGACATGAGTGAGGATTTCAACCGAAAGAGAGGAAGAAAATAATTGAGAGGAAGAGAAATATATGTTTTTCTTTCTTGTCAGGATTATCTTGGGACCATTTGAATCGGTCCTGACCCCAGTTTGGGAGGAATCTTAAGCTTTGAGTTGAGATGTGGATTGTGCAAAAAAGCCATACCTAATATTGTGCAAAGACACTATTCTTTCTAATTTCTCTGTGCAGCCTTCAACAGGTACAAAAACCTGCATGCACACACACAGTTACATCCTGCTACGTGCGCTCACTTGTCAACGAGTAGCACCGTTCTCACTGGTTTTGCCAAGGCTGCTCAGACCGACCAAACAGCTTCAAATAGCTACAGGTTTTAGGTTTATAACACTCCTACACACAAAACAGGCAACCAGGCTCATTCCCATGATCCTTCCTGTTTCTCAACGTCCTCCTCCTATAGAAAAAGCCTGTGTATATATTACTTTGGAGTTAGTTATAGCACTGTGACAAACAAGACAAAAACATAAACGCATGTTCACACACACATACACACACACGCGCACACACACACACACACGAGACCGACAGTAGACAGGGGCCCTGTGTTTTCAGTCACCAATATATATATATATATATATAAGTCTTTATTGGCAGGCAAACAGTTCCTGAACCATCTCCAAATGCAGGCACAGACACACCCACTGACATATAGACGTTCAGTACATGCAGGTCTGCTGATCCAGCTCCTAATAACATGAGGTGGATTAGTTGGATCCAGAGCCACATATGGAGGGAAACATAAGAAAACTGTGAAATTTAAAAGGAGCTTTAGAGTGAGAGCAGCCATGGGGTCACTTAATCCCCATTACTGCACACACATAAAATACAAGTATGTAAGCACACACACACAAACACACACAAACACACACACCCTGTTGCTCCACTACCTAAGAGCCCAGTGTCCATTAAGAGAGTCATGAATCTACCACTAAAGCTGGTTTTACAGAGTGGAGCGACAGGCTGGGTAACCACACACACACACACACACACACACACACACACACACACACACACACACACACACACACACACACACACTCACACACACACACACACACACACAAACACACACTCAAACACAAAACACACTGGAGAAGAGCTCAGTGTATATGTGTATTTAGTGTGTATGTGTGTATCCATGACAACCAGGTGCCTCACAGAGTTATAGAGAGGAAATGTTGGCCACATACATGAACTCATTGGCTGGGCTGGCTTCACAACACTCACTGACTTCTAAATAGGATTTGCCAAAAGGCAAAACATAAACAGAGGGTGGGCGAGAAAGGGAGAGAAAAGTTCTGAATACAAAAGACAAAGATGAAAAAACATTTAGAAATAAAGAGAGAGAGAATAAGAATAAGACATCAGAGGGGAGTGTGAAGCTGTCACATACGACCTCTGTCACTCTCTTTATCTCTGTTCCTGCTTCCCTTCACACACATTCAGACATTCTTGGACTCAGTTAGCCAGTCATCCATCAATGCCAGCCAAGCCTGACTTTACCCAGAAACAACATGGCTGTCCCGTGCTGCCCACTCCACAAACACAACATTGGACAGAGCCCGTGTCCTTTAGCCTTTGGGGTTGGAATCGAAATGTGTGTATGAATGACTGTGTGATGCTCTATCTGTATGTGCACATGTAGGAGCTCTATTAGCAATACTCGCCACGTATGTGTCTTTGGGAGGGGTATGCAAATGTATTTGCATGTAAACACACACACTTAGCTACCCAAAAAAAAAAAGTCACATACACACACACACACACACACACACACGCACACAGACACAGAGATGACCACAGTGTCACACAGAGCCAGTATTGCTGACAGGGCTTGCAGTGGGGACTGCTGCAAACACAGTGGTTGACCTAAATCCCCTCACACTACCCGTGTCATATCCTGTCTCTGCGCGTGTCACTTCCCCCCGCTGGCTCACAGCAACCATCACTATGGGGATCCCTCTGAGTGCCCAGAAATGAGTAAAGGCAGTTTCAAGGCAGTCGACATCCACAGTCAGCAAACACCAAAAGGAGAGGAGTTTTTTTTTTTGCAGATTTACATGCTTCCGTTAACCTATTAGCTCAAGTGCTAAAAAACATTAGTATACCATATATATTATAATAATAATTTTATCAATTTCACAGGCATCGCTAAGGCTTTATGATGTATTTTAGAACAATCCCTGATTCAGTTCAGTCTGTTAGCCTCATCGTTTTATGCTTTGTCTCCAAATCCCTTACATAGAGCCATCACTTATCTTAATTGCATGACATCACTGTCAGTCTTCTGCCTGTTAATTGTAGGGCTAGGTGTCCTATTTTTCCTAGATATTTAATTTTGGCACAAAACACTTGCTCGGCGTCCCCGCTGGTTCACTTCACAACAGCGTTTGATCAACTCTATAAAACATCAGCGTGAGAACAACAACTGACTGATGGTGGCGAGTAAGACAGCGACCATGTGTGCTTCGACACAGACCCCAGCATTCACGTTCTGCCGCCTTTCATGTTTTGGACCCCCCACCCCTCCTCCCACTTTTGTACTACAAAAGGAGGTTGAAAAGCAGGGGAGAGGAGTGAGGAGAAAAGAGGAGGGAATAAAAAAAAAGACAGAGAGAGAGAGAGGCGAATGAAGAGAAATGCAGGTTTGGCCGCGGGCAGCGTGCTGTGATGTAAGAGAAACAGAGAGAGTAAGAGGAAGAAAGGGGGAGGAAGGGGGGGAGGAGAGATGGTGTTCGGTTCACAGAGTGTCTTTGCACATGGACACCTATATGTGTGGAAGCACACCCACACGTCTACACACATTTCTGTTGACATAATACAGTAAAGACAGGGTCGTGTCTGCACAAGCTAAAGATTCCTGTGAGAGGCTATTGGTAGCAACACACTTCAAACTGAGGGAGAAAATATTGTTCTTGACATGATTCTCACTTTTTAACTCAGTGTTGAAATCTGAGGGTGAGGTCATATCTAGTATATCTAGTGTCTGTTCATTTGTGTGTGCGAGTGTGTGTTTGTGTGGTATTTGCTGTAATGTCGGGAGTTTCAGGCTGAAGCAACTTGACAGAGCTGCAGTGTCTGAAACAGGCTTTAGGGCATGGACTGAAACTGGGCCTGCTAATTCCAAAACACACACACACACACGCGCACACACACACACACACACACCTCAGAAGGCTTTCTGTGAACAAGTTCCAGCATCTCTCTCTCTCTCTCTCTCTCTCTCTCTAGCTTTTCAACATACTGAATAATACAACTCATCTCACCCTAACCTGTTTGTCTGTTGCTCATATTATTTAAAGGGGAATTCTGCCTCATTTATGTCGTATTGCTCATCACTTCTAATGCCTCTGATAGCATTGTACTCACCAAATCAACTGCTTAACCCTTACAGCTAACAAGCAGAGGGTTTTTTTTTTTTAATAACATCAGTTGATAATAAAACCCTAAAGTGATTGCACACAAACACGTTGGAAATAATTCAGCACTGCACAAGAAAACTGTGCATGCACAACTATGGCAAGTAGGTCAAAGTTGCAGCAGGGTTTTGGTCTGTAAAGGTCCTCGAGCGAAGTTTACAGCAGACCGTCAGGGTAATCCTTTCACTGTTTCCTCTTCCATGTGTTTAGGACCTGTCTGATCATCTGACTCGTCCTGCCTGTCTTCGTTTCAGCTTTGTCACAGCACAGTGTTATCATAACTGCCAAAAAACAATGGGCCATCCTGAGAGAATGAGACCCAAGTAGTAATAAACCAGAATCATCCTTTAATTTGATTCGGTATGCTTCATTAGCATTAACATGGCATGTACCAAATGATCTTAAACTATGGGAATTTGTGATTAAAAATAATAAACAGGAAGTGTTACTTCTCCGCCCATATTACCGCGTTCTTTTTTTTTCTCTCACTCCACCCCATTTCTCTTTCCTCCTGTCAGTCACTTGCTCTCCTTCCCTTCGCTCACCTCTGCTTGTCCTTTCAGAAACCTGATAAGAGACGTATATGTACGTGCCACACTGCTCCTTCCTAAGTAGCCTCAATGTCCATCCACTCTGCCCTCTTAAATACTACCTCTCTCTCTTTCTCTCTCCCTCACTGTTTCCCCCGTCCATGCTTTTAAGACGTTCGTAAAAGGAGGTCTTATTGACAAAACAATCGCTCGGCGAGGCTTAAACACTGCCTTTAAAGGGGCATTATTAAATTGCAGGCAGGAAGGGGAGGGGCAGCCAACAAGGGAAACCTGATGACCCTGCCATCGATTTTTACATCACCGGAGCGTTAGGAGAACTTAGCACAGAGATACTGACTGTAGCCGGAGAAAGAGAAAGTCGACAGAGAAAGGAAGACCTTTTATATGTCACGCTTAGCTGCCGGCCGTATTAAGGGTGGTTTAAATGTGTGAGCAGGTAAAGGGCTGCATTGTTCAAGGACACTCTGATATTATGGCTGCTGTTAGACCTAAATGTGGAACACGCTGGTACTTTTTATGATCTGATTCCTGCCTGATTTCTTCCTTTACTGATCCGTATATATCCTATATTCATATCACATATGGTAGAAAAATCAGTCATGGTGCTGTCTTATCTACAGATTTTAATATTTGTCACAAATCTCTGTGACACATTATCCTAAGCTTTGGACTAGCTTACATCTTAGGTAAGTTTAGTTTGTTGTTCAGGTTTGAAAAGGTTTTTTATCATTAAACGATGGTGTAATTTAGTTCAGGGTAAAGTTTTGACTTTATGTAGTGTATTTACATAGGCTCTTTCACTGGCACACTTTCAGGCAACTCTGGGTCTGCTCCCATGCTACCTATGTGTCTATGCATCGCTCAGTAAGAACTGGAAACTGGAAAAAGAAATGTCATTGCTTTATCTTAACCTGGTTATGAGTCTTGAGTTTTAGTTGTTTTTAAATTGTGTCTGCTGTTGTGTGTTCTGTCTGCAACTTTGTGGTTTTATTTGTGCTGCTGCCTGTCTTGGCAAGGTGTCTCTTGAAAGAGATTCTTAATCTCAATGGGACTTTCCTTGTTAATTAAAGGTTGAATAAATACTACAGATATTTATTTTGAGTAACGAAGTTGGACTGCAAATACATGTAAGATTTGTGTGATTTTAAGAAGAAACAATAATTGTCACTCAATCTTTCCCAGGCTACTTAGCCTCCTGCCTGTGAACATGGCTGCATTGGTTTACTTTATAACACAATTACCTTTCTTTTTTCTCATTCTCATAATGAGATGTTAACAATTAAAATCTACAGCATGACTTTCAGTTTGTCTTGAAGTAAAATACTGACTTTTCTTTGCCTATTTAACTTTTCACTTGGTATTTTAAAGAACACTTTTGCTTATATGACAATATATTTAATGGATATATAATATGAGGGTATGAGCATAAGTAATGTGTATGTTTGTTTCATGTGGTGACTCATCTGTGTGCGTCTGGGTGTGTGGAAACACTCTTTGTGTGGATACCTTATGTGTCTAGGAGGTGTGTGACTTTGCATTAATGTGTGCGTTTCTGCTGTAAAGAAAACTATGCCGGGATGTGCCCGAGTATTTGCATTTGGGCATGTACAGTATTGTGTGTACATTCTCTATATATGATTCAGCTGTGCGAATGTGAACGTGTATTACCACACACAGAGACAGACACACACACTTGCTCCATTCAAATTGAGATTCCCTGGTGCAGAGTATTTCTGCCAATAATTCATGAGTGATCTGCGCCCCTTGCCGGCCTTTAGCATTTTTATTTAATCTGCTGAGCCCTACCGCGTGCTCGCTCATCAATAATACACACCGACATGTGTGTTAACACATCTATGGTGTGTGTGAGTGCGTGAGAGAGAGGGAGTGAGGGAGGGAGGGAGAGAGAGAGAGAGAGAGAGAGAGAGAGAGAGTTGTTATTATATATGTGAAAGAAAGCACATTACAGATATGTGAATAAAGAGATTGTGTGTGTGTGTGTGTGTGTGTGAGAGAGAGAGAGCGAGAGAGGAAAGGAGAGTGTGTTCATAATGTTCCGTGCAGTAACATGTGACAGGATTGCACTATGCGTTTCATTTGTCAGTGGTACATGTTTTTCATCGTTAGGTCTTCCCCTGTTGGGACAACAAACATGGATGACCCACGGTTCATCTGCGGCCATTCGATGTGAATTCAATTCACTTCTGATGGTCTGCGTATGACCGTGTAACACACTCCCAGTAAGTGTTTTATGCTTTCTGAAGTCCTCTTTGGCTTGATTTCACAGTTGTAGACCTGATTTGGTGCAAGTGAACGCATGAGAAAATGTGTCTGTGTGTGTGTGTGTGTGTGTGTGTGTGTGTGTGTGTGTGCATGTGCAAGAGTGTGACTCTAAGAGAATTTAGACATGCACACATTTGTGTATAAGTGTGTGAGCGAGTGTGTGTTCTTCAACAGCACTGACAAACAGAATCACAGCTCGGGAAATTGACTTCAACAAATCAGTGGGTCAGGAGGTAACATCACCGGGGGTTGCTATGGAGACACCCAATGACGGGGCTTCCCAATCAGCACAACAACACGCCTGCGAAATGGCAGTTCCCCTAACATAACCTCTCTCTCTCTCTCTCCTTCTCTCTCTCTCTCTGATTGTCTCTTTTTCTCTCTCTTTCTTCTCCATCGTCTCTTTTCTGTCTCCTCTACCTCCATCTCTCTTCCTCTGCATCACTCCGTTCTCCCTTTTTGTCCATTTCTTTGTCTTTATGTCTCTGTCAACCCATCTTTTCACTTTATTGTTTTCCCTCTCAATCACCCTTCCATGCCACAATGTACTGCTCGCTCAAACAACCATGCATGGAAATATGCCTGTGGACAAGCGTATACACGCACACACACACACACACTCAGACACACACACACACTTGTATACAACAAAATGTGAGGGGGCAGCGGGATCCCAGCATGCAGGGTTTAACAGCTAATACCCCTTAGATTAACCACCCCCGGTTCCTCTCTCTCTCACTCTCTCTCTCTCTCTCACACGCACACACACACTTACACACAAACACACAACATCTTCCACAAACCAAGATTAACCTCCCACGATTTACACAGTGTGTGTTGGTCTTGCACAAATACACACACGCACACACACCTTCGGGGTGTGTTGCTATCCCCCTACCAATAAAAATAACAAACAGAATGAGAGCACACAGTCAGCCTTAAGTGACCAAGCTACTGTTCATGTGACTGTCTGTCTGACTCACACAAACACACACACACACACACACACACACACACACACACACACATACACACACACACACACACACAGCTTGGCTTTATCTCAGCTGTAAGAATTGATCCCCCATAGATTTCAGAGAGGTCACGTGATTTGATAACCCTGACAGGATTCCCTCTGGTCAGGAGGCCTTTTACTGCCCGCCTGTGTGTGTGTGTGTGTGTGTGTGTGTGTGTTGTGTGTGTGTGTGTGTGTGCATGTGCAAGAGTGTGACTCTAAGAGAATTTAGACATGCACACATTTGTGTATAAGTGTGTGAGCGAGTGTGTGTTCTTCAACAGCACTGACAAACAGAATCACAGCTCGGGAAATTGACTTCAACAAATCAGTGGGTCAGGAGGTAACATCACCGGGGGTTGCTATGGAGACACCCAATGACGGGGCTTCCCAATCAGCACAACAACACGCCTGCGAAATGGCAGTTCCCCTAACATAACCTCTCTCTCTCTCTCTCCTTCTCTCTCTCTCTCTGATTGTCTCTTTTTCTCTCTCTTTCTTCTCCATCGTCTCTTTTCTGTCTCCTCTACCTCCATCTCTCTTCCTCTGCATCACTCCGTTCTCCCTTTTTGTCCATTTCTTTGTCTTTATGTCTCTGTCAACCCATCTTTTCACTTTATTGTTTTCCCTCTCAATCACCCTTCCATGCCACAATGTACTGCTCGCTCAAACAACCATGCATGGAAATATGCCTGTGGACAAGCGTATACACGCACACACACACACACACACACAACACACACACACACTTGTATACAACAAAATGTGAGGGGGCAGCGGGATCCCAGCATGCAGGGTTTAACAGCTAATACCCCTTAGATTAACCACCCCCGGTTCCTCTCTCTCTCACTCTCTCTCTCTCTCTCACACGCACACACACACTTACACACAAACACACAACATCTTCCACAAACCAAGATTAACCTCCCACGATTTACACAGTGTGTGTTGGTCTTGCACAAATACACACACGCACACACACCTTCGGGGTGTGTTGCTATCCCCCTACCAATAAAAATAACAAACAGAATGAGAGCACACAGTCAGCCTTAAGTGACCAAGCTACTGTTCATGTGACTGTCTGTCTGACTCACACAAACACACACACACACACACACACACACACACACACACACATACACACACACACACACACACAGCTTGGCTTTATCTCAGCTGTAAGAATTGATCCCCCATAGATTTCAGAGAGGTCACGTGATTTGATAACCCTGACAGGATTCCCTCTGGTCAGGAGGCCTTTTACTGCCCGCCTGTGTGTGTGTGTGTGTGTGTGTGTGTGTGTGTGTGTGTGTGTGCATTGTTTTTGGCCCGGTATAAAATGAATTCTCCATAGACTGATACACCATACCCTAATCTAACGTCTGTCTGTCTCTGAGGTCTCAGATTGAACAATGGCTGGGAATAATGTTAACATCATTAGACTGCTGGTAATGGGGATTTATCGTGTCTCATCTCTTTCTCTCCCTCTCTCCTTATCTTTCTCTCTTTCTCTTCATCTCTTTTTCACTCTGTCTGGCTCTTTAACTCCCTCTCTCCTGCTGCTGCTCTTTGCCTTTCTGCAGTCTCCACTTTCATGCTCGTACCTACCAACTGACTGATACTTTCAAGGATTATTTTAAGGGCCGCTCAGATCAAACACCCTCTGCCTGGGCCCTGCCTCAGTTACCCAGTCTCCAGCCCATTTAATTAGACATGGCTAATAACACTAAGCATGTGCTGATAGCCATCTCTCTGATAAGACTAGCCGCACAAGGACATAGGGCCCCTTTCTACCTTTAACAGTGCTACCTAAGGTTAAAACGGCTAGTTAGCAACCTTATTTTATGGCCACGGCCAGTCACGCTTGTGCCCAATTAACAGGCTAGTTGGCACTTAGAGAACATTAATTGGCAAAGGCAGGTTAGCAATCAGGCTATGTACCTCTACGATAGGAGCCTTGCTAACAAGGATAACTTCACATGCTACTTTTATTAAGAAAAAAGTACTAAAAAATAATGTGTAAGAGGATATATGGTCCGTCAACACCCAATAAAATGACTTTCAAGAGTAATGATCAGAGGAAAATAAGCAGCTGCTGCTATAATGTAATGAGACAAAGTAACTGCATGTTACAGTCATTTTTTGGTTTCTAGATTAAAGTGGAAGTAACTGCACGACTATGTCAGAAAAATGAACTTTTAGGATAAAAGTTAATAAATGCTAGTTTTATCACAAGTAAACAGTGAGCGAGATGTTCTCATTTGATTTAAACAAATGTAAAAGGTGCTACAAAAACCCACAAACCCAAAAATAAGTCAGCCAAAGTAAAATCCTATAATTAGTCTCAGAGCTACCACTTTTCCAGTAATCATTCCTGTATAACTTGTGCATGTTGGATGTTTTTATTGGATGTTTTCAGAATGTAGTTTGACTCTTAATTAACATGGATGCTCATGTTTGGGCTGAGTTAGGCTGTTGGTCTGGAAAATCACTCCAGGCCATATCTCTTTAGATGGATTGATCTAGATGAGGATGATTCGGTAAGTGGTGTGTGTGTGTCTCTGCGTGTGTGAGTGAGGGATGAAAATAGGGGTGGAGTGGAGGCATTAATTCCAATCATTAAGAACTGGGATAGCCTGGGGGGTCGAACCCCTGAAATCGACTACATGTAAACTCTGAAAAGACTTACCAGTTGTTCACTTGTAGGATGGTGAGGCCTGTGTCTTGCGCCAGCTGTTTCTTCTGTTCTTCTGACGGGTAAGGATGCTGCAGGAGACAGAGACAACTCGTATGAGAAAATACAGACAAGAGAATGTAAAATCTCTTGTCTTTATTGCTGCTGGTTGCTTTTATCCTTATTGCAGTTGGTGCAATAACATGACTCTGTTAAGTTTGCCACTTTGCTGGAATCATTTCTCCGGGCACAGATTGTAAGAAACCTTAAGTACAGAGAGCTTAGGTTTCATTATTTTGAAAGGACCACCAGCTTATAATAGAAACAGGAATTTCCCCAAAATCACACATTGCCATGTCAGCAAGTAATTTAATCTAATTTTGAGTCTTTTAAATCTTAAATGTCTGCCACTGGGAGGGTAACTATGTTACACAGTGTAAATCAATTTAATCTTTCATTTAGTTTTTATCTTGTCTTAACTGTCTACATTTTTTAATCAGGCCTCATCACCTTGATATTAGAGGCTGTCACTTTTTCAGGGATTTGTTCAAGATTAGGGAAAATGATGATTTGCACTAATACAAGATAGATGACCTTTTCTATGATTATTTCTATTTATTTGAAGGCTCATAAATATGACAGATGAATACACGATAAACAACTATTCAGCTGTTGGAAAGACAAACCAAACTGACCCAATGTTTAAATATGAAGTACTCACTCCATCCCTTCCCCGAGCAGACAGCTGACAACAGTTAAAGTTGAGCCACCTGTTTAAATATATAGAATGAATAAATTGGATAAATGTGAACTTGGGGAGTGTGTTGATTTATATTAGAGTGAGGGGGGGATCCCAGATGCACGGAGCCTTGTTCATGGAGGACAATGTGCTGTTCATGACTGAGACAAGACATGGACTGTGCTGAACACCATAGGCAGGCCATAAAAGCGGAGGAGAGGAGGGAGGAGCAGAGGAGCGAGGGGGAGAATAGATTGTTGAAGGGATAGCACTAACTGGACAACTATGTATATTGCAAAATGCTATGTATACATTTAGGAAAGAAAGAAGAGATACATGAATAGATTTAAAGTTCAAGACGATCACGAAATACGGCTCAATGATCCATTCTACTAAAGTGTTTTCCCTTTGCCAACCAGAGGTGTGAGTCATACCCACTGATTTCTGTCACATTACAGAGAAGTACAGTTTTCTAATTCTCCACGTCTGCTGCGTCATTTCAAACAATAAATGACAAAGGAAAAAAGATATTTTAGGAAGATAAGTTTCGAAGGAGCAGCAGCCATTCACAGAAGTCTAACCCAGTGATTCCATCAATACCAACAATTCTCTGTCTTTATTTATAAAATAAAACTTGCAAATCCTTGAATTTATATATTTGAACGATAGAAACCGACTATACAAGACAACACCCTCACATTTATTCAGTTATCATTGCACGTTATGCTGACCAGCAGTAGTTGCCACTCATATGGCTTCTGTATAGTACGTCTACCAAGAACACACACAGACACACAGACACACACACACACACTAAATAGTCAATCAGACGTGCAAAATCAGTGCGGCGCCAGTGTTTTCATTTTTTCATTACAGTTTTTTCGGCGCATAATGAGCAGGATTGTGTTTAATACTGGGACAACCCAGCAGAGAGAGAGAGTAGACAGATTTTTCTTTTCCCAGCCTTCCCTTGTCCATGTGATTGGTTGTGGGGAATGGGAACACAAGGAGGCTAATTTCACGCGCTAAGTTATAATTGCATTGTTGCCTCTGGCCAAATGTGTGTCCACTTCTCTTCTACAACCATTTTTGTGTGTTTGTATTCATACGTGTGAGTTATCTGTCCACTCATATACTGTGTGTGTGTGTGTGTGTGTGTGTGTGTGTGTGTGTGTGCGCGTGCGTGTGTGTGCAAGTGTCTTCCATACTGCAGACTGATCAGATAATATCAGAATTAAAATAACTGCTGCAAATCTGGGACGCCACTCGCCTCCCTGTGTGTAGAAAGCGAGAAAACATTCTTTAGGGCTCGTGTCATGTGATGTGTTGACGCACTGAGCGCTTTACATACAGCCGCCACCACACACACACACACACACACACACACACACACACACACACACACAGACACACACACACACACACACACACAGACACACAGACACACACACACACACACACACACACACACACACACACACACACACACTGCTGTCATATTAAAGCTAATCATGTGAATAACATGTCTTTCAAGTCTTTCCTTTCAACAACAAACAAAGTTGATTGAACATGAAAACATCAATGTGTCCATTCTACGTGTTGTAGATCTGTGGGAGCAGGAGTGTCTGCCTCGTGATATATAGGGGCTGCGGCCATGCCAGCGGCCATAATACAGCACAAATACACCCTGTTTCAATGCTTCCGTCCCCCTAGCTCCTCAGCACACACACGCAGACAGACAGATATACACAACTAGTCACACACAGACAGACGCACACACACAAAAATCTCAATCTCAGACAGCTGGGAGAAAAATGTGCCTGCTGCCATGAGTTTGTTCTCTCCAACACACATCCTGCCCGAGGTGAAATGTAACCAAGTATATTTACTCAAGCACAGTTTTGAGGTTCTTGTATTTATATTACTCGTTACAGTGAGCGATCCGACAGAACATAATGTTGTTTCACTTTAACACCAACTACATGAATGCATCAGTAATAACTTCACTGTATAAGATGTAATAATGTAACACTGTGTAACACTGAGTCCTGTAACTTTTGATATTTCGACTGCAGGACTTTTACTTGTAATGGAGTGTTTTACATTGTGGTATTACTATTTTTTATCAAAGTAAAGGATGTGAAAACGTCTTCCACCACTTCTTGCTCCTCTTAATACAACCTTCAAATTGATACATGTGCCAGAGTTTTCACGTTAATGCAAGAGTTACCAGGAAGAGCTGCCCGGAACATCCAAACTGTTTTCGTCCTCCTCTTTTTCTAAACCGCCAAATTAGCTCCTATCTGTCAAAACACTGTGATTTAGTTTCTCGCTTAGCAGTAAGTCGCCCAGTTTTAATATTGTCTGTGAGTGATTCTGGTCTCTTTTAACGGCCTTTGGCTGTGGTTCAGCGGGTTGAGAGAGAGAGGGAGCGAAAGAGAGAAAGACCTTCAGTGAGAAAAGCAATAACATGTTCTTTAAAAGAGCAGATGGAAAGTTTCTGCGCATCCTTCCCTCCCTTCCCTCTTCCCTCCGCCTATCTTAATGATATGTCTTCTCCAAATATACAACTCCTTTCATGAGAATTTCCACCCTGCTCTCCGCTGAGCATGTGGGTGCCAGGAGGGGTGTGTGTCTTTGCTTCTCTCTCCTCTGTGTGTCTTATCAATCCCAGTGTGTGTGTGTGAGTGTGCATGCGTGGGTGTGTGCATGCATGTCTGTTATGTTGCGTGTGTCCATACGAGTCAAAGGCTTTGCTTGTGTGCGCCTGTATTAGCAAGTTCATCTGTGCATGGACATGAGAGCGTGTGTGTGTTTGTTCTCGCTTGAACCACTGAGCTTGCTGGGCCTATGAGTGAGTTCAGCCGTGCATGGTCATATGTGTGTGTGTGTGTGTGTGAGATTTAGGAAAGATGTGTGTGTGTGGGTGAGTAACAGAGCATCAGTAACATCCCCTCCCTGTCTGACCGTCTTCCTCTCTGACCCCCTCAGACAAGAACAAGAGAGGGACAGATAGACGGAGAGAAGAAGGAAAGAGATGACGAGGGAAGGAGGAGGCAGGGGAGGAGACATGGAAATGGATATCTGGAGCCCCAGGGGTTTAACAAAGAGATAAGAGCATAAATATTCTGCAAGACCCCTCTTTACTCCCCCTGTCCCATGTCTAACCCAGAGGAAAACTATTCTAGGCGAAGTGGTAGAAACAACTGTTCCAGTTACCAATAATGCATTAAAGATGCTACAAAAACAACAGTAAACACATTGCAGCTGTGTATATTAAATATTATATAATATAATTATTGCATATAAAAATATACTCGACGAATGTCCAAAAGTTGCCTGACTCTAGCCACACACGAGCTGAGGTGTGTGTGTCCTCCTTTTTCATTCATGTTTGAGAAACCTGAAGACTGAGTGGTTTCCAGTTTGCTATTGCACAAGGTCATTCCGAGAAGACACGATGCTATTGTGCTGACTGAACCTTCGACCTCTACTGCACAAACTAAACCCACCAAAATATTAATATCATCTGCAGAAGCAACAAGTCGTTGAAACTTCAACAGACAAACAACAAACTTACTAAAGGTCATGGCTGCCTAATTCTTATTTTTGCACCTTGTAAACCACATAAAGCCTCACCTTAGTCTCTCAGTAGCAATAAGAGGCGGGGGGGGGGGGGGGGGGGTGACAAAACAAAGAAGGAGTCTGAGTCACTGTTTTGTCAGGGATGCTCCACTTCACCACAAGGGGAAGGCTATTTCAGAAAATGTCTTTTATCTTGCTGCTGTTCTCCTTTTTCTTCATCTCACCTCCTCAGCAAAACCAGTCCCATTTTCTGTTCTCTCTCTCTCCCTCTCTCTCTCTCTCTCTCTCTCTCTCTCTCTCGGCTCCAAATTCACTGACTGTTGACATTTAATTTGGCTTTGGCTCAAAAATAAGGTATCAAGGTATCCAACCTTTAAAAATGACAGAAACACAGACAAAATTACACTTTGATTCGATTTTACACGTTTTCCTGTTCTGGCTTACTGACAAGTAATACATTTGTGTAAGTATTTAAATAAACCTCCTTTAAAACATTTCAAATGAAAGCCTACATTTTACTCTCACATCTCCATCTCAAAGCGTGTGACTCCATCCTTGTTAACCAATTCACTTCAGCCAGAATCCTCTCAGTCCTGCACCATCCTCAGCCAATAGTGTTATCATTGCATATATTTCTATTTAAAGCTGCGCTTCCCAAGCCTCTGTGCATCCCATTAAAAAGGCTTGACATGCCACATTAGCTCTATAAAACTGCGACCATGAAACAGGATGGAGGGAGGAAGAAGAGAGAGGAAAATCATATGTTGTCACAGTCATGTGATGTCCCTCAAAAAGAGTCCATGACACTGCACAATCTGTGGACAACAGGCATGGGTCAATGGTATTTTGAGTTAGCTTGCTTCAGCACCAGATGGTTGGGGTTTGCCACAAGGCACAAGGATGGCAGAAAATGCAACAAATCGCAGTAAACAACTTGTGAATGTGCAACATTTTACTACAGTGTACTTATTAATGAGATAGTCTTGGTTGTTTCTTCTCCTGCACACTTTTAAAAGAATGAACTGCCCCGACACTCCAAATCGCAGAAACACAATAGTTACAGCAAACACCATTACAACCACATTATTCATTGTTATTGACTTGCATGTGCCTGTTGAGGTAGTTGAGGTAAAAGTGAACAGCCTTGGCTTAGCCAGGTCTGCTCCCCTCACTGTTCCCAGGTCAAATCTCTGTGGAAACTGAGCTGCCCATCAGGAATGCCTGACGGCTAATCCGGGGGCCTTTTTGGCTAGAAGGGCATCAGAGTATCATACCAAACTGTCTTCTTACACACACACACACACACACACACACACACACACACACACGAGCACACAGTTTACTGGAAGTGTAGTATTGCTCCTGCCAGAAGTGTATGAGATTACCTTAAATATTTGGGGAGGCAAGCACATTGTTATGCTAACAACAAATGCCCAGAACCCCGAGCATGAGCAGACTTAGAAACAGGCGTTCCAAACTGTAAGCCTGTTGTATCTCATACAGCAAGCTTCCAATTTCCCAAATTTCTTGCTCATTCAGTGGAAGTTTCATCCTCCGTGTGTGTGCTCACACTGCGCTGTGAGAGCTACGCCATTTCAAATTCCTTTCTGTGTAGGTGGCATCGACTGACATCCCTTTGACTTCATTAGGGAGCAGGGACCCGGCAACAAAGCTGGCTCTGGGAGAAAGGGGGGATTAAAGAAAAAAAGAAAAGGGAGTGAGGGCGAACAAAACAACAACAGAAAAAAACAAAGCACCCCTAACCTAATTTCCTCTGATTCGGGCTGCGCCAATGCAAAATAACAAAACAGAGCAAAAACGGATCTTTTGAGAGACTCAAAATGAACCAACTAGAGGATGAGAGCTTCAGAGTGCCCTCTGCGCAGAGTAAACGCCATCTGTCTTAGTGCTGTAAAGCACAAAAAAAGTGCATTTTATGGCACTGGACTATGGTAAAGCAACTCAAAGCTTGTAGCATGAATAATTCACTACTGCTCCTTTTTTAAAGCCCTGATATTTGCACCAAAAATGGCAAAAGAAACCCCCCTTTCAAACTGTTTGTGCCATCAAATCTCTCCATGTCTTCTGGAAATAAAGAAAATGGAGAAAAAACAGATGTTCTTGGGCTTTTTATTCATTAATGAGCATTTTCCCTCTCAAAAAACAGCTTTTGTTGATTTAGGGAAATCTCAAAGCGCTCTCGCCTATGGGAATGAGATAAATCTAGTTAGCTGGTGAGGCAAAGGGTGAAAAGTATGTCATTAAAGCTCTAGTACAAAGTGGATTAGACAATGTACAGCATTAACAGCTTCTCCACTATGATAATTAATGATTAGCATCATTCAGGGCTTTTCTACGGGCACGTAACATAATGCAGGGCAGCAGCCACTGCTGTAGCTGCTGTGCCACAGGGTGTGAACAATGATCCGTGTGCTTTACAGTTGGGTGGGTCTCTGGTCTATGTGTATACTGAAGCTTATAGCATGTATGCACATGACCAAGTCTCAAGTCTTAACAAAGTGCTGTATTGTAGTGTTCGGCACAGAATGTGAAGGGTAAGGTTTGAAGGTTTGTTGATGCTGAAGAAAAGCATCTCATATTGTGGGGTGTCTGTACTCTCCGGTTGCTTTCACTAAGAGCAAGGGCGTGCTTCATTAGTCCTCCCTATTCCAGCTCAGGGGAGGCTAAATTTATTAAGGGGGCCGGATGTTGCACAACACCTGCTGCTGTGCTTCCCTCTGTGCAATAAAGGGAAGGGGGTGCAGCACGATAGCTAGTGGTAGTGGTAAGCGCTGCTCGTTGGACTGAGGCTGATGAGCTGGGGCTAATTCAGGGGGTGATTATGTAGTTTGCTGGACCACTAAACCTCTTTAAGCCCATAATTACCGCCTATTTGAGCGAGGGGAGGCACTCCAAAGCAATCGGTACTTGCACCAAGCGGCGCAGTGAACGGCAGCCACAGCTGGAGGTGGGCTGCCTCAGGGCTGCCTGGGATGGAGGGGGTGTGTAAATGGGGAGTAGGAGGGATCCACAAAGCCCCATCCCAGTCAGGTACCACAGAAAGAGGAGAGAAAACAGCAGGAAGCACCTCAGAGCACCAGCATGCTGTCTTCAAGCTACAGTGCTTGGAGCTAGCATTCTAGCAGTGATCTCTAAGCCTAAAAACAAATGTTCTCTTGTTACACTGAGCTACAACACACGGAGCTCAATACACAGAGCTGCGGAGAAACAATGTGCAATTATGGGAGAGTTCAAAGCAACGAAACAAAAACAAGTAGACATCCTAACCTTTGGATTAAATTGCACCTTTAAGTAAGCGAGACACTTTTTTTTGACTCAGTGTCCATGACATACAAGAGGGAATCAGATTCTCAGATTACGCTTCGACCATGGGGGAATCCATTTCATTTCACCTGACTTTCAAGGAAATTTGACTTTACGTAATGCCACTGAAATCTGATCTCTCCGAGGAAGCAATTTGGGGACCACAGAACCTTCTAATAACCCTGGTGATATTATTATGTTATTATCATAATTACCCTTTTGCTCCCGACGTTTTAATTAGAAACTCACCGTTGGCCCCCAGGGGGGTGAAAAGAACCTGGGTTGGGGAATGCTGAAACTAGGTAAAGGTATTTCACAATTGCTCCCTTATGCTCTGTGGAGCGGCAAGCGAAAGAGGGAAGGAGGACGCAGCCGCTGCCATTGAAAGATGAAGCTTTCTCACCCTACCTCCCTCCTCTGTCTGACATCTCTGTCATTCAGAGTACACCTACACCCCTCCTTCCTTCCTCTCATCCTTCTATTTCCCTATCTTTCTCACCCATCTCTGCCCCTTCCATCCCTCGGTTCTATATTTAGCATTATGCTTAACTATCTCATGCTGCCTCCTTTTCTCCCCTCTTTTCTTCCATCTCCACTTAACACCTGTCTTTAGCGTTAGCTCTCATCTTTTCCTTCGATTTTAATATCCTAGCCTCTTTTCCCTCCATCTCCCTCCTCTGCTTTCTCTCTCTCTCTCTCTGTGCTCGTCTTCAGCAGCAGAGGGCCTTCTCCATCAGTGCACCGCTTTTACAAATCAATGACTTAATCTGTCGTAACAAACAAGTGAGCAGCACCCTCAGCCGTGTTCACTTCCCCCCACCATCGCTAACACTACAACAGCACGCCTCAGAGAGAGTGGAAGGAGGGAAAAGAGAGGAAAGCCGACAAATGTGCAATGTGAAGCACATATATATCAGAGAGACCGTGTCGGAGGACAGTGAAGTGGAAAAAAGGGGAAGGACATGAGGATAGGAGGAATAAATACCTTTGAAAGAAGGGGACATGAAGGAAAAGAACGACAGGATAGTAAAAAGTGAGAAAAATGAAACTGTGTGCGTTGTTGTGGGTTTTCCCACCACATCTCCTCAGCCCTCAGCTCTGTCCAACTCCTCTACCATGAGTTATTTCCTGTCTGCATTCACCACCTGGTTCACTAGCTATGATTTCTCTCACTCCACTGGACACACACACAACCTGACACACAAGTATACACAGCACAGACGAACACACATTCAAATGCATACTTGTGTGTGTGCGTGTGTGTGTGTGTCCCACAGATGCACTTACAACACACACCTGACCGTCCCCTTCCAAGGGGGCACATTGGGTCAGCTGGCCAAGTGTAAACACACTAGCAGCCTATGGCCATACCTCCCGTGCCACCTGCCTCTGGTGGATCATGAGCCTCACAGTGTTTAATACAGAAAACTTTAAGCCTAAGATTTCAAGATGGGTAGATATCACACATCTATAAACCATGGCTCACTCACCAATGCCTTTGAAACAGCACAAGAGCAACAATATTGCTATGATATCATGGTTGAAGGCCATTAAAATGTAAGGCAACACAGCTTTACATTGTGGAAAAATGGAATGAGAAAGGGAGTCATGGAAGAAAGGAGGAAAGGGAGAGTGAAGTCAGAGAGGCAGAAGGCATGCATAAAAGATCGGAAACCCCTTTGCAGAAAGAAGTGTTTTGTCTGAGAGAGAGACAGAGACAGAGTGTAGGGGAAAGAGAGAGAGTTCACGCATGGGAGAGAATACAAGTGGGAGGAACTGAATTGATAAATTAGTTCAGCCAACGCGCAAACTGATTACCACGACGGCAAAGCCACAGGATCCATCGAGCACACGCATGGAACGAGGCGCACACACACACACTCACTCACTCACAGCACTTACAAAAGAGACATAAAGCTGACACATACAAATAATAGCGCAACTGCATATGCAATCACAGACAGATGCACGCAGACACACGCAGACACACACACACACACACACACAGACCAAATGTATCTAGGGCAGGCTGCTGCAGTTGCTGTAAGTAAAAGGTATTGAGCTGCTGACTCCAGCCAGAAAAGATCCCACAATCCTCTGGATCACCAAACACAGCCTAATGGATAATGGCTAACAGCTAGCGCTAATGTGATTTCACACTTAGCAGAGTTAATATATCACTGGCTGAACAAAATCATGCTACACACAGCTATGCTAAACTCTTGTTTCTTGAAAGGTAGTGAACATTTTGCTGCCAAAGCTTCATTTAAGGGGTTTTAAACAAAAAAAAAGCAAGTATTTTGGAGGTTTTGTATTTGCTTATGGTGAGAATGAGAGTCTACAGCGTAGCTAATCTCAAAGTGTTGGATAGAAGCATTCCACCAAGCTAACCACAGACTTATGACAATATTTTTCCCTGACTCTTCCCCACGTCAACTTGCCACTCACTCTCCAATAAATACCACAGTGATGGTGGGGAACTCCACACCCCACCCAGCCACTGACGTCGCTACTAAGGGCCTATGTTAAAGTGTGTGTGTGTATATGTTTGCATCCTTGTGTGTGTGTGTGTGTGTGGTGTGTGTGTGTGTGTGTGTGTGTGTGTGTGTGTGTGTGTGTTTGCATGTCTGTGTCTGAGGTCTGAGAGTGAGCCTCTTCTTCGGATTTGCAAATCATCGTAAACTGATTAGTGGGTACCAAACCAAGAGTGATTTCGCACATCCGAGTTAATGGGCCTTTGTCCCACTCTGAAGACACACACGTTCACACACACACACACATACATACACACACACGTATCACACACAGCTGATAATGAAAAATAGAACTAGTGTGAAACACAGCTTCAGCATGAAGCCATCAATCACTCTGACGTACAACAATGAAACCACACACTGAACTGTTTCATAGTTTCCCAACTATGAAATTATATGAGGGGCTGGGGAGAGGGAGAGAAGGATGACAAAGAGAAAAGAGGAGATGGTTTGCGGTGATGGTGACAAGGTGATTGAGAAATCAAGACTGATATCAAATATTCCCTCACCTTTATGTTGAATCAAGACATTAATAACTACTGAGTTGTTACTGAGTAAAAAAAGATTCTTCAAACAAACTTTTCTCACCCGGCTGGAAATGTTTAAGAGCAATTTAAAAAAAATAAAAAAAAGGAAACTAAAAAGCTTCTAAAGTTTGAATATGAACTGATCTGTGTGTGTGTCTTTGTGTGTGTGTGTGTGTGTGTGTGTGTGTGTGTGTGTGTGTGTGTGTGTGTGTGTGTGTGTGTTCTTGGTAGCCATATTAGATCTCTTGTGACTCCCCTCCGGTGCTGCTGACCGACCTTGAGGGTCTGTAAAGTTCTCACGTTCTCAAGGAAATACATCGACCCACCCCTCGACGAAGGCCAGATCAACACACACACACACACACACACACACACACAGACAGACAGAGGCTTGCTTTTGGTCCAGCTCTATGGCAGCCATTTTGGAAAAGTTCAAAGGTGACATGAATTAAAAGTTAACTGCCCTTGAGGGCTTTTAAATAGAGGGGTAAAATGATACAAGAGGAAGAGAGGAGAAAGTGGGAGAATAAGCAGAAATAAAAGGTTGTCAGAAATGTAAAGAGACTCTATAAAAGACCTGACCGGGACGTATTTATGTATAAATATTTGCAGCTCATTTTCAGCCTGAGATTATTGTGAATATCCTCATATGACAGGAAATTTGAAAATTAAAGAAAAAGAGCCGACTAAGCACACACAAGCTGAGTGGGCTCTTCCCTCCTTTGGTATAAAATGTTCATTTTACCTCCAAGCCAGCTGTGGTACAAACTACACGGAAACTTTTGACTCTTCTGTGACTGACAGGTGTTCGGACTCTAAATTAACCTAATGTGATAAAAATACAACCATCTGAAATGTCAAACAAGTTAAAAGAATTATTTCCTTGTAGCACTGAACCAAGATTCAACCGATATGACGTCCATCCACACAGAGCTTTGGAAAGGTTCCAATACTCAATATTAGAATTTGATATTTATTAAAGAAAAAAATATTTGTAAAAGTAATTTCTTAAAGTATGCAGTGTTTTTTCTAGAAATCAGATTCTTGACAGGATGGAAACGCCTCTGAAACTGTCACTGAACACCACGGAAACCCAAACTTATGAAATGCATTAAAACAGGATGGCAGGTCATAAACCACATCCTTACAAAGGGCTGGGAGTCACTATGCTGATTTTAAATGTATAAACCACAAAAGCAAAGAGGGGGTTTGTTTTTCTAAACAACAATAGTCACAATAGAAATAGTCACAATGAATCTCAGCATATGATCAACCAACGTCTGTCTGTAAACTGTTACACATCTTCCTAAAATGCCTACATCTGCCATGTGTCAGTCTTTGTCCCCGCCGACTGTATCCCACTATCATCTTCTCAGTCATCCATCATTCCATCCATCAATCACGAAACAGATGGCCTTTCAGGAGCCCATGTCAGGTCTGATGGTTTCCCCCTGCCCTGGCCATACCATGACCCCTCCCTCCACCAAACACCCCCAGAACCCCTCAGACACACCTCCTGCCCCCCCCCCACACCTCCACCAGATGGACCAGTCTGACTCTCTGCTATCTACTCCCACGCACCATCTACCTTCCTGGAAAAGATGGGTCATTGGCCTATCAGCTTTTAATACACACACTTAAAAAAAAAACATGCATGCACCATATGAGATGGTTGCAAAGAGCAAGTGTGTGAGTAGCAAGTATGTGTGTCTGTGAGGGTCAGTTCACAAAGAGAAGCCCCCAAAGAGAGCTGTCTGCCTTTGGTCCCTGGGGCCTGTCAAGAGGGATAATTGATGATGTTTTCATTACAAGGTGTGGGGTAATGTGGGGGTTGGAGCACAGTATGAGTGTGTGCATGTGCCTGTGTGTGTGTGTGTGTGTGTGTGTGTGTGTAGTGGGGGGTAGGCAGGTTGACTCAGCTGCCTCCTCTTTGACACCAACCACTCCTGCGATTGGTACGGACAAGTCATTGCTTCCAAATGCCCTCATACGAACACGAACACACGAACACACGAACACACACACACACACACACACACACACAACACACACACACACACACACACACAAATTTACACAAACACTAGCCCTCACAAACAGATACAGACGCACACAAACACACAGCCTAAAGCCAATTCCATTCCTAGAGATAAAGTATCTGAAACCAAATAAAAATGCTAAGAATAAGACTAACTTGTTCTCTTGTTTTCCCCTGCCGCTCTGTCTCGTCACAGTGTCACGCAAGGCCTTTGGCAGATCTGTCCGTCTGTCTGTCGTCTCTTAAGGCCTCTTTGAAATCCTAATGCTGTGGCGCCTAAGATTCTGACTGCCACTTAGATTGAATTAAGACCTAATCGGAGACACCAGGCCACATAGACCGCTATATTATTTACAGTATCAAGATGGACATCGTGCCTTTGTTGTCGCTTATGAATAAATTAATGAAAACACTTAAAAAGTCAGCTGATGTTCTCCTTTTTAAACTCCCTTCCTGATGTCTTTTCAAAGCTATTAACGAAGCATCCTGGCAGCTCGGAAGGTCAATTGAAATTATTTTTCATGAGAAACTTAATTTGTGCAGTGGATAACTAAGACAAACAAGTCTAACAGCAATCACAGGACAGCCGTATTCATAAACATGAAAAAAAATTCATGTAAAGTCTCTGTGTTATGGACTCAATTCAAGCATTGTACCTTTGTCATAAAGGCAAAAATGGCCCAAAGGAAGTATGAAGACAGGACCAGTAGGATAACACTCTTCCAGGCCCGCGTCACCGTGGCGGGTAAGGGTTGCCGCGGGTGACCAGGGTGCTGACATGTCCAGGCTCCAGCAATAAACAGCTGAAGACTAATGGCATCTGAGGCAATGTCGAACTCTGACCTCTGGCAAACTTTTTCCCTCACTTCTTGTTGTTTAGCTGAGGCTTCACAGGAAGTTCAGGAACTGATAAATCTTCACTTCACATTCAGCTGCGGCAACAATATGAATTTCTTAATATTAATAAATACACTGCAGCCGATAAAGCACAATAGTGATTCACTCGGACCATCAAAGAACCATGGAAATCGTTCCTGTAGCACATCTCCAAGAAGTTTCTGTCACAGCAGCTATACTTTGTTACAAAAATCACAAAAAACTGAATATTGCCCGCTGCGGACACCCTCCTCCAACCTTTAAAAAAACTATTTCCCAAACTGGCTCGACAGTAAAGTTGAGTGTCCTCTGCACTGTGTTCTGTTCTGTTTAATCCCAACCTAAAACATTATGACACGATGGAAAATGTCTCGTCTTTAATGATTAGTGCACCTATCCATCTGTCCATACATATATTACCTCCTCCAACCCTCCCACCCTCCCTCCCACCCAGCACCCCCCAGTCTAGATTCCTCCACCACCCAGGGCCTACAACAGCGAGGCTCCTGGTCTCCTCTGCCAGCGCAGAAATGAATTATATCACTTTTCACACCTGTTTCTGCTCAAAACCCCCGCTGCACGCTGCTGTGGGGGGAACAGCTCTCCCCCAGCTCAGCTACATCTGCGTTCGCGAGCGGTTAAATTAGACTCTAATTGTATTAACGGGGGATTATGCCTTCCAGTTGGATTTTTTATACTCTCTCTCTCAGTGCATTTTACACGTTTTTTGGGGAGAAAGGAGGAGGTGGGGGGGGGGGGGGGGGGGGAGCAGCTCATTGAGGGTTTTGCGGGTTGGCTTCTTTTATGAGCTGCGATCACGGCTGCCCCTCGTTACACTGGGTCTGTGTACAAATAGGAGGGGAGGAGAGCCAGAATGAGAGAGTGTTAGTGATAATGTGTATGAGAGTGTGTGTCCCAGTCTGCCAGGCTAATATACCGATGCTAACACTGTGAATGCCAAACCCCCCTCCCCTGCCCTTCCTTTCTACACACACGCACCTACTTCAGTTTAGCAAGGCAACAATCTAAACGGGGATACGGGTGGTGTGTGTAGCAGGGAGGCGGGGGTGAATTCCATCTAATTACTCTATCACATAATTTCACAAATTGCCTTTTCATAGGGGAGTGGAGAGGAGAGCACAGGGCGCGTTGGGGATTTGAGGCCTGAGCTTTCATTTACTACTCATTTCTTGTTAAATTAAACAAGAAAATACCATTTGTGAGGAGAGGAGGGTGCGGGTGGGGGGGTGGGGTGGGGTGGGGGGGTGGATTCCAACTGCACAATAGGAGGGATGGAGGAAAAAGAGATTGGGTACCAGCAATTTCTTCATCTCGACGCTCGTCTCTTTGATTGTAACACAAAGCAACGAGGTGGCTCAGCCAGTTATGCAATAAGCTCAGAGCCGCTTCTTCAACTTCAATTATTTTTAAACATATGTTTTTTTTATAATATTTGTTTCCACAAAACAATCATTAGTACACTTCAGATCAATATCTGCTGGTTTAAACACATCCTCGTTGTGCAGATATAAAGGTGAATTTGTCCGTTGTAGAGACGCATTTCTGCTGATTTCTCTTACCAAACATCCCATTCTTTCAATCAGCAAAACCAAGTGACTGCTGGCTGTCACAACATATGTTTAATTAAGAACGTCAATGGAAAACAAACATCAAAATGAGATGAGGACACAAGTGGAGAAACCCCCCGCCTCCTTTATTTTGGTTCCCCACCAAGTTTACAGCTGCATGTCAAGCTGGCAGCGAGCTGCGCGGCGCGGCCATTCGTGACAAGCGGTAAACGCTAATGTTTTGTAGTCGCTCCAAGTCAGAGCAGCCAAATTCTTCCGATGAACTTGTCCCACAAGCGCTGTCGACAACATATGAGCTCATTGGGCGTGTTGGAGAGAACTCACTGAGCTGCGACTGTCGTCATTGTCACAAATTCAATACCACTGCTCTGTCTGTCATTCTACCCATCACACAGGAGACAGAGACACAGTAGAAGAGCTATTCTACCCATTCTTCCCATTTCTTAACTTGTTATTTCTTCATTTTCACACTGCCACCCTTCACATGGGAATATTCATCACACCGGAAACACTTTGGGGCTTTGGCTCTTTGGCAGTGATAATACCTACAAGTGACCTAAGAAGGTGCAACTTTTTCTGCTGTTGGTGTTCATACTTATAACAAACATGGCACTCTGCCCCCCCCCCCATTTCCTGCCAGAATAAGACATCTGTAATTAGCATGATTGATGGGTAAGTGAGCAGAGATGCAGAAATGATTTCAAAACAAAAAAACAGACATATGAATGCCACCTACCACCTACCCTGCTGATGCTCTCACTGCCTCAGTTTGCCACCCACCTTCCCCTTCCGCTTCAGTACAATGGGAACTCCCTTGAGGGTCCAAGTGTGAGGGCGAATAACAGAAAATACACCAAGGTGGGTATCGAAACATCTGCCCGAGTCGATCCTATTGTATTCTGGTTTATTCTGTCCTGATGCCTCTGTGCCAGAGTCAAAATCCAGCATATTTATTATACTCGAGAAATAACAGATCCTGACTCCTTTATTCAGGTTTGTGTGGTGCCACAGCACTTTGTTGCGAATATGTGTGTATATGTGGGTGCACGCATTCATCTGTGTGTGCCTAATTGGCATTGTGTCTATCTCTAAGAGGCCAGACTCGCATCTTCCATCCCTCTGTGAGACAAAGGCAGGCCCGTTGATGATGCTGTGAAGGAGCCTGGATCAGCTGTTCATGCTCATGTTCGTATCCGCAGACACAGAGAGACATACTGCATACAGTGTAAGAGATACTGTAAATATTTTTGCATTAGAGTTGCTACGTGTAGCACTTATAAACACAAATGGTGATTAAATTAATCGTGACACTGAAGAATGATTAGTGTAAACAAATGAGACCACTGCGAGCATTTACCTGACACCAGTGGTATTGTTAATGCCAATGTTTTCTCAAAATTAAGACCACATTTCCCATAAACAAAGAAGATATCGCTCCTTTCTGCCTGGGTTTCATTTCTGTTTGGCTTCTCTGATGAGGAGAAACATATTGGAGGTGATTTTTTAAACCTTTCAGTTTACCTCTGAGTTTTAAAAGCTGTTTAAAACAGCAGCTTCCTCCTGTTTTGTGCCATGAAGGAATTTAACCTATGTGCCATTGTGTGCCTGTATGTGTGCATGTTTTAGTTCTTCTTTCCCCTTTGCCTGGGAGAAGGAAAAGGTTGATGGATCCTCCTTATCCCCCCCACTTCATCTCCTTGCCTTCTCCTCCTCTTCTTCTTCTTCTCTTCTCCCTCACTCCCCTGACACTCACTTATATCCTTCCCACTGTTTGAGATCTAACAGTGCAGAAGCCTCCCATAAGCCCAACTCATGGTGTAATATGACACAGTAGGTGTGCTGCTGTGTGTGTGTGCTGAACTGTATTTCCACAGACAGGATGTGTGTATGTTTCAAACACCTTTCCTCTGTGGCCCTGAAGGTTTTGGGGAGGGGTTGAGGTCAGGGAGCTGGAGGAGAGGTTAGTTTCTATGTGTGATGATGTGTGTGTGTGCATGTGTGTGTGTTTGTGTGTGTGTGTGTGTGTGTGTGTGTGTGTGTGTGTGTGTGTGTGTGTGTGTGTGTGCGTGTGTGTGTTTGTGTGTGTGTGCGTGTGTGTGTAGGGTGATGGCAGAGCTGGTGAGATGGGAAGGGGAGAGTACAAAGAGGAACAAAAAGTATAATAAGGCTTGTGAGATGTTTGTGTATATGCAGTGTATGTATATGCAGTGTACACATATACAATATATATATCTTTGCCTTGATGCGTCACGGAGGTGTACTCAATAAAAAAAGTTACTCTCAATTTTTCCACTGTTGGAAACACAGGAAGACATCGTACAACACATGCCATCAACATCAAAGACAGGCTACAAATAAATAAATAAAAGTGGAGCCTGTGCAATATCCATAATCCAACAACCAAATTACTTTCCCCAGCATCCTCCCTGTTGGCTTGTGCAATTCAAACCAACACCCACTCAGCCAAACTGTATCATGTTCTGCACAAACTCCTGACATAGGCAGAATCCATTAGTTTTGAAACACATTTATAAGGAATCCTTCATCAGGAATTTGACTGAGTAAAAATGTCACTATGTCAAGCTTTTTTTTTTCCAATTGCTCCAACCAAGACACGGTTTTACTTGTAAGTTCAAGTTCCATCAATGTCTTACTGCACTACCCCGACTCTCAGACTTGTTTTAAATCATTTGTAAAATGGGAACTTTGTGACATCAATCAATTCTGATATTAAGTCTAAATTTCATTTTTGTTTTCATTGGCTGTTCCACTGAAAAATTCAGACGCGAGTGGCCACTCAGAAACCTGCTGTGAAGTGAAACATTTGTGAAAACACAAAGGCAATTTCAATTTGTTTAAGGGAATATTTCATCCACCTTTAATGTGAATAATGTTATTATGATCCTCAACAATGATTATAAACCCTAATTTCCCCAAAGGGATGAATAAAATGTAACATTATTGTTATTATTACATGCCGCATAGGTTAGCACAGAACATACTAAAATACTTTATAGAAACTAATGGAG
The DNA here is from genome assembly GCF_021018895.1 of Seriola aureovittata. Lineage (NCBI taxonomy): Eukaryota > Metazoa > Chordata > Actinopteri > Carangiformes > Carangidae > Seriola > Seriola aureovittata. The sequence goes on from NC_079377.1 coordinate 21,133,880, forward strand.
CCACTGGTGCAAATTCTGCAATCAGTTATACAGAAGAGTTTCACTCAAACTCAATATGGGAACAAGTCTTCTTTCTGTCCTTTGATAGGTATTAAGACATGTTGGCACAATGTATCTAGCAATGCTAACTGTGGCTGGAGCATTGACTGTGTTAGAAATGAAACTTGTGTTAAAGAAGATAACCTTCTATTTACTGTTGGCTCCATTTTAACAGTCACATTGCAATCTCCCACTGTCAAAATAAATTTTTTCCCACACTACTTTCCCCTCAGACAGTTTGTGATGCCGTCAGCTGGTGCTAACGGCATTGGTATTCTCTGCTATAATTGAGTAAAAATAAAGCCAAACCACAGGCCTTTGCAGCATCCCAGGCATCTGTTAAATAATGACAGATTTGTTCTTAATAAGGTTCATCTATGTATCTGCGGCAGTTATGGCCAGGGGCGTCTCTCCTTGGCTTCAACGTTATTCAGTTTCAGCAGATGAGGAGCGAGAGAGCGCAGGCTGCCGAGATCGCCGGCAGATTACACAGCCCTGTGTCTTTGAAGTGTTCACCGTACAAACCGGGATACATTGTGGAGAAGAGGGGGCTGCTCCGGTGGTGTGTATGTGAGTGTCAGTGAGTGTGTCAGTGTCTCTGGGTGTGTGCGTGTATGTGTTCCTTTGTGTGCAAGTGTACTTGTGTGGAGCAGAGCTAGAAAGACAGAAAGTGTGTGTGTGTGTGTGTGTGTGTGTGTGTGTGTGTGTGTGTGTGTGTCTAATGGTAAGAAAGCCTGTGGCTGTGAAGTGAAGTTCAGTGTGCACACGTGATATGAAACTGAGAGCGATCGAGAACAAATGCTGTTTCATTCAACTCACTGTTAGGTGCTGGAAGAGCCATGCTCTCATGATGTTGGTGGCCACCTTAGGGAAGATCCCTCTCTTCTTGTTGCGTTTCTTCTCTTTATCCGGGTCATCGTCATCCCCTGTGCTCGGTGAAGCCACACTGTTGTCCAGGCCATCACCTGTCACATGACAAGAAACAGGAAGAGACAGTGGAGATCAGACTCACAGTTTGTTTACTTCCTGCATTTGCTGCGCCTCTGCGTTCAAAGGGAATAAATACGATTTCGAAGGAATTCTGGAGGGCTTTGTATGCACAGACGGAGGGGTATAGAGACACAACAATGGCAAGCAGAGAATGGCTGGAAAACAGCACCTCATAAATGCATTCATTTTTAATACATTTATAAATAACCCTGCCTTTCATTTTTCTCCCCCCGCCACTTGAAAACACAGTGAGCGCTCGCATCTTTCTGCGAGAAAAGAGAGGGAGAAGGGGAGCACAAAGGACTTGTAAGGTCGCATTTCCCCACTCTCCCATCCAAGCCCGCGCAGAATTGAAAATGACAGAGAGATTTAGTCTTTATTATCCTGAGGGGAAAATAGTTATTGAAGCGTCGCCCCGGCGCATTCTGCCATTTTACCTGAGGTGGAAAGAGTAACATGGCACTACAAAAGGGGAGGTTGCGAGGAGGGGGAGGGCAGAAAATAAAAGGAAAATAGGTGGAAAAAAAGAAAGTCAGAGGCACAAACAGCGCTAACAAAGCTAGCTGCTTTTCATAACAATGGCGTCATGGCTGCTTACAGCAACCTGTAGGGCTTCGATAAGGCTCTATTAAGGCCAGTTAACCTCACCTAAGGGGAACACTGAGACAGCTTAGAGTGTTTGAGCGCTGAGAGGAAAAGTGAAAGGTGTGCTCCATGGGCCTTTTCTCTGCATTCACACTCAAACAACATCCACCCATACGCACACACTCCACATATTCAAAACGACCCAATTACTGTACGCTTTCTATACAGCTCCCATCTGTGGCTGTGAAAAGCCTAATTGTTATTATCATTATTCAAAAATGCGAGCCACCCTCAATGAAGACGATAATCATAAAAGAAACATGAGACGGGATAAACAAGTGGCACCCTCACCGCCTTTCTTGACTGGAAGTGAGGGGAAGGAAAGAAGAAAAAAAAAAAAAAATGCTGAAGCAGTGCACAGAATTGGATCCAGTTATTTATTGATTACACACAAAGCACTTCTAAAGCTTCTAGTTCTGTTCACTGTGGTGGGAGTAGATAACTGCATTCGAGCGGGCCTGCACTCCACTAACTTGCAAAGGGCGACACCCAGCACCTAGCTAAACCCTAAGCCCCCGATTCATCGATAATTAATGGGGATGTTGGCGCTAATCCGGTTGGAGATGACTTTTTTCCAGCCTGCCACATCAATGGAATAATCATGGGCCGAAAATCCAGGCCTTTGCTCCCCATTACCTCAGGCAAAAGAATTCCTGAAAGCATGCCTGGAGGGCACCTGAATTATATACACCATTAGGAGAGAGAGGCTCTCAACGATCCATACGAAACAACATTCTTGGCTAGCTCTCACTCTCTCTCGCCGACTGTTCTGGCAGAAGGAGATACATATGCACACATATTGAAGGCTTTTTAATGAACCTCGTGTGGAAGTGGAGGTGACGCTACGGAGGGTGGGGGAGGGATAAAACAAGAGCTTGCTTTTTTAGAGGTGGTGCGATCCTGAAGCAAACGCCAGCCACTGCACATTAATAATGCACATATTCATGTGAGGCTGGTAGTAGGGTTGGGCCACTGTAACATCACCAAAAGGTCAAAAGTTGGATTTAGGCATTAGCCACATGCAGGTTGAAGTCAGTCACACTTTCAATCATAATATTCACTCATACAGTCCTACAGATAAAAATTATTTTCATTATTGATTAATCCGTTTATTATTTTCCAGATTATTCAATAAAGGTTTAGCCTATAAAATGACTAATCCATTAATCGATTAAATGATTCACTGACTCGCCACTCTAGCGTTACACTACACACACACAATGTACCGCGTCCAGCCAGCTCCTACACTTCCCTCTGCCTAAAAACACACTCACACTGCAAGCTTCAGTTACATCATTAGCCCGGGACAAACACAGCCTGAGCTTAACAAGTGAGTTTTCTCTGCCTACTGTTTCACGGCTAAAATACACCCACCCCTCTGTCTCTCCGTCGGCCTGCTGGAAAAAGAGGGGTGAGCCGAGCCGAGGCCCTGTAATCTAAGACCAGATTTTCATTGGAAGCAAATGCTTTCAATCCGTTGTAAAGACCGGCTCATGTTCAGCAAAGCCTACAATAACAAACCTAGGGGCTCGTCCCATGCGAGTTGGGGAAACAGAAGCAAACGGCCGGACTATCAGCTCAGAGCGTGAGTGAATGTGTGAGCGAGAGAGAGAGAGTGAGGGAGAGAGTGAGAGAGTGAGTGAGTGAATGAGAGAGAGAGTGAGTGAGTGCGTGAGTATGCGTGCAAGTGAGCAAGTTGGAGGGAGCGGGTGAGCAAGCGGGCTCAGGAAGAGGTGAGAAATCGTGAGAGGCGTGGAGAGAGGGGGGGAAACGAGGGAGAGAGAAAACACCGAGGCAGCAGAGAGAGCACATAATAACTAATAAAAGTGTGTATTCTCCGAGAAAACTGTCACAAGAAATTGCACGATTCTGCTTGTGCTGTCTGTGCACTCTCTGTACTGTTCTATCACATAATCCTCCTTTGATCCTTTGAACCTACTTTGATCATTAAACCTTCATCTTACTTTATTATCGTCTATAATATTGAATTCCTTAGACATTTTATTTATTTTTATTTTAACCTTCATTTAAACATGGAAGCATCACAGAGAGATGCATCTTTGCAGTTTAGTAATCAAACTGCTTACCTTCCAGTCACAAGCCTGCTTTCTAACCTTGAGGCTGCCACTGCTTCATATACAGTAGTACAATATCACACTGCATGATATTGCCCATATTTTTTAAAGTAGTACATCGCATCTATTGATTTATGGTGAATGAAATAGTATGCAAGCAGCAACTGTAATCTTTAAAATTCATAATCATGAGCCTACAGAATATAAAATAACCCCGAAGACCTAATTAATCACAAACCAAAATGATGCATAATGTGAGAGAAGTAGCATGCATTAGACACCCATATCATATTTACTTCATATCACTGAATCAAAGAACATACAGCTCCTCAATACATTTACACAAAGTGGAGAAGGAAGAGATTGAATTGAGAGAAACTGAAAATTAAAATTATGACCCTGATATGACTGAATTTAAGTCAGAGAGGGAAACCCTAATACCTCCCACTATTCCCTCCTTTTCGCAATGGGGTCTTCTAAGTAAGTCTGACCTATCGACACTTACTTTACCTAGAAGGGGAAAAGGAAGGAGGAAGGCTGGGGAAGGGCCGTCAATTTTATTGGCATTTCAATTTTCACTGCAATTTGATACCAATCACCTCTGTGAGGTCTGGGGCTAATTTCTGCTTTTCTTTAACCCCAGCAAGCGAGGGAAGAGTGGGAGGGGAGAAAGGAGAAAGACTGTGGGGGTGAGCAGCGAGGGTGAGGCAGGAAAGGTGCTGAAGTTGTGTCTGGCAGCCATGTTGGGGAAATGTCAACAGGGTTACCTCAGCATGTGAGAGAGAGGGAGAGAGAAAGAGAAAAACAGGGGAAGAAAACCAATGAGAGGGGGTGAAAGAGGAGAAGAAGAGAGGGCGAGGGAGGGATGAGGAACATTCAGTGAGACTGAAGAAGTGGAAGCACACTCATGCCACTGAAGGAGGCAATGAAGGGGGAGAAAATAATGGATAGGCAAGGGAAGAGATGTTGTGTGCCACACTGGAGTTAATCAGTTGAAAAAAAATAAAAATATCAGACACAGGAAAGTCAGTCAGGTCATGTCCACTGTAATGCAAATCATTTTTTTTCTATTTTGGCTTTTGGAGCCGACATTTTCTAACACCAACAGAACTTTTCAGAAAAGCTCTTCCAAGATTTAAAATGACTGTGCCGGCTTCTCTTAGAAAAATGAGACACTACCGGTGACTCAAATGGCAAACATCGGAGGCTCATGTAGAGGTTCATCATTTGACGCTGGTCAAGTAGCTGAGTACAATATGATAATTATGCTGTCACACGCCAATGTTGGGAGATATGAAATTATTTCCTGATCCTGGGCCAATATAAAAACAGTGGGCGCAGGCTTTTTGACACGTGAGTGTTGCCCTTAAAGCTCATGGCCGATGCATCAGGGTAATAGTCAATAGTCCAGAGTTAAAGATTTATCACTCCTCTGTGGTTTCAGTATGGATTGTTAGTCTGCTTGAATAGGCAGAAAACTTCTGACACGTAAGCAGCGATTTGAAATTTATCTGCGTTGATGTCAACATGACCTCGGTGGCGTCACCTTTAGTTCATCGTTCAGCCAATCAGCCTTCTGGTTGGTCAGTCAGGCAGTTGCCCACTGTTACCCACTCAAGCAGTAGGCTATCGAGCCAGCCAGTAAGCTAGTCAGTCATATAGCAACCTTGTCAGTCAGCCAATCAGCCACTCACTCAGACAGTCAGAATGCCACCCGGGCAGCTAGGAAGCCAGTCAGCCAATGAATCAGTCAGTCTCTCTCCATACACAGGCTACCAGGCTCATTAAGAGCATCAGCAGGCTGTAACCCAGGGCTGCATACATACAGCGTGGGGCAGCTAGGCTAGCGAGCTCCAGTCACCCCACAAGGAAAAGCCAGAGGCACAACTCTGGGCCTGGCCCACTGATCGGCCATGACAACGTCTTCGCAACTAGTTAGAGGAGGGGCTGGGGGGGTGGGGGTGGGGGCTGAATCAATGCAGGACGGTAGGGGTGCATGTTCATGTGTGAAGAATGCATGCATGCATGGATGTGCATCGGTCTGTATGTGTGTGTCCATCTCTGTCTATCTTTATGCATGTGTGTTTCCAGCCTCAGAAGCCCCGAATGTCGTGTGTGCGTGAGTGTCCATGTGTGTGCGTGTCTGTGTGTGTGTATGTGTGTGCATGTTTCAATTAGGGAGCAGGCCAGTGACTGGAAGGAGCCAGGGGCAGTTGAAATGCCCCGGGGCCAACCAAGGGAAGGAATATTTTATCAGTCCCCTCGCACGCTGTATACACAAATACACACTTGCACCCAAACACACACACACACACACACACATACATACACACACACACACACACACAAACACACTGTGAGCAAATAGATAATGACGTAAAAACTAGGTTAGCTTTCTTCATGCATTTCCATGAGCTTCGTTAGCATTAGCTAAACAGACACTTACTTACTATGCTCATTCAGCTTCGATGGCTTTTATTTAAGCCTTTCCTCCACTTCATGTTTCATTCTTGCCTCCCCCTCCTTCCTACTTCATTACTTTCCTCTCTCCTCTGTCTCTCTGTGGAGTAAGGGGTTGGGATGGAGGATATTTGCACAGTGTTGGGGATGTAACAGTGAGGCATTGTTACCTTTCTTCACTGTAGGTTTGCAATTTCCTTCTTTTTAAAACAAACAGAAAGTGGCAAATGATATTTCACTAAATAAATACGGTTAAAATTTAAGGTAATCTGGGTGAACATCAATATCCTCAGTCTTGACGTTTTCAGTCTACCTCTTCAACTTGTGAGTACTAATGACGCTTTTTCTCCCTCTCCTATGTCTTTATCACTTCTCTACATCTCTCTGTCTCAAGGCATAGCCTGACATTATCAAGCAGTATCTGGGCTAATCTCTTATGATCTGATTATGAACCATATCTCAGCGTTAGGCAGAGATTGGTACTACCTGCCCCCTCTGCGAGGGCACATGTGCCATTCGAAGGTGTCAGCCATTTATCAGCTGCCTGGCAAATTAACAGCCATGGATTCACCAGTCAGTCATCTGCAAACAGTTATCTTGTCAGACACGTTGCTTCTAGTTCAACGCAAGAGAGTTATGACATTTAGCTTTCTAATAATTTCTTTTTCCTCTTAGAAGCACTGCTGAGTTGAGGAATAGGGGTTATGAATATTAGCTTTGTGCCAGATGTCATGAGTGGGATCCTGTGTGAGTGTGAGGAATCATTCACATATGGCTAAACGTTTTTGGAGGTTACTGCGAGATGTTTTTGCGAGGTTTTACAGGCCGTGGATGGACTGAGAGGGAGAAGAGGTGGGGACAGGTCTTTTGAGTTTACGATAGTGCATTTAGTCTAAGGGCTATTTGTTGTGAGAGAGAGAGAGAGAGAGAGAGAGAGAGAGAGAGAGAGAGAGAGAGAGAGTGTGTTTCACTGTGAGTGTGAGTGACCTGGAGCTGATCCCTCATGGGCCACTCCTAGAGTTTCACACCCCAGAAAGCTCACATGACCCTGGGTTGGCTGCCCAGGCAAGACGCAGGCCTCAGGGGCCTGCTATCCTGTTCCACATGGGATACACACATCTCATATTGGCAGGCGAGAAATTCATGCACATAGACACACTCTGAACACCATACACAAAACACACTCACACACGTGCTGAGGTATACTCACTAAAGTGCTCTCTTTCTCACTACTTTTCTCTCTTGCACTCACACACAAACGTGCACACAAACTCTCACACACACATACACATGCATTACATTCCCAGAAATCCTGAGAGGGGTAAAGAAGGGCTTGCAAGAGGGAGGGAGAAAAGAAAAAAAAAAAAAAGTGGCGTTTATTGTATTCAGGCCATTCATAAGCTCTAGACTCGGGGAGGGGGTGTACAGGGGGGTTGCAGGCAGTGGGGGGTTCCCTTTGCATGGCTCTGGAGGCCCCTCCCATCTCCAAATATTCTGAACATGCAGGAATTCCTTGCAACGCAATTCCCAAGTAGGGGCACATTTTCAAAAGCACCTCTCCCTTTACTGCACCGAAAACACACTCGAACACGCTCACATGCACCCATTCCTCCGATCTTCCATAAGGCAGCTTTCCAATAATGACTAGCAAAGTATTCTAAAGCAACACACACACACACACTTACTTCAATACAAAACACTCTCTGTGACCAATGCTGTTTCGCCTCCCTTTTATTCCCGAGGAGGAGGAGAGACACAGAGAAATCCCCTCAACTGTTCTGCCGGATAATGACATGCGCTGTCGACAAAACAATATGGCTAGTCTAGACTTCCCTTCCTGCCTGTGCCAGAGAGACACACCAATATTTTCAGATCTTTGCTCAAAACTTCTGCCAATGCATTTGGATCACATCACTGTGCAGCGTAGATTAATCTTGGTAGAGCACACACACCGGTAAAAACTTAATGAATAAATATATTAGGTATCCGCAGAAAGTTGTAATTACTACAAAAGGAAAAAGAATACGGGTTGCCAGGTAAACAATCAGGGGAGAGCTAAGTAATTGCTTCCTGTAATCAAAGACAATTCCATTGAAGTAATTACAGTAAATAACGAGTGCTTTGCAATAACAAAGCCGGTTACTTTGAATGATGACAGTTTTGTGGATCAGCGCTGACAGATTCAATAATGACAGTAACTGGTGAGTCATTTACAAGGGTTATTTGTAATTAAAGCACACTGGAGACTTCTTGTTGTGAGAATCCGAGCCAAGTTTGGAGCAATTATTTCATTTATGGCGATCAGACGAGGAGGAGATCAGGAAGCCAGACACACAGAGAATGTGTTTAACTAACAAAAAAAAAAAAAAAAAAAGCGCACAGGCCAGTTATCATATTTGTGAGTTAATTAAAAGTGCTTGTCAGATCCTAAGGTCTAAGTGGCTTTCGAGTGGTTTGAGTGCATTGTTAGTTAGTCATCTTGAATGTAAGTGGACATTTGTGCACACCGGTTCATGTTAACACGTGTGTGAGTTAGATGGATATATTAGTTTGCCAATTTTAGTGTTATAATCAATTAATCAGTTTGTCAGTGTCAGTCTGCTTTTCCTACGTTTGATTTGGTTTTAAAAGGAATTTATTTTAGGTTTGGACAAGCAACAAGCGGCCTGATGACATCACACACAGCTTTATGACAATTTATGGAGCGAATGATTAACCTTCTGTAAAATATTGAATATCAGACCTGTGTTAATGCTCATTTTCTCTGTGAAAATGTTTCTGTGCTTCTGTGTGTTATTGCTGAGGCCATCCACTGTTGGCTGTGAGGGGAGGTGAGGGGAGGGGAGGGGGGGATCAGGCCTGTTGACATAGCCATAGGTGATGGCAAAAATGTCAGTGTAAATGTGACTGCTCTCTCTGTGCCATTTTCCCCGTAAAGGGTCATCACCACAGGCTGCCTGACACGCTGGAAACTGCCTCAAGCGCAGGGCACCGACACGACATTAAACTGCAGTATGCCTCCACGCACACAAACACACTCACACACACACGGCGACTGCCTTTTATTCCCACTTCCAGATCAGTCCAGAGAGAAAGAATAAGAGAGAAAGAGACAGATGGTACAAGCTAAAATGAAAGTGTAGGGCGATGAATTCACCCTTTCATGTTGAGCACTTTTGCTGTGTAACTATTGATTTTTCCCCTCTTGCCTTTGTGTTGCCGTTGCTTTTTTTTCTAACCTGAAGATAGAAGGCCAGACTCGGTTCAAATGGGAGCACTTGTGAGGGGGGCCCACAGATTCTTCGCCTCAGTGAGGGGGAGTCCTCACACACACACACACACACACACACACACACACACACATATCATACTCACACACACACACACAGAAAGTGGTTCCTGAAATTATGACAAGATTCCTGAAATTGTCCCTCTTCTGCCTCTTTCTCACTCTTAACTCTCAATCTCTCAACTGCTTTGCTTCTTCTCAGATGGCTTTTGACACCTTTGACGCACTGAGCCTCAGTCAAACTCAGCACACAACAAATGCACAGAGAGAGAGAGAGAGAGAGAGGGAGGGAGAGTCAAATGGACTATGGAAGAAGAGAGGAAGGGGGGGAGGGATGGCAGAAAGGACAAGGACTATAACAAAAGCTAAGAGCACTTAACAGCACAATGGCTCGGCGGTCCTTTCCAAAAGTCAGCTGATGTGCTGAAGGGCGTTCCAAAGTCCTTCAGTGTAGACGTGGGACAAAGAGAAGGAACCTTCAGCTGAACTAAAGCAAAAACATCCTGTTTTAATTTTCCTGTGGACTAACAGTAAAAATATATCAACAAGAGAAACCTAGATATACACATGTAAGCCCCTTTAATAAACCACCAAAATATCCTTTTCAGTAAACTTAAACTGACTGTAAATATGTTTTTCATTATGCGAAGACACTCTCTTAACTTTCAGGATCTCTACTAAACTACAGAATGAAGAGTATCATTTTTAGTCAACATCAATTAACTGAAAACACATCCTTTAATGTGATCTGTGCATCTTTTACAATGAACTACATTTAGTGAAAATTATATCTTGCAGCACTAACTTCTTTGACGTCTACCAGCCTGTCAAAACCACCAGTTTAATTAACTCGAATTAAGTGGAACTGTATCATCTCAGTACCAACAATCAGTCTGTTCTGTCTGTAATCATCTCTTCATGTTTAGGGTGTAGATCCATTAACCAAACTACAGTTTCCCAGCTTATTTTTCAGAGCTAGCGTGTACAGCTCTGGTCTGTGTGTGCATTTTTCCACATGGTAACTATCTGAATGGCACAGCCTCTGATAAACACTTCTAATGCACAAGGATTTTCCCACTCATGCTAACCTATCAGCGCCAGCCAAACTGCAGTATGTAGTTAGATAATGCAGGCACGCTAACCCTGCGGTGGCACAAGCTAATAATAGCGCATTAGCTTCCAGTGAGTTTTTTTGGAATAACAGACGGTTTTAGTATTAGGAGGGAGTATAATATGGTCTGCACCCACAAGATCAGGTTACTGAGGAGGTGGTTAGGAAAACAGGATAAGTCATTATCTGCGCAACAACCTACTCCATTTAAATATGTCAGGTTGTGGAGTTGTTGCATTTACATTTTTGGGTTTTAGCTGATTTTTAATGAGTAAACACACGAGTAAAGCAGACGACGGCACTGTTGCGCTGTTGTGAAGATTGAGTGTGTGGCATTTTAATCATGGAATTCCCTTCTTATAAACTCCTACTTCAAGATATCCACATTACTGTTGTCTGAGCTCCTCAGCTTCGCAATCCGAAGTATTAAATTAACCTCACAGTTAATTGTCCCACCAAAGTAATGCTTCTTTTCCACGTCCCCCTCCTTGTCAGCGTGTCTTTGATAGGCACAGGATGTGGTGTTGCGGGGATACGGGGGATTTGTAGTCCTATCAGCCTCCACATACGCAGACCTGATAAGACTTTCGGGACAGAGGAAGAGGAAGTGAGTGGGTTTACAGCGGCCCTACTTCCTGTGGAGCATAGGCCCATGTGGACTGGAGTGATATGCCCCCCGTGGACACCGGCGCTCTCGCCACACAGTCCCACCAAGTCACTTCCTGAAAAAGGCAGCCCTCTATGGGGGTGACTTCCTGTAAGACTATGACCTCTCTGCTGCTTAAAAGAATCTCAGTGGAACAAAGAACTGGGGCTGCCCATGGGAGCTGCTGTGTACAATATATAAATTTATATATATATATATATATATATGTATGTATGTATGTATGTATGTATGTATGTATGCAGAGTGTGTGTGTGTGTGTGTGTGTGTGTGTGTGTGTGTGTGTAACACCACCACTCAGGCCTTTACTCTAAAGGTTATCACTAGTGAGAATCTCAGCCCCCAGTCCCTGCTCATCTCTTTGAGTTTCACTGGCCTCGGAGAGAGAAGGGATGATCGGGTTACATCCAAATGTGTGTGTTCACAAGTGTGTACCGCAAGTGGCATGCTTTGTGTTGCTCTGCAAACACACAAAGTAAACGCCCATGCTGCCCTCCAGCCCACCCTGCTGCTTTTGTGTTTACCTGCAGGTATTTGTTATCTAGAACCTCTCTTCTCTCTTTCTCTTTCCCTCTCTCTAAACTTTTAGAAAAGCTTGCTGATGTGTTTATCTCTCAGTTAAATCCCTATAGCAGGTATCCATGTCAAAAGGACCAAGGGGAGGAGGCCTCAGGGGGCAGCATGTTTGGCCTGGGTCAGCCCTGGGTCAAGCTTTGGCCCATTGACATAGTTTACCTCCAACTTCCTGCATGCCAGGTTACCTGGGCTCACAACACATCACCTCAACCTTTCACATCTTAATGCTTTTTAATTATTATTATTGCCTAAAGTGAAACAACATATTTGAACAGGTAGCTGTTCAACATCACCGCAACAACAAAAATGGTTGTAGATTTGCTGCAGGGATCAAGTCTGCGAATAAATCATACATTTACCAATCCAAGAGGTCTGACGTTGTTCTCTCTTTCACTTTTAAATGAGTGAACACCTGTGCAGCAGCCAGGTTTGAATGTTAGAAGCAGAAGGAGTTGCATGTGTCATATCGGGGTTATAAAATAAGCCCTAACAGAAATTAAAGTAGCATCGACCCATATTCAGTGATAAAGAAAATCCACAGGGATGCAGGTTTTGACCAAAACTGGCGCTTCTGCTGGTGTTTTCCCGGCATGAAATTGGCTTTGTGTGGGTGTCGTTTGGAGAGCCGGCTGGTAAATTCTCCCGTTCTTTTGTTAGAAAAGGGGAGGGGGGGGGGGCCTCCATGCATAATGGTCTTAGCCAGGGAGGTCTGGAACTGTGTCCATAAATTGAATTATTTCAATTTGAGGGAGAGAGAGTGAGAGAGAGTGAGAGAATAATGGAGAGTTGCGGTGTGAGTGTGTGTTGCATTTACATGTGAACATATGCATGTGTGTTGATGGAGAAAGAGAGAGAGACTCATATTTATTCTTCTACAGGGCTCATATTTTCAAATGAGAATATAACCCAAGTTGCAGGAGATTACAGAAGAGGCCAAACGTTACCTTGCAGCTGGAAGCTATAGTGGATAAAAAAGACTGCAGGTTGAGGCCGCCATCACTGCAACTACAATTTCCTGTTTGAAAATTACACTTTCAGTGTGATATATCTTTCTATTATTAGGAGGAGATAAACTACCCTAATAAAAACAAATTGTGTGACTTTTTAGGGATAGTAAAAATACCTTCACAGGTGTGAAAATCTGTTTAATAATTACATTTGTGTGATTATATTTTTTCTAGAACGCTTACTTTTGGAAATTAACTCTTCAATCACATCTACATGTTGAGATAAAGCGATCTCCCAGCATCACAAATGCTGAGGCTGTGTTTGTGTGTATATGTGTATGTTTGTGTGTATATGTGTGTGTTTGTGTGTATATGTGTATGTTTGTGTGTATATGTGTATGTTTGTGTGTATATGGATATGTTTGTGTGTTGGGGCAGGGATGGGGGCGGGGTGAAAATATTCCTGACACAATATAATCGGCAGGGGACCATATGGCAAACTGGCAGCAAGCTATTTATCCTTATCCTCTTTGGAGGCTAAAATTAGCACTTCGCTGTTTGTAGCTTTAAGCTGGACTCCAACCACTGTGATAGGGCTAATAATAAAGAAAAAAAAAAGCAGCCCAGCTGGCACAGCTACTCCGCCTCTTCTACCACATTCTGTTTTCAACCTTTTCACTCTTTTAGTAACTTTCTGTCCAGCTCTGTCTCTCTCTTCTTCTCTCCTTCTTTCGATATGTCCCCAGAAAAACACAAATCTGAGCAAACCGCCCTCCGTGTTAGGACCAAACCTTGTTAATCTGACCATTAGGAATTGTATTAATATCATATAAGTGTTGCTTGAGCCAGGTTTCCCTATAAGCCCATGTGTCAGGAAAGCCAGGATTTCCTGAACATGGACCCCCTCGGCTAGCTTAAGAGCGTAGGATGATGGGGCTAATCTCTTTATCAAAAGCTTAAATAAACGTTGCTGCTCTGTGCATGTGTGTGTGTGTTTGTGTGTGTGTGTGTGTGTGAGACTTGCTTATTTGTGTGTGTTCTTGTGTGTGCCAAGGGGCCAAACAATGCTTCTCTACTGAACAAAGTGCTAATACCCTGTCTCTTTGCTCTCCCCCCTCCCTCCTCCATTCCTTCTCTCTCTCTTTCCTCTCATTCTCCCACCACACACGTGAATGCCCAAACTACAGTACGCCTCTGTCATACCCATCTGAAGTTAATACTGTAAAAAAAATAAACATTAATTGTAGCTTTTTCCAACATAATGTTAGTAGTAAAAAGCTAATAAAAAGGCTCATTTGGTCTTTAACCATCCATTAGCAGTGGTGATCGTCTCCGGCCTGCTATCAGGGTTTTCCCTGAAAAGTTAACATCTATCTAATCAGAGGCCTCCTGGGTCCTGAGCTCAGCTCCTCTTCAAGGGAGGGGGAGGAGGAGGGGGGACACAGGCCCCAGCGAGAGAAAATGGAAAGATAGAAAGAAGTGAGAGAGTTTGAGGTTGTTTTATCGGCCAGATGTAATGCGTCGTGACACATCAGTGATGAGTCGGTGTGATTTCACTCTCAGATTCCCTATGAACCTGTACTGGCCACGATTAAGAACCAGGGCATTTTCTGTCTGTGAGAGCTTGTGTATCTGTGTGTGTGTGTGTGTGTGTGTGTGTGTGTGTGTGTGTGTGTGTGTGTGTGTGTGTGCGTTCCAGGCAATTTGGAACTGAATTGAAAACAGACAAAATAAAGAGCGCAAACTAGTCACAAATTTGGAATTTATCACATTTCTATTTCTATCTACATGATGACAATGGCATGGACACCAGACCCTCCGCACGCACGCACGCACGCACGCACGCACGCACGCACGCACGCACACAAATATTTCACAAGTGAATGAGTATGCTTCAACTTTATATCCTATTCATTTGCATGACAAGTGCATTACCACATTTCAACTTGTTTACATTTCCAAATCAAAGCTGCAGACTTCTGTTCCAAAAGGAGATATCCAGTAATTTGACAAAAGTGGCATCTTCTTTTAGGACACGATTACACAAGAATGGCGCAAATTATGGTTCTTCATACCAAAATAAACCTGAATTGAGTCCTTGGATGACACTTTTCAAACAAGATCTTGACTGTAGATGCGCTGAACCACCATATCTTCAGGTTTAAACGGACAAATCATTGGTGAAAAAATAATTCCTCTTATCCTAATTTCATTTTCATTTCAAAACTAGTCTTTACCAGGTTTACACATTTAACTTTTCTTGTCATCATCTCCTCATGCCGACACACGAGAGACCTCTATGAGGCAAAAAGTGTGTGTAAATAGTATCTTTCAGCAAACACCAGTAATTAGATATAGGCATTTGGCATTCACGCCAGTTGCAAATTAAAGAAGAGCGTTTCCTGTAAACAGACAGTGAGAATGTGTCTACATCATTAGCGTGCCACAATTATAACATGGAAGCTAAAGATACATTTCCCTCCCGCTTGAACTCCCTCGCTGGAGCAAATGAAGTAGAACCTCTTTTTTTTTCTTCTTTTTTTTTTTAAATGAACGGCTGTTGTACTGATTCTTGGAGCAGCACCAAACTACATGGTGGGACCCAAGTGCGTTTATGGGTAAAATGAGAACGACAAAAGGCAAAACATACAGTTTCGTACGACATAGAGAGAGATGTAGTTTTCATTTGAAAAAAACTTTGAGAAAAACACATCCTAAGCGAGCAAAAAAAGACCAAGCAAAGCCATGAGAGAGGCAGGAGAAGAGGGAGAGAGAAGCTACTTCGTGTGCACACATGTCATGAATGAATATGTATTTCATGTAAATTGTGCACACAAGGCATATTGTAATGGTCTGGGCTAGACTTTGCATTTCTTTGGTCATGCAAACATGCCCACATGTAACCAACAGACAGAGAGAGGCAGACTGAATGAATGCAGGGGAGATTTAAAGTAACAGAGAGCGCGGGGGAAACATTTTATTCACCTTCAAAATGTGTGGGGCATTCTTCTGAATATCATTAGAGAAAGTCAAAAACAAGGGCGTAGTGACAGCAAAGGGCTTATGGCGAGAGAGGAGACTGAGACGGAGGCTATGAGAGAAAATAAAGACACAGAGACAATATGTACAAATATGAGGCTCACATGATTATATGTAAACATGCTCAGCAACACGCAACATATAAATCCCAAAGTCAAACAGTCAAACAGGCTCTGACACCTTATCAAACAGTTTTATGGCTATTACCTTCTCACAGACGAGACGTTCACCCAAGCCAATAAAAAGCAGGTTAGTGAACCTGACTGACAAAGTGTTTCACATGTGAAAAGAGGGAGAGGAGAGGAGAGGAGAGGAGAGGAGAGGAGAGGGTGTAGGAAGTTGCTTTGTTTACTTGTATTCCTGACTCTTTCTACCACGCGACCCCAGCGGCCGGGTGACACCGGCCCTAATCCTAAAAGCAAACTGGCCCCTCGCTGTGGGAACCTGATACAATTTCCTCTTTTTCAAGAGGGGCAAACTCAGGCCACTCTGAGTTTGCTTATTGCCCATGAGGCAATAAAAAGTCATCGAGGGCCATCATTTTCCTGCGAAGCAAGTCGCTACATGTTGGTTGACGCATTTGCTGCCGCGATAAAGCGAGGTTGTAAAGATCTCAGTGAATCTGAGAGAGGGAGGTCGTGATTGGACACCGAAAGGCCAAGCATCTCTTTTCCCAGGTAACCACAGATAATAATGTTTGAGATGCAGTAAATCCAGCTGAGGCTCAATAAACACTGCTACTGGCAACACACAGTTGTTGAGGGATGTTTTCTCAAGCTGTTTTGAGAAGCATTTACCTTTTATGCCTCTCAGATATTGATTTTCATAAACAGCATATGAACAGAACGTAAAGTGTATGCTCCGGTGACGCTGTATGATGATTCTCATACTGTTTGTTTCTTTAAAAACACGGACACACACTTACATACTCTTTACTCAAACTCTGTAGGGGAAACAGAGTGAGCTTCAGGTGGCCCTGCCACAACTCTTTCACCTCTGCACTGGCAGAGAAGATATTGCTGTTTGTTAGCAGCGGTGAATACGCCTCAATAGACTCCCAAACAACACTCAGCAGCACTTAACACACTCATCAGGGATAACTGTTCTGCCTCTCTTTTCCTCACTCGCTATAAGATTTTCTAACACACACACACACACACACACACACAGACATACTGCTCCAGTCAGCATCAAAATGCTTTCACAGCATTCACCCTTAGATTCTCTCCCTCCTTATCTTATGCTCTCATTTAGCTGTTTTCTTTCCGTCGTTTTCTTTCACTCTCGTCTTTTCCCTCTCTCTCTCTTTCCCCATGTTCAGGCTCTGAGGGAATCAAAGAGAGACTCGTGTTTGTGTCTGCCAGCTACTGTACTGACACACACCTCCAGTAATACAGACTGCTAGACTAATCAAGGGAGCCACATCCCTTTTATCTTCCCACAGACCTCACATTTAAACAGATTACCGGGAAAGCTGGACACCAGTAAGACAATTACTGGACTGAGGATCTTCCTCGATAACGTCTAGACAACGTCTAGACAACCTACACACAAAACGACGTACCACCTCTCTCAAGTTCTATATCTTTATTTGCAAGTTCATATTTAATATTGGCATGTGCACAAATGAACGCTTTTGAAAATGTGTTATTGACTTAGTTTGTGAGTTTCTTGTTCCTTTCTGATCACTAACTAGCTGACAGTTCACCTGCCGTTAAATTTAACATTACAACACTGCAGTTTTTAAGAGTGCAATCTGTCAAATTTATATTCTCAAAGTTGTGCCAGTGCCTGTGTGCCAAAGCAACCAATACACATTCCTATCTCTTTACAGCACTTACTTCTAACTCTCTCAATAATGAGTCTTTAACTCATTGTTGCAACAGAATTTTTTCAGGAGCAGCAGCTACTGGGAGAGAAAAGCAAGTCAGGGAGGGGATAAACACAGACACACACAGTTCTCTCTTCCAGTCTACTGGACAATCGGACCAATTAATCGGTGACTTTGAGGGGGCCACGTGAAGCCGAGTGATTGGACGAGCTGGCTCTAGCCGCTGATTGCCTGGCACCCCTGTCCATGTCCCCATTTGCCCGCCCCGGCCCTGGAGACCGGCCAATGAGACGACAGAAAGCAACAGCTCCTCTGTGGCCTGACCTTGTTGGAGGGTACAGAGGTCGGCTTCTGGATGGATGGGTGGACAGATGAGAGGATGACAACATCAAGAATATTCCAGCCTGATCGATGGGGATTCACAGCCGGTGGAGGTTATATACAGTGATTCAGAATGAATGGGGTGAAGCTGCATCAGCACATGATATTCAGACACACATCAAACCAGGAAAGCTGACTATCCTGGAGTCCAAGTGCCACATCCTCCACTGAGATGATCCCAGCTGGGATTTGGACTAGCAACCATCCGGCCAAATGTTTCCTTCTCCGGCCAAGTACCACCTGCCTTTACATTTCTGGTTTCCATATTTTACAGGGTTCTACTCATTCAGTCATTTATTCAAACATCAAAGTCAAATTCACTCTAATTATCAGGTGCAGTAATTAATGCAGGAATTTCTTAGAACAGACTGAAACAATTAGTTCAAGGATAACAGGATAACAGGACCTCATGTGCAAGAGAAATTAACCACATTAGATGAGGAACTACACGTTAGACTTAAGCATACATACACACACACATACACACAGTTTAGGTCTGTCAAATGGCAAATATCAGCGTAAATTTTGTGCTGAGCATTCCTCCAATTATACCAGGCAAAGAAAAAAAAAAAACCCCCCTCAGAGCTGGATATCAGACCAACAACCAGAAATCTCAGGCCAGTACTCAGACACCAGAAATGTATGCAGACACTAACACATAGCCTTACAGGGAGCTATTTGCCTTGGCGCAGCACACTGTACTCTTTACAAACGGTCTGGGTAATTGGTGATACATATCTAATATCGCCAGTCATCGCCTCACTCCCTGGATGTTTCTGACAAGCGGAGAGGGAAACCCTGTAGCTTTCAAAAACAGAGCAAACACTCTGCTCCGCTCCTCTGCTCGACTCGCATCCACATCGCTGCAGCTGCCCGATTCACTGCCTGAATGTTATTCTGTTTCCCTCGCACGCCAGGCCCTCTGAGAAGCCAAGGGGTGTCCTTACAAATTCACACAGGCAAAGAGGAGTACTTTATACTGGGAGAAAAAGAGAAGGCCCACTCATGTCCGTGAGGGACCCCCCCCCCCCCCCCCATCGCATGCATATATGATCTGTTAGCTTTTCCTCTGCCCTTCGAGCATTACTCTTCACAGAGAAGCATGATCCAAGGCACAAGAGTTACAATGAGGCTTCTCCAGAGGGCTTCTGGGTATTAGACAAAGAGGCCCGTTGGTAGGAACTAGCTAACAAACAGCTGGGCTAATAGAGTGGGACTAATTAACTACAGGGCCACTCTCCGACTCTCCTTGTCGAAGCTTGCTGGATGTTTACAAAGATCTCCCAGAGAAAGGGAGGAGAAAAATAAGAGGCTTTCTTCTTTGTCTGCTCTTTAGGGAGAGAGGAGACACCCAGGACTGATTTTAATGACATGTGTGAAGCAAATGTGATCCTCCCTCCATTTTTTTCAACTGCCAATGGAATTTAGTGCTAAAAAATACCATCGCCATTGTGGTCAAAGCATAAACAACATAACGAATAGCTTAGCATGTGAGCATTGTCAACACATGCAGAAATAATTTTTTTTTAACTGTGCACATTATCACAGGGACACAAAAGCACTGCAAAACATCTGCAGATGAGTAAAAGGTCCAAGAGTTATCATTCATTATCACATTATCAATAACTTTGCTTCGGAAAGAGCCTCCACAACGCGCATGCAGAGACCTCTGATCTTACGTAATGCGGTGACCTCCTCATGATTCCTGCAGCTCTTGGATTTGAGAGCGCGAGTGCTACATTTCTGGGTAGAGATGGGGATTTTTATACCAGTGGGCAGTGATCCGTTCAGAGAAGGGGGCAGAGCAGAGCATGTGTTTATCTCAGGAACAGCCTCAGAATAAAGCCCAGTAGAGAGAGGAGACTGGAGTTCACTAGTTAAAGGCCCTCGACCATCCAGCATCCTTCCTCCGAGCTGTTTCGCTCTGCTGGAGGGGCAGGATGGAGGGAAGAAGAGGGCAGACATGGAGCGGGCGACAGAGACACAAACCAGGAGGAGTTAGAGAAAGACTGCGTGCGAGAGGAGGTGTAGAGCGAGTGAGAACACGGTTTGAAAGACTTAGGAGAAGGAGTAACGGGGCTGGATTGAAGGATGGATGAAAGGAAGACGGAGGAGAAAGATGGCTATTAGCTGTGCAGTTCTACAGGCAGAGGGGAAGAAAATGAAGAAAGTGTAAGAGAGAGACAGAGGGAAAGGTCAGTGAGAAAGCAATCTGTTAAAGGTAGAGGAGAGAAAGAGGCAGGGGAAAATAAGATTAGAAATAACAGAAACATGGAGAAAATGAAATAAGGAGAGAGGTTAGAGACAGAAAGAGAACAGGAGGATGAGTAAAGAAATGATATGGGGAAGAAGAAGAGACAAAGTGAAGGTAAAAGGAAAGAGTGGGAGATGGATTAAGAAAAAGGAAGAGCAGAATGAGTGAGAAAGAAGCTGAAAGATGACTAGATGAAAAAAAAACATAAAGAGGAAAAGATATGAAAAATGGAAGAGAGAGAGATGGGGAAGAACAAGAGCGCGAAAGGAACAAAGAGAGGTGAGAGAAAGGGAAAGAAGAAGGATAAACAAAGGTAGTGTTTAAGAGTGAGTGGGAGGCATGGAAGAAAAAAGGGGGAGGAGAGAGAGAAAAGCACGGGGATACACAAGGAGAGAGAAACCGACTGAGAGCAAAATGAAAGAGAGAGACGCGAGAGTAGGTGGGAGACAAGGGAAAACTGGAGAAGAGAGGGAGGATGTGAAGATGAAAGAGCAAGAGAGAGAGAGAGATAGAGAGAGAGAGAGAGAGGGAGGAAAGACAGTGGGGTGAAGCTGTCGGGGAGGGAGCGAGCAAAGTGCCAAACAGATAAATAACCAGCTTACTGGGATTACCAAGTGACTGACACACAATTTGCCAGAGCCAATATGACGTGGCAGTGATAGCGCTTAACCCATATAAACCTGAAACCAGTCCAAGATGTCCTCCGGTATTTACTGTTGTCACTGTGTCCTGATGCTCTGCACACAGTTTGTGCCTGTGTGTGTGTGTGTGTGTGTACCACCATAAACACCACATAAACAAAACAATCTCACACACAGACACACACACACACACACACACACACACACGTTTGCACCAGCCGACATCAGGGTATCTGCAGGCTGCAGGAAGACACTGACAGAGCTGTTTAGTGCTGGATCTGAACTTAAAGCAAGTGGAAAAGCCTGAATTAACAAACACACAGTACATGGCCAAAAGTATGGGGACAGCTGAACATTATACCCACATGTGATTATTGAAACCTTCATTCCAAAAACGTGGACATTAATATGCTGCGATAATAACCTCAGTATGCTCATGCAGCCACGAGAGAACAGTGAATGAAAGTTTAAAGACTTTATACAGAAATGATAATCAATAAAGTCATAATAAATATAGCTGTGTCTACATATGCAAAAGTGCTCTATATAAAAAATTGGTGTACCAGCTCTTTATTAATTTGAGATTACGCACACATGATACACACGAAGCTGTAAAAATTAAGACTTAAATCCTTGAGTTCATGTGATTCAACGACTCTGAAAGTCACCTAACGTCGCTCACATGTTTCAGGACCTGCAGATGCCCTCATACCTACACGCACAAACTCACACTTGGACAAATCAAAGCACTTCATTCATTAAGATGACGCACACCGACGCATGGAGAGAATGTGCACATACATACACACACTACCCCACGTTTTACCCTCTAATGAACGTCAACAACAAACAAACCCCTACAATAGCCGAGGAGAGTCGGAGGGAGAAAAGGGAGGTATGAGGAGATGGAAAGAGGGAGAGAGAGAGAGATGATGATGGGAGAGAGACAGAAAGAGTGAGTGAGAGGAGGCGGGTCGACATAAGGAGTGGGCCTATAATTGGAGAGATGTGAAAAATGAAGTGTCAGTTTGGTCAATAGAGGGCAAAGGTCAGAGAAGCAGGAGCCCAAACTCGGCACAGAGCACACTCATTAGAGCGACCAATCAGATCTTGCCTGGCTGCCCCAGACCATTAGTCATCAGAGGCAGAAGCGTGCACATACACACACACACACACACACACACACACAATATTCATTTGTCTTCCCCTGTTTCACTGTAATTTCACTATTTTTTAGTATGTTCTCTTCTTCCATATCATCTGTCTGTCCATCTTTTATTTTTATCTCAACTCATGTCTCACCTCTCAGTCCCTCAGCTCCTTGTCGAGCATTACTGAAGAGTGAGAGAGAAAGACACACAGAATGTGAGCGAGAGAGAGAGAATGAGTGTGAAAGAAATAGAGAGAGAGAGATAGAGGAAGAGACAGACAGAGAGACAAAGACACAGAGAGTGTGTGTTGACTATATAAATGGCTGCTCGTTGGAGTGGAAGGCATGGCGGCGCTCTCTGCTCCCGCCCAGGCTCTGCCTCCTGGCACTGGCAACCCTGCAAACTGCTCGCCTTGACATCGCCTTCAATAATATATGAAGTTGCTTTTTTGCCTACAGTTTGTTTGCAACGCCGCCCCACCACCACCAACCCATTCTCCAACTGCTGTCTCTCTCACTCTCTGCCTCTCTTCAACACACACACACACACACACACACACACACACACACACACACACACACTAGTCTGTCTAGTCAAAGAGGGAGTGTAGACTAATAAATTAGATTCTTTAAATTTGAGGCTAAAAAGAATATCATTGAATAAAAAATAAAAGTAAATTATAATCAAAGTCTGTGCACATGTTGGATTTTTCCACATTTAAAATTCTCTGATTCTTATCCAGAAAATTTGTGACTAGAATAAGTTCAAGGGCTACAAAGCCATTGTTTCTTAATTTGAGAAGTGGCTAATCATCAGTGTCAGAAAAACGTCTCCGACCTGTCAGCTGCTTTCCATATACTGTAAAAAAACAGCCTTGTTTTTAGCTGTGTATTTCATAATATCCTTTGAAGAATCTGAAATGTATTTATAGGTCTGAATTTCCTTTAACATGTGTATGCAATCCTTCACACAATACAAAAACATGAAAATCACCATCACCGCCTTATGGTGGTTTTCATATGACAACATCAAAATATTCCTGAAACCTGAATCCTCCAGTATAATGGGTAATGACAGAAAAACTAAGACATGAAAGCAAAAGAGCCGTCAACTTGGTGGAGACTTCTGCAAAGTGTAGTCAAATAGTACATATAATATGACCTGTGCAGTTTGGGATACAGTACATACAGGCGCACACATATACAGCTACAAATATGCTCAAATATAAAGTTACAATTGCCAGGGTGGCACCAAGAAAAACTGAAACCATATTCTAGACCAAAGTTAATCCACAGAGCATCCGTACCAGGCCCAGAAGAGATCCTACATGGTTGACCGTGACCTCTGACCTCTCTGAGAGACACTAGCAGCAACTGTGAGCTGTTGCAAAGACTGACTAAGCCCTGCCACACCTCACCTGGCTGCATAATGAAGTTTCCAATCGTGTGTATATATGATGTTCGTGATACAACCAAGCTGACGCCATACACTCGGAAGTTTGTTCTGCATTTACACCGAGCGTCTGACCCCCTTCATCTCCTCCAGCTGACACATATGAAGAAGATGCAAACAGCAGATAAAGAAACTCAGTCTCATACCCTGTTCGCTGCTGTTGTCGCCGCTGTGTGATGTGTGACCGCCGCTGGACGGTCCCGGTGTTCCTCCAGAGCGTGTGGACGCCGTGTCGTCATGATCTCTGTTCCAGGACGTCTGTTGTACAGAGAGAGAGAGAGAGAGAGAGAGAGAAGAGAGAGAGAGAGAGAGAGAGAGAGAGAGAGAGAGGTCAGTAAGTTGATCTAATGTCAGCTCCTTGTTTTTTTTCTTCCATCTTTAATTGTGTTGATTTTATTTGTTGTAATATTTTTAATCGTGCATATTTTATCATCTTCTGTTCTGCCTACATAAGCTGTACATTATGTGGAAGAAAGCCCACACACAAAAACACAAACAAAATTCATAATTTGCCCGCCCTCGACCCAGTCACGCAGTGTGTGAGAGCCCCTGCAACAATCTTATGGAATGAGGACTGTTGGGGCTCGATGAAGAGAAAGGCCCAGACGAATAGCGAGCGAACATGTTGTATTAGTTCCCAGCTTTCTGAGGCATGCAATCCACGGCTGCCTCCATTTGGCTCAAACCACTAGCAGATGAAAATACAAAACAGCTACAACTTAAGATAGGCCGCAGCGAGCGCCAGGGAGTGATGTCATCTAAGCAGAGCAGACCAAGAGACAGAGGGAGAGAGAGGTAACTAACTGAAGCATTGCTACATAAGTATAAATCCTCAGTTTTGTTCGCAAATGACAAAAAAATGCATGTCCAATCCCGCTAATGTAGATTTAAATTTCATGTTGGGAAGCAGAGCCAAGACATAGACATAACCAAATAAGCTAAAGTTTTCCCACAGTCTTTCCTCAAACAAAATACAAGACGAAAATATTGCCTGAGCAACCGAACTGACGCCGAGTTAAAACTTTATAAAGACAAATGAAGAAGTTCAAGTATTACCACAGAAATGGGCGTTTAGTCCTTTGTCCCCGTCTTCAGGAAAAATAGCAGATGACCGACTTGACTGATGTTAAACTGAGACTAGTTTGTGTCATCAAACACAAGCAGCTGACTAGACAAGATAGACTCTGGAGACCTGGGTTTATATATAGTAAGCCGTGTGTGTGTGTGTGTGTGTGTGTGTGTGTGTGTGTGTGTGTGTGTGTGTGTGTGTACGTGTGTGTGTGTGTGTGTAAGGGTAAGGGACAGTCTTAGGCCAGATGAGTGTCAGCTGCACAACGTAGGGAGCAAATGGTCCAGACAGGTTGGAAAAAGGAATACACACACACACACACAGCAAAATCAAGATCCCTCACACACACATACATCCACAGATACAGTGCTTACATTTATGCACATATACATATACACACTCAAATCGCACTCTGTCCCATGCGAAGCTGCTACATAATATTGAAACTAAACCAGATGTTACCTCTTATCTCTCAGTGCCTCTGAAAAGCAACATTAGCGCTGAGGACAGGAGAGAAAAGAGACTTCAAAATAGAAGGAAATGGGATCTTGTGCCTTATCACACACAGCCAGCTATCACAAACAAACACACAACAAACAAAACATACACGCGCAAACACTTACTCGAGCCTCCTCTACCGCCCGCGTGAGCCTATCTTTGCTCTGTCAAATCAAATGAAGCAGATATCAAGGGGCAATGTGGTGTTTGCATCGCGCTTTTAGGGCTATGTGACGAAATGAGTGATAGAAACCCACACGGAAGACGAGAGGAGAGAAACACACTGGGGAACAACTGGTTTCAATTGGAATACTACGAGCAGCGCTGCCTGTGTGAGGAGGATTTGGAGCCGAGTTTAGCATCATAAAAAAGTAGACATTAATTCATCACACAGGGTTTGTTTTAAACAAAATGCAGAGGGGAATAAAATAACAGAAAAGAAAATACAAGTCAGCAAATTCAACACATTTGGGGTCTATTAGAGCCCATTTGATGTTCCTGGGCTATGAAATTATAATCCAGTGCTTACATGGACGATATAATCGTTGTTTTCCAAATTAGGCTTTGAGGCTTTGCAATAAAGAGGAAATTCACTGCACAAAGGCATGACTAGGACGGTGATTGGGTAGATAAATGTTGATTTTAACAGAGATAAGATACCAAGAGGGTCTTTTTTTTCTCCACCTCTTACAAATTCTTTTTTGCTGACCGTGGGGACGGTAGAACACTGAAAAATGAAACACCCGTGCATGACTGAGTAACTCCAGAGAACATCAGAAGTGAGGTAATCCAGACCACATGCTCAGCACGCAAACAGTTAACACTGGTTTTTGCCAGCTCCTCCAAAAGTGCAGCTTTTAAAAAATGAGTAGAACTTGTTTATTCAGAGCTCTGTGAAAAAGAATAGCACAGCACCCCGGGGACGTCGAACCCAAGAGCCTCAGCTCGCAAAAAGGATGTGTTTTTTTTTTTTTCCATTTTCTTTTTGTTTTAATTCTGTAACAAATTCCACTTGGAAATATAATTAGAAAAGATGAGGGAGAAATGGCAAACTACTGCATTAGCTGTAATTGAACAAAAGAGCACTTTGCCTGCTGGGAGGTGGCCGCTGAGGCCCCATGGGAAAGGGGGCGGGGCTGAGACAGGGCCTGGTGGCATCTCCACGGGGACAGGGAGTTTATTTATAATCACAGGCCACCCTTGGACAGAACAGGCCCAGCACTGATCTAACACGCATTTAATACACACACAGCTGAGATCACACACACACACACACACACACACACACACACACCACACACACACACACACACACACATGCCAGTACACACAGGTCACACAGCATGTGTACACTTTTTTGGTCACTTGGCTTGTACACACACACACACACACACACACACACACACACACACACACACACACACACACACACACACACACACACACACACAGATACAAACACACACCCACTGACACAAATAGTTTTTATCTACCTTATGCAAACATCAGAGAGCCGCCATACTCACAGTCCCTATTTAACAAAAGCACATACACTGACCTCAAGACACACAACGACAAAGAAAACACACACCCTGTGCCAACAAGTCCGCAGCTCACAAAGCCGAGGTCCACCTTTAAAAATGTGGGATATGTAAATCCACAAGGTGAAAAGATGCATAAACAGAAAGCTCCAGGAAACAGAGAGAGAGAGAGAGAGAGAGAGAGAGAGAGAGAGAGCTGTCCCACTGCACACATACACACTTGATTTATTCTGTCCCCTTAATGAGCCGCGCTCTCTCTCTCTCCCTCTCTCGCTCTCTCCTGTGCAGGATATAGATTAATTCAAAGCTTAATTGTTTAGTAAATTCAATTTTCCACATTCTATTCTGCCTAGCTTTAGCTAAAGTTCTTAAATCTGCCGCGCCAAGCCGAGGGAACCCTGTTTGTGAGCCATGCATACCTTTTTTTTTTTTTTTTCTTTTTCTTTTTTTTTCATTACCATTTTTCTTCCCTCCACCACCCTAATTCACCATGAAAAGATTTTCCTTGCTGGAAATTCTGATTCCGCTATGATCGGTGAGGCATTCCAATCCAATGCATTCTCATTGTGCCGCGTCTAAGATGCGAGGGGGGGCTTCCCTTTCTCGCTGTGCCAGGCCCCATATCATACAAGCGCTCATGCAAGAAATGTTGCCTTGCCAATTCATTTGCAATAATAAAGAAAATGGTTAAGGTTGTTGTGCTTTGCCCCCCACCCTCTCTTCTTTCCTCACTCTGAAATATCTTTTGTGATGATATGGATATTTACTTTTCGATCTGTGCCAGCAAGCGTGCGGGAATAATCATATGTGCATACTTAACGGCACAGACATAAATATCCAAATAACCCCCCACACATACACTCCTCAGTGGTGGTACATCTGAATCAAAGATGACAGTTGGGCTACTTCATCCCCCAGAATGCTTTGGTGCGTCTGTTTTTTTTTTTTTTGTTTAACACATTTTCTTTAACACATTTTTGACCTTTGCAAACAGCGCTGCTTCCTCCAGTTCAAATCTGCGAGAATGCCATGTGTTGTAGCAGCGAGATGGCCCGCTGTAACTCCGGACACATTCTCCCACTCAGCTGAATGCTGGTGAGGAAGCTGTTAGTGAAAGGGGCTGAAAGGCCAGCTATTGTAAACTCTTGTTTACTTTGCTTTCCACTGTGACTAGATAAAGCAGGATCTGCCTCTCTGATAACCGGCCAGGCAAGCGCTTGCCCAACCACCTCTGCGCTCTCCACCGCTCTCACCCCCTTCCTGCAATATTAGTACTTCCAAAAAAGAAAAGAGGGGCTGATAATGGTATGCATGGTGCAAAGAAAAGGGGAAAAAAAAGGCAAAGACCCCTCCCTCCCATTCCTCCCCAACTCTTCACAATAGACAAAGAAAGAAGAAATAACCTTATAATTGCTGAAGGGGGTGAGGGAGAAAACTGGATTTGGTCTCTTGAGTAAGCAAAGTATGCTACGTTGAATAGCCGTCAGGTACTCTTCAATCGGCTTTTTAAAACCGGTGGGTTAACCTCATAGAGACAAGCAAAGATAATTACATGTTTGAGATAATTACCAGAGCTTTCAAAGTCCATTTAGATGACACTCACGGAAACTGATTTTCTTTCTGATTTTCTTTCTCTGTGGCCTCTTCCCCTTCAGCTCTCGCTACAGACTCCTTGTTTACTCTCTGTGAGCTGAAATCCAAACAAAAACATTAACTTGAGTGCCCTCCCCTCCACGCTATCTAACCCCAAACAGAGCATATTCCTTTTTTTTTCAGCTGTGAATGAAAAGGCAGGCGTGGCTTCTTAATGACATGTTTTGTTGTGGTTTCTTCGTTAGCTTAGCGTAGCCTGACTTACAGCCGCTGCGCTGGGATGTTCTCTGCAGATTCCTTGGAGACGGGTTGTTTGTGACGGTGGCCATTGTCAGAGGCTCGCAGGGGGTTAAGGGGGAGAGGAACTTTCCATTAGCTAAGTACACATGTGTTAAGCCAGGTTATTGTTTACTTAGCCAAAGAAACCACAGCAGGCCTCAGGGACAGACATGGCCGCCCATCATAAGTAACACGAGACACTAGCCAAGAACTTTATTTGCAATCGGGATCTTGTGGCTATCACAACGGAGTATCTGTGACACAGTGCAGCTCCACTGAGCTTCCAGCAATAATACATGACTTAAAAAACATCTAATAAATCAACCAAAAGAATCTAGAACCTAGTGAAAAAAAACAAATGCAATGAGGATGTCTGAAAATATATGAAGGCGTATAAGAAGCTCCTGACGTTCCTATTCTTTGAAGTCTCTCTGGCCTTGATTTGCTTAATCAGAATCACCCCTACTTGCTATTCCACCACAATAATAAAGAGGCTAAGAAACACACAAGTCACGTGGTCGCCTCTTTGTATCACTTGTTGAATCCTTAACAGCCGCCCCACATTCACTCCCCAATGGAAAAAAAAAAAAGGGGAGTTCAGGAGAGGGGAGGGAGGAGGGGGTGTAGAGGAGGGAGGGGGGTGAGTGGGGGTCAAACCTCTCCTCTATTCATCTACAAAAGCTGCTATTACCAACAATCACCACGATGATTCAAAGTTTGTACTAAGAACAGCAGCGTGCCACTGTAGGAGAGAGAGGGAATGAAAAAAGAGAGAGCGAGCGCCTGTTAAGTCGGGTGTAACTCGATCCATACTTCAACGAGAAGCGGATAGATTAGCGATAGCGGTGTACTGATTAGGAAAATAGTGGCTGACCCCAGCGGTCAGGGTTTCCATTGAGTTAGGAGGCGGGAGGGGGGGGGGAGGCAGGGGTCACTTTTTGACCGCCAGAGTTACCTAAACCAACACTGCTGGGTCTCACTGACCTGGAAACCAGCACTTGTATGGCATAACAGTGCCAATTGTTGGGAAAAGATACCGCGATAGCGCTATCAAGAGAAAATTCTTACACAGTGACCACAACACTAAGCTCACACAAGCAGGGTTTGTTTAGGCAAGATTGTGTGGGACATAAAGAAAAAAGCAACAGATCCCAAAACGTATAGTTGTTATTTCAGATTGCAGGCTATTCCACATTCTTTGAACATGATTTCAACAGCAAAAAAAACAAAACAAAACATAATGCTGTGAAAATGCCAGTTCCACAAAGCCTCTCTAATATAAAAATACCTCTCCACTAAATTAACTCAGCAGATCAACTGCTGAGCATTCATAATCATTTAAGTCTCTCTCACATCCACAAAAAGTCAGGCGGAGAATATTTTTAACGGAAATTTCAATTATTTCCAGCCCCACTTCAGCCTGCATGGCTCAATCAAGTAGAGGAGCTCTTGAGACTTGGAGTGAGTCCTCAGCACTATTAGTAGTGTTCTGCTCTACAGTGGAGAGCCCGGGCCCTCGGAGTTCATTAGCAAATTGCTGTGCCCCTCCTCTTGCTCTCTGTGCAATTAAAGACAACTGTGCAAATGACGTACAGCGGCGTGGAAATGCCTCCCTGCTTCTTTCGGCTGAGGTGAACATGTGTGCCAGGCAAATAGGGATGGCAATCAGCAGAGCGACTGCACGCACACTTCCACAACAACAAGAGGGCTGAGAGAGATATAGTCAGTGTGGACACAAGCCTCTCCACATTAAAGGCTTCTGCAAAATTCACTCAGAATAATAGAAATTTTATTGTGCCTTTTATGTTTCTACACAGCTGAGCTCAGAGCAGGATGTATATGTCTAATGGGGCAGCTGAAAATGTGCTGCTCAAGTGAAGAAATGAGGCAAACATGGTGGGAAGCTCTCCAGGGAGCGGCAGGGAAAGGGTTAACAAAGTCCAACTGGTGCTAACCAGTCACTCCACTCACATAGCACCTGAGGGGGGTGCTGCATTTATCAGGCCAGTCTGAACACACACATGCACATGCAGCAGCGTACACACAAACACACAGATATACACATATATGCATACACTTATAGACAGCTTGTGCACATTTGCACACACACACACACACACACACACACACACACACACACACACACACACAGGAGAGTGAGCCCAAACTAGCTGGGCTGCATTCACAAGCCAGCGCAGAGCCTCTCTGACTTTTTCACCTCTCAGCTATGCTCTGCTTTCTTTTGAAAGGGGCGCTCAGCGTCCCTCCATATTCGCCTGCATAGACAGACTAAGAAAACAATGTAAAGCCATGTAAAGAATATTCTGAAAATTACTGTTATGACGCAAGGGTGCATAATGCAGCAAGAAAGTCAGCGTTGTTGAATTGTTGAGTTTAATAAATTCAAAGTATTTTTTTTTCCTCTGACATTTTTTTCTCCTCTCCTGCTACAGTCGCCTCACTGGAATAAATTGCTTTATGAATAAATGAGCCTGCTTTCTCCGTCTTGTTAACATTGTTCTTTTGTGCAAATTCTCAGCATTTTTTTCCAGTCCACTTCAACTTTATGCCCGAGGGCATATATTAAAAATACATATGGAAAGAGATAATGCACACACAACGCAAATTCGTTAAGGATGTCACTGCCTAACAACTGCAGATAAGATGTCACAAAAATAGCCCAAAAAATTCAAAAAATATATATTCAGCCACAAGTAAGTCATGAAGTGCAGTGCCATTAGATTGACAATATAAGTATTCAGCAGAGGGAGGCATGCAACCTCTCCCTGTTTAGATATGCCCATTTACACACAGCCTGCTGCTGTGGACGGTCTCTATGTTATTGTACTGGAACATCAGCCCATCCCTCAATATTACACATCTGTCAAAAAGTTTTCCCTGCATTTTAATGCAAACTATGCCTGTGGGTGATTTATATTATTCTGTCAGCGTAAACATAAGCTTGTGTGGTTGTGTCCTGAATTGGCTATATGTGAAGACCTTCATTATATTAAATTAGGCCACGTCTTCATCTTACAGTCAATTAAAGATCGGCATCAGTGCCCCCAAGCACAACGTAATTTCCTTCATACACCTACAAACCCATGGGTTTTAACACACTCCATTTCCATATCTATACACCATAAGGCTTCCCTTCATGTCCTGACCTGTCTATAAAAAAACTTTCGACAACAGAATCCCGAGAGAATACAAGGAGCCGTTCAAAGAGACACTTAAATGCACAAGTGGCGTCTGTGTTATTTAATTCTGTTTCTGGATTAAATGAAGTATTATCTTCCGGGTGATCTTTCTCATTTCCATAATCAGACATAAGGGCCGCGGATAGAGGAGTGCATGCGCGCCGGGGTGGGGGTGCTCCCAGTCGGGCCCCAGTCCGCTCCCAGTCCTGCCATTGAACCCAGGACATAAAAGCCGGTGGCTGTCTCTCTCTCCACTCAGACCAGCCACTCAACCATATGGAAGTCCGCGGATTTAAATTATTTAGCCTAATCGCTTCATTACTTTTTATGTCGGACTATTCAACTAATCCCTTTAATTTGGACACTTGTTTTTTTTCCCCTCATCGGTATCCGTAGGTTAAAGCCGCTACTCTCCTAAAACTATTCCTTAAAACTCTGTGATAGTTGAACTTATTGAAACATGGTCTCATAGCCTGCAACCACGTCTCCCGCGCAAATGACTGGAGCTATTAATGGCCGAAAATCCAGATTTGCATAATTCTAATCATCGGTTGCTGTTATCATTATTTAACGGCAGTGTGTGGACCATTAGGGTCATGCCTGTGCGCACACTACAATGTCCCCGGAGTGCCAACAGTCAGTGGAGCACATAATGAAGGCTGTGGTTATCTCTGATATCTGCACAAAAGGAAACACTCCCTAATCTACCTTTAATACCCGCTGCTTCTATAGCTTTCGAAAATAAACGCTCTTATTGGCGCTGAATCTGTGCGCTCTGAGCGAAATGAAGGAGGGGGAGAGGAGGGGTCTCGATAAGCAATGTGCACTCATGTCTAAGGAAAAATACTGACAAGACGCGTAATGAACCGTGAACTTCACAGTGGAGAAACCAAGGCACCTAAACCACAGTTTGCAGCCCATTCTGCTGCTGCTGCTGCTGCTGCTCTCTCCTGGGCTTCACGACGCGAGAGGAGCTGATAACGTTTGGTTTTGTTTCCAAAAGAGACAGAGAGGGGAGAGGGAAATGGAGAGAGAGGCACTAAATTAAAATCGACATGAAACAGGTCAAGTTTATGGCGATGCTTTTTCGAGCTAATCTTCCCAGGTCGGTTCCGGGTTCAAGTCTTAATGGGCCAATAATAGCAACGTTATTCAGAAAATTTTTCATTCCGATGGATGGAATGTAAAACGGCCCTAATCATATGCAAATAACAGCGCAGCAGAGTAGTGACCCAGAATAGCTGAATAACCAGCAGGGAGAACACACACACACACACACACACACACACAACACACACACACACACACACACACACAGACACACACACACACATACACACACACACACACACACAAAGAGAGGGAGAGAGAAAGAGATGTACCTGATCAAGGGCCACCGATGATCTTGTGATTTCCTCGCTGTCTGATTTGGACCCGCCCTCTCTGTCGTCTATGACCAAGTCGATGGGCATCTTGCCTTTCAAGCAGCTGATGTACCGGTGACAGAAATTATCACACAGCTCGTGTACCTACAGGGAGAGGAGGCAGAGGCGTCACACACTCACCCAAAAGGGACATCATCACACAGCAGTGACATGTGCAACTCTCTCTCTCTTTTTCTCTCTCTCTCACACACTCACACTCACACACACACACACACACACACACACACACACACACACACACACACACACACACACACAATTACAGCCTTTGACATGCAAAAGAGCCCCGAAGAGTTTTTAGGCTATTTGGGAAACCCCTGATGACCGCCGCACAGTTGTTGCTTCTAACATATTGAACTATTTTAAAAGATGAAACAATGACTGACGCTGTGATTAATTATTAAATATGATTTATTTATTTATTTTGCTTCCAAAACGTTTTTTTAAAAAAAAATATTGCTTCACCTTAGCTCAGAAATTATAAAATGTGAAAATAGATCACTGAACTCCTCCAGGACGAGGCGTGTCCAGATCCCGTGCCGTGCCGTGCCGTGTTGGCAGCGCGCACCACCCGGGCTGTGATACTAACTTTATTTTTATTTTTTTTCTCCTCTCAAAATAGAGATATCGTCGAAAATTGACAGTGACAAGAGGGCTCAGGGGCTACAACGCACTCAACACCCGTGTTAAATTCATCATCGGTGCCCCGGGTAGTGGCCATTAGAGGAGGGTGACCCGCTTGACTGACATTTAAGGTAAACTGTTTCATTTCGGCTACTTATTACATTATCGCTGCTAATGCGGCGCGTCCTGCTGCATGGGACACTAAATGTCAGATGCATGTGCAGGAAAATAAAGCAGTGCAGTGAAGCTTCTAACTGTATTTAGAGGAGTGAGTTTCCTTCATTGCTGCACAACATGGCTACAGCTTTTATTTAAGCTCCAACCTGTGTCACAGATCTGTGAGAGAGGCGCAGAGATGAGTTATAAAAGTAAAACTTTTAACAGCTTTTACAGTGTTTCGCGGTGTTAGAGTTCAGGTTAAAGTTGACTGTAGAGACTACTGTAGTCCATCTGATACGGAGGCAAATCAGAGTTTTACACCCACCACTCCTTCTATCCACAGATGGCTGCCTGGGGCCTTTTGCCCTCCACAGAGAATCGTTTCTAAAAACCCGCAAAAGTTCGACTATATGTTTCACCTTGCATGCAATTTCTGCCAGCATTAAACTTCATTAAAACGTGCGGGGAGATTTGGGCACAGAGATATCCGTTCCAGTTGTAACAGCTTGCGTCGTGATTAAACGCGGAAGAGAAATGGCCCCATGATTGATTTTGACGCTAATTATAACCGACTAGCAAAAATACATTTATGCAAATACAGCCCATAGGTCTGAAGTGGCACACTGGACAGAAATGGCGAGAGAATATTACCTTCTCCAGCTCCAGAAGATGAAATCGTAAAACTTGAATGGCTTGAATCATCTGAAAAATTAAAATAACAATAAAAAATGAGCTGCTCACATCTCTTGATATTAAACAGGCACGTTTCTCTCAATACAAGTAACTGCAGATGAGGAAAATATTCATGTGAATGGATTTTATGTGGAACTGATATTAAAACTTGGACGTTATTGCAATATGGAGAGCAGGCACACAGCACAGGCTGGCGCTGCAATAAGCCTCAGAGTCAGAGATCTATTAGCCACCAACTAGTCGTGAGGAAAACGTTATTCTCATATCACAGTCAAAGCACCAAACTGCACAAAGTGAAGAGCAGGAACAGAATAAGTTTCCAGGCAGAGTTCAAAGGGTTGTGACAGCTGCCAAACAGCGGCCCTTCATCTGCAGATACAACCGGGGGCCATCGTGATATCAAACAGCCCAAAAAGAGGAACATCACCTCCAATCGTGCTTTCAATTTTCAGCACCACACATGGCTCTCTGACACACATGTACATTATACATGCAAACAACAGCTGCTACATTCAAACCCCTGATCAAATATGACAAATCTCATTTGTGACTTGAAATAAAATATTATGCATCTTACCAGATTATCCAATTCTGGATTCGATGAAAATAAAGGCTTTTCGGCCCGAATCTAAAAGCAAAAACATTTTCAAAAAAATACATGAATATAAACAGTTATAAAGTTATAAATAATATAGGACGTAAGATTAAATAATACATGCAAGTATTGAAAAATGTGTGTGTTAATTCCCACTTTACGCACAGCAAACACATTGTAGGAAATTAAAACATTTTACATACTTTACAACTTTTTTTATTTTTTTTTTTATCTGTGACTGTGGTTTTATTTTTCTCTCAATGCAGATTTAACTTTACGCACAAAAGTCAGAGCTCCACACTTTGGACATGCAGGTAAGAGCTCAACCAGCCCGAGCATGCAGAAGAGAAAAAAAAAAAAGAGTCAAACTCTCCTGACCTGTTTTGCAAACACTGCTATGTCTTCATTGAAAGATTCCGATGAACAGACGTCTCCTCCCGCCACCCCGGGCTCTCTGGGGGTGCAAGTCGCTAATTCACATTTCTCAAAAATCAGTGCAAGCAAGGGGAACAGGGGGTGCCTGGGAACACACACAATAGCAAATGTCACCAGAGAGAACAGCGCCGGGGTCAAGACTACTCCAGGCTAGATTTAGCCAGCCATGCTACTCTTCAGCAACTCGCCCATGGGGACTGCTGCTGCAGCCTCTGCTATTATATTATGCAGAGGCTCGGAGAAGGGCTGCAAACAGCGGGCAGACTCCTGTGATTAAATCTAGGCGCGCCTAATAGCATAAAAGCTTTAGAGTCAGTCAAACAATTTCTTGCACAGGTCTCCGTTTGGATCGTGTGTGTGTGTGTGTGTGTGTGTGTGTGTGTGTGTGTGTGTGTGTGTGTGAGTGTGTGTGTTTGTGAGTGTGTGTGTGTGTGTGTGTGTGTGTTTGGTCAAATCCTTTGAAGCTGTAGGTGAATGAGTGTGCGCACATTTATGTATTATTTGTTCTTTAAGTCATCAGAGTAAATATGTGCAGCCTGGTAAAGCTTTCAGGGCAACATGCCTCCTCAAGTTGTGTCATTATGGCGTCAGATGGTGAAACTCTTAGTGACATGTTCAGCCACCGTGAAAACACAATGCTTGGAATTTTTAATTGACCTCTGTAAAATAATAAATGACATGCATATGTCAGATTTCCCTTAAACATTATATATTTTTAATTTACAGAGGCCTGGTACATTACACACAATTAATTAAAATGGTTCAAGGAGAGAAGGTAATTATTTTGCTCATAATTAAGGATGAAACGTAGAAAAGAAACCGAGCAAGTTAATTTAAAAAAAAAAAAATAATGATAAAAAATAGAAGTTGTAATTAAATAAAGCTTTGTCTCGTCATTATTCTTCAGAGTGAAAATACAATTTTCAGTGAACCACTGAAGAGCAGGACATCCATGAGACAGCCTCAACAAGTTTCCTTTCTACTCCTCCAGTGTTTGTTCAGTTGTTTACTCAGCAGAAACATGTGGTAAACATGAGTGACGCTAAAAGCATTAAATTCCAAACTGTGCAAAAATTAAAGAACAACAGAAGCCCCGTGCAGACACACTCCTGCTCAGCGCCTGTGCAGCACTTTGGGCTCCAGTGTTTTTGCTCAAACACTTGAGCGGGACACTCGGCTTGTCCCGGGCAGGGAGCCGGTGTTGTTCCGTAATAAGCACCCTTGCACTGAAAAGCAGCCCCTGCACATTTGGCGTTGTTTTTCCTGTTTCTGACTTTGCACCCACTAGCCCACCCCGGCTGCTCCCTCCGGGCCTGGATCCACGCCTGCCCGCCAGAGAGCGAGTTTCCCCGCGGACCGGAGGCTTGCACCTACCCGTATATAGCGTCTTTATCTCTCTTGAGAGCGTCGTTAACGGAGGAGCCCATACTGGGAGGCATGGTGTTGGTGTGGGCGGTGTGCGGGTACTGGTGAGAGTGCAGCTGGGGCCCGTGGTTGAGGTGCACCGCCTGCATGGACCGGGCGCCGTGCGGGTCTCCGTACATGGTGGTCGGGATGCCCACCCCGTCCATCGCGTAGTGGGGCAAGTCTTCGTACTGCACACAACAAACACGCGGGTCCACAGTGAATACACATGCACAAGAATATATCAGACTCTGGCTCTAACTTTGCTGTAAAAGCACAAGTCAGGAAAATATTATAAAAGTTCTTGAAGGCTGGAGGAGAGAGACTTTCTTTTTTCTTTTAAAAAGGGTCAAGTAAAAATCTGTCAGCTGAGCGAAATAGTTTCATTCATTTCCAAAAACAGTCGAAACGTTTCAACATTTTTTCTCCATTGAAGTGTTTTCCTGACACAATTGCCCCGATCTGCTTTTTAGTTTTCTTTCAAACGACTGATACGTGTCAAACAGGCAAAACAGGAGAAACAAATCCCCCCTGTGAGTTGTTTAATTTTTTTTTATAGTTTAAGAAAACAAGTTTTACAGACTGAGGTCGAAGTGACTTGTTCAGCAGGACGCTGTTTACAGAAGGAAAACTGCAGCAACTTATTCTGAAGTGAAAACTACTTTTGTTCTCAGCT
Organism: Seriola aureovittata; assembly: GCF_021018895.1. Classification (NCBI taxonomy): domain Eukaryota; kingdom Metazoa; phylum Chordata; class Actinopteri; order Carangiformes; family Carangidae; genus Seriola; species Seriola aureovittata. The sequence continues at coordinate 21,171,636 of NC_079377.1, forward strand.
CGTTCACAGTGACAACAAACATGAATTATTCAATATGTTCAAAATTACTGAGAGTACAAAATAGTGAAACTATAGCAACGTGGCTCTGTTATCAGAATTATCCTTATTATTATTATTATTACCATTGAGCAATTGGGTTTTATGGGCCTGCTGTCCAGTGTTTTCACTGTGCACAACAACAACAAATGTCCTCAACTGGTTAATTGCAGTGTTTTCTAATTTTAAAGGCTCATAATTGTGCAGCATGTTATTACCTATCAAGCAGACTGTGATCAGCGCCATGCAACAAAAGCAAGTCAACGCGTGTTGTGTATTTCAGACCATGTTAAACCGGAGCTGGATATTCAAACTTTTTTCACGTGTCAGTTTCGACTTAAATAATGTAGAGTCGTCTTCCCCTTGTTGTTTGGTAGTTATTAAACACGCTGCCGGGTTGTTAACACGCTGGCTCGTTGATTCGGGTCTGCAGAGCTGAAATAAAATCTTTATTTGAGGTGTGCTTCTCTAACAGATGAAGAAAAGAGGGGTTTGAATTATTGATATTGCTCTCTGAAAGTGACAAACAAGTGCCGGGGTAAGAGTAAAAAGCATTATCGCTTAAAGCTGAGCATTTCGACCCTAAAGGAAAAGAGGTGCAAACCCCAGCGTGGTGCAGCTCCGGTGCCAGACTAATCAGCTAAATGTGGCCAGTGTGTCCACAACATCTCTGCTTTTACACCGTTTACTGCCCGTGTGAAGATCCAGCCGCTGTTCCGAAGCAGTCCCGGGGTGTATGAATCAAAGCGTTTGTCATCACCTCATTACTAAAAACTGCCTCACTGGCATTATGCTAATATTGCGTCTTTTAGCACACTTTACAGCGGACAGTCTGAGCATGAAGCAGAAGAACTGACGGTGAAATTAGGATTTTTTTTTTTTTTTTTTTCCTTTTAAATGTTTTCTCATAAACGCTCCACTCAACCTGAAATCTTGACGGAACAGTCTGAGGAGAAATGCGGAGATTTGTTTTGCCTCTATGCCCTCCCCCATTTCGCTTCCAGTAACTGGCCTGTCATAACTAATCTAAAAAACATAGCCGATGTGAGATATGATCACGCTTCCAATGTCCCTCGGTGGGCCGGTTTGTGGAGCAAACGAGTGTGGCCGTGCGTAATACCGTGCCAAAAAGACGACAAACGTGAAATTGTGTCTCCATGTGTCAGCGAGACGGCAGAAACTTTCGCCGCGAGTGTGTGTCCGTGCGGGTATGTGTGTCATTAAGCCACGTTACAGTGCAGGATTGCATTCAAGCACAGTAGACTTAGAGAAACTTTTTTAGGGGGGATAGCCCTACGTACCCGTTGCGCCATAACCCTCCTCACTCCCTGGTCGTCCTTTCAGTTTAGATAAATCCCCTCTGAGGCCAGGGTGGAGACGAAATGAAGAAACAAAATCCAAATAAATGGGAAGATGTTTCAGCCAAAATCCCGTATGCCTTTTTTTTCCACGGAACGATGAAGCCAGCCCCCGCTTTCTGCGCAAGTTTAGCCCAGGCGCGGCGAATAGGTCCTCGGCTATCCTCGGGGCAGCGGCGCCAGACTCCTTTCCCAAAACCAGGGTGAAAATAAAATAGCCCCTCAAACAGAACTGGCGACTCTCATGGCTTTTTGCCACTCCGCCTGTCAGTCAAAACGCGAGGGCTTGTCAAAAGTACCGGATGAATGATGGTCCGACGCGCGTCTCCACGGGATCGGCACCACCTAAATGTTAATGGTCACAATCACAGTTAAAAAATGAAGCAGCTCTCCTCTCGTTTTCTTTGATCACTCTCGGCTCCCGGCTTGATTTTCTTATGCAAAAGCGTCTAGAGATCAAGAGGAGGTGGGGTGATAATTCTGGCTTAGGCTTTCTTAAAGGAGCCACGATCGATGCTGTGCGTGTGTACGTCTCTATGTGTGTGTGTGTGTGTGTGTCTGCATGTGTGTGAGTGCGTGTGTATGCGTGAGCCGCCTGCCCGTTTGTGTACAATGGATGTGTGTGTTGAGCTGAGGAGGAGCGGAGGATCCCGACCAGACTGCTGAAACCCGGAAGTAGTGGTGGCCATAACAGGTCGCGTCTTACACAACGCACCGGGCTGCAGCAAGTCGTGCGGAGAGGAGGGGGGTGGTGGGAGGACTCAAGCGAGCCCAGCCAGCCGCACTGCGAGCTGGAACAACACGGGGATAAACACAGAATATCCACCTATGACTCCAGCTGCATGTCTCATCCTCATAAACCGACTTTACTCGTCAGTCTGGACTCGTTTGTAAACACTGACGCGGTTGAATGTCGGGATGACGCATTCATCATCCACTTCTCTGCCTGTAAACACTTTATTTGTTTTTACGACTTATTGAACCTGCTCTCAACTTTGCTGTGAGGTATTGTCAGGTATGTTATCAAGAGCCTATGTGGTCTGAAGTGTAGATTTACTTTGTGCTGAGTTTCACTTTATAATCAATCATTTCATTTCTATGGTCATAAATGAAATCATAGATCTAAATCCAGCTCATTTGAATAGTTTTATAGTCAGCCCAGAGCTCTGATGAGCTGTCAGCGTCACGTCTGCATGAAATCCACACTGTATGCTGCAGCCAGAATCCAGTCTTGCAGGTTTTGGGCCTCTCGCAGTTCATTAACTATGAACAGTATTACAGTCTGTTTGTTTCCACCTTTGCATAAGATGTAAGACAGGAAATGCACGACCTGAACTTCTTGCACTCCAGAGAAATAGAACAATAAATGCAACTTTTTCCCAAGTTATGTGGCAGCACTGGTTAGATTTAAATTCAAGAATTGATGGTTTTTTAATGCAAAAGCAGTGTAATTAGTCTCAATCTTTCCACTGAGAGGAGGTGTGAAGGCTGGGTCTTAAACATGGAAACGTTGCAGTGGCTTTTCAAAGCATCTTCTATGTCTGAACAACAGTTCACATGTCGTCTGTCCCTCTCCCCCACAGCAGCGCTGAATGGGTCGCTCCAGTCTGCCCGGGCTGTCCAATGGCAGAGAGGCACAGAGATGGGAGCCCCCTATTGGCTCCCCACATGATCGATCCGCGGGCTGATTGATCGGTTATAGGCCACATTGGCAAGAAAGGCGCAAAACAAAACGTCGTCTGCCAGTGGAAAACACACACTTTGCGTTTCCCATCAGCCTCTGCAGCCTGTGAATTCACCAAAAACACACAATATTTGGCCAAGATCTCTCTCCCTCTCTCTCTCAAACACACACACACACGCACGCACATACACACTAATTTTCACATCACAAGCTTAATTACTCACTTGTAAATGCACTCACACTTTGACTGAACTTCTCCAAACCAAACAGCCGCATATTCAGATTAGGATTTTGTCAACTCTCGTCTCTCTGAGCAGATACTGATATTGATTCAACTCTCTTCATAATGAACCGTTCGCTTGAGTCTTCACTGGTTTGCAGAGCAGAGATTGTAAAAGTTTGGTCAAATATTGATGAGCTTTAATTTATGGAAGAGAAACCTGGATTCTTGAGTAATTTCAAGAGCAGTAATGACACCACTCAGTAATGTGTGGATGTAAATTAAAATGAATTTGAATTTACGTTATCTCGTTATGTTTGATTCCTCACTGGGATATAAAGGGGAGCAAATCTTATTTCATTTAGTTTATCAAGTTTTTTTTAATTATGAAAGGTAAGTTTAACTACCTCAAAATGTGTTTAAGATATTTATGAGATATTTCAAAGGATATGAAGTAATTTAAAAACAGGATAAATTACATGGACAGGATTAATTTTAAGGGAAGACGCGCACGTGAAGCATTTTCACAAATTCTAGTAGATTTTTGTTTATTTTTGCGGTTGTTTTCCACTTGCTGAGAGGCTCACCCAACTTTTTTTTTTTGTATTTATTTCTCAGCTCATCATACATGAATGAAGAGTGTGTAAAAGAGCCACATTATCTCCTGATTATACTCATGAGGTGTTGCTGGTCGGTGACAGCCTGTTTGAAGGAGTTTTTTTCTCCCCCCGTGCAGCGCGTCCAGTCATCGATCATCTGCCCCCGGTGCCAGAAACGGTGTCATAACATGATAATGCGGCTTCACACATTCGCCGGTGATTCCTGTGGCAAGAAAAAAAAAAAACCCGAGCGCTGGGATCCGATGGGACAATTTTACAGGCATGAAATGACTTTCAAAGCCTCCCGCAGTCCAGCCGGCGAGGCTCCGGGGCGCGGACAGCAGAGAAGCCGGGAAGCCGCGCAGGACGCACGGACTTTTACGCACAGAGATGCCGGATCAAACAATAATCCCGTGTAAATGTGCTCATCGAGTTTGTTAATTCACTTATTTGTTGGTGAGTAGAAGCTCTCCTTCTCACATTCCTTTTATGTTTTTACTGCATATTAAATTATTAAAAATCTTAGGAGATATTTTCTACAATGGAAGATATTTTTAATTAAAGGGGAAGCTGATGTTTTAATCCACTTTCAGATAAACGTGTGTGTTTAGTGTAACACAAACAGGATAACATTGCTCACTACACCACAAGGTAAACTAAATTCTAGTCAGTCATTGAGAAGAAATGAGCCTAAATTAACATGAAAGGAGATCACATCACTGTAAAATAACTACTATGGCGTTATAAAGCAATTAAGCTTCTTCAATTAGCGTCTATAAAAGCAAAGTGGAGCTCCACTTTCTCTCCTGGAGTTGCTTTTTCGTGAGGGTCAGCGCATTTTGGCATCCTGAAAAGAGAGCAGGGGGGGCAAATACCGTCATTTCTGTTTAATCCGCTTTGCGTTGACGGTAATGCTTTGAGTCGTTTCAATAAAATCAGCAGGTATTACTTTCAAACGCTTGAATGTAAATTGACAGCATGTTTGACTGGCGAAACCAATGAAAGCGTTATTAGATGGCCTGTGCGCCTTGACTTGTGCTGTTGGGAGACAAAGGCAAGTTGCAGGCTTTATGTTGGTTTATGAAAACACACGTATTATACAGAAATTTCAATGTCTAAGAAGTGTTTTCCTCACTGGGTTGCATATTACTATTTTTAGTCCCCACCAGTTATTTTTAGCTCAGAGAAATGTTGTTAGAAATATCGCAAATTGAACTTTATTATTAATCCGTGCAGTTTTGAGTAAAAATAAAATACATGAATAAATAAATAAATAAAACAGCTTCAGGTCAGAGATGTGAATCACTGTCCGGCTCTGTGTGATCGCCTGCATCGCTGCTCGTCCGCGGCGGTTTGAAGAAGCAAGGAGCAAACTGGGAGCCCGAGGAGTCAAACTGAGGTCAAACTTTTTGCAGCCCCGCAGCTCTGCGCCCAGACGTGTTGGGATCTGCAGGAAAAAAAAAAGGCCACCGAGCCTCTGCTTTGTGTCACTGCTGCTGCAGCACACAGGCAGCCAGGGAGACCTGCTGCAAAGTTTTCACAGCTTATCTAATTACATGAAACTACTAGTATATTATCGTCTGTCAGAATACCCAGCCGGATTCATTAGGGTGCGTTTAGGGCGCTGTGGGCTGCGGGCTGAAGTGATTCAGTCAGAAAAAGGCGCTCGGCTTTGTACAAGCAAATGATTTCTCTTGCCTCAGAGATTTAGTTGAGAAGTGAGTGTAATGAGCTAGAATATGAGGTAGCACGCATGTATAATCCAGCGCCACATCAGAAAAGCACACATGGTTTACACCCTGATTCTCGTTTTGAAATAGTTACTAATTAATGAAAGTGGAATGAATTATTCTAATATTCAGTTTATTGTAACAGGAGGATTGGGTGGGATTTTTGTCAAAGTTTGGTGATTTTCTATTAAAGAAATATCTCGGGAGAATAATTACAAGGCACCGAAAAACATCATGGTAAATACATTGGCTTGTGGTTAATGGTGTAAAATTACAGCTGTGGTATAGTGGAAATAATAGCATCTATGTGCAACATTAATTTTAAACCATGAAACCAGCTACATTATTTTTTAAATCAAGTGTAACTCCTTTCCCTCAGAGTATTCACTTCTGCTGGATCCTGCAGTTTGGCTCAAATGTTCCTCTGAGCTGCTCTCGTCTCTCACACACATTAATGCTTAATCATTTGCGCCTTCTACCGGAGCTGCAGGAAATTACACGTAATGCAGAAATGCAGACGAAGAGTCCTGCTCTGATAATTGAGATCAATAGCAAAAAGTAAGACCCCTGCAAGAGAAATCTACCGTGTGCCCACTTCTTTATTTCTCATCTTCCTCTGCATGCTGCACTAAATGCAGAATACACTGTATGTATATGCAGTATACAATATACTGAATCTATGAAGAAATGACTTGTGATATTTCTCATGATCTCTGTTTATGTAAATAATTAAACATGCTAATAAAATACACAACTGCGCCTGTCATCTTTTGGTGTGTTGCCTTTTATTGCAAATATTCAGTGGGTGTAGTGTTCATGTGTTTGTTTCATTTAAAGATAGAATGATAGGCTACTAATCGCAAAAAGGGGATCTGCTCATTTCCATTGCTGCATTTACTGTGAATGTGACATGAGAAACATTTTCTGTAGAAATAATCTTTGGGCTTTTCTGGAGTTCCAAGTGACGGTCAAACACATCTGCAAACATAAACAACTTCCAAACTGAGGCAAGACTCGAGACGGAAGAATGGATTCAATTTGGTGCACAAATCAAACTAAAGTCGTCTCCTTTCCAGATGTTTTGTGTAAAACTATAATGCGTTTTTGAATCTAAAAATAGCCACTTAAAGCTTCATTTAGTCAAAGCCCTTAAAGTATGAAAACTGCTGCTGCTGCTGCTTTCTCTCTGAACAGCTGATATGTAGGTGTTGCGTTAATGTGAACATGTGGATTCATGAAAAAGAACCGCAAACTACTGAACAGACACAAAAGCTGCTTGGATGTGACAGCCACACTGACACCACTGCATCACACCTATAGATACATATGTGATGAACCGCTGCTTTCCTATGTGAGAACTGTGTCAAATTAGATGCATACATACGCACACACATATATATATATATATAGAGAGAGAGAGAGACAGAGAGAGAGAGAGAGACAGACATATAAACATACACATTGAAGCAAGTACATGAACACGTACACACACACACACGTACACACGCACACGTACACACACACGTACACACGTACACACACACACACACACACACACACACACACACACACACACACACACACACACACACACACACAGCAGAGGCCTGCACCAGTAGCTGTACTGAATGCTGCCAGTCAATTTTCACATTGTGCCACTGGCCACCAGGTCAGCAGCTCCACTTTTACTCTGAAAGGCTGCCGAGTCTGAATTAACCCCACAGATAGACAAGAGAGCTCATCACTCTGTCACACACACCTCCTTACCTCCCTCTCTCCGTCTCCTCCTCCCGCTCTCTCTCACAATGTCTCTCGCCCTCCCCTTCCAGCAGCATTTGTCACCACCGCTATTATTTCAGGTGTGCTAATGGTGTCGCAGACACTTCTGCTGAGAGAGAGTGAGAGAGAGGGAGGAAGAGACAGGACGGTATGAAAAGAGGAGGGCAGAAGGAAAGAAGGGAGAGCAGGAGGAAAGGAGTATCAGCATCATCATCATCATCATCATCATCATCACATGAATCAAAAATCCAGGGTTGAAGGGTTTGGGCGAGGTAAGGGTAAGGGGGTGTCACGTGTCGGGCAGTCACACCATTCAGGGTGGAGGGGTAAGGGTGGCAGTGGGTGAATGGGTGAGGATGGGGGGTTGTCACACTTCCCACAGATACTGTGAATTGATCAGCACCTTAGAGAGAGAGAGAAAGGGAGGGAGGGGGTGAGGAAGGGAAAGTGAGAAAAAAGGAAAGCGGCAAAGCAAGGAGATGAAGGATGACGATGAGGAGTGGAAAAAGCTGGGTGTTGGAGCCGGGGCTATAAAACCAGGAGGGGGAAAAAAAACACAGAGCGATAGGAAGGGAGGAGTGAGGGGAGGCTGCAGAAGAGGTGTGAAGACTCATCTTTTCCTGGATGGGTGTGAGTTTAGGCTGGAGCGCAGAGTGGCCTGGGAGCACAGCATAGCCTAGTGGTAATAAACCAGCAAACCCCAGTAGAGAAACAGCCAACATCAGCTATAAGGAAGCCATATGAAGGGCTTTGATTCAAGATGTAATACTCAGTCCGTGTTGGAAATGTTACACAATTATACAACTTCACATGCAGCATGTTACTGTGTTGACGATCAGAGCCGACAGAGCTTTACTTTGGTGACTGTGCCACAACATATTTCAAATAACAGATATCCAACTTTAAATGAAACATGCTAAATTCTCTGAATTATATAATATAATATAATATATCCCTGAATCTGTAAAAGAGCAATGAAGGCCATTCAAAATGATTCATGTCTGGATGTAACAAGTGAACGTTTTTGCTAAATTCGACTGTCATGTTGGTTTTAAACACCGTGTCCACAATATGAATATACACTGTTACCTAAAGTTTGGCTGTACAATATAATGTAGAGGATCTGTATTTTTGGTAAGTAAAGGGACTTTTATTTTGACAAGCAAAGCTTCACAGAACCTGCTCCTGGTTGTTTTTGTGTTATTTTGTGGATGTTTCTTTAAAGTGATAGATATTCAGTTCAGGAGAAAAGTACAATAAAAAGCAAACACACTGTTTTCTCCAGCTTTTACAGCTCAACTGTGCCACATGACCTCTTTTTTTCACTTTCAGAGTAAAACCATTCCTCCACATGATGGGCGGTTTCTTGCCCGAGTGACTGGTAGAATATAAAAACCTTTACCACGAGCAGCGTTTGGCTTGTGGCTGATCTGTATCTCCCAGCCTGCAGTAAACACATGGTCACCATGAAAGTTCAGTCGTAAGGCAGGCGCGTGCACGCACACACATACATGCACACACACACACACACACCACAAAACCACTGTGCAGTATAGTAGAATGAAGGCGATAAACGCTCGAGCTTTTCAGCTGCCTCTTTGATTGGCTTCATGAAAAATGAATAGCTAATAGAATTAATTATTTGCCAATACATGTGCAGTGTACAGTGTTTCAGATTTTACTCTGACAGGCCTCTTCAATTCCAGTTATCACTTTCTGTGAAATTGTAGTTGTAAAGGTTTTCATGTATAAACGTCAAAAATATAAAATAAATACAGTATATACAACTCAAATATAGAAACAGGAATGATGTAGACAGTAACATTACCCCAAATAATAGTGAAAAAAATCATGTAAAATACGTTTGGTAACGGGTAATAAAAGGCAGTGCAAGATTAAGGTCTACAATGGACTTAAGTTTTGGACGTAATTGTTTCATCCTTTACATTTTTGCAGCCGTGAGTGATTTGATTTTCTCTTCCTTGTAATGTCAAATAGACTAAACAAAAGAGACGGAGCACTGGGAGAGAACAGATATGAACTAGCTAAAAGATCAATGTAGAAAAAGATCTGTAATCTATGTATGAAACTGAAAAAAAAAAAAGTTTAATTTGAAAATATGATCAGATTGTGGTGCCTGCAGGTCGGCTGGTGGACTGCTGCAGACTAAAAGCTGCTCCTCACTGGTCTTAATCTTGACCTGGGGGGTGCCAAAAGTCAGGAGATATCATGTCTGACATGTATTCAGGCACGAGGCTGCTACTGATTTTAAAACCAATAACAGATTCCTAAAAAATGTTTCTAAAACAAGCGGACAACCAATGAAAGGATTCGAGATGTGTGCGGTTCTTCGCATGTTGATCAGCAGTTTGAAAGATCTGCAGTTCATCTAAAACATGGCTTAGGTTAAGATTTGTCTGTCAGCGTGAGACAACTTCACAATATGCTTCAGATACAGAGTAGGTTCGGTGATGGTTGTGAAGCAGACTTCAGAATACATTTTAATCAGTCGGTAAAAAACGCTGAGAAGAAATTGAGAGCAAATATTTGGCATATCAGCTCAGATACTTCAGATACTCCAGTTCAGCAGCGGGGCACTCGTCCATCCTGGCAGCAGTGAATCAGATTACCAAACACACTGATTGACTGCAGCGGTTGCTAGTGAACCTACAGCCATCTCTCCTAAACAAAGTCTCTACTGAAGTTCATGAGGAGGTCAGCGGTCACATCATCTCATCTAAGATCCCTCGTATACTGTACGACTCTGCGGGGTCCTAATAAAGAAGCTTTCAAAGCATAAATTCTTGTCATAACAACAAATGTCAGAGACACGGTGAAGTACAAACGACTGCTTCTGCTGCGCACTAACTGTTGCTTTGCTGCAATAAATGGAAGCAATTGTTCTGCTCATGTGTAATAAAAAATAATTAAGAAATTAAAAAAATCCACTAAGGCTTTTCAAACAATGAGACGCAAACTTGTTTTCTGTGAAAAGTTCTTCTAAACCCACATACAAACTGTCAAAGAATCAAGGTAGCGTGATTTGTTGTAAATTTATTCCACTTAGCTTTTGTTAATTATCACAAGTGTCATAACCATCAAAAGACAACAACAGACGACTTGGCACTCGCTAATGTTTGACACTTCTATCTTTATACTCTTTGTTCTGTCGCTCTTTCTTTCCTCCTTTGTTTATCACACATTATACCACACCTGCCTCAGATAATTATTCCTCCCTCCCACTTTTTTTTTTTTTTTTTTTACTTCGTCCTTGAATTTCTAAATGCAGACAGAAACTGTAAATTTGAAGATTTCTATTCCACAGTCAACTCTGGAGGTAAAGAAAAGTCATTACAATGTCATTAAGATTCCCTGAATTAAAGCGGCGCTGTTCGTGCAATCTTTGAAATTGTTTTGTTTTCTGGAAATCTGTGTGAACATTGGTGTACTTTAATTTACATGTTGCTTATTTGAATTAAACTTCTCATTTGAGACAGTCAGAGCACATATTTTATGTTTTCAAAAGGATCATTTATGGAGGTTAAAGTTTACCGAAAAAGTCTCTTCCCTTTTGTCAGTGTAGAGTGATTTGTATTTATTATTTCTATAAGTAGAAACAACCTGGTTTAAAGTCCTATAAAACAAATTCATACATAAAAAATGCTTTTACACAACAAAGTGTAATTCTTTAACAATCTTCTCCACTTTTACTGATTTGACTTCAAGGTGAGAAAAATTCTGAAAATATATAAATACTGTCTCATCAAATAAATAAAAACATAAATAAAACAGTTTTTTTTTTTTTTTCTCTGCCGCTGAAAATGTTACGGCGATGTGAGGTTTTCACTCTCCACAAGTTATATAACATTAATTCAGTTTAGATTAGCTGCTTTTGAATAAACATAACTGAACTGGAAAACAGACTAAATATTTCTGTGATTCAACAAAGAGAGAAACGCTGCAGCTGCGGCTGACCGCTCGCGCTTCCACAGAGGGGGAGGAAAAAACAAAAAGAAATAAAAAAATAAATAACACCATTTCCATCCAGAAACAGTGACAGAGTTAATCAGAGTGAATCGACATGTTCGCAGTAATTACATTGTGCCTGGATTTGCTCCTCACCACCAAACCACCAGAGCTTCCATTGCAGCAGCGGTTTATGTTCCTAGTTCCCGTTATTTCCACCAAACTCTGGACTACAACCTAAAATCAAACATCCTCCACATCTGGAGTGTCACAATTTCACAGCATAGAACACAGTTAACTCTAACTATGTGCAGTGAGGGGAAATTACTTAGCTTATTACTCAAGAACTGCACTTAAGTACTTCCATTTTATGGTACTTAATACTTCTACTCCAGAAGGAAATATTTTATTGATGAATATGATGCATTATCATAGATTAAATTACCTGACAGCATATGAGGGAGTTCAAAATTAGCTCCTCCTCGACCAGCTACAACATTAAAATGGTGCTTTCACATTAATGCATCAAGATTAACAATCCAACAGTGTAATATATATAAGAATAAAGCACTCTGAGAGGCTCCATTCTGCATAATGAGTACTTTTACTTCTGGTTAGGATCCGAGTACTTCTCTGCCAATGTATATCTGTGACACAAATCTAGTTGGATTAAGTGCTAGAATTATTAGTGAGTGTTTTTTGACCTGTGTCTGTAAAAGCATATTGTTCCTACCTGTGGAAATATAAATCTACCGGTGATTTAGGAGCAGCATGGGTTAATCTTGAGTCTCCCGAGGGAGTCAACATCACAGGGCGGCACATAAACATTTTAGAGATTGACCTTTCACCTATCGGGCACTAGAAAAGAGTCTGGTGGGGGGTCACATGTCCAAAACCATTATAGATCACAAGCTAATTCCCCTCTGATATTCAGACAGGTAAATTGTGTGCATGCGTGACACATGCTCTCACAGACAGTCGCTTTGTCGGCCCCCAAAACAAAACACTCCTCACAGAAACATAGGTAAATGTCTCCTCTGATACTCTGACGACTACATTATCTATCATGAAATGCATTCCAAATATGGCCACATGCAAACACACACACACACACACACACACACACACACACACACACACACACACACACACAGCCTGTCTGAGAGCCAGTCTCCGGCTGACAACATCAGTGCAACCTGATCTGCCTTAATAAAGGCCCTTACCTGCATTTACTGCTCCGTTAAAACGCCCTCTTGTTGTTCTACCAATTCACCACACTATAATTGCAGCGAGGCTGCATATGGTCCTCATCTACTGCCCAGCGCAAGATAAAAGCCAACAGGCTGCGAGTGTACAACACAGGGGAGCAGTGAGTGTGTGCACGTATGTTCGTATAAGTGACTTGTGTGTGTGTGTGTGTGTGTGTGTGTGTGCTTGTGCGTATGTATGTAAGCATTTTAGGGCAAATTGGACTCAACATAATTCAGGGGATAGTTAGGAAAACTGCATGATGTCACCGTTATTACACTGTAAAAGCAGTTGATTTGGCTTTGAGGATTTCTGCACGCGGCGGCCTCTGACATGTGCGCCGAGGCTGGTTCACAGATCCCACCTCCACATCCAGGCTTTGAACTGTTCACTGCGAATCAAAGTGAAGTATTAACACATCAAGCCAAATTAGTCTGCTAATTAGTCACTTATTGAGGGTGTTTTATTACTTTTCCAGGAATATTTGGGGCAGTTTTACTGTAAAATGAGATAAGAAAAAGGCTACTAGAAAGTAATTAAAAGTGCAAAATTAAACATCCTGCAGTTGTTTTTAAAGGATAGTAGGTCACTTCCTTCCTTGGCTGATACAACTGTAACACTTGTACAGATTGGGGCCTCTATTTTTCTAAATTATGACCTTAAGGTGATGACTTTGGCAAGAAACTAAATAAACTAAATAAACAGTTCAATAACTGGATTAAGACTGACAGGAGATTGGCTTGTGGACAACCTCACAGTGCTTTCTTCGTGCTAATGCCAGTGCTTTTGCCTGCTCTGCCCAGTCAGGTTTATGAAAGTCAGCCGGATTAGAGCCCAGCTGGGGCTCAGTAAACCAACACTCGGCCCTCAGACTCACACCACCATACATGACTTCCCAAACAAATCTCGACGTCCACCCCGCCCTCCTTTATTTTCGGGCTCCTTCACCGTTCTCCCCCGGCTGTTTTTCCTCTTCGCAGGCATCGCTAACACGGCCGTACCCAGCAACCCACACAAGACTCTCCAAACACAACACGATACACACTCTGCTCCAAATTAAAATATGAAGGCTTATTGAGCAATACTCCTCTAATGGTTTCATCCACCAATGGTTTTTATCTTTGCACACATAAACACACGCAGCCTCTCATCTCCAACCAAAAGGAGCTGCTCTCCTCTCTTCTTACGTAAGCTGGCAGAAAATCTCCTAAATCCCTCTCTTTTGCTGTTGTTGTGTTGCGTCTCGGCTGGCGCGCCCCTCTCGAAGAGCATCTGAGACCGGGGCAATTAGAACGTGAGCAGGGCCTTGGCGCATCAGACCATTTAGCATAGAGGCTAATAAGGCAGGCTATCGAAAAACGCAGACCCACTGGCACTGCAGCGCTGCTCGGTATTGACGGTGATTTGACGGCACTGAATCGTATCAAAGAGCTTCAAGATGTTTGATTCTGCCGGCGAGTGCTCAAATTTCGACAGTTTTTCTGGAGCCAATGCGAAGAATTCTGACTTCTAAAGAATTTACAACACTGTCATCTGCTCCTGTTATTTTTTTTCTTCTTTAATATATTAAAAAAAAGCAGAACCTATTCGCTCTTTGTTGGATACAGAGGGCTTTTTAGAAAAGCCAGGTGTAGAAGCAGCTGTAGAAATAAATGTTACATAAGGACACAGCCTCCATTGTCAAACTTGGACATTTATCTAAAATTTATAAGGAGAAAAATGAATTTTGGTCTCTGTATTTGTAAAACTACGACAGGTGCTCAAACTTGTCAGATGACGAAAGGGAGACGGATGGAAGAAAGCATTAGAGAGTTACAAGAGAACCAGCGACAATGTGTATGCAAGAGACAATGAGAGGAAAGGTCATAAAGACAGAAAGAAGAGGAAAGAGGGAGTGAACAAGGCAGGAGAAAGGCAAGAAAGAGAGAAAGAAAGAGCAATGGAAGGTTGCTGCTAATTCTTCCATATCTAAGCCTCTTTGCAGAAACTCCCTTTGTCTTCCAAGTCCCAGTCATTAGAGCCTAATCCTATCAACCAGGGGCTAATCTGAGGGCAGAGGGTTCAGCCCCCTCAGCTCCACAGGCCAACACACACACACACACCCACACACACACACACACAGGTACACACATAAACACTAAAGACACAGTAACACACATAAACGCTGTGAGATTTACAAACTCACAACTTGCACGTATGCACACAAAGAAATGTACAGATGTTTAAACATGCGCACACACGTACACACACACACACACGCAGAAAAACACGGTCAAAAATAATGAGGGTGCCCATTTTTATTAAACTAATTAAATCTGAACTATTATAGTATTTCAAAAATCAATCATTTCACTTCAAAAAGTCCAATTCCAGCCCAAACTTTTTAGTTTTGTGATGATCTACTTTATGCCTGGGTGGAGCAGAGTCTGTTTTGTGTGTGTGTGTGTGTGTGTGTGTGTGTGTGTGTGTGTGTGTGTGAGAGAGACGGGAGGTGGGGCGCATCAGTTTCCCACACATTCCAGCAGAGCCTCTCCCCCTTGCCATCATCATTCTCCTCTTTATTTCAGTGCTGACTATGCCCAAGATTAGTTATTGATCAGCAAGGATATAAATTATTCTAAAGTGAAAGCTCAACAACACAGTCATTATAGATCGACTATTGACCAGCTCCGATATATCATTCCATTTCCACTGCACTGCACCCCTGCCACCGGCCGGAGAAATGCTCAAATAATGAGATGGGGGATTTTTATGACTTGGGCACACTCTGCTTGACCTTTCGGGGAAGGTAGATGGATAATATCAGCATCGGGTTCTCAAATGCGATGCCATTTGGAGAGTTTGGCCAGAATGACCTGGTAGATTAAGACGGAGACAGATTTCGATGGAGATGGATTGCCAGCGTGAGAGGTTGTCTGAGGTTACAACTCGACTTCAAACAATTAAAACAAATTTACTTTATAACCATATAAAATGTATTAGATCATGAATTTCAGGTGATGTTCCGCTCAGTTAAATTATTGTTGTATTTGACAGAAACGAAACCTATAAAGTAGCTTATGGTAGCAAAGATGTAGTGGCCATACATTCCTATATGGTGGCAACTGATGCTTATTTTCATCATCGGCAAATCTGTTGCTTATTCTTTTGATTTGTTTGGTCAATAAAATACCATTAAATAATGACTCATCACAGTTTTGCAGAGTCCAAATGACGTTTTCAAGCTGCTTGTTTTATGAGGCAAACAGTACCGACATTCAGTTTACACCATGTAAAACAGAGAGAGGCAGTGACTGCTCACATTCGAGAAGCTGGAACCTGGAAATATTTGGCAATTTCTGCTTCATAAATTACTCCAATGATTCAAGGACTAGCAACAATTTATTGAATACGCAATTAATCAAATAATGTTTTTTCACCGCATCGAAGTTCAGGTAACAACTTCAAAGCAATGACGCATAGAAGCTTTTTCTGACGCCCACATTGGTCTCACAGTTTTACGATTAAGGTTTGGTAAGTTTTAGGGAAACATCGTGGTTTGAGTTGAAATGGCTGTAAGATGTGTAAAGATCAGACGATCTTCATCATCATACTACAATTAAAACCACTTGATTTCGGTTCAGGAACCGTCATCATGGTAGAAACAAACCAACATTGCCGGTCTGTTTGAAGTGGGAAACAAACAGCGGTTTAAAGTCTGATGTTTTTATTCTCACCCATCCACTCCGACCCTCTCTCCATGCTGACTCTGTCTCTGGCTTTGTCACTTGCACGTAAACATATTATTGTTTTGGGGAACTTACTGAAATGAATGATGCACTTGTTTTTTTTATTTTATTTCATTCCACTTTTCTGTCACACAGTAGTTTCATTCATCATTATTTCCCGTATATCTGACTCAAAAGCGGCGTAAGCACTTTGTGACCAGTCCCTCGTTTCCCTGTTGCGTCGAGGTTCCATCACACTTTGTTTTGTTGTTGCTTTGTGATGTGAGGAAGAGGAGGATGAGGAGGAGGAGGAGGAGATGGGGCTGGTACAAATGGGGGATTTTATCCATGGAGGTGTCAGAGTTTAGCAAAGTGTAAAATACTTAAAGCATCAGGGCAACACAATCCCCTGCTGGTCACAGTATAAATCACCATATATTCTTATTGGCCTAAGCCCTTGTTATGAGTAAATACATCCACAGGCAAGGGAGGCTGGCAAGGTTCACGGGAGATTCATCCAGCAATAGCGGAGGGAAAGTCTGCTCTGTGTACGTGTGAGTGTGTGTGCACGTGTGAGTGTGTGTGTGTGTGTGTGTACCACATACCGCTTAGGGAGGCTAAGGAGAGGATAAGGAGATCAGCAGAGGGGGAATATCACGCCTCTTAAGCATGTATACACTTTCTAACTTTTACTTTTTCACCCAAAACCTAAATAAATCCCCACTCATCTAAGCATGATAGACTCCCCTCACCCCTCTGCATTTTTCCTCTAAATAATCAAACCTCTTATTTACAGACTTTGGCACGGCCACAACGCCCTCAGCCCGACAAATTTCAAAGAAAACCAAATATATTTAACAACTGCGTATTATTCCCAATCAGCGATGCTTGTTTACAACATTTCCTACTCACTGTGCTGGAAAAGCCCGCCATATACTAACCAAAACCACACAACATCAAGTCATTTTCCATCCCAGGGCCAAATTATTTATTGCTTTCAGTTCCTTGTCTATTTAATGGATGAATTGGGTTAACGGACAGAAGAGGAGGAGGAGGAGGAGAGGAGAAGGGAGGGAAAGGAGGAAGAGAAGGAGGAGGGGGGAGAGAGAAAAACAGTTTCATATTTCTGTAAGCCTCAAACTTTTGGCAAACAGAAGAAAAGAGAACTTGGCCCTAATTCCATCTCACGCTGGCGTTTGTGCATTCTAAGTTCTCGGGGGCTGCTCTGGCGGAGGGCCTGAGCCCGTAAATTGGATATTAGGGGGCGATATAAAGGAGCCTGTGTGTGCTCCCGTCCCGGGGAATTATTGCCTCCAATATCCCTGCGTATGCGTCTAGGGCTTCCGAAGCCAGGCCAGATAGATCCTCATCTCATAAGGGGGCCAAGACTATATCCATCGCTCCTTAACTTTTATGAAGCTCCCAAGCTCTACAATGGGATTTGCCAGGGTGTCTTTTCCCCTTATCCAAGCAGGGGGGGATGTGACAATGCAGATATAGCTGCATCTTTCTGGCTCCAAAGCTCCGACCTCCTATTTGAATACAAGCATTCCAAATTGTAAAGTGGCATTCTTCTTTTTCTCCGTGAAGCCAGCTCCGTGGCGAGATTTCTCCCCGGTATTAGAAATGCTTTTTTCCACTCTTTTCTTCCCGACTCTCGCTCCTTTCTCTGCTGACATAACGCTGTTTTGTCTCTGTAAATTTTTTCTTGCATCTTTTTTTCTGTTCTTTACTCTCATTTCCCTCCGTTCCTTGCACAGTTCTTGATTGCCTCTCCCTCCCTCTGTCTTTCTTAAGTCTTGTTCTCTCCTACGAACGGATTCAGCGACTGCCCCGCCACTTTCCTTGCCCTTGTGCCCCCACCACCCACCCCCTTCTTCCCTTGGGTAATCCTAAGAAGGGGCAACATCATCAGAGGGTGTGAAATTAAATACATTACAGCATTGCGGATTAA
The DNA here is from genome assembly GCF_021018895.1 of Seriola aureovittata. Lineage (NCBI taxonomy): Eukaryota > Metazoa > Chordata > Actinopteri > Carangiformes > Carangidae > Seriola > Seriola aureovittata. Next base: position 21,189,917 of record NC_079377.1, read on the forward strand.
AGTGTTTCATAGGCAGTTGCTCATCCACATCAAACTTTAGCTTTTTAAAGCCTAACATTTGATCTAGAAACCGAGGCCAGAGGAAGGGATTGGGACACTTGTGGGCCCCAGAGAGCAGAGACAGCCACACTCCCTAGAGGAGAGGACCATGTTTAGAAGCAGACAGAGGGAAAGCAGACGCGGTCTAAGTCTTGTCCTGTTGCCGCTACAAAAACACCTCGAAATGGAGGAAGTTGCAGCGAGAAGAGGAGTTGGACTAAAAATTTACAGCATTTACTGGAAGTGCCAGCAAGCGGGAAAATAAAGCAGCCATGTGTTCTCTTTCACAAGCCATATATATATATATATATATATATATATATATATATATATATATATATATAAGGATAGCGTAATCTGGGAATTAAACTGCTTGCACACAGGGCTGTGTTCAACCAATGCAAATGCAGGTAATCATACCTCTTTCAAAAGTAATAAATGTTAATGTGGCATTTCCCACTTAATGAGAATTACTCACATCATCCATCGCATCATCACAAGCTGGGCCACACATGGCTGCCATCTCACACTGGACCACTGCTTCAGCTACATGCATGTACTCTGAGTCTGTGGGAAGTCTCGTCTTCATACTGGGAACATGTGAAAAAAACGAACTGGAAACGCCATGAAAGAAAACTAGGAATATACAGCAAGACAGAACTAAAACAGTTTGCTTTAAAATACCGACAAGAAAATATCACCTTTAACAACTTTATTATACTATAGAATATCAAACTAAATTCTATAATAAAGCACATTAAAGATACAACATGCCCGATAATGCTGTTTGTGCATTCTGTTTAGTTTAGTATGTAATGTTATTATGTAATTATATGATATTATTATATATTATATCAAACAAAGGTAGAAAAATGGTTGGAAAATGGTGTTTCTAGAGAAAGATGTGTAGTTTGAGTCACGATAAATGTGCAATAACGACGGGAGGTACAGTAACTGCAGAGATGCCCTTCAGCAAAGCCCCAAACGTAGAGCTGCTCAGTGGATAATAGTAAATGACTGCAGCCGCACAGTGTAGCTTTCATGTGAATGTGTGAAGATTGATCATGTTCAGGATCAATACAGATTGAAATTAAATTTGTTGATCTAAAATTTTAAGAAGCTGCCTCAGAGCCAGAATTTACTAAAGCAGCCACAACTTGGCAACATGACTCATTATCCAAGATTAGACTGGGTCCAAGTTTGCAAGCTAAAAGGATTAAAAATTAATCAACAGAAAATCTTTATAAGCAATTAATTGTTTAAGGTGTTTACAAAGCAAAAGTAGCTGGTTCACATGAAGGTTAGTGGCTTTGCTTTGTGTTGTATCAGTGTAAATGAAATATTTTTACATGTAGGGATTATTGGTCTGACAAAACAAACTATTTAAAGTTGAAGTTGTTAATGTTGTATGTTGCAACAATTAAAATTAAAATTATTGTTAGTTGCACCTAAATTTGCCAGTACTGTCACTCTTAATGTGTTGATTGAAGAATTGTTTACCCACTCGATGACTGCGCTAAACTAAACTAGATCAAGTGTTAAATCAACTCCTCTGCAAACTTGTATACACCTGCCACAGTGATGCCTTCACATTCAGATTAACACTTGTGACTTCCAGCTTCTTCTGCTGTCTGGTCTGAGTACCTGACCAGATGGACGTCCGTGAAGCCTTTCCCCCGTGATGAGGTCAGATGTGAAGGGAAGTCGGTCCAGCTGGGATCGGTCCTTTTCTCTCTCTCTCTCTCTCCTTATTCCTCTCCTATTCTAATGAGTCTCCGGGGATGCCGGCTCTCACTTAATCCACTCGTCTATTTTGACTTCCTCCGCTTGAGAACAGTAACCTCAGAACTCCGGTAAAGGTCATGTTCTGTCAGCTTTGTTCAGTGACATCTACTGATGCAACTCCCAAGTATAAAAAACCCCGAGTTTGGGTTACATGGCATCAGTGAATCCGTAGAGAAAAGAGATATTCTAAGGTAATAAGACTTCAACATCAAAGGCCTCAAAGGAGAAAAAAGTTTCTCATTACACAAGCATTAGAGGAGGTAATAAGCCAAGGAGTAGAGGGAAAAGTGGATTGTTGGAATTATATTTTTTAACCTTTTTGTGTCTTTATTGATTCTTGTTGGTCCGACTGAGAGCGGGGATCTTGTCTCAAGAGAAACGCGGTCAACAGAAACCAACGGCAGCTGTCTTTGAGACTAAGCACAACAACTACTTAAAGATCTAACAGACACAACAGAAACATCTGCTGGTGTCTAGCCACGGCAGCTTATTAAGAAAGCCTGAGAGCAGGACAAGGTCACAGCGCCTGCTCTGAGAACGAAAATAACTACATTTCTATGTGCTTTATTATAGAGTGACCTGGTGCAGTATGAAAGGCTTAAAAAGAGGTCAGATTTGTGAATACATTTCCCACTCCAGAGACTCTTCTGCCTCTTTTTACCAGGTTATTCCAAAATGACAAATTCAGAAACATGACACTAACTCTCATCAACACTGCTGTTTGTTGTTTATTGCCAAAACTGTCTGCTTGTTAGTTCAACACCAGTTAAGTAAAGGTTCGTTTTGCTGACTCTTCAAGCTAAAAGTCTCCTTCACGTCGAGCTAAAGTGAAGCTGAAAGACTTTTCAGGGACAGAAATTAGGGCTAATGACTGAGGCTGCACTCAGACTTCAGCATAAAAAAACACAGTCCACTTATTCATTTGAATGGAGACGGTCTGTCAGTGTGTGTGTGTGTGTGTGTGTGTGTGTGTGTGTGTGTGTGTGTGTGTGTGTGTGTGTGTGTGGGGGGGGGGGGGGGGCAATATCATCCAGCAGGGCTCTGCGTTGGCTAATCACATACATGCGAGCACACATTCCCTCTGTCTGTGAGTATTATAAACTGTCGTGCAGAAGCCTTTAAACGCATTATGCTATTATTCCGACTAGACTTCCTGGATTGTATTTCATTGTCTTACCAGTAACTTTGACAAAACGCCCCCATGAACGCAGCCCCCTGCGTTGTTTTATCGCAGGGTTGTTTTCAGTCTGAGTTCCTACTTCAGTTTTCAGTATGGTTGACACAAAGTGCTCGTCTAATGGTCGAACAGCATCTGAAACTGAAGCTATGTCAAGCAATGTTTAAGCCTCCAAAACTGACAATCTAACATTTCCAGCCATTTCACACAGCAACTAGCCAGACTTTTTGTAACTTGTAGTGAGTACACCATGACTTCTAACTGTCTGAAAGTATGTGCAGTTATCCCCATTTCTACCATTATCACGTCCAGCCCCTCCCTATAATCACAGGCTTTTCACGCTGCCTTCCAGTGTGGCCATGGGCACAGTTATACCCACTTGTGCCTTCAGACATAATCAGACGATACGCCATACGAATGAATTTGTCTGAGACATAACTCGACCTTTAAAAACAGTTAACTGTTACGTACAAATTTCTCTCTAAATCCAGATATGTCCTCATTTTCTACTCTTGTGTATGTAGCAGTTATTACAGCAAGCTCTCTACTCTGGCACCACAGCTGACTGACAGATCTGGTTAACTGCAAATCCTCTATCAACATTTGAGTCATCTTGAGATTGCTGCTTAGAAAATACTGCGCTACTGAGAAAAGAATCATCTAAAGGTTTTAAATTATTGATTGAAGGATTTTCAGGTCACAATATTTTCCTTATATTAGGGTTTATAATAAATAGAACAAATCCTTCATATGATCTCCAATCTTTCACAGGTTGAGAAATGCAGTAAACATGCACCAAAAATGGAAGCGATCCAGGAAGATCTCCTACTTATCTGAGCATGAATGACCAGAATGACACACGCCGAGTTCCCACTGAAGCTAACCTGACAAATGTATTTACATCTCCACCTCCTCGACGAAAGCTTTGGCCTTTGTGTACAGGCTGACTGAAACATCTAGGTTGATGCTCCTGTCATCCTACATTCCACTGTACGCACAAGCTTTCGCCAGCGACAAGTCAATCATCCTCAACCTTCCCGTGGTAAACAAGCAGCGCTGAAAGAGCCGCCACGTGCGAACCAGCCGGCGCACGAGGACACTTGCTGACAATAACAGCGAAGGGAAAAACAGATTAATAAAGAGAGAAAGGGGAGTAAAATAAAGATAAACACAAACAGAAAGGAGAGCAGTCGGAGGTGGTTGGAGGGGAGGGTAGTGGGGGTTAAGAACGCTGGCTGGCTGTGTCTCTTTGGTGAAATCTAAATGAGAGTGTATAATATGGGCCCTTCATAGGATTGATCCAGAACATTCCCCCCTTCACTGGGCTTTTCTTCCTGTTCAAATTGAGGGATTACCCCAGGAGGAAGTGCTTTGATTAGGCACAATAGGCATCTATCCTCTGTTGATTTGTGGGATTGAGGAAGCAAATCCCTGACAAAAAGCTGATACAGAGAGCGAAGGCCGCTGGATGATGCCTGGCTGAGGTGGGGGGGGGGGTAGCAGCATAGTTCCATAGAGACTCAGCCAGGGATGGTCTCTTCCAAAAATTTTTTGGCAAACGGTGAAAAAAGAATCAAGGTTGTGTCGGAGGTCACGTGTGAGGGAGGGGGAAGGGAAGTTCACGGCAAAGGAAGATGAGAGAGAGAGAGAGAGAGAGAGACAAAAAAAAAAAAAAAATGAAATAGAGATGCACATTTTTTACTTCCTGACATAGACAGCTGCTTCTGTGGGTTTTTGTGAGACTGCTCTCAAACTTTATCCAGAGAGGTTTTACAGTAGTTTTCTGTAAATCAAGAAACAATGAGAAGAATTCTGAGCAAACTGAAGGAAAAGGCCATCACGACAGACGTCGAGCTACAACGCCCAAATCCAAAAATCACATTGCAGAGAAGATTTCAACATTTCTGCAGTAGACAACTCCGCACTCGTGTCTTCTTCAATGACTTTTACAGCTGTCAAAACTATCAGTAAGCACATTAAAACTTCAAGGAAGTCGAAAAACCCACATATAAACACTTCTGACCTATTTCCTCATATTCTCTTTAACATAAGCTGAAGCAGAACTATAGCTGAAGTGAAACAACCCAAAAGCTAATTGTGTCCCAGAATAAAGTTTAGCACACAGAATTTTCTGTTGACTGAACAGGTTTTGTGTACTAGAGGAACATGAAATTCACTCAACACACAAAGTCAAGCAATGCAGCTGTGTGTTTTTACTTAAGAGTGGCAGTGAGGTAAATAAGAGGATCAGCCTCTTTTGCAAAACAGTTACCTCAAGCACTTCCATTGAAAGTCTCTAATCTGCTCTTTCTTTCCCCCCTCTCTCTCTCTCTGGTTACTGTTGCTGGACGGTCCCTCGGCCCATCAGGCGAGCCCTGTTATCCCAAATGAATCCCTAGCTCCTCTAAACACTGCTGTTATCCAGTTTCCGTGGGGACCTGGAGCTACGAGGCACAGACAAATGTGGGCTGGGCGGGAGTGTTGGGCGGGGGATTTTTGTCGGATTTACACATATACAATTTCAGGGTTTGAAACTGCCGATGTGACGCCCAAAGGTGCAGCAGAGGCCACATGCGGTAGCGAACGAAGGGGCACGGAGCAGTGACAAAGTGGGTGTGTTGTACCTGCTAGATGCTAGAAGTGCAGCTACGGCTATGGTGAAAGTGAAAGGGGCAAAACTTCAAAGAGGAGGGGGGGGGGGGGCTTCTCATTTAAATTCTTCAGTCCAGTCCCTGGGATTTGGTTTAATGAGCTGAGAAGCAGGGGTAGACAGCTGACTCCTGACTGGGTATGCATGCCTATGTGCATGTGTGTGTGTGTGTGCATGCACACGTGTTGGAGGACTTTTTCCCACCACTAAGTCTGTATGTGCACGTATGCAAGTTTGGTTTGCCAGACTACTGTGGCCATGCACGCACGCACACACACGCACACACACACACACACACACACATACACATACACACACACACACAGGCTTCTTTTCTCTGAAGCCTCTCCAGTATCGGAGACTCCACACACACACACGCACGCACGCACGCACAAGCAAAAACAGATACACACACACACACACTGTAAAGGTCCGGGGGTTTGCCAAACTGCAGCAGACTGGGTTTCTACTCAGAAGCCACAGCTCTCCCTCTCTGTCACTGCTGCCACTGAAACTGGTCAAAGCTGGCTGTTTTAGTGGCTCCAGAACTGCTGGCAGCAAGTGTTGGCAGCCTTGTATCTCCTTATTTTTTATTTCTCTTCATGCCTGCCTCTGTGTGTGTGTGTGTATGTGTGTGTGTGTTTTATTCACTCAAACAAGTGGCATCTAAAATATGGAACACCAAGCCCTCACACAAACCCGGGCTGACAGACTGACACATTGAACGTTACACTAATCCATCCTCAGTACTCAGCCTTGTAACGTGACGTTGGGGAAAGTCACCGTTTCTCTCCGGGGTTTGACACAGCATTGGCAGCCGTCAACCAGCGCCTTTTTCTCCTCCTGTTGTTCTGTTTTTCCACAGACGTCATCAGCCTAAAGGAAATGATGCTGTAGGCTCTTTGCGCTCTGGCAGAGAAGGCAGACCTGGAAAAATAAGTAAGACACAGGAGGGAAGCCTTTGGTTATGACGACTGCCGTTTTGGCTGCTTGCTTTTATCAATACATGAAATACAGTTTAGAGCCCAAAGCCTGCATATTTCACTACATCTGTTAGGGTACTGACTTTTATACTAATGCCTATTACAGCCAATCTAAATATGCAGTATTAAAGAATTTCACAACATATATTTAGAATCAACGCTTTCATATCAACTACTGCATAAAGTAGTAAATATGAAACTTCTGTAGTTTAAAAAAAAGGCTTGAAATTTGAACATGAGAAAAGTATAATGCTGAATAAACGCTGTAGTAATCTCTGTAGATATTTGGTCTCAAGCCTGTGAAATGTTCAGGCTTGTTAGGGAGTGTGACAGAGAGGTCCAGCTCTGGCAGACAGAGCCGAATATGACACTAGTGTTAATCTCTAACCCTGCAGGGGAAGCAGTCCGACAGAGGGATCCCATTACATCTTTCATTTGGCCCCAGCGGGCCCCATCCTGAACAGAGGGATTACTGGGGGCTCTCGCAGTCACTTAGCCATACGCTGCCCCCAACCAAAAACCCACAATCCACCTCTGACATCATCAGATGGGGACACAGTATGTGTATGTGTAAGGAGGAGTGTGTGTGTGTCTGTGTGTGTGTGCGCGTGCGCTTGTGTCGGCGAGAACACAACATCACGCTGCTTTACAAGAGGTAAACAATTAGATGTCAAATTTTTGCCTTGGTGCTGCAAATAAACGGGCTGCGGATCATTATTTGTTAATGAACGGCAATTGAGTGAAATTAAACTTATCATCAGCAGATGTGATGGCCGGCGCGGTGGCACGCGGCCCAGAAGTGGGCCGATGTGGGTGGAGGGGTGGCAGTGCAGCGGGACTGAAAAAAGAAACAGAACGGGGAGAAACAGAAACAAGTGAAAGAGTAGAATGAGAATGAGGGTGGGGATGCATTTGTATGGGAGTGTGTGTGCAAGAGAGAAGGGAAGCAAGAAGAAGAAAGAAAAGAGTTAGTTGTTGGCAGTAACAGCTGCTCGGGCCTCAATGCCTGAGTTTCAGATTGAACTTGAGGCTTGTGCTCTATGACAGCGTGTATGAACGCCGCCGTACGCACCGCCGTCCGTGTTCTGTCGTGTGCGAGACGGACAGAGCAGATAAAACGACAGCTCTATTGAGCGGCTCTGCTGTGCACCTGTCTAGCACAATTTTTTTCTGGCTTCGTTCTCCTGGATTCCTCTGTGATTACCCAGCAACATACCGCTCTGCCGTGACATCAGACTGCAATTTACATCCAAATTAGAATCAGATGAATACGAAACAGTTCTTTCCTTTTCTTGTCTTCTGGCCATTCCTCGTTCCTTCTCTTCCCTTCTTCTCTCTTCCTCTAGCCCTCCATTTTCCCCCTCTGTTCCTCGCCGACCGCACTGAGGCCAAGTTAGCACAAATGTGAGATGACTTTCACTGAGAGCGGGCTGGATGTCTCTATCAAAGCAGCTCTCTGAAGTGGGAAGTGCCTCAGTTTGGAGTTCTGGAGAGAAGAAAACTTTTATCTGACTCACGTCAGAGCTCCTATGAGACCAGTAAACTCAAGCACAATAACTACGCTGATTAAACACATGAAAAGTGAAAAATAAACTGCACACAAAACTAGTGTGAGTCATGCCGAAAAGAAAATGATCATCTGATTTAAAGTTCAGGATATCTCTGGGGTTATATTTTCTTTTGTAAGCAGGTTCGGGTTGGTTTTTTGTCCACGTTTTACAGTAATTCATCTATCCTAGCCCCCTCTTGTGGCAAAACATACACAGTTTAAAATGAGATTTCTTTCCCAGTGAACCCTCTTGAATTATTATTGTCCAAATCAAAATAACTGTAATGATTTCTACAACCACAGAACTACCAGGTCTTGTGTAACAGTAAAAGTTGATCAGCAGTTATTCTTCCTCAGTTATTTTTATAGAGAAATAAGATCAGTGTGATGGTCAGAAAAACCAGCAGTTAGTCTGTCAAAGAAAATCTGCCAACACGTAAAATCACAATACTTATGATGATTATCACCTTGTGGCTGCAGTGGGAAGTGTAATGTGTCTTAACAATGATTCAAGACCTTTCAGTGGTTCAAACACATCACCAATCATCTTGACACTTAAAGATAGAATATACAACGTCTGGGCGTCGGACAGTGTATATTTAGTCTGTCCCTCCTCCCCACCTATTCGGTCAAAGAGCTATCCCTCATTTCAGCTGCCCAACCTGAAGCAATGAAGAAGCCACCACACAATGCAAACGGTGACCACACCATTTTCACTGTCCTTTTAGCTCCGTTTTGGTCTTCACCGACTGCTGAGGGAGATATCTGGCTCTTTAGCTGCTAAACTATGTTCACCTGCTGGTCTCTATCTATGTCCGTTGACCATTTGGCGCTGGCAAGGTAGTGTCTTGATTAAAGCCATGGGAGTGAAGTGAGGGCCATGAGACCAGAACAATGAGCTGAGGCTGAAACACACACAGAGCTCAGGTAAACTACAGAGATGGGTGATAATTCTCTTTGAGTTTGTTACACTTCCTACAGCCATTTCAAGAGATTATTAATTTAAATATTGATAAGAGAAGCTTTAATTGACAAAGTTTAATATGGCAATAATATGTGGCTCCTCTTCATCATCATTGATCCCTAACGCGAATATTCACCTTTGTCAAATTCAGATATCTCCAGTGAAACTGCCGTGGATCCATGTGTGACAGAACACACTAGCTCAGCTTACTACAGTCAAATATACAAATGCCAAAATCCAGCCAACTGTGGCAAAGACATGGCAGGTGATAATGGCTTCACTATTTGGGGCCCATGAGCAGATGTCACAGTGGAGTTAAAGACAGCATGTTAATGCAGTACCATAAGGAAGCTGAATCTTTAGGTCCAACTACTACAGCAACTATAGCAACAAGAACCATCAGATAAATCTTAGTTTTGTATTTAGACACAAGCTTTACCTCTTAAATATCATTTCATTTCATTGCAAAATGAGAAAAACTCTGAGTGGATAAGATGACTTGTAAGTAGGCGACGTCAGGCAGCCAGGTTTCAGATCCACAAATGGTGTAGACCAGCTTTTCAGTCTAACCATCGGATTCCACACGGTCTATACTCCCATGTACTAGACCCCGCATGATCTATAATCAAATCTGGATCATACACACTCAGCTACATGGACCGCAATTTGAAGGCGGCCTTCCATTTGTGCCATACAGCAGCACCGGATTGGGGCTTTAAACCTCAAACATCTATCCTTTAAGTTGCGTCTCCAGCTCCTCTTTGGATGCGGCTCTTCATCTTCACTCAGACTCCACATCAACATGTTTGCTCTCCTGGCAGTGGCAGAGTCTGAGGGGACACACACTGTGAGCCCACATGGCTGGTGGGCCAAGAGATCACAGAGACAAACATATGTTCACTGGCAGCCTGAAACCCTAGAGGATGGAGACTGGCAACCTTTTAACCTCTACACACACACACATACACACACACACACATACACACATACACACACACACACACACATATATATATACAATAAAAGTTATACATGTGCACAAAACACGCACACGTGAGAAAGGGTGGCGAGATCAGTATGCATGTACAAACACTCACACTCCTGGTTTCAGGTATGCACACACAACACGCAAACACTCGGTGTGGTCACATGTGAACACACACACTCTCTCGCATACACACACACACACCACAGCGCGGCGTCCAGCAAGCAATATCTTTTTATTATTCATGAGGGAGAAAATATTCAAATAATCATGAGCTTCTGCTTCTGTGCCCAACACAGTTTCTGTGGTTCATATTCCTACATGAGAGACAGACATGGCACGAGCGAGCGAGCGAGCGAGCGAGCGAGCGAGAGAGAGAGAGAGAGAGAGAGAGAGAGAGAGAGAGAGAGAGAGAGAGAGAGAGAGAGAGAGAGAGAGAGAGAGAGAGAGAGAGAGAGAGACAGATATATCTTTGTTGAATTGATGTTTAAGTCTGCATATGTTGAGGGACTTTGGCTGTTTGAATAGTAAATTCTCTGGTAGTAAATGTGTTGGATATTTTATGACACTTAATAATGCATTTGTTGAGAAGATGTTACTCATTTGAAAAGAATAAAATAAAATATGACATAATATTGTATATGCTGAGAAGATCTTAGTTGTTGGAATAGAACAGAATAGAATAGAATAGAATAGAAGATAAGATTTTATGACATATAAGACTGAAACAAATACAAATGAAAAGAACAGAAGACAAACAAAGAAAGACATTTAAAAAATGTATTTGTTGAGAATAGAATAGAATAGAATAGAATAGAATAGAATAGAATAGATATTTTGCTGCTCTCTGGTAGTAAATGTGTTTTGTCAGCAGCTCCTACACATGAACGCTCAGAGTCTGACAATGTTTCCACCGCATGGTTTTACCACTAAATAAACTGCAGGACATCACTTCAGTAGAGCAGTGTGTCTCCGAGCGTCGAGGTGTCACTCAACCTCCTTCACCACCAAACTGACTAAAACAAACTGGCTCAGCGGACCTCGTCTTTGTTCTGCCCGTGTAAGCTGTCCATCACTTTGATTGGCAGACAAGTGTCAGAGTGAGGGAATGTCGCGGGAAGCTGGGAAGAGTGCAAAAGCCATGGCAGCAATCTCAATATTTCATCTCAACCCCTGAAGAAGGGCTCGGCGGTCTCATAGTTTAAATTCTAATCGTGTTAGGCCACAGGGGCATGTCATTTAGAGAGCCAGCCTCCGACTCTCCGTCCCTCTGCTTTCCTCCCTGGCCCAAACAAATTATTAGAAGATTCCATTATTTCTCCATTATGCATATGTGTTTGTGTGTGGCTGGCTGTTAAGGGCTGGGGACAAAGAGTATGGGTAAATAGGCTTGGTTTAGCTCATCACGGGCCAATACGTCTGGCCCTGGACACAGCTGGGGTCCTCAGGGGTCCTCAAATTGGTGATCATTAGGGCCATAATGCCGCTATTTTGCTTCTACTAATGCCTCAGTGCAGCTAATCAGTGCGCAAAAAGGAGGCTACTATCTCTGTTTTTCTGTCTTTCATTGTCTTTAGTTTGAGTCGCAAGGGACAAGTAGTATGTGAGGACCTCAGATAATTAAGGATTTACCCTCCAACCTCTGCTCTCTGTGAAACTCATTTACAAAGCCTGATTAAATTTTGCTTGTGCTTTTTTTCACGAATACGAGAGTAAGACTTTTGGGGGATTTTTTTTTTTTTTTTTAATGCTGAAAATGCTTGAAATTGTTTTGTAAGTTATTGTTTCTAAGGTCAAGAATGAGAATCAGTCTCAATTTTTAAGCCAATATGAATGAGAGACAGACGTTTAAAACCTCAAAATAAAATCTAGCTTCCTCTGACCACCAGCAGTCTCAGTTTTCAACTCAATGCAGTGACGTGAAGTGCACTCAAGGACACCATAACATCACTGTTGGGTGTGGTTACAGGTGCACATCCAGGTGTGATTGGAAGTGAGAAAGCGTTGGAACATCTAAATTTGAACAATCTACAATTTCAAGAGGGAAGCGCCATTGTGTGAAGATCGTGCGATTTCAGTCAAAGAACCTTGTGGTGAGATTGCTTTGTCAATGTCTTTCACTTATTCCACAGCTGCCTGCACTTTATGGATAAGGAGAGAAAGTTTAAAAAAAAAAAAAAGAACAATATTTCTTGTCTTATAGCTTTGTAATAATCTGATTTGACAGACCAAAACTTGACATCTGTGCTAAAACATATTTTTATAGGTTCCATTGCCGCCTGCATTTTTATGGATGAAGACAGGAACAAGATATTTTCTGTATTAACATTATAACTTGCACAGGATTTTCTACTTTCACATCAGAAATAAGAATTATGAATGATTCACACAGGATTCAAATGACTGACATTCAGTTTTATGATGTCCTGTGTTATTGCAATGTGGAAAATGAGACAATACTAGTCCCAGGTGACAATAATATTTGTTCAGGTTAATCTACAGTATAAATATGAATATAATCTCCATTGACAAATAATCTCAAAGGCAAATGGGACAAACACACACACACAGCAATAAAACAACCCTCCACGGACATCATCAGGAAAGCATAAGACACTGTACATAAGGTTTCTCCATTCATTATAAATGAGAGCAGAGGGAGTTTTCCAGATCATGAGAGATATAAAGAGAATTGAATTGCATGAGGCGATAATCCATATTTCTGTATGGGCAATGTGTCAGGGTTATTTTTGGCAATGTCAGCTGGCTGTTTTTAATGGCCTGCATATTTATAATGTCATGGTTTTATATTTTACAGCTTCTAACGGATTTCCAGCAGTCACGGGGGCTATAATCACGGTCAGTTCATAACTCACCAGGGATTATTGATGCACTTTCACATCAGCATAACATATCCCATTTGGTCCAGCAGATGCCATTAGCCCATATACCTGACAGTGTCTTAATGTGGGTGGCTGCAGATGCAACCAAACCACTGATAGTGGCGGTGTTGGTGCGACCACTTGAACCACTGTCAGGGATAAAGGTTAAAGACTTTGTGCACTAGCCGTTCAGGCCAATAAACATTGTGCAGAGAGGTTTAGCCCACCCTCTATTGTAGGACTGTTGTATCAGCCAATACAGCCATTACATGTGACTTGTCTCTTTGGTTGGGAAAGCTGAAAAATATACTCGTGCTGCTGCTCTGATTAAGAGAGCCCATGGGCAAAATGTTTAGCCCTGTTGCCATAACAGCACCCATATCACATGACCAAGACAAGAGTAAGACACATTTAGCCTGAAACTTTAGACCCTGGAAACAGTTTTGGTCTCAGAGACGACAGCGCCACCATTCAGCTCCCTCACCTCCCCGACTCCTCTGTCCACACTTGTTACAATGTGAAGACTCCTGTCAGTAAATCAAGTCAGAGGGGATCATTTAACCCTAATGGCTCTTCTACAACTGGACCCCCTGTCTATCTAACAACTGGCCCCTCAGCGCTGCAGCCCAATGTGGCAAAATGTCACCTCTGAAAATTAGCCATCAAGCGGGGGCAATTTTACCCCTAGCTAAATTGCTAAATAAGTAGCGGGGCTGTAATAGGTAGCAATCTGGGGCTAATCTGATGAGATCATTTAGAAAACGTTGGACTGGGGGGGGGTTAGAGGACAGGAGGGAAGCTCTGTGTGTATGTGTGTGTCCCCATGCATGAGTGAGTTGTGGAACAGTTGTTGGTGGCTACACAAATCAGTGTATGAGTGTATATATGCATGTCTGTGTATTTACAGATATGTGTACTGTGACACACTGGTATACTTATTTGTGTGTGTGTGTGTACGTGTGAATATCTTTGTATATTTGAATGTATGTGGGCCAGACAAACATAGCGTCATCTAAGCTTACATGGTGGTGACAGAGGAATCATGTGAAAGCTACGGTGGCCCTGAGAGCTCAATGCACATGCAAACAGACAAAACACAAGCAAATTAAGAAAACATGAAATACTCACAACACAACCACATACAGAGACGCGCTACAAGTAGCACAGACGACAACGGAAGTGTTTCCGGGTGACACAAAAAAATTACGAACCCGGCTGGGACGGACTTGTTGTTTAACGCTTTGTGACTTTTGAAGTTAAAAGCATTGAACCATAAGTGCAGATAGATGCAATATAATGCATGTATCATAATACATCCATGCAAGTGCGTCTCAGCCGGGTTCATCACTCTTTGTGTCCCCTGCAAACACTCCCGTTGTCAGCTGCGCTACTTGCTTTGTATGTTTGCGTGCGCTTTCTTAAGTTGCAGCGCGTTGAGCTCTCAAGGCCACCACAGAAAACAGCTGGAGGGTCATGTGACCACAGAAGTGTAGGAGTGTGTGTTACTGTGCCTATGTGTGGGCTGGGGGTGGCGGTGGGGGCAGAGGGTGAATATTATTGTCAGTGGGCACCAGATGCCAGCTGGCAGGGGCACAAAGGGAATAGTCGGGGAGTGGGTTGAACAATTACTGTTATTCATAGCTGAGCCAACAGAGAAGGTCTTTGCCATTAAGAAAGCACACAGGGCTGGATTCATGCAGATACATGTGGATTTAGAGCCATACAAACAGGAGCAAGTCGCTGTCGATCTTACACTGCCAACACACACACACACACACACACACACACACACACACTAAGACTTACACATACTGTGGGCAAACACACGATCTCCATCTCTGCCTTTCAAACACACACAAGAATGTTAATATATTTGTGCACCTACTCAGGCAATTACACCAACAACAAAATCTTGTCAAGCTTGTATAAACAACCATCACACAGTTTGCAGTATGACAAAATAGCACTACCTGTCTCTTCATGAATACCATATTGTTATGATTTAGTTATGGATATTAACTCTAAATTGGAAAAAAAAGCTAAAAAAATCAAATAAAAAAAAAAGCTTGATTGTGTTTAATTTCTCAAACTTGTACAATGGGTTTTCCTTTGTTTCAATAGTTAAGTTGCTTGTCTTTGTACAACCTCATTTTCTCCTAACCCAGTTTTACAGGGAACTACAGTAATTGTTATTAAGATCAATCAGAATGGGGTCAGTACTGGAAGCCACTCGGTCCTGTGTTTAGTAATTAACATTTCACTGTGAATATCTCATTAGGGGAGACAAAGGTTGCTAATAGGAGGCTCGGCTAGTGAGAACATGTAGCTGGAGCGACAAAGCCCCTCCAGTTTTAGTCTGGATGCAATCAGTCATGCAATTCACTTGCAGCTAAAGATATTTCTGGACCGGGTGGAACTGTGCTGTGTTTAATTCCCTTAATAGTGTAACAGTGTAATGTCAACACAAGAGAACACACTGTACACCGCAAAGATTTTAAACTGTTATTTAAAGAATTTGATTTGGAGCTTTCTTCCAAACACTGCAAAGGAGTCTGCTCCTGTGAGCCTTTCAGCCACTGTCAGCCTGGTCTCGTTTTTAGCCACATTAATGGCTCTGCGGGCGGCGGTGCCGTTCAGTTGGTCCACGATTTTTGGTCCAGATTGAAATATCTCAACAACTATTTGATGGATTGTCAGGAAATCTTATAGAGACATTCATGGCTGCCATTCTGCTAACTTTGGTGATCCCCTGACCTTCCCCCTGACACCACCAGCAGCTCAGAGTTTTCACAGATTTTAACGAAACATTTCTCACATATATGACATAACTGACTTTGGTGATCCCCTGATTCTTACTTTAGTGCCACGAGCGGAGTGACATTTGTCGACAAATTTTGCTGGGTTACCATGTGCTCTGGTGCAGACATTCACAGCCTCTAATAGTTTGGTTTACAACAGCCTCACAGAGCTGCGGGCATGACTGTAGACTCTACGTCTTGTTAACCTTTGGGTCATCACCCTTAATGATGTTTACAACAGAACTGAAGTTAACTATATCTTGTTAACTCTTAAATAATAAGTATATACTAATTTAGTAATCATTTACAAATATGAAACCTTGGTCAGTTTAAAGAGAAGATGCAGGTTAAAAACGGCTTTTATCAGTGATTTTTTTACGTTCACTGTTTTGGGCATTAAGGCCAGTAAATGGCTGAATTTAAAACATGCAAAAGCACATTTAATTTCTTTACAATATTTACTACGACATAGTTTTGATTTCATAGATGTGGAGAGAAAATTGTGGAGCCCAAAATCACAGTTCCATCCTGACTGTGTCAACATTTCAATGAGACCTTTATTGCAATATGTGACAATAAAATTATAAAATAGAACAATTTACAAGACATTTGTGTCCGTCCGTGACCTGGTGTGCATCCAATATTGATGTTTATGGTCATTTCGAGACGTCATGGTGGACGACTGGAGTCGTGGTAATCTTACAACAAAGCAGCATGAAAACATTAAAGGCGGTAGGTATTCTAAGGATTTCTGTCTGTTCTGTTTCTGTTCCGCTTTAAACCATCTTCAGAGTGTATGGCAAATGTTGTGGCAGGAACCTGACCATGTGAGGGGGAAGAGGGCGGTAAGAGGAGACACTTGACTCATAGCAAAAAGCTGAATGTGGTAGCTTTCAATCAAAAACATACCCACATCTGGTTTCCTATTAGGCAGGACAGAGGTCTGTGTGTGTTGAACATCTATCAGTGATTATCTTTCTTAAGAGTACATCTAAATGGACATCATCATTACAGCACTTCGCTTTAAAACTGAGGCTAGAAGTGAGTGAGAGTGAAAGAAAGAAAGTTATTATGAATCCTTTAAATTAAATTTAGAAGTTATCTGAACACCGTAAAATAAAGGCATTCAGACAGGGCAGAAGAAAAAATATCAGACATATATAAAGCCACGGTGTGATCTAAACAGACGGCAGGCAGAAACCTCATATGCTTCCAATATGGTGAAATACAATGTACTCACATTTTACCCCCTACCCAGGACAGGAAAATGACTGTCAATCTCACTTTTCTTAAGCCTTATCTCTCTTTCTCCTTCATATGAACAGAGACACGGAGAGATTGTGCGTTTGGATTACTGCCTCTATTGGAAAAGCACCTTCTTTGATCTGCCAGACCTATGCTAGACCTCAGAGGCCTCATCTCCCTCGATAACAAGACAAAGAGGGTAAATGTGTTGATAGTGGCAGACGGTGCTGGAATTCTGGGCAAATGTGTCAAATTAGTTCTCACGTCTGGGCCTCATTCCTCTCCACCTTCCTGTGATCTTTTGCTCCCTTCCCTCCGCTGCTCTTTACACCCCAGTCATTCTATCCCTCACTCCTCCCACGTACATCGCTCCAGTCCTCTTGTGACCCTGTCCCTCGTTTCTCGCTCCTCCTATACCTCCATATAGACACATACGAGGGGGGAGAGAGAGATTGGGTTAAATGGCAAAAATCACCAAAAAAAAACAGTCGAGCTCATCCCTCGCTCAACAACAGAGCCATTTTTGAATTGGTGCGGAGCCAAATCTGATAATCTATTTTCTGAATTTGTTTGATTTTCCATATTTGAGCGCATGTAAGAGCGATGACTGTGCTTCCACGGAGAGGAGCAGCATCCGCAGCAGTTTAGCCAACCCTAGAAATCACCTGATCAATGCAAACAGCGCAATTGATACACACCGGGTCAAACGCAGCAGGTGCACTGTCATGGACTGTATCTCTTTTTGAAAATCTAAGCCACTGGCAGTAACAACATATGTAATTTTGCAGCGGCAAGGGTGTTTGAATGCTAAGACGCTAAGATGGTCATGACAATGACAAATGGTCAACCCTCTCTACTACAAAAAATGCCTGTATACTGAAACATATATAAACATATTTTGAAGGAAAAGTAACTGCGGTTTTCTTCTGGTCTCGTGCATGAGCACAAGCACACATTCCTGCTAATGGTTTCAAACTGTCCCACTGATCTACAGGTAACGTGACGCAGTAACATGAAAACAAACACAGCAAAGTACCAACAAAAGGCAGAAGAAGAAGAAGAAGACTGCCAGCAAGCTAAGCTAAAAGGTTTTCCAACTTCTTTTTCTTTACAAACATTTTATGAGGAAAGAAAAACATGCAACACGTTTGTTAGACACACTCAATGCTCAATTAACACTGAATGTAAGTGGATACCGGAGGAAAACAAATAGAATATATTGACAAAGAGTCAGTCAATATGAACATTTCCTCCTTGTGTTAATCAAAAACATAATCCAGGTGGCATTACGTTTCCCTGCAAAATATATGTGGAAATGAGTTGTATCGGAACATTATTTTCACGAGCGGAGTTGCAAATAGCCACCTGTTCACTGATTGTGGCTCATTAGCACAAAACATAAGCATTATTTTTAGAAAGGGTTTCAGTTTATTCCACTTTACACTGTAACTGGTGCTAAAGTTAAAGGGAGGTAAATGCTGAAATCGAATGACACCAGATGCTTGGTATGGGCAGGCTACAGTGTGTGTATATAACATGTGAGTTCTCACAGGTAAAAAAAAAAAGAGTCAACAAAGTGAGTGAGTGTAAACACATGTGGGAATATGCAGAAGTGTGTTGGTGCGTATGACCCAAGGACATTTTCCTGTGTGTCCTCCCAAGTTCCTGATTTTACCTCAGATGCTTTCTCCTCCACCTCAGCCCCACTACTCTAAAGGCCCTGTTACAAAGCACAGGCTCACAGCCTCTATATGATACTGTATAAAACCTCTCAGTAATGCTCTCTGTGCTTCCAGCAAAACCCCTGAGCAAGGTTATAGTGCTAACATGTACTGTATGCATTATTTATGCATGAGCCACCCTTCTCCTATCCGGGGAAATTCTGATTCTTTTCCCGCGATAAAAGTTGCATGGCCCTACCCACTCCAAAGGGAGTAAATGATTTAACACCAGGGCTTACGGTATGGTAAGTAAGCAACTAATGTTAATTCAGCCTTTTTCTGATAGGGTATCAAGTAGGGGGCATTGCTACATTTACCCTCCTGTCCCCTTTAAACATGTGAAAGAGAGAGAGAGGGAGCCCTGCCGTGTCACGCCACATATCATCGCATACGGTAAATGTTTAGATATAAACTTGGTCTGTCAGCTTGTGCAGCGAGGAAAGGGAAAAGCACAAGATCATTCTTTCTTTTGATATCAATCCTTTGCCTTGCAACCTGTGTATGCTCTTGTATTTTCGAATGTGTAAAACTGCAAACACTCATGCATGTGTGTGTGTATATTTCAAAATGTATTTATTTACCACCCACAGCCGTGCTAATGTGTTTATGAGCCACGCCATCCTCCCCATGCCCCTGATCAGGACGGATCAGGCAAAGAAGGCCACATGTGCTACTTAAGCCTCCCTCCCACACCCCATCAGAAAGCCTCAAAAATTCAAATCAACATTAAAATAGTTTTATGTGTAAGTAAGATTCAGTGAACTCCATTATTTTCCCCACTATTTGCTTGAATAATTCAGGGAAGATAGCTGAATTATGGATAAAGTGTACAGTTTGAAGAAGGGGTTCATGTGCAGCCCGAGGCTATAGCCTAGCTTTAATGATGTCTGGAGATGGTGGATGGGTGGAGGGAGAAGTTGTTAGCGTCGCAGTCATTTTCTCAAGGATTAAAAACACGCTCTTAAAGCAGCAGGGTGGACCAGCGAACCGAGGCCGACCAAGAGGAGTGAAAACGTTCAATTCTGCAAAAATTCTGAGGATTTTCTCACTCATACACTTTTCAGGAGGAGAAGTATAATGTGAAAAAAGTTGCATCATCTGACCATTAATAGTGGATCAATTAGAATCGTATGTGTTTTAAAAGTCTTTTGTTTTCTCACGTTTTCTTTATCTATTCCCATGGCTTGGCCCGGTTGATTATATCAAATAACAAATAAAATCAACTATTTGCTCCTCAGACGTCACAAAACTGCTCAAATTTTGGAAATAAATTAAATGATTAAATATGAAAAAATAAAACATTAAAATACATGTAAAATGAGATATAATAGTAAAATGTAGGAGCTTGTGTCAAGGCAAAAAGTGACATTGAGAAACAAAAATTTTGCTAATGCAGTGTGAAACATGATGGTTTCCTGTTGTACATTACACCTCCGAGGCTTTTGCATCGCATCACATTTGCTACACATCCAGTTGCCACGGGTTGTAGTTTTCTTCAACTCACTAATACCCTGTTTAAAAGTCTGGAATCTTAAACAGGCACAGAGAGGATTTATACTATTAGCTGGTAGCAATGACATCCAAAAACACACACTTACCCGCTCACACACATAAACACCCTTCAACAGGCAGCAGGGAGTCTTCCTGTTCCTACTCACTCCAACAGTGAAGCCAAGCACAGACTACTCTCCTAATTACCCACCTTCCTCTAATTATCCAATCATAAAACCATTAGCAGTCTCACACCATATTAACATGGTCCCGCCTACATGCCAATTTGTGCATTGCCAAGATGCAACTGGAAGGGATTTTTCAGCATGTAACCTTACCAAGTGCAGTGTCGCACAGTCTAACACCGTGCTTTCCTTGGCCCCTAACAAACAAATAATACATTTACAAACAGGATTTAACAGCAGTTGCATTTTTTTTCCCATTTCACAATAAATGCTCAGCAGTTCATTCATTATTATTCTATTAAATAATCCCAGTGCCTACACATATGTACCAGAAGTAAGTAAGTAAGTGAGTTTTTTAGTCCCATTAAAAGAAAACTGCTATTTCAGCAGGTTCATGCAGATTTCTGGCTGTAAAAAGCTAGCTGGAGGTGGGGACTCCTGAATGAACACATACCTCTAACATTTGCCGCATCAGCCAAGAAGACAAAATTTAAATAAGAAAACTTTGGAATTACCTGGAGTTTCTCCTCTTTTGGTGGAGGCTGCTGACTGCCCTGCACCTCAGCCATATCTCAGACCGGTCTGCGCGCTGAACACAGACCAAACTGATATCAACCCCCGGTCAAACTCCCAGTACCACAACAAACAAGCCAACCCCAAATGTCAGAGTAACGGAGCAGCACAGGGATTAGTGCCTGTAATCCCTTACACTACTTGCTACTGAAAAAAAGAAATCACATTACTGTGATGAGTATTAATGTATTGCCCGACAATTGTCAACTGTGTTTATTGAAAATAAATAGCTGCTATGATACAGGAGCTAATGGAGAATCAAATAAAGGCTGTAATCAAAGAGAACCAAAGATGATGCTTCAACAAGGGGATTCGGAGAGTAGATAAAAGATGTTTGTCAAAATGGTGGATGTAAAACTGCTATGAAAGTCTGCCTGTTGTGGTTGCTACAGCAACAAAACACCCAACTTAAAAACCAAGTGCTGGTGGAGGACAACCTGCAATCAAACACAGTCCAGAAGAAGCGCTCCAGTTAAAGGACTCTCCCACTGCTTTAATACTGTTCTTTAAAAGAGCGCTCCTCCAGCTGAGCATTACACTTCTACAACATTACAGACTCACAAAAAACAAAAGAAAAACTATCACACTTTTTGCATGTATTCATGTATAAGATTCATACCGCACCGCACATAAGACGACTTCCTTTTTCCATCAGCTGTTTTTGAGAAAAATACTTTTTGAGGGTAGGAAACACTTTTCCACTTGCGCTGTGTGTTCCCTGAGAAACTATTAATCCACAGAGAAGCGCGTCGTCATCGAAGCCTTTTCTCTCGTTTAAGTGAAACTCCAAATCCAGTAATACTTAAAACCAACATTTGTGCATCTTGTCATATCAGTCACATATTCACACTCTCCTGTCACACTGTTGAAGTTGTCAGAATCATTTTTCTCTGACAGTCAATATTTTTCACACTGTCTTTTTAAGCTCATCCTCTGACAGCTCAAATTCTTCCTCTCTGGTTCATTTCTGCGTAAGGACGTCAGGAGACACTACCGACTCATTTTCTTTCATCCTGCAATTATTTCCTGTGTGGCAGCGAAACACGTTACACCAGCTTTCAAAAACTTCTGCAGGTAAATCTGGGCCAAAGAAACACTTTTAGCACTAACGCTGAAACTCTCACGATAAATGGACTTGAAAACACTCCATAGCTTAGCAACATTAAGGCTAAAAACAAACCACACTCAATGCTCTCTACAGAAGATTATGTTACACCGGTATTCTCTCCATTTAAAGGGAATATCTGACCTTGTGAACACATTATTGGGTTGACTTGAAGTATAAGACAACCCCGCTTTTTCCAAATCTAAAAAATATTGTCTTATATCGAGCAGTTTATATATATATTTTGTCCCTAGTGACAAAATATGATGCAAAAGGAAGCTAAAGAGAAGGTGAATCCTGGTAAATCTATTATTGATATGTGTTCAGTCCCAGCGGCATGTTGTGCAACAGAGTATCCAGATTGTTCCCTCCTTTATTCATACCCATCAGAGGGATGGCAGGTTATTGGAGGGAATGGGGCGGACGAAAAAGACACAGAGCACAGATGTTGGCGCAGCTGTAGCGCAGAGGAGATGCTCGGGTTAACGGCTAGCACTAGACGTGCACAGACTGTGAGAGGGATGCTGTGGTGCTAGCTGTATAGCTAGCTCATCCACCTGACTGATTTGGAGGTCGAAGCAGAGGTCAAATATGCCAAACAGAAAAACTATGGGAAAAGTAGAAGCTAGGAAGCTAAAATGAAGGGCTAAATCTGAGGCATTTAGAGCTCGTATAATCCCTCACCCTCTCCATTTACAGTTCTGTTTGCAGCTTTACCTCTCCAACAGGTACTGACCAATCAAATCACTTAAAAGCAAATAACAATTTAAAAGTAGCACAAACAGCTGAACTCATCTACTAGGTATTTGTCTCTTTCCTCACTTTGTTTTACTTTTGCATCAGTGAGTGTTGTTGTGTGCAGACGGAGCAACGCATTACAGGATGTTTTTTCAAACTCTCTTTTATTGGCAGTTGGAGCTGCAAACTTGCAGAGATGTCCAGTGGAGCCATAAAAACTGAATTACCTCCACCATTATCTACTCACAAAACAATTTAAGGCTGGAGTCAATTTTTCTTTCTATGTAGATGTAGAAACATTTATTTTCCTGATATAACGTAACAGTACTTCCCACTTGGTTTTCAAAAGTCCAGAGATGTCTGGATCTGTAGAGCTAATGGTAGCGGGCAATAGGTCCTGCAGTGCAGCGCTTTAATAGACTCCAGCAGAAGCTTTGGCACAAAGTCGAGCCAAGGCCGGGAATGAAACTGAGCCTGTCAACATTGGCAGAGGCACAAACAACCCACAGAAAAACTGTATTACCACACAAAACGTGGAGACAAATCCATTCATTCTGCCTTCCTACAACAGCAACTCCAAACACTGGCTCCACAATGACATTGTTTTAATTTGATGACTCTCTCTCAGTCTGTTTCTCTGTTTTCCTGTGAAAACATCCTCATTATCTGACCACACGAGCAAGGTGACGGCGAATAATGGTGCTTTGTCAGAACTGATCCATGCCCAAGGTATGGACTGACAATGGAGGATCTCAGTGTCTCGTCTTTATAAAGCCACACAGCTGTTCCCCCTCCCCTCCGTACACAATCAAACCTCTGCCATTCAGTGCCACAAACCAATAAACGCCGCCTTTGTTTTAGCTTGACACCATTGTTTTGTCTTCATAAAGATTTCTCTTCTTTGGCACAGACACTTTTTTGTTTTGTTTCCAACCAGGCTGTGTAGTTCTTCTCTTTTTGTTTGAACAATGACACTCTCTCATATTTGATTTTTTTTTTTCTTCCTTTCCTTGCACTGTCACCCTGATCCACACGTATCCCCTCGAAATGGAAAAAAAAAAAGAGTACAGTAAATAAAAATGCAGCTTAAAAATCTGAAACTAAAACTACAGGGGTTTTTTCTAAAAACAATTATTCTACTTCATTGCTACTATTAAATAATCTCATTAAGGTATAAATCCTCAGTTCAGTCAGAAATTATGCCCAGTGGCATCACAACTGTGTCTTCTCTTGTAAGCGGCTGCAGGAGACACATTTTCACAATACAGAAATAACACAGGAATTCTGAGTCTGAGCTCTTTCAAACAGATGTTGGCAGTGTCTCTGTTGACTCTGTGCACACCCTGCTGTCAGCAGCCTAATAAATGGGTAATCTTAAACTGTAATCTGTTTCATCCTTTGGTATAAAAGCCAAGGTTAGGCTTCGAGAGAGATGCAGAAGATACCAGACACTTCAAACTGACCTCAAAACCATGTTCTGGCTCGGCACAAACACGAACACGAACACGAACACACACACACACACACACACACACACACACACACACACACACACACACACACACAGAAAGAGAGCAGGAGAAAGGGAGAGACACACCCGTGAAATAAGCCACACACAACAGATACAAAGACAATAAAAATAGATTAAATGTAAAATGCTTCCATATGTTAAATACTGTGTAAAATACTTTTCTCAAAGGCTGAAGCAGCAGTTCACTGAACTGCTGTGCAGCACCCCCTGTTGACGAACTTTTTCCCCACATTTCCCCTTTATTTATGTTTAATTGTCCATAATTTTCCATAATAGCACCGTTTCATTGTAATGTTCCTGCCGTAAATTCAAATACACACTTTTATAGATTAGATCACACACAGCAGATAAATCAGATGCAAAGAAAAAATGATGTAAAGAAGATTATAGTAAACATGATTAAACTGATACATAAAACATAGAGAACAGCAAAATAAATACAATAAATAAATGGAAAAATATGGAAAGAAACAGAAGTTACACTCAAGCATTTAAGAATCTGTCAGTCCTTTTCAAATGCACCAAACTGTGGATTATGACTTTAAATGACCTCAGCTGAGCAGCCGCCACTCGTCATCCCTCCCTGTCTGCATCTCCTCCCTGCATCTCCTCCTCCTCCTCCTCTCTCTCTCTCTCTTCTCCTCTCTTTGGAGCAGTGTCGTCCCCCGTCATCTTCAGGTCATAATGTAACATGACACCGGCGGTTGCAACAAGGCCGGCCGGCCAACCCGAGCGTTTAAGACCAATGAATATCATTTGCTCCCGGTAGGTTCCCTGGCGCTTTCAGACGCTACCACCGCCAGACTGAATCAGCGTTTGCGCCTGTCATGTCTCTGACGTGACGGAACACACACGGACACGGACACACACACAGATGCACAACAGGCCAAAACACACCCACACACATATACTGTACAGGCGCACACACAGAGCTTGCACCACTGCCTGCAACGTGCACAAACACTTTCAAAAAGAGGCTCAGTTCAGAAGACAGGCACACATGCATCAACACACACTGCTGCGCGCACACACACACACACAGGATATTGTCAGCCTCAAGAGACCACTTTGTTGTTTCTGATGCTTCTGTCGTCCTCAATACACTTCACGCTGCTCTTACAAATCCAGAGATTTCTCACATCTCACACTTCTTATGCCCTTTTTTAAAAAAACCAATAGCTTTCAAGGGTTATCACCATGCAAACCACATTAGGACCCTTTACAGGTGAAAGCAGCCTTGGTGAGATCCCCTCCCTCATTAGGGGGATTAAAGACGGGGCTGCCCCTCTCCTGGGTTAGAAGCAGCCACAATAACCCCCTCGCCCCTCACCTCAGCTCTGGTTTCCTGGCTTAGACTGCTGTTTAAATTCCCTCCTGCCTCTGAAAATGTCCTCCCTGGGGATCCCCGGGGCTTTGATCAGCCGCCCCCAATGGATGCACCCGTCCACCTCCATACACACCCCTAACCCCACCCACCCGACCACTGGGGGGAATAAGAGGGCTGAAGGAGGTCAGGGTGAGCCCGGCTGGAGATAAGAGAGAGGAGGCAAAGAATGAAAGGGGAGGGAGGTCTTGTAAAGATCAACTGGGGTTGGGTTAAGGGGTGGATAAGTGAGAGGGTGGGATAATGAACCCCACTAATACCACCTCCACACACACGCACACACACGCACACACACACACACGCACACACGCATTTAAGTAGCCTAATTACCTGCCTGATATGGTGCAATGACAGCACCTGCAATGAGGGGTCAAAGCACGCGTCTGGGATGTGCTAACAACCTTGTTAAGGGATACCTCATGTTAATGAGAGCTTATCATGTTGCGTATTTAGTTTCATGCTAATAGGATGCCATGTGATCTTAAAAGATCACTAGTAATTCACAGACCAGGCAATCTTTTCATCTTGAAAGTAGCGCTGCACTGGACGCCGGCTTCACAAGTCGGGTCGTGGGTATCAATCTTACACGACTGAATGTATATCACATGCATTCATGCATAGTAATAGCAATCGGTATTTGACATGCAAGCCTGCATGAGGCTCATTTGCATTGGCAAAGGAAAAATGTGGGTATATGAAAACCCACATTTTCTAAGACGGACCTGATTTTTACAAACCCACAGGAAAAACTTGGAGCTCTAATAATTCAATGGTCGGAGCCACTCAAGCTTCTTTGCCTGGTTGAATTTCCTCACTCACTCAGTTCCTTACCTGTATATTTAACAGTGTCCTTTAATTGAAACCAATCCTCTCCATCCAGGAAATCACACAGCAGCGTTCTTATACAGTAAATGCACCGTATACGTGCAAGAAATCTATTCTAAGACATCCAAGATATCAAAGCAGATCAGAGATAGAGGAGCTTCCAAACTGCTATCTCATCAAATTAAGGTTTGAGATAAAATGATGCTCAGATAAAAACGCGAGTGTGTGACAAGAGCAAAGAAAATCCTCATCTCACTTCAAGAAAGAAAAGCAAAACTGCCCGAGGCCAAAAGCCGTGACCAAACACAAAGTTTTCACAAGAAGTGATCGAGTAAAATGTGGAAAATTTGGAGAAAAACAAAAGACAAGGAGCCAGTGTCATTTGGTAAAAGAGTGTTTCAGACAAAATATTCCCCTTTCCCTATAAAATGGCAGGTGAGCCAATTGAGAGTGAATTATGTTGTACATATAGATCTGGGATATGCGCATAAAGCTCTGAAATGTGGAGACAGCTCAGGCACTTTCTGCTCTTCAGCCTAACCTTATTATTCATTTATTCTCTATTACAATACAATCTCATGAATAATGATACAGCGCAGCAGTCTATACTAACTACTTAATCTCTCTCATAAGCATAACTTATCTTTGCACTGACTAGGAATTGCTTCGTCTGAAGAAATGCTCCATTTCCTGAACATATTTTACACATTGTTGCTGGGCACACTTTAAAGGAATAGTTAAGCGAGTAAGCATATTTCATTTTTGGAAATATGCTTATTTGCGTTTGGATAAGAATGATGGGTTTATGACCTCAAACAAATATAGCATGTTAATTAGTGAGCTGGTAGGTGGGTTTTAGATACTGTTGGACCGGACCAGGCTAGCTGTTTCCCCCTGTTTCCAGCCTTTATGCTAAGCTAAGCTGCTACTGACTGCTGGTGGTAACTCCATATTTAACAGATAATGTGAGAGTGGTATCAATCTCGTCATCAAACTCATCATCAAAAAACACAAATAAGCATATTTCCCAACGAGCAGTTATTTAGACTGTAGGTGGAAGCGTGTTTAAAGATGCTGTTGGTTTGTGGGTAAATTAATCTTCAAAAATCATGCAACCCGACTGAAGTCATCCTCTTCTGTAAGTGGGCACCTGCACTTAATGTGGCCAAGTATCAACCCTCTGCTTTTGATGCTAAGTGCTCATTAAGCTCCTTGAGATCAATTCATTTTCCAATGCCAGCCATGTGCATTCAAACACAGCAGTATTGCCCACATATCATAAAATCGAGATAGATGAGTCAACTTAACGTATCTCATCCCTGCCTCCAGCTTTGACGATGATGCCTCACTAAACAGCTCTAAACAAACTCTCTCAAAGCCCTGATGAATAAGTGAAGGGATAAAAGCTACATCGATACCATTCCAACGCATTAACGTGCCAAATAAATAAATAAGTGGAGATGTGCGGGAGGTGGAGCAGGAGGTAGGGGTGTGTGTGTGTGTGTGTGTGTGTGTGTGTGTGTGTGTGTGTGGGGGGGGGGGGGTACGTTGCACATTCTTTTGTACATTGAATCTATCTTATCGGAGCGTGTAAAAATAGCTTGACAGAGGCTAATTGTGCTCATTGCTGAATAATGGATCACAGCGGAGAGGGCCTTCCTGGAACTGGGGCGGGCACGACTGTTCCCTGCTGAACCTAAGGGTTCCTCTGCCTGCTTTTGCCTTCAGGTAAAAAATCTGCCACAACCCCCTCCCCTCCTCTTCCCTTCCCTTCCCTTCCTCCCCCCACCTCTCTTCTCTTCCTCCTTTCCTCCTGTTTCTCTTCATCTTTCATCTTCCTCCATCTTTTTTCTTCCCGCTGTTTTGTTTGAGGGTGTCCAAGAGTTTTTAAATGTCAGAGGCTGGAGCCGAATGGGAAATGAAGACCAAAAACTTTTTTTTTTTTTTTTTTTTTTTTAAATGGTCAACTATGAGAACGATGATACTTTTTTGAATCTCTCACATTTGGTTTAATTTGCTATATTAAACATTTGATTAATATTAAACATATTAAACAGTGAAATTCAGATCATATTTTTTGCCTTGAATTGTGGGATTGTATTGGAAATTGACTTTCATGAGGATCAGGAATTAAATAGAGGGCTTTACAACGAAGAGGATACCTGTGAAATTTAATAATGCAGGGGCAAAAATGCCATTAGTAATATACGTTTGAAATTTCTCATGTTCTTGAATTTCATGAAGGTGTCAAGTATCTCTGTGTCACTTCAGCAACTGCAGAAAAAGTCGACATCACACCAATGCAGCAGTGAAATGAATAAAATATAAATCAGACAAAATACAAGGTCTCAGACTCATGGACCACACTTAACATACACACACACACACATATATATATATATATATATATTATATATATGTATTTGCGTGGGAGTTACTCTTTCCTGATATCGGTGGTGTTCAGGCCGTATGACATGAAGTCAGATTCCTGTGTTTAAGACAATGGAACAATTAAATTCAAAAGTTGTAGTTTCCCCTAAAACCCTGACAGCAACAGAAATAAAAAGAAAACTAATCCTCTTACTCTGCACCACCCACAAGTGAGAATAAAGCTTTGTTGGTAAATACCCGTATCAAGTTTGTTGCTACACGTCTAATATGGCATCAAAGTTGTCGTCCATGTGACTGGGGGAAGTTGAAAGCGTGAGGTTGCAACTTTGCATAAACGTCTTAGCCGCTATCGTCTCATCAGGGGAATGTGTGCAGCTGATGGAAGACTGCTTACACTTATTCCCCTCAACAACTAAAGGCTTGTTAAAAACTGCTTTTCCCCTATCTGTCGTTTGAAATATGTGTGCAGCTAATGAATCACGTTCGTTGGGAAGTTAAAACAGCCTTTGTTGTTGATGTCAAAGAAAGAAAATGTAGTTGTTATGTTTTCACTTGAACTTGACGACTGACATGGTCTTTTCCAGCCTGAGTAAGTTTCATGTCCTTCTGGAAAGCTGCTCAAAATCAATCCAAACATTTCTGTATTAATGAAAAGCTGACATTTTACAGATATGTGCCACTCACCCAAAAACAGTTCTGTGTGTTCTGCTGCTGTAGCTTCTGAGAAACTGTAGATAACAGCTGTGATAATCGCTCTGACAGACATAACATCGCTTCGACAGATAACTTTATCTTTCATTACTCAGATTTTACACTCTTAGCAGCATTAATCAAGATAAACATCTCTGATCTTTGTTGAGTCGTGTATATCAGTCTCTCCTAATTGAAGAAAAATATTAAAAGAAAAGCTTTGGACAAAATACCAGCAGGGTCCACTACTTTACAGTGAGTGTGTTTGTACATGCACACATTTTCGTGTGCATGCTGGCTCCTTTGATCACAATCCAAATCTATGAAATTTTCCTCTGATAATTACAGGGCCCAGTATCTCTCATCTCCCTCATCCAGCTGTCCCAAACATGAGCTGTGTCAACCTATTCTGTTGCAGTGTGTTTTGATGTGTGTGGCAGAACAACTATCTCAATTGCTTGGAGAAAGTAAAGCAATCGCATTATGCATTAGTTTAGGATGTAAAAAGATTGTCATTAATTTTACTCTTTATCTATAATTCAGTTATTTATTTAACCATATTAAGGCCATTAAGAAAAAAATTACAAATTACTGTGTAGGATTTATCATAAATTAGATATTTTAGCTATTAAATGACCTATTAAACCGTATATTTCAGAAGTAAATAAATAGATAAAACAGGGGAAAACATAAACTGCAGTGTGACAGAATAAATATGAGGAGTATAAGAATGGAGCCTTGTGTGCCAATGTTGGCTGACTTAAATAAAAATGTATAATTACCCAAAATAAATCTAAAATAAAAAAATACTAAAAATATATAAGAAAAATCTGCACCACACAAGCTTTCAGCATCAAGACTCAGTTGCATTTTCCACTTTGTTTTGCTCTTATGCTCCTCAGCTCATTACGCAAGCTGCTGTCCAGCCTGGGCTGGTCAGTTGTCCATTTGTCCATAAGGCCTGATGGGAGAGCAGACCACTCTTATCAATATTTCATATAATCATATGATGTTGTGTTTGGTCAATCTGCCTTTTATGGTCTCATGCTATCTTAAGCTGAAGCCGTCAGTACTTAGGGCCGCAGAGGAAATCAATGGGCAGGATAACATCAGTGGCCTGCTGGTTACTGTAAGTTCTGCATGACTATGTTAACGTTTCCTGTAATGTTGACATCGCAATGTTGTTATGACCCACTGAGGGAGAATTTTACATATGCAATATGTTTTTAATGGTACCCGTGTGAGTATAAAGTCTCTTAATGTTTGGATGAAGAAAAGTTCTCTCTGTCTTGTATTCTATGTTTACATCAAATAATGTTTTATTGTAAAAATGCAAATCGTATTTGTATTTTTATGCATCCTTTATGCGAGTAACTTTAATGTGTGAACAGTGTACTATAGGTAGTAATATAGGTTATTTTACACAATTTTAAAGGAGGAAAAAAAAAAAACCTTCAGTCTTACTTTCCCATATAAGTTACATGAGCTGTTTGGGTTGCCATCAGTGCATCCTAATGCTACCTGACATTTCCGAACTCTTTTAATATTCCAATATTATGATCAACGGCTCATAATGCAGGCTGCATGAATAATTTCAGCGCATTTGGTGGAGGCCTGATTATTTGAAACAAGTTCTGTTCTGGGCTTGCGGGGAGCCGGCGAATCCAAAAACACCATTAGCCAGGTGGTATCCCATGAATTAAAAATAGCCGAACACGCTTTTCCAGTCAGGCTGCTTCACTGCCCCCCCCCACTCAAACCCACCTACTTCCATCCCACCACAACGTATCTCCACCCCCCACTCTACACAGCACAGTGTTTCGTGACAGAAGGCCGCCTTCTCCGCAACCTGATGAAGAAATCTTCTGGAATGAAAAAGAAAGAAAAAGAAGGAGAGAGAAAGAAAGAGAGGGGGGGGAATCTGCCAACTGATCTGGACACTGATACATGACCCACATACCCTCTCACTCGCCCCATCTTTCCCCCGCCATGGTACGACTGTCATCTAAGGATGTTTTCACAATGTTTTACCATCCAATTTTTTTACGGAGTGTACTTCAGGGACGTGTGAATTAGATGGCAAACGGGGAGAAAATGTGGCAGAGACACCTCAGCGGAGCTGCGTTAGCGAGTTGTCACAAAGCCTGAGACAACGCCTGCACCCACCACCACCACAGCCGCTCCATAAAAGCTTGAATTAACATTGAGGTTAGCCTCAACTCAATTCACATCAACTGGTTCCTGCCGCCAAGGACTCGAGGACTTTTTCTAATAACACATCTCCATTTAAACCCTGTGGCGGGATTCATCTCTGATTTATGTTACATAGGTGGCCTTACATCCCAATGAGCAGCATGTAAGGGCAGAACGAAAGAAGACAGAAAGTAGAAGGACGATTAAAGGAAAGGAAGTGAGGAAAAGAGAAAGAAAGACACAGCCGGAATAGGAAAGGAAAAGAAAGAGAAAGAAGGGGGAAAAGTATGGATGAAAGATAATACGGATTAATGGGAGGGTGATGAAGGAAATTAAGAAAAATAAAAAGGATCTGAGTACAGGAAGGAAAAGTGACAGCAGGAAAAAAAGAAGATTGTGGGGGGGGGGGACTGGGCAACAGACACAATACTGCTGAGAAGCTGTAGTACTAAAATAGAAAGAAAAAGAGGAATGAAGAGATAGAGCACTGATGCGCCACCGTAATGCAGGAGCCTCCCAACAACACCCTGCATGCTCGTCGCTGCCTGCTGTATATTTAATAGCCACTCCATCATTCTGCCTCCTTTCCTCTCTCTCTCTCTCTGTCTCTCCATCCCTCTGTCATTCCCCCGTTCATCCACGGCTTTGCCCAAGCAGATGGAGATTGTAAGGCTCGGTGGCACATTCCAGCATCACAATCTGTCTCCGCGCGCTGTGCTCCGATCCAGGGGAAAAGGCCGAAGTATTTCCTACATTGTGCGCCACGTATGCGGCGCTTTAGCTTGTGCCCGTGTCAGGGAAATGAAAATCAGCGGAACGGCTCGGAGTGGCAGCATGTCAACAGAGACAGACAGAGGGAGATAGGGGAATAATTGTTGGGGAATTAATCAGTTGGGAATGCTTTTCCCTTATGCCATCCTGCGTGGGTGAGAGTAACTGCAATACAGGCCAAATGGAGACTTAAATTTACACCATTACAAACATGTTTATCTTTATCCCTGTGCTCTGTGGTGTGGGGGTAAAGTCTGTGTGATGCCAGTTCAAAGCATTGTCGCATTTAACCGTGTCACAAACTTATCTCCCTCAGGGGTTTTTTTTTTTTGCTATTGTCTGTCAATGGCATAAATAAACAAGGAAATAGTCCGTCCAAAAAAGTATGGGGATGTCAGCTCTGGTTCCATGCAGTTTCTGTAACAATGTCCTCTTTAAAAAAAGTGTATCGCAAAGGTCACAACAACTGTCATTATGACTGAAAAATATTTTAATATTTGTTTAATTTTTGTGAATGAAGTTTTTACTTTCTCAAAACTCCCCCTCGTGATGAACTTGTTTTGTTAAAAGCGGTTCATAAATAAATTTGTCTTGACTGACTTGACTTGCCCTGTGGGTACCATCAACATACAATTTCCATATTCACCTAATTGTGTCAGTCACTCATCCTCAACAAAACAGCCTTTCCAGGTCAGAGAGATGCTTCTCTTGCAATTTTCAAAGTTCACCACAAAGCAGAAAGAGGAGGGAGAGAGAGAAAGTGGGGAGAAGCAGCCTGTGAGGTGGCGACTCTTGACACTGACAACGCCAAAAACTTGGTGGTGTGAGGAGAAAAAAAATTAACGACACTAGACAATAAATTTTTCATTCACTCTACACACCCAAGGTGAAATAGTCGAGCTGCAGCTGCAGCGTGACGTGTAAAATGTGTTTGGATCTGGCCTGCAAACACTGCTGAGGAGCCCATGAAAGATGCATGGAGCCACTGGAGAGGTATAAAGAATTTAGAGATATAAAGGATATATGACAAATAAATCAGGATGCAAATCTCACCGGGTGCCACTGGGAGTTCTCCAATGAAAACGGCTTGAATAATTGAAGAGGAAGAGGAAACATTTCATCAATGAGAAGAGCTGTGGAAAATGCTCTTCCCTCCATTTTTAAACCTTTCTTAGGGGGCTCTTCTAGTCTTTTAAAAACGACAAAGCAGATGGGAATGCTACTGAAGGAGGCAAGTACGTGAGTTCATAAAATCTTCTTTTAGAAGAAAATTATAAAACACATGCTTATGACAACGGTTTCAAAATCGTCGAGTCTGTTATCAGAGAGCTAAAAAATGAAGGGCTGAGAAAAAGTCACTGCAATGTGATACAGAGAAAACGA
Organism: Seriola aureovittata; assembly: GCF_021018895.1. NCBI lineage: Eukaryota > Metazoa > Chordata > Actinopteri > Carangiformes > Carangidae > Seriola > Seriola aureovittata. Next base: position 21,223,955 of record NC_079377.1, read on the forward strand.
AAAGTAAACCAGAATCCAGTTGCACATTTTCCCAGATGCTATTGTGAAATGCCACCGCTCCTCAGACTGTGAAAGACATCTCCATTTCCAAAATATCCTCCTTCCTCACCTCCACTAGCGCTTTAGCAGATGAGACTACGGGCACTTTTCCTAAACAAAACGCTGCTCTGTTATTTTATCTATTCTCAGCTCGGCTCAGTTTTTTTCTTCACATATAAAGATGAAGTGATGAGTATCACTTTCCTTTCTGCTCATCCCACCTCACTCTGCCCTTTCTGTCACGTTGTTTCTTTAATACTTTCAACCCTCAATCTCTCAATTTTTCAGTTTGTTTCTTTTTTGGCATGACTGAACATGTTATTGCCAACGCACTAAACAAAATATGAAATCTCCAAACAAACATGTTACATATTTAAACTCTGTTGTTCTCGCCAGAAAAAGAGCAGACATGGTGAATGAGGGGGGAAAAAACTTTACATAATGACGCCGTCTTGCCAGTTCAGCCAGACGCTCCACATCTAGGGGAAAAAAAAACTATTCTAACGGGAACTCATCACCATGGTGAACCTAGGTTGCCAAGCACGACTGTCTTGGCAACAGCGTCACCAGGGATACTGGCTCCCCCTAGATGGGGTTCATTGATTAGAGTTGGAGCTCACCCCAGAGTCCTTGGAATCATTAAACACTGTAGGTTTTTTTGGAGAGCAGGAATGAGAGCCCAGGGAATTGTGGGAAGGACTTAGAGGTCATATTCATTAAGAGGTTGGAGGCCCTGTTCTGAGTCCAAACTGTATTTCACTCCCTTTCATCCACCTTCATGACATCACTGGTGAGATAATTATTGGATAACCTTCATTACAGAGATCCTGGTTTAAGATGATGTCTGGTCTGATGCTGCTGATGCTGTATAAACTTTACTGCTGCTTCAAAGGAAGGCAACGCACTGTACTGAGGAGTTGAAGGTCACTCCTCAGTTTTTGTTGGTTGTTTCCAGTTTTTAGCCACCGAAACTGATTCATGAATTACAGCACATATCCCGCGATCTAAAGCCACTAAAACAAGGTGCAAATCTTACATATAACATTATATATTCATGACTAAATATGCAACAATCAGACGTTTAAAAAAAAAAAAAGCATCCATTCTGTCAGGACTGTGTGGGTGTCGCTCGGTCAGATTTGATTGATAGTGATCAAGTCCTGATTGGTGCAAATGCACAAATTATCTTTTTCCAACTCAGCCCACCCAGCAACAACCAGTACGAAAAACAGAAATACAGAAACCTCTCATGTGAAACAACAAAAAACTCCCCTAACTTTTTTAACTCTGTTCCTGTTTCAAGGCCTTTAACTCCACAGCACCACGGCATGTCACTGGAAATGTATTTCCTAGTTCTGAACCTCGCAACCCTTTTGTTCTGTGCATTTGTCTTATTCTCCTGGATAATTCATCAAACTTAGAAGTTCTTGCATCATGTTATTTCATTACTGGTGCTACAACAACAGAATCTAAAAGGAAGACAACTGTTCAGCTTATCTAAAAACAAAAGCCAGGTTTTGATTCCTTCAGAATTAAAAGAGGAATCTGAGAGAATCACAAATGCCATTTTTCACTATAAAATGTCAAGTGGGAAGAAATCAATTATAGTTGAGAGACACAAACAGTAAGACCAGACTGCGATGCAGCCACCAGACATTTTGCACTTAACCAACTCATCACTGATCAATCAGACATTTGTTTGAGGCAATTCTTGTATACACTCAACAGACGATGACAACAAATCTCCCAGGTCTAAACGCTTCAGCGTCTCAAAGCTTCTCTCTCCCTCCTCAGCCCCATTATAACACCAATTACACAACAAATTAAATTAATAACAAACAGATGTGGCCTTGTAGATGAGGTTTAGAGAAAGTTGTAGAACAAAAACAGTATTGATAAGGCTTCATTACAAAATAGCACCTGGATAAAAGCGAGCCATCTTCCTTGAATTAGTCAGTATTTAAATTCCAAACTAGTGCTGAAGTGTCCGAGCGAAACCTTGCTCAAATCGAAGACCGAATACATTTTATAACTGGCAAGAGGTAAATGAAAAACAGACAGGAAAAGCAGCCTCTATAGTGAGGAAGACGCACTTCTAAAAAAGAAAATCTCACTTGAGATTTAACACATATCTTTGGTTTTGCCTGCGTGATCACAACAGAAGTTGGCTCGACACACAGCCCTGAACGATCTGTCATTCTGAGTTATATACAGGTATGCTCATGGATTGACGTGACACTGTTGTGACAAATGCGTGAGCTCAGTGTCACATCTCATACTATAGAGTGACTGACATCCCAAAGAACGTACACTCACTGGTTGACACAGCCTGTCTACACTCTTTACATTTTAAAAGCAGCAGACCTGACAGATCTAATGTGTCCTTAGATGTGGAACAGTTTCCTCACTTGTTAGTCCTGTTGATGCGAGTAAGAACTCTGCACTTTGCTTAAAGAGAAAAACTTAGAGGCTCCAGTTCAAATCCAGCTTTACCCATCAAGATCAGTTTTCTAGTCTTGAGTACTACTCCAACACTTGTAAAAGGTCTTCTGTGACTCTGGATGAGCTTTGTCAAGTCTAAAAAAAACAAACAACGACCCTGGTGATGACATCAGGGTTATCTTTAGAAACTACAAAATCTGCTATGAACAGAAAGCCTGTGTTACATATTGGCGATGAGATTGAAAGAAATGGATATTTAGCAGCAGGAAGGACTTAACAAATCATGGAAAATGTAGGATCTAATGTTTTTGGAACCTGGGCCTAAAGCTGGGGACCTCTGAGCCTATATAACTTCCATTCTGACCATTGTTCTTCAAAAGACAGATTATCTAAGTGTTAAAGTGACATGAAAATTTACCTCACAGGGATATGACACTCACGTGATGCTAAAATAATCTTAATCTTACAATGTCAGATTGAATCTTTCCTGTCCAGTCAAAGACGTTTGAGCGTATTTGAATATTTTCCTGTGTGCGTTCTGTGCCTTCGCGAAAAGAAAAGTCTGTGTCTTTCACTGTCAAAACCAACTTAGCAAAGACAAAAACAAACTGTGGGATAAAAATATCAACTGTGAACGAAATATGAAATGTGTCACCTTGAAGAGTGTGTCCGATTGCACGTCTTTCAAATTCGTGTGTGTGTGTGTGTGTGTGTGTGTGTGTGTGTGTGTGTGTGTGTGTGTGTGTGTGTGTGTGTGTGCCCATTCGACTTTGCCTGTGTGAAAGAGGGGCATGGGTGGCAGGGCTACCTTGAAAAAGAGATGAGAGGAACTTCCTCTTCTTGGAGCAGGCACAAAGCAGCAGGCAGCGGTGTGTGGGAGGGGCAGGATAGTGGGTAGATGGGGTGAGGGCCAGTGCTGGGGGGCGAGGGTCTTTGTGTGTTTTGTTAGCGGTGGCGGCACCCCTCAGGTCCAGTGGACACACGCCTGGTTCATTCGACGACAGCTTTGTCTGCACTTGGAGGGCAGCCATGAGCCGGGCGCGCAGGTTGTCGGGACAACTGTGCAGTGACATACACACATTGACACACACACACATTGACACACACACACACAAACATAAAGATGAAAATTGGTAAACACAGTCAGCACACTTCATGTTGTGATACATTCAACAAAATGCACATTATTTGAACCATTAGGGCGGATCAGGAGCTGCCACAGTGCTCATGAAAGAAAAGTAAAAATATGAAGAGGAGATTACTGAGGTTGTCATAAAAATAACTTTTCCTAATTTCATAGTGCCACCAGAAATAAAGCTGAAAAGACCGTGTGTGTACTGATGTGGGTTTTTGTGTGTTCACACAGTGGGTAGTGTGTGCATTGTGGATCTATGTCTGTCTAAGCACTTGTCTCTGAACCCCATTCACCTGGAGCAGGCGCACAAAGGAATGTGTTGGGCCGCGCTCCTCTCCAGCCCTCGTGCATCTTTCAACCCTAAACTATGCCAGGATCTCAGAGAAACAGAGCATCCGTTGACAGCATGCGCTCCTCCAAAGACATGCTTCTCATGCCCTGTGGAGGCCCCCTGTACAGGAGACTCCGTTCTCCCCCCCGTCCAACCCTCGCTCACTCCTGCAATCAAAGACAGCTTCATTATCTGCTGACTAATTTTGTGCCTGCCCCCAAGACGACTCCCAGGTAATGGCCATGCAGGTTCGCCCTCCTCCTCTGCACCTCTCCAGAACAGCCACTCTGAGACTTTGAGGCCATAAATCTGCGCCCCCCCCCCCCCCCCAAACAAAGGATCTTCTCACAGGCCTGGGCCTGCGTTGTGCCCCCCCCCCCCCATCCCGACCTGCATGGGGAGGATAGGGAGGGATCTGAGAGGAGGAGAGGGGGAGTCGAATCTTGAATCTCCGCAGCAGGAGAGGAGCCAGCACTGGGACAGGCGGTGATACAACATTTGAATGCCCCGACCGGGGACACACCGTCGTGCCTCTCCAATTAAATTATCCACTCCACAATGGCGAGGCCTCGAGAATTGACACCTCCATTGAGAGTGTGTCAGCAGCTTTGTGGGGACCGAAAATTTCCATCTCTGCAGAAATAGATTTGCTCCCAAGGGGAGCAACAATAGCAGGGCAATCCCTCTAATGCTCGTTTTTGAGAGGAAAATAGGGATGAGAGCTGGGGATTTGGAAGGTTTACTTACAGGGACCGAGGGAATTCTCGTTTGGAAGTGATAATAAATCTGAAGTGTCTTTGACAAAATGCAATGTGTTGTTTTTCAGGTGTAAGCCAAAATCAGCCTGGACAGTGTAACACGTTTCAATAAATCTAATCTAATGCTCTTTTTTTGCACAAGCGAAAGCTGAGTGATTTGAGCAATTTAGCATGTGTTTCCCTGGGCAGTGGTGGTGACAGCCACACGTCATTCAATTCTACTTACAGTATGTCCTCAACAAGAAGGAAATGTGTCAATCTCACTATTTGTCATTTTAAGTTTCACACACACAAATGTGATTGAGGATAACTGAACATAGAGTTCTTTAAAGCTAATGAGCAGTTCACACAGTTCACTCTCCACAGAGATAGTAAGAGGCTCGGTGCACCAGCGATGACTGAAGTAAAGACAATGTGAACTCCACCGATGGCAAACAAAGTTTTTGGCACATTCATCGTTACTTCAAAGTACACAGAGGCAGGAAAGATCAAGAACAAGAAGGGAATGATGTGCAACAGATACTTCAGCCCAGAGAGCCGCGAGGACGCCCACATTCTGTCTCTTCTATCAAAATGCTGTTGACATGAAGTGCCTACAAAAGCAAAAAACTATGAATGACACATAGAAACTCACGAGGGCACACCACACACATCTCCAGCTGAAGACATAAGTACCCGACGGTGCAAACACACTGACTGCCAATTCCCGCTGGCAAGGTTTGGAAAGCACACAACCTGACACCTCTGAAGCGAGCGTGGCCAACTGACACATCTGCACATTGTGCCTGTCAACTTTTCCACATGGAGAAGTGCAGGTGCAGCTCGACTTTGACCAACAAAGGCTCCTGTTCACATCCTGTTCCCTAACAACACTGTTGTCTTTTAACCAGGAACACAGTATTTCCCTAATCTTATCCAAGGAGTTTTAGTTGCCTACACTGAAGCAAACATTAGTCACAGAGCTGGCAGATCAGAAAACTCTCGTATGGATCTGCTGATAGAGGCGGCGAATCAGAAGGGGCCAAACAGGCACAACAGAAATTGCAGCTAGCTCTGCCTACAAAATTAAAGGGCTAAATACACTGTCTGTTCAAGTGTCAAATCACAGATGTATCAATCAATACGTAACGACTTGTTGAGGTTGTTTAGAACCAGTGTCCTGGTACAGTTTGTCCACCAGAGCGCAACTTTACGTTTCACCCATCAAATGTTCCACTCAAAACAATTCGTGGTCATAAGCTGTCTATCAAATCATCCTTATTGAAACTGTTGCAATGAACTTTTGCAAATATATCATTAATTTATTTTTTTTTAATTAAAATATAAATATGGCGTCTGCTTCAAAATTCCGGTGTCCATATAAAAGCAGGACTCCATCCCCCTTCTTCTCTTTTATCAGTCTTCAGAGAAACCTCGGTGAGACTTTTACCTCTGCCCACATAAAGACACAGTTGTTCTGTTTGACTCAGTCAATACAAAGTGAATATGACGGACAAAGGTACATGGATAATACGGCTGTCTTCCCTCTCAGCTCTAAGTGGATGCTGCTGAAAAGGCGAGCCTTTACGTCTGACCCCCAGAGGTCACACTGATACGAGACTGCACGTGTGTGTGTTTGTGTGTGTGTGTGTATGTGTATGTGTATGTGTGTGTGCGTGCGTGCGTGCGTGCGTGCGTGTGTCTCCATCACTCCACCCCACCCAGCTGTTTTTCTACAGACTAAGGTACCTGGTGACCTGGAGATGTGGCTGTTTATCTTGTTGTCTGCCACAACAGATAACCCAAGAAACTCCCATAATGCAGTTTTGCACTGCCTGTTGATGTGATTAAAGCTTTCACGAATAATTTTCTGAATGCACTGTGAGATTTGCAGGAGTTAATCATAGAAAAACAGAGCCGAATGAGGAAAGTCTCGAGTCCCAAGATAATATTTTTACAGACTGGATTCTTCCACAGACGAACTTTCTTTTTTTTAAATTCCGATTAACATCAATTAGTTAACTACCTGCAGAAATACCTGGGAATAATTTGCTGCATCGAAGAAAAATATCAGTTATGTTAGTTACACAGTAATCAAATGGCAATCTGAATAGACCAATTCATCTATCAGAATTACATCTGATCGTATTATTCTTGCTACGGGTCTCATTTGATAAATAGATGAATTTATGGTTATAAAACACGGGGACTGTTTCCTGATGTACTCTGTTAAGAGAAACCTCTGAAAGCCCAGAGGATTTTTTCTTGTCCAATCAGAGACACCAGAGGGTCCAACTCAGGGAAGAAAGAGCCAGAGGAAAGAAATGAAGGAAATCATTCTCTCCTTTTGTCTCAGTTTCTGGGTCAAGGCCTAATTGATTTCCTGATTAGTCGTCCATCAACCTACATCACAACCTGCTTTCACACCTGTGATGGGAGTGTGATTTCAGAGTTGAGGAATTCATTAATGTTGAGCAGGTTATTTATCTGTTTAACAAGTCTATTCGAGTCAAGTTATTCTTAGGTCTGAAATTTAATGAAAACTGCATCACAACGAAGAGGAAAAAAAGTTAAATTGAAAAAATGGAAATTATGGAAATTACATTCTCTCTTAAAGTTAATTTTGACTGTTGTTTTCCCGTGAGGAATTTGACATGCGTGATTATTCATCTCCTGACAACAGCTCAATTAACACAATAATTTTGTTTTTCGTTTGTTATCATCAGGGGAAATATGCCATAACACAGGAACTTACACAGTGTAATACAAGGAGTACTGAAAATATACATAGGCTGTTAGTGACATTCATGCATTTAATTTGTGGAATGAGGCTCGATCCTCATGTGATACATAGGCTTCAACGCTGCAATTATCTCCTCAAGAGCACAATGTAGGCATAATTTCCCCAGACTGCATAATTATCTTTGAGTAGGACGACAAACTCATCACAGAAGTTTGAGAAACAAGCACTTCAACCGAGTAGGTTCCGTTTCAGAAACGAGAAGAAGAAGAAGAAGAATCTATTTTTAACCCTTTTGTAACCAGGTAGGTCAGTGTCTTATTTACAAATGCTGCAGGGGGAGGAAATGTATAATTTTTCCCAGAGTGCAGTGGTCTGCGGAGGACTCTGGGGCCAGCTGTGGGTCAAAGCATTAACTGAGCATCCACCAATCAGGGTCAGACCGGTAACCGTCGACGTACAAACACACTTGCTTTTTCTACAGCTGCGCTTTGAATCTTTTGTCTCCGGGGAATTACACAGTCGCCTCTGCACGTCTCTAATGAAGTTTGACTGGTGTAAAAGAAATAATTCTCCCTCATCAGGGCCGAGAAGGGGGAACTTAATGACTTCTGCAGAATAAACATGGTGGTTTCAGCCTAGATTTCAACAACACTTTCAACTGAATGTCTTCGTCTTGACTCTCAGCCAGCGGCAGTTAATCAAGCCGGGATTGCGGTGACATTCAAGATTTTTTTGTTGGCATCACTTGACGGGTTTTTTTTGTTTTTTGTTTTTTTGTTTTTTTTAATTCACATGTAGCAGCATGAGATGGGAATGGCCCGGCTGTAATGTTGGACGTGCACCGACCAACGCTCTTTATTGCACCTGATGACAAAATAATCTCTTGTCAAGTTTGTCCCTGTCGGAAACATATTGCAGCAGGTCGTCATGTTCTGACACTTTGCTGGACAGGCATCAGATGTGAAAATAACTCTACCGTCTCTTTTACAGCTTTCAACACAAACATCCATCTCTCCTTTCAACGTGTCAAAGTCAAAGCACACAGCCATACACAATTCAGTCACACTTTCATCAGTGACTGTATTAAGAGATTTATGTCGAGTTAACTTTTTTCTATTTTCATATTTAAGAATTCTGATCATTAATCATGTAATCAGATACTTTTTTAAAAGACAAATATGAGACAAATGAAAACCAGGGTTTTTTAAAAAAAAGTCTTTACTGACGTTACTAGTGAGTAAACACACAGTTAGGAAAAAAACTGCTTTTATGTCGGTGACAAAGCTGTCTGGCTTTGTGTTTTTCTACGTCTGCAGCCCACAAGGCCGTGTGAGGGAACATCTATACAGGCTTCACCGTGTGAAGAAATATTGTCTTATGTTCAGTCTCAGCTCAGGTCAATGCTTTGCCTTAAATTTGGCCATCATTAAGGGAGCATTTTGGTGTGCTCATAGTAACCTGATACCACTGACTGATGCTGATCGCTCCCCACAGGGCCCCACTCTCTCTCCTCCAGCAGGCCAAGGCGAACCCAGCTGCAATTATAATACTTAAAATAATTCCACAAAAGTGGAGCCATCATTAAATAATTCAGCCTTCTAGTCTTGTCAGGACTTTGCTAGACTTATGACATCATTCAAGCTGAATATCCTTCAGCAGATGTGTGAGCCAAAAAATACGCAAACTCAAACAGGTATCACATTTCTAGCAGTTCTGACTGTTTTTAAACGGAGTTTCAAACTACCGGTTCCTAAAACCGCGTGTGAGCTCCGCAAAGTGTCTCACAACTAATTGAAATCGGTGCTTGCAGCCCTGATCAGGCTTTGCAACAAAGCCCCAGAGTGGTCTGATTTGCACGGCTATGTAAACAAATCGTGTTTAATTTTACATGAGTATTTGCTTGGCGCCCGACACCCTAAGAGCACGGCCATATCATTAATAAGCCAGACTTGCTCATCAGACTGTAAATGGCTCGCTTCATGTATAAAATATCAGAGGAATAGAGTGGCCCTGCATTTCTAAAGAGGCCTGAATGGACCGCTACATTCTTAGCTGAAATTTATGGAGCAACATCAACACCTGGACTTGGCGATGTTTACAGCGCCACTCCCACAGAGCCTAATGGATGATGAAGGGCCAGTGTGGACCGCTTCTTTTGTTGTTCCCAGGACAGTTCTGTGTTTAAAACTGTCTTTTGGGATCTGCTTCTCTGTACACAAGGCTGTGGTTTCTCAACCAGGTCCTCTGCAGCCAAATTCAGGTTGCATGTTATTGTTTTCTGCACATTTCTTTTTGTTTTCCTTTTGCTATAGCTAATAACGTTCTAAATCAGGGTACACAGGACACAAACACAAAGTTAAGTTTGTTGCATTAAGCTTGTAGCAACTACAGCACAATTGTTTTTTTTCTGCGGTTACTGTATGTTCAGGCACTCACTGCACGTGGTTATGGTGGAAGGTCATGGTCTTGATTTAATACTGAAGAAGTTAATGCGACTTCAAGCATGAGAAATAATGTGTTTACTTTAGTAACATTCGAGCAAAACCACCATTTAAAAAAATTAGTTACAGACTGAAGTATCTTTACACTGAAAGCTTTGCAGTGAGTATCATTTAAACTAAGTACTGGTGCTCAAAATGAACAGGGGGCATTAGAAAACTACAATCTTCAATAAGGCATGATCCCCACAGTGATGCTGCATTGACTCAGCTGAGCTGAAAAGCTTCAGAGCGCCTGTCTTTGTAAGGGATTTGTTCGGTATACACAGTACGTCCAGACTTCCTGGCAGTTGTTATTAACTACTAAGCATGACGGGTCTCGAGCCCACAAGTTGCAGAGGTTGTTGCAGCAAAGTAATATAGTTCATGTCTGTTTTTCTATTCCCTGGATCTTCTGCAGAGTGGACCGCACAAGCTTTTCCACATTTGTCTGCACCGTAGTGTGTAATTGTAAATAGAAGAAGAAGAAGATGAAGAAGAAGAAGCGACTCATGAATGCTCCCTCTGCGTAGATGATGTCCTAATTGAGAGATGCAGTGAAATGGTTATAGGGTGTTTTCATTTCATGGTTCACTCCACACTCACTATGCGCTTACACACATTCACTCTCTCACTCTCACACACACACACACACACACACACCACACACACACACACACACACACACACACACACACACACACATCAACCCTGTGGTTTGGATCATGAATAAATTGAATATCCTCTTACTAAGCTACTAAATACATCTGCAGTGTCACGCTACAGTGGGTTGGGTGATGCCTGTTCTATTCAGATCGTTGCTTCCCACCAACACATACAGTAAGAATATAAACATTTAGATCATGTGACACTACCAAGATGCACAGGCTTTATGGTTTGAAAGTCCATGTTTTTTCTTTAAGTAAATGCAACGCATGTACAGCGAGCAGGCACGCAGTCGAGTCTGAGATCTAATAAAATCCAAAATTCAGTTACAGTCACACTAATATGATAAAAGAGTGAATACAACTTGCTGCTTGTATTTGGCTGATTTTGATCTCATGAATATGAACTTTGGTTTCCCTACCTAGAAGTTATAGCAACATCCATTTTTGTGCATGTTCTGATGAATTAGATTAATCTCCAGCTCTTAAACTTCAGTCCACATGAGATGGATCAGCACAGCACAATTCTTTTGTAACTGACAACAAAGCTGACAACCTGAATTAAGCTCCGGAGGTAAATACTCCCATCTGTTATTTATCTAAGCAGGTTAAAGCAAAGCCCAATACCTATTGGCAAACACAATATAAACCAGAGAATGAAGGACTTGACACTAAAACACAGATGAGGTACATTTCTCCTGTACTGCAGCAACAAATGAGGTCTTGTGCCAAAATATGCAAACTCAGATACTGTATACTCTACAGTAGAGGAAGTGTGTTCAAAGCATCCTGACATCTTCAGATCTGCAAACTAGACTCCGGTCAGTCGAGCGAAAAAAGACACAAACAACACCATTTTGGAGTTTCTGAATTTCCATGTAGCCCGGCCTAAATCTGGGGGTTAATCACGTGAATATTTTAACAGACATCCATTAATTTGGTTGTTATAATGCCTTATGTATAACGTGCCTCAAATAACCCCTTCTCCTGTTTCTATCATACTTTGCCACATTTCTTTGAGTATTCTGAAACCTCTGGAGGAGAGATGCACTTAAACAGGAAGAATGGGAGTGGGAGTTCATTGGCTATGCAGCTGGCTTTGTACATCATTGGCCGGGACCTGCAGGAGAGTGCTCATTGTTCTCTCTAATAGTGCAACATTTATTTAGGGTTCTCTAAGGACAACTTTCCTCATGCATCACAGCCAAAAAGGAAAAAATATAACCCACTGAAACACCGCCCATGAACTGCATGGGGCAGAAGAAACTTCCCTAACAGAGCTTTATGAGAACTTAGTACTGTGTGTGCAAGGTTGATTTGTGTGTGCGTGCATGTGTGTGTGTTACAGTAGTCACTGCAGCACATAGCCAGAGGGCTCAGTGTTTGATCCCTGGCTGTAAAATGGATTATCTGGTGGCAGGAGGGTGAAAGGATAGCAGTGTGTTAGCTTTGAAAAAAAAAAGAGACAAGTGAGTGCGTATGTGTGCGTGCGTGCATGTGCGCACATGTGTTTGCATGTGATCTCAGCAGCGAACAGCCAAGGGGACTGGGCGGCCCCTGAGGAAACGTGTCTTAAGAAGCTCTCTATGGCTCCAGCTAATGCTCACTTTGTCACCCAAACAGGGCGGGAAAGATAATCAATAGCCTTTGATAGCTACTATTAGGGTTTTAACAAGCTTTTCCTCACGCTGGGCTGCTCTACTGAGGAGAAACGAGGAAAGCCAAACAAGCCTTCATCATCCTGTCCCTTGCAACCTTCCTTTCACTGCACAGCACATGCTCCATTTCATCTTCTGTTTGCACAAGGATCACAAACTTTTTCATATCTGGCGACCCACAAATGAGCAAAGAATCCACATATGATTAGAGTTTGCTTCAGGTTTGATATACAAAGTTTGTACTACTGTCGTTACGTCATATCACACGTTGGGAGAAAATGGCCTTTTATCAAAAAGAGCCCCCCTGATACGGATTTGACTCTTTCAAACTTGCAGTCATGCGTCTCTTTATTAAAACACTTCATTCTGTTGAGAACATCTCAGATATGCTTTTCAGCACAGGTGCATTGCACTTTCCATCCAAAAGAATTAGATTTACTCTCATATACACTACACAGAGACATGCACACACCACTCCACCGCTGAACTCCCAACACACAATTTCAGCCTCCCAATAGTAACCGGTAGGGGAGCACCTATGCTAAACTAAATCTAATTTGCAGCATCTGCGTTTGTCACATCATTATAATAATTGTTCCCTCCTCAGCTGTTTCCCTGCTGTTTTCTATCAATTTCCGCCCCTCAAAACCAAATGATCTGTTCATTTCAGAGACTCATGTGGGATTTTTTTTCCTTTTTTCTTTCCTGTTCAATCTCAAGCCACTTCTCTCAAAATTAGCCCCTCACTTAGAACACATAACGCTAATGACCATGATTAACCCAAAATGGAACTTAAATAATTACGGACCACGAGGATTGCTCATTCAAGAGAACAGTAAATTAATCTCCCGTTTGAGAGCCTGATCAAGGTGTATTGTGTTGTATTCCTGCTAACACTTAATCTTCATTTACTAACAAGATGTATCAAGTGCAGCTGAGCCTCAGTGTAGCTGCAGTCACCTTGACACAACGCAAACAGGTCGTAATCAAACCGATTAGGTGCTGTGGGGGGAGTGAATGAATAATGCTTTCTTCTATTTTAAAAAGTGCCATTAAGAGCCCCTTGAGCAAGGCCAAATACAAAACACTAGGGTTGTAACAATCAGAGTGTGTGTGTGTGTGTGTGTGTGTCTGTGTGTGTGTGTGTGTGTGTGTGTGGGTGGGTGTTGCTAAGACAGGAGATGTGGTGATCATGGTTTCTAGACCGTTTCTGTGAAGAGTGACTTAACACGAAGCTGAAAAGCAGCATTTCACTGCCCTCCGTCTCTATTCTTTCTCATCTCTGATCACACCCAGCATCACTAATGTCTGCGCTTGGGTCACATCATTAGAATAAATGTTACCTCCTCAGCTGTTTCCCTTCTGTTTTGCCCCTCAAAACCAAATTATCTTTTCATTTCCAGATATTTTTTTTGTTTGGCTAAATCTCAAACCACTTCTCTATGGGTCCTGAAGTACACATCTACATCAAGGTGAGATGTTAAACCACTGGAGGTCAGCAGAAATAAGATTGCTGGGTGAAGTTGTTGTTGACCTGTAGGAGCCTCACACAGCCAGACGTACTCTCACAGGCTCAATTTTCACTATGAGAGTTCAGTCTGGAAACAGTGGATTGAGCCAAATCTGATACGTACCAGCCAACCAGTGAAAGGATTTGGATTATATGACTCACATCTCATGGTCACATCCTCAATATCCCTTAAGCTATAGGCATTGTAGGTGCATTACAAAATTATGCAAACTACAACTTCTCATATCAAATATTTTGAAAAATTAATGACTGCGTTACCATGGTTTCCTGATTTTCTACACTGATAGTAATACTCAAAGACTAATGACAGGACAGCAAGTGATTTTTTCATCCATTCAGGTGTAGGAGGAGTTTATTGTTGATGAGTGACGGACACAGAGCTGCCACTCTTCAACATCTTTCTCAATCTCATTTCTGCATGACACGGCCAAAAGCAAAGTAAAAATCCTTGGTTGGTGTTGCCAGGCTCGACCTTGAACTTTACTTCAAACCAACTTTCATCACTTTTGTTCTGAATTCTTAAGTGTATTCAACTCCTGAAATATACATACAGAGCCACTGACTGGCACTTTGCATTGTGGTTTATGGATGACCTTGGTGAAGGCATGAGGGGTTTTTGTGTCTTTGCTGTCACACTCTCCTGGTATTATCCAGGGAGGGAGGCATGATGGGTAAGAGATGTGGTGGTAGTAACCCCGGTGGGGCCAATCTTCCCTCCCAGCAAGATCCAATAAGAGCCATTAAAGGGGTCTGGTCTGGTTCATTTGAGCGTCACAGTTAACAACCTTACACAGAGTGGGACAAGGAGTAACAAATCTACAAGCAGCACAGAGCAACAGGCTTATTCATTCATTACACACAGACACAACTCCTCCATTAGATTTCTGTGTCCTCTGGCACAGGCAAGAATTACCAAATTTATAGACTTGTTTCACTAATGTTTAAGTGTTTTCAGTGTGTGTTAGTGTTACCTCAAAGTGCACCACTTGCTGCTGAAACTCACGGCGGTTTTGGACATCATGCAGGATGATGGTGATGTAGTAGTGGAAGACTGGGTGAGAGGAACCTGCTGAAAGGCTGGAGGGAAAACAGAGGCCGACTAAATGAAATCTCATCCGTCTATCTAAGATCCTGGTTTCCTCTTTATCTCATCCAGCAAAGGAGGGAGGAGAGGGTGGCTTTGTTTTTTGTTTTTTTTATGGGGTTTACAGTAATGCTCAGAGGGTGAAATTATTCCTGGAGCCCCGAGTTTAATTATTTCCTCTCGTCCACCGACGTAATTTCCGTGTTGATCTGATTAAAGAAATATTACATTCTGGCAGGGCACGGGCAAATTGACTTTGGTGGCAAGGTCTTGACAAGAACCAGACACGCAGCTTTATGCATCAGTAACGGCGTAACCATATTATCCATGCACTGCTTCCTTCAGTGAAAAGCAAGATGCAGGCTGTTTCCAATGAAGACAAAAGAGGAGAGGAAGGAAATTCAGGATGGAGGAGACGATGTAGACGTGCAAGTATACACCTTCTCTGAGAATACTAATGCCTTGTCATCGAGACCCTAAAATCATCACTGCATTTCTTGCTCGGTCTAAAGAAGTAACAGGATTATACAAAAAGTATGTGAGTTATAAACTCACCATTACCACATTGGTATTGGTTCTCAGCTGCTACTAAGCTGAAGTTTGAATGATGAATTAAATCTTCTCTCCACATTCTTCTTTCTTTGATTTAGATCACTACAACTAGACCAACACATCAGTTTGCTGATTTACAGAATCATTATTGGCCATTTATTTTGTCAGTAAATGGTGTGATGAAGCATCGTCTCTGACCAAAGCAACATAAAAAGTCTGATTTGTTTCAGTCCCTGTTTAAGCCATTTTCTTTAGATTCTCATTCCTGATTTTATCTCCCTTTAATGTATTTTTCTAATCTTATTTTACGTCTTTTTTAGCCTCCACATTTAGATAAGTGCTTTATAAATAAAATTTACTATTCTGTGGTTATTATCCTAAGATAATTGTTGAGCATTAATTTTACAGTATCATTCAGGGGAACTTGCTCTGGATGAGAACTTAATGTAAAATGATTAAAGGAATAATTAAAACAGTCAATTTCAAGTTTTAAAAAGGTGATCATGATATATTGGCCAATATTCATTGTTTTTATATTAACACATTGACAATCAATTATTTCTACACCAAACGGGACATTTTACTTTTGCGAAATAACGTGGACAAACTTTATAACAGTGATTCTGTTTCCCCAACAACCTCCAACATAGTTTGGCATTTCTGTCCTGAAACTTCTTTTTACTTATCAGCTGACATAAACACAGATACATCTGCAATCTGCTTATACTGGCTGACTTTTCTAATTCTGTGTTTTTCTTTTCTTTTTTTTTTCTCTTTGGAGATTTAACATTTTTTAAACAATCCAAGAAGGAAAAATCACTTTTAAATAGAACTGCTCTCAACTCGTGTCCACATTAACACGATGAAAATAAACCTCATTTCATTTGACACAAGCCAAAAAAGGCTGGAGATCACTTCCTTCATGTAAATGTTACATTTGTATGATGAAAGGATTAGAGTAACTACAACAGGTTGACAATGATTAGCCTAGATCTTAAAGGCTGTTTTACTCCAACATTAGATCCATCTTAAAGCTTTCACATTTTTTGGTCTTTTAGTATTACAAAAAAAAAAAAAAAATGCCATAACGAATTTATTTTTTAGGTGTGTCCTCATTTCCTTGACCTACCCTTTCTATTTTTAGCTCAGTTTGTTAATTCCTACATTTCCCTGAAGACCTTTCAACAATCCCAAGTGAAGGGGCATGAACTTGTTGCTTTCAATCAAAGGCAGACATGGGGGCAGAGAAATGTAAGTGGCACACCTGCTCATTTGTGAATATTTGGCAATGTCAGTGACTGCAGCTGTGACCCTGTTGACTGCACTGAAATATGGTTTAATGAGACTCCACTGGGTGCAGAAATTAGTATCTCTAAGTGTACGACTGATTTCCAAAAGCTTAGGAACAGTTATTTTTTGAGTATTTTTCTGATTTCTGATGCAACAACAGATCACACCGTTTACAAGAAAAAGACCACAATATGAACAGAAAAATCTAGACGCTCTTCATTAATAGCTATTTTATGTTCAAGTGTTTTAGGGAGGATTCTTCCTTTACACTGACCAGCAACCAGGTTACGCTGTGTATGTAGAGGGAAGCTATGCTGAAAATGAGTACAAAGAGAAGCGAGTCAAACAGAGTGCAGGAATGTGTGTCAGCAATCGTGTAAAAGGAGAAGGGGAGTGAGAGATAGCTGGTGGGGCGGGAAGGAGGGAGAGACGGGGCAGAAGAGTGCAACCATGTGCTGGGGTGTACACCTGTACCCAGAACAGGTGTTTTCCGCCCCACTTGCAGGCCCCCTGATTAGGAACCGCCACGCTTGCCTTACCCCGTCAAAGGCTAGCTTATCCCCCATCAGTGCAGCTCAGGCCCTGGGTAAAATGATGGTTAATTACCCAGCAGAAATCTACAGGCTGGAGGTTGATGGAACCACCCCCTTCCCAAGCTTCCACCCTCTGTTATACACACAGATCTGTGTATACACAGAGACCGGAGAGGAAGCAGAACTCATTTAAACACTGAAGAATGAACAGACGGAGCTAGAAAAGAGTTTATTATAGTTTTCATTGTGGTGTTGTTTTGTTTTTTAACTGAATTTGAAGAGGTTTCACTGGCTTTTAAAATCTTCTGCACTACTGTCAGCGGGGAACAAATACAATCCAACACATCTGAATAACAGGCAACTGTATGAAGGGTTATTATGAATAATAATTACTTCTAATAATAGCTATTCTTTGATTAGCTAAGAGAAAGCTGGCTGCAGCGGGGTTATCTGAGTGAAGGGATTAATAGAGCACACTGTACTTTATACTGTATAACATGTCCTTTTCCTGGCTAATCTGCACATACATGGGGAAGCAATCAAAAGAGAGAAGGAGAGAAAGAGAAAAACTATAATTATGCGCAGCTGCAGAAGCGGGGGGCCAAGAGAGGTTGCATTACCCAGCACTAAACACTTTCACCTGCGCGGCTATGCTACCCCGCGTTAAACACTTTCACCTGGAGGGAGCCACATTTTCAAGTTTTAATCATATTTCCACCAAGGAGCTGAATTACTGTGTAGGAATGACTTTGTACTAGACTTACAATGGTGATATGAGACAATTTGAGGGAGGCGTTGAGGGGCAATTCTTTAAGAGCAAAAGACATTGCTATTGGTTCAATAATCTGTTTTAACCGATCTGTGGCAACAATTTCGTCTTACATGGCAAAAGGGTTCCCTAAAATGAAGCAGGTTTCTTCCCTGGGGAGCATGAATGTACTCGGTATATTTAACTGCAATTTTCACATCAGATTTTAGAAAGTGGAAGAGGAAAATGAGGCTTAATAATGGCAGCGGCAGAGGAATGCTTCGTATGCTTCATTTAACTCTCATAGCTATTTTTATGTGGTATCAACAGTATAAGATTGAATGCAATATGAGGTCACAATCTTCTCACCTTAAGGTATCAGGTGTGTGGCCTGGTCATGTTCCTGCACAGACGTCTGTCAATCCATCGATCAATCAATCCATTTTCTGCTTCTTATTCCAGTCAGGGTAGTGGTGGCAACATTGGCGTCCATCTCTCCTGCCTCCGTACCCCCTCCCGAGGTTTTTCACTGCTGTGTGTAGAGGTGGGCCCAACAATATCGAGTTCGGTGTCCTTTCACCCACCACACAAGATCTGGATCGTCCCGGAACAGAGGTGTCAATCGACATCCACAAGTTTTCGTAACCAAGAGACAGGATCCCAAGGCCGCCGCCCATCTTGCAATGCACCAGACCCTTACGTGTAACTGTGTGGTGGTGAGCCTTTATGGCAACTGCCTGATCCAATGCCATTTCTTAAAAGGCCCTGATGCTGTCCTGAGATCTTCTTTCCATGGCCTGACTCATCCCTCAGTATCGGGGTGAAGTTCCTCTTTCCAACATGCATCATCCCACAGAGGTCTCTGAACAGCTCGGAGTCCGGCCTCCACACCTGGGAACAAATTTGCCCTGGGAGACACTAACAGAAGCTGATGCCTCCAGCAGCACAGCCCCAAGCATCACAAACCACTCAACCAGAGTAAGGTAGGGATTCTTGGAGAGGTAAGGTGGCAGTTCTCAGATAGCTCTGGTGATGACTCTCAGAGACAGGTGGTGGCTGGCAAAGCGGGAAATCCCTTTTCATTTGCTCTGAAATACAAAAGAAAAAGATTTTCAGAGTTTTTCTGCCAGATTTTGTTTTGATGCTGCCTTACTCTTTTCCTCGATTGCTGGTCATGAGTTATCTTTACTGTGGCTGCTACTTATACATTCAAGACCAAAGCAAAAGGTAAACCTAAAAAAATGGGGCAAAGACAGAAACTGACTGAAACATCCAGCATTGCTTATGGTGCAAAAAGTGACATGTTTACTCTCAAAATGAGACAAACAGCAAGTTAAATGTAGAGGCAAAAATGATATGCAACACTATAATGCTAAAACGAAAAGCAGTGGATTATAGGTGGATGGATAATGGACAAAAAACAATTTAAGAGGCGCAGTTTGAGAGAAAGGAGGTAGAGAACGATGCTATCTACAGCAAAGAAGATGATGTTCAGGAGGGGGGAAGGTGATGAACAGGAGACTGTACAGGGGAATTTGGGTTTTGGCAAGCATCTCTCTCTATGGAGCTTCTGGTGCTCACAGATCAGAGCTCCACTTCCTCCAGGCACACCATGCAATACACTGAGGTGATAGAAATACATGTATACGGACCTATACACACACACATTCACACTCTTGCGTGCAGATACGGATACACTATCACACACACAGATACATACGTACACATACTCACACACTTGCTGTACATACACATGTTCCCTGCAGCCATAAGCACTGCTCTGCAACCTAATTAAGAGAACAATTAAGTTTGAGGCGACGAAGATTGGAAATGAGGGCTGCTCCGTGTGTGTGTGTGTGTGTGTGTGTGTGTGTGTGTGTGTGTGTGTGTGTGTGTGTGTGTGTGTGTGTGTGTGTGTGTGTGTGTGTGTAATCATCAAGACCATATAGCATCTGAAAAGGGAATTAAGCTTGTTGCCAGGACGTCAGACAGTTGCCCCCTTACCCTTGAGCGGAGGTCTGTCTCAACTCTCTGTTCTTTTAAATCGAGGCTTAAAACTTTTCTGTCTGCTGCTGCAATTAGCAAATTAAATTTGGGACTATTCACACATATCTTACTCTGCACTGTAACCACACTGTAATTTTTATTGTCCTCTTTGAGATATTTTATTCATGTTTAGCTTATTCTTATTTTCGTTTCACTCTTTTTTATGTATTTATGTTTTATATCGCCTCATGTTTTTATTATGTTTTGTCTTAATTGCTTCGCCCCCGTCACAATTTTGAGCTCACAAATCTCACAAATATGCAGAAGTAAAAAAGGTAGGTAAAGCTCCGCAGGGTCAATAGATTTGTAAAGAGTCATAATTTGCATAAATAAATTAGCAAATATTAAAAAGCAAAATAATGCCTCACACATCCTGACACATCTAAAACAGCTTTCTAATACTTTCCTAATTTTTCTCTCATCGTCTTGCTTCTGACACCAGCAAGTTCTGTTGGTTTTAAAACTTTGTCTTATTCAAAGTTTGCGTGATCATTTCTAGTTTATGAAACTTTCCTGAACCCACTGTACGGTCCCGTCAAAACAATTCAAATCTATTGTAAACCCATGTTGAAAAGGTGGCAGTTTTGTTTTTTTGGGGGGGGTTTTTTGGTTTCTTTTGGAGGGGGTTGTTTTCTACTCTTTAAACATTTACGTTCTGAGCATACATCTGACAAAAGTGATATTCCATCTGAGATTATACTATACTGTGGGTCTGCGCTGGCAGCACAAACAGGATTCTGCGGCCAGGACGCCAAGAAGCGGGGAAATATTAAACAAAGGAGGAGAGAGCAGACGCTGAAAAATACCTGCTGGCCCAATACTGAGGCTCCATATGCCCAGCTCTACCCTGACTGCTGGCTGACTGCTGGCTGGCCAGCCCGTATGCCCACTCTCTCAGGCCTGAACACACACCTACACACACAAATACACAGCCAGACAGAGACATACACACACACACATACACACATGCAACACACGCTTCACTGGGGACAAGCCAGCAAGAGTAATCCTGGCCTACTTTTCTGCCCGGAGCGTACTGCAGCACCGTCTACACACACTAGTGCTACAGAGGAGGGAGAGGAGGTGCAGGAGGGGTGAATGAAGAATGAGAGGAGATGGAGGGGAAGTTAGAAAGAGGTTGGAAGGGTGAAGGAAGATGGAGAGAGTGGTTGGAAATTGGAAGGAGTGATGGAAAGGAAAGGAATGACCAGAGAGAGAGGGGGGATTTGTAGTATCGGTCTCTAGTTTCTAGAGGGGGTGGCAGTGGTGAGGGGCAATTAAAGAGGATGAGATAATGACAGAATGTACCAGAAAGGGAGGGATGTGAGAAGGTGGGGAATTAAGCTGTATGACAGAAAGAAGGAAAAATGACAGGAGGACATTGGAAGAATGAGAGGGACCGACAGAAACAGGGTTGGAGAGAGTCAGTGGATCCTAATAGAAACCAGTGCAACAGCGGAGTCTCCTGCCAGACAAAGGGGGGGGGGGGGGGGGGGGGGGGACGCTGGCTGCTCTTTTCCAAATAAGCGCATTAGTTAGTGCCACTTCCTCTTGCAGGGAGTTCCTGCTGCATGTTCTGAAAAGCCCAAAACCGCACCAGGGAATATTTTCACTCGGCTCCCATTGACAGGATGAAAAATGATACCTGGAATATGTAAACAAATGATTACATCACACACGACCACCGTGAACGCATACATGCCTATTTCTTATTACCTCAGAACATGAATCAGGACAGAAAATAATAAAGCAGTCATATTTATTTATTTGCATGCAGGGTATACTGTATGTTTGTAAATAAACTGATAATTCATATATTCAGGCAGAGGTGATTCATGTATGGCGCAGCCCTCCAGGAAGTACGGGTGCCTTAGTTGTTGTTTGCTTTGACTCAGGGTGTAATTACTGTGTGTATCCAGAGACTGTACGAAATAATTTAATGAATCATGTTCCTATACATCTGTGGTCTTCTGTTTCCTGAATCCAAATTAGCTGCCATGGCAAGTCGCATGTTATTACACGGAATGAAAAAAGATGTTTTATATATCAAATGAACTGGGATTTGTCGTGAAATATATAATCATTATTAAGCTTGTACCTAAGATCAAGGACAAAAGGGCGGGGACAACATACAGTGAATTACATGCAGTATCAATCTGAAATGTCACACATCTATTCTGGAGTAAAAAATAATGTACCTTGTGTTGTTTTTGTTTTTGTATGTTTCTACATACAATGCATGCTGTATACAGAGGGCACAACTCCACCACACACTATGGTCTCTAAAAGGCTCACCTCTCTGACACAAAAACTCTTAACATCATGAGCGAGGCTCAGATATATGACTCTACAACTTGTCACCATGCAAGAATGTTAATGAAAATTCGGCTCAACTCCACATTGTTCTGTGCCAACTTTTCTTTTAATCTGATGCCAACACATTATAAATGATGTGGTCGGCGTTAGGGAAACCCTGGTTATGGCAAATAAACTACGGTTAAGGTCTGATTGGGGTAAAAACACCTGGCCAGTGTCAAGGAGAGACTGTGACTGCGGTTAATATTAGACAAACAATGACTGAAGGTCTGTGATTCAATGCAAACTCCAGCCTCTGGTGCAGAATACAATCAGGCCAGTCTGACAAAAGAGCGGTTAATTATCTGCATCCTGCTTATTCCTCTGTTCCTACAGTACACAAGTGATATAATGAGGACTCCTGCTGTATGAATCACTGATACTGCGCTCTTAAACCAGACAGAGGTGTCTGATTACATTTCTGTCAGCGGGGAGCACGAAAATGTCCTGAGCAACCCCAAGGCCTTTCTACCGTGCAGAAGAGGGAAAAATATGGATTGCAGGAGAAGGGGGAAGGGTATTTAAAGGGTCAGGTCAAATACACACACTGCCTCTGAACACACAGACATACACACACACACACACACACACACACACACACACACACACACACACAAACACACACACACACAAGGTCGTCCCATTGCTCCCATCGCTCTCACTGATGAAAGGTGTGTCTCTGCTCATGGGTCGTTTGTTGCGGGCATCTCCATGGACGGCTCATTGGAGAGTGCAAGGACCCCTTCATCTTTCACCATGACAGGTCTCGGACACTGGGCCCCCGTGACAGACGACCCATAATTCACTGGAGGGGGAGTGGAGCTAATGGCCTTGACTCCGGGCCTTGGTAATGATCACGTCCAGATTTCCAGTGTCACACACTGATGTCAGACTCCACCCACAAAAGCAGGTTGTTGTCAGTGTGTGTGGATGAGACACAGGGAGATCCCTCCCTAACCACAGCTACTGTACATTAAAAAACAGCTAACACTTCTTGATTTGGTCAGTTACATTTTAAAGGGTCTTCACTCAGAGCTACACTGAAGGTCCGGGCGTGCTACACTGGATGCACCACAGCTCTGTCACAGTTCATCTCACTACAAGCCTCCAGTGTTCAAAGGGCCTTTGTTTTTGTGTCCTACAAGCATCACTTCTGACATGCGAGCTGTACATGAGACGGTCCGGTGGACACTGAGGGTTAAAGAGCTGTAAACCAACCTGAAAGAATCTCAGTGGTCTGTTTTTCACTGGAGATTTTTAGTATCACGTGACAGTCAAAATGCTGTTTCTGTGTCTCCCACTCTGTCACTGAAACATCACCATGTTTGGCATGAAAATGTAAAATGCTGATTATCACAGACAAATACTTGGTATAAGCAACGCCTGTTTCATAAGAGGGAAAAAGATGGCTGTATGTGCTGCAAAGCCACTGCAGAGGAACCAGACCTTTCTTCTCAATGCTGTGGTGTTTCTGAACTTCAATTCCCACAGAAAACTTGCCAATCAGTTTCCACTGTAAGGATGTCTTTTCAGTTTTCTGAGATTGACATATGGTAAGGCAGGCCTAATCTCTTCAGCCAAGGCACCTGTTGTTCATGTCAGATCTATTATTTATTTCTCAACAAAAATCTTGCTGATGTCACAGTATTTTACCAGGGAAAGACAAAAACTTATGGGAATAGAAAATATAAAGGCTACTGTGAATTATATATATTGCCAGAGCAACTACTGTGTCAGATCAACAACCCGAAGTGTTTAAAAGTGCCAGAAATTATCTGTATATTTGTATACATCTTTGTTTTTGTGCTTCTTTGTCATGATGTCTTCACTGAGGATTCTCTGATTCTTTTCTCTGCTGTGAACTCAGTATAAAGTGGCAGGAGTTGGTCATATCAAAAGGCTACAGGTGGGGAGAGACTGATGGCTACTTTGCTACATCTCATAAATACTCAAATGTCCTTGATATCGCCATATTGTACATGGTATGGATTAGTTTAATCAAGAAACAACCAAAGACAAGCAGCCATTTTAATATGAATCCCACATATTTGTGTAGGATTCAAGGAGAGTTTGATTCAAGGTACAAAGTAACTATAGTTATCCCTTCTGGGAAATTGCAATTAACTAAGAAATAAAGATATCACAATAATACAGTAATCTGATCTCCACAAGCACTCGCATGCAATTGCTCCCTATACAGTCATCCCTGAAATGCATTCAGCTCACTTCCTATAAGCACAGGACACAACTACAGCATGTACCTACTTCAGAGTATAGAGCAGCGCTGAGTTCATGGGGACCAACAGTCAAAGCTACATACAGCACCATGTTCCTGCACATGTAGTCGTTTCAAATTCAGACTATAAACTCTCTCTCTACCAATTTTCCTGTCATCCTGCACTGTGTAATGAAGCAGAAACCCCTTAAAAATCATCTTTAACGAAGGGTTTTGAAGCGACTTTGAGTGTTAAAATGAAATTCAACAAGATGTTCCCCCGTCCTTTCGTATCCACCTACATGCAAAGATCTAATGACTCCCCGCGGTTGTCTGCGCTGTGTAAGTTTGACGTGCCTTGTCTTCACATGTAACTGTATCCCTTCGGGCGACGAGGGCCTACCCAGCAGCTTCTCATCACTCGGTGGAGAACACGCTAACTATGATTAGTAATAGCGCCACTGATTTGCACTGAGTAGCAAACACTTGCTCCAATCCTCCACGCTCAACTAAAACATGTCAGAGATTTTTTTTTTTTTTTTTTTTTTTTTTTAAAGGGCACATTTCACATTCAGCGAGAGATCAGGGTCTATTAGGACGTTTGTGATTGCGCTGAGTATGAGTGCTGACAAGAAAGTGAGGGCTCCCTGTGCCAGACAGCGTGGGATTTGGTCTCTCACAATTTAACTACAGAGACGAGTTCAGAGGAAATAATATCATATTGACCTCATGAAAAACTGAGCAGTTAAGTACTTTTGTCTCTTCAAAGCCCACTGAGACTCACCTCGTGGTATCAACCCACACAATCTCCAGAAATAATCATCCAATACTAATCACAGAATCACATAGGCAAAGGATGTAATTATAATTTTTTTTCTTTTTCTACCACTGTAAAACCTTTAGGGGTGTGACACAATAACCTTTCATATGCCGAACGCCTCATTTGGAATTGAAAATGAGATGGAAGGACATTATAAAAAGATGAATAAAGAAGGGTGGGGAGGAGTTGCGGGGGCCATGAAAACTGAACTCTTGCTTATGAATATGCATATTCATATTTGGACCCTGGTCGGTGTGAAAAACAATGGGGACTCCGAAGTTTGCTGGCCCCTCTGAGTGTATTCAGCTCCGTCCCATACAAAGACACAAATTTTCCGCTGAGGCCTTGTCAGGGATGGCGTGGAGGGAAGCTCAAGCACCCCTGAGTGTCCCTGAATCAGGCAGACAGGAAGTGGTCCTGCGAGAACCCCCAGTCCCCACAGCGATTCCCATGAATTCCCACAATTCCACTGGCCCGTTGGTTGGTTACTTATTCAACGATGCGCCACCGTGCTCCCCTTGAACGCAGTCATAAAGGGACAAGAGGGGGGTGAAGAGCGAGACGGAGAGAGACGGGAAAAAAAAAAAAAAAAATCATATTTCATTCACCGTCACAACATGACCCAGATAACAGTAGATTGCCCTTTTTAGTCAGGACAAAATTGCCTTTGTGTCCAAAGTTACATGAGCTAAAGAGAAACAAAAAGCCAAACGAAAAGAGGGTGCTTCAAAGGTTAATCCGTTACAAGCGAGATCAGAGCGTCCCTTCTTTAAGGAACAGAAGAAAATCTATGTCTTTTCTCTTTCCCTCCTTTCTCTTTTATGTCTGGCCATAAAGAGCGGGTTTTATGTACACTCGAATGGCTGAGGCTCACAGAACATGCATGCGAATGAGAGGGAACCACAGGGGACCGATATATCTTTCCAAAATATATGCACATGGAGAGACAGTGAGGAAGGGAGAAAGACAGAAAAGGGAAAGATATAAAGACAGAGATAAAGAGAGATGAGAAAGTAAGCAAGATGGTGAAGAGAAAGATGCAGAGAATGAAAAGGGAGGGTTGAAAGAAGGTTATGATGGAGAGAGGAAGAGACAGAGGAAGAGAGACGGTCTGGAGGAAAAAAAAAAAAACTGGAAGAAAAGCAGTCTGGTGCCTTAATCGCAAAATCAGAGCTGAAGGAGCGAGGCAGGCATGCAGTCATCATAACGGATCCCATCTGAGAATGCTATTACAGGCCTGGCTCTGGTTGTGGCTAATGCTACTGGGCTTACAGCACAAGCACTGAAGCTTTCTATCTCAGCCATGACCTGCATTTAGTACCTGCTGAAAAACTGTGCCTGCTTAATATCAGAGCATTCATCGATCCCCGGGCTGCGATGGTGTTGCATTGCAAATGAAACTGCTTGTGTATTCTATAACTACATGCTCTGAATGTGACAAAAGTATGAAAACAGTCAGGATCTGATATAAGTACAAAGGTCAGATGTTTTGATTGTGCTATAAAACCTGGCTTGCAACTAGTTTATACAACGATATCCAAAAACCAGGGTATCATGCTCAAGTTGGGAACATTGTGCAATAGAAATGCTTTTATATTCGAATAGAGCATCCCAATCACATATTTACAGTTTAGGTTTGTCGAACATACGCCAACTCACCTGCAGGATTGGGGGGAGGGAGTGATGGATAGAGGGAAAAGGAAGGAGGTATGAAGCGAGGGGGAGGAAGGAGAGATGCTAGAGGGAGGCAGGAGTCTGGAGTTAAATATTAATCCGTGGTGATTCATCTGCCGTGGAAGCCTCCAGGCTCCTTCTGCACACTGCCAGCTGTTGGCCCCTGTCTCTTGGCCCTGGACCTGGATGTGAAAGGCTGGGCGGCTGCCCAGAGTGCCCAGGCATGAGCAGCCTTGGCTGGGGGAAAGGCAGCGCAGGCCAGGGCAGGTGGTGGATGTGGCCAGGATGACAGTGTGTGAAAGTGTGTGTGTGTGTGTGTGTGTGTGTGTGTGTTATGGGGTATTAAACATACTGTATAACCACAACTCTAAAGCCTAGCAATCTAGCGCCAGAGTCATCACACCAAGTCACACCCACAGAGGGCAATGAGGCTTGACATTGTCAGGGTGAGAGGTACAGAGATGCTTTAGAGGTTCAAGGATGAGGGGGTGGAGGGATGGAGGGGAAGATGGAGGCAGGGAAGCTGAGGGAGGAGGTGGGGCAAACTGAGTGATGTGCAGGTTAAGCTTTTGTGTTTCTGTGCCAAAATATCAGGTATTAAAGTAGCAACCAACAATAACTTTGCAAAACAGTATCAATTTGGCTGCTTTGAATATCTAATTGAGTGATTCAGCCTACACTCAGTTCATTAAAGTCTTTCTAAATACTTTTCCAGAGAAAAATCCTGTGGTGCACAAGATTGGGTGCATTTAACATTTCATGGTATTTACAAAGCAGCTTGTTTTGGAATGAAGGTAAGAAATGTACTTAGCACAAGCAGTGACATCTATATTTAGTGAAGAGAAACCTGCAGAATCTATCTTTAACAGAAAATCTAAGGAAAATATGCTAAACCACAGTGCTACCCATACGAAACAAAACACCCAAGCAACGAGCACAAAAACTAACATACCTTGATATTTTCATTCATGTACCCGAACACACCGGATTAAAAGCAGTTATAGTAATTACGTACAGTTTAGAGTTTAACAGTAAATCAAATATAATACAGCACATGTGCACTTAACCCCCGCGTTTCGTATTCACGCTCATTCACTTGATCTCGGGCATCCATCTTGTTTGAACATGTGACCTGGCGTGTCAGTGGCAGGGAGAGGCAGCCAGACAAGTCTCACACAGCTGCTGCTCTGGCCATCGCTCAAAAGCTAATGTACCTTGGTTGATTCCCCTACTCCAAGAAAACCAGTCTCCCCACTGGAAGAAGAAAAACGAGGGTACGAGGAAGCGAGAAGGGTGTTGTAGGTGCCAGCAAAGAGGAACCCAAGGTTGCATGAAGCACACAAAACTTTCACAACATGTCGTGAACTGAGCAGTTACTGGAACACGTATTAAATGTGGACACGAGAAATGTGAAGACCGTAAATTCACTAATGTGACAAACAGACAACGGACAACTCCAGTGATTTAGCTAATAGAAGCTAAAGTAGCTAAAGCAAAGAACTGAAAATTATAACCTCACTTTTCAGAAGTTGGGAGTTAAGAAGCAAAGAACTGTGATTGGTCAGCTCGGGCTGCCAGTGTTTTCCGATGCTGGTGTATGTTGTGGAGAGTGAAGACAAAATCAAGCGAGTTGAAGAAAGGCTCAGTTATCTGCTCCTTCTCAGTGACGCACATCTAACAGATCCATCTCCTCTGTAAACCCTCTGCTGTCTGATCACCGCTCTCTATCACGACGAATGAAAGAAGATAAACACGGCTGTTTGTATGGCAGCAGTCTCCTCTTCACTCAAATAAGACCAGGTGAAGTTACCTGGATGTGACTCCAGGTCAACGAGGAAATCTGTGTACGCTAACTGTAAATCAGTCCCGTTTCCTCCCTGCATCAAGTATAAACATAGCTGTATAGTATGTTATAAGCACATGGTACAGTACTTGACTGTAGGCACAACTTTGAAGACTTGCTTAATTTAAGTAAATGTGTGAAACCCAGACATTTAAGATTTGAACTCAAGTTTGATTTTACAAAAAGGTAGCTTATGAATTCAATGGGTTTCAGAGATGCCTGCTATAGAGCCTTTACATCGTACAGACATG
This sequence comes from Seriola aureovittata, assembly GCF_021018895.1. Taxonomy (NCBI): domain Eukaryota; kingdom Metazoa; phylum Chordata; class Actinopteri; order Carangiformes; family Carangidae; genus Seriola; species Seriola aureovittata. The sequence goes on from NC_079377.1 coordinate 21,253,124, forward strand.
GAAGTACATAATGACCGTAGGATCACAATGGAAAAAGATTATGCAATCACAATCCTTTCCCACAGAACAACAACAGAGCTGAATGCTGGGCAATAATAGGGTTTGCAAACTGTTACCACTCAGGTTCACAGGGAAAGTAGAGAAAAAGGAGAGAACAGTAGGATGCAGTCAGTCTGTGATGAAGATACTCACAGGGTAGACTGTAACTACAAAGAAACAAGAATCAAAACGAGGTGTTTCTCGCTGTTTCTCGGCAGGTGTCCCCAGAGCTCACTGAGCCTTGCCTCAAACTACACTGTTTGACTTGTTTCACTGCTCACTTTAAACCAGAGAAGAAAGAGGAGGGATATGTTAGCGTCAAATGAAAAAGAGAAATCTTCCTGAACCGCTACCGGAGCCAACAGGACGCCATAAAGGCTCGAGGAGTCTTCTCAGTTTTCCCCATTTGTATTTTGCCTCCTCCTCGTTTTCTCTGTTTTCTCCCCTATAAAGAGTTTCACTCCGGGATGACTCATTCTCCATCTGAGAGAGGTAAAAATAGCTTTACAAAATACTGTAACTGCCAACATGAAAGTGTAACTCTAAGGAGTATGAGTCAACATTCGCAACCTTTATCTAAAGAACACATTTTTGAAGATCAAACTACCTGCATTTTTGAAATATGGAGTCATAAATTTTTTAGGGCTAAAGTAGCTTTTTGGAATTACTTATGTCACGTCCTCTGTGGGTCTAGCCTGTACATCTCCATGCCCAAATTGAAGGCATTTTGATATTTCTTCAGTAGAAACTCGTGGGAAAAAGACTAAAGACTGTACATTTTTGCCTGCTGTTGCTTTGCAACGGCTTGTTAGCACACACAGAATTCCTCACTGAAACCAAGGAACACAGCTGAGCCCATTAACACCCTGCACGCCTCCATCCTCTCTGTCCATGTTTGACATCACACAGCTCTTTAAGAATACATTACATCTTCAAAACCCCTCTTTCACAATCTGTGTCCATGTCTGATGCCCACCCACTCTTGCGGTACCTTATCACGGGGCAAAGGCTACAGAGGAGGAGGGTTACTACAGCATCTTTGGGAAAGAGAGAAAAAATTTGAGAGGAGAAGAAAGAGAAAACGCTGGGTCATGAATTATAGAGCAGATCACTTTCGTCTGGGTCCAGGGAGGGAAAGAGAGAGACCATGAGAGAGGGAGATTCACCCTCTATTCTTCCATGCCCCGTCTGGTACGTGGGAAGCCACTGGGGAGAGCAATTTATGGCCAATTGAAGCGGCAGCAACATCTCTCGGAAGGCAACGAGTGGATCCATAGCAACGATCCTAGCGGGGCATATTAATCCCCTGCTTTATGTAGTGCTAAGTGTACAATAGTAATCAGGATTGGAGCAGGCCCCACTGATCATTAAGGGAAAAGGCTATATAAAGAATTCATAATGGGATTAGCCCACGGCGAATGGAGAAAGAGAGAGAGAGACAAGAGAGTGTGGGGGTAGATGTCTGGAGGACGAGGACAGGCAGGAATGGGCAGAGGGAGGGCGGGCAGGAGGATGCAGGGAGGGAGGGGTGGCACGATGCTGGAATTAAATCACCCATCAAATTGCAAGGAGGAATTTTAATTTACAGGTTAATGTCGTATTGTGTGACTAATCACAGCCAACCGTTTCAATGAACCAGTAGAAAATCGGGGAAATCAGAGGCTGCTGCAACAAAGTGGAAGTGCTGTGTGTAGTCGTTCCTGATGAAAATACACTGCGTTGAGTAAAAGTAATGTTTTCTGATGATCACAGGGGACTTTAACTATCCATTCAAAGCATGAGAGACCTGGCTTCAGCAGCAGAAGTTGCAGGAATCCACCTTTGTTTTAGTGGCCACAGGGGAAAAGTGGGAACTACATTCACACTTGCATAAAATTCAACATACGCTAATATACATTACAAAACTATAACATATCATAACGGACTGGGTGACATGTTAATGTAACTGTTATTTTATAGGGTTACTGTGTTAAGGATATTAAGTGCAGTTAAGGTAAAAATGGCTCATAATTGCAGATACTGAGTTTTACAGGTTGTCAGTGAATGTGTGTTATGCTTAGAGGCTGTGAAGCCTTGTCAGTTATCTCAACAACCTATGACAGTGATTGATGTGAGACAACGTACCTGTGATTGGCTGATAGTGTGGGGGACAGGTTGTTGTTGTGCCTGTTAGTGGGGAAGCAGGAGCTAGTCTACGGCGGGAGTTGATGAAGTTGTGAATAGCGCTGATGACACGGTGAGAGCAGTTAAGGTTTGTTGTTTTGGCGTTGGCGACGGCCCACAGTAGCCTGTGTTAAGTGAACGAATAACGTAAAACAAGCTCAAGACCCGTAGCTTCATTATTGAGGGACGCTACAACATACTGAATATGTTGACCTGAAACCACTACTGTACAGCCGTGACATCCCATCATTCAACACAAAAAAGATTTCACAAATTATCGTCAGGCAAAAGTGTAGTACTTCAGTCAACGGAATTATGACGATCCATCAGACTCAACATTATTACTTCAAGCTATCATTAATAATGCACTACAGAAGATATAATTAATCCAATGCGAATATGTAATCAGGTTACTTTAATTACAATAAGAGACGTAGAAGTATAGTGTTGCTTTCATTATCTACCTGCAGCAATACCTGAAATTATTTGTTCCTGTATTTGTTGCTCCTAAAACGTTCCAGTGTAATCAAACCAACTACAACATTTTTGTAAAGTTTCTGTGATGTGATTCATAGTGACAACAGACCTTTGTGAGCAAAATAGAGGAATATAAACAGTCAAGATTGCCATTACCACAAATGTTTCTTGTTTCTTTCTTGCATTATCTCCACAGTTGGAGTACCAGACTGTATCTGGAACTTCTGATTATGGTACAACGAACACCTGAACACCTAAAGGTTTCCTGTTCGTATTTGGCCTCATCCAGTAGCATACACAGAAAAATCAAACTACAGTAGACGCCACTAGATGCTTGCCTGACTGTGGAGGTAGTCCAGGCACGTCCAACAGGAAGGACACCCCAGGGCAGATCCAGAACATGCTGAAGGGGTTGACATATTCCAGCCAGCATGGGGACGCCTCAGGATCCCCCAGGAGCAGCTGGACGTGGCTGGGAAAATGGATGCCTGGGCTAGAGTGTGTAGTGTGGTGCCACCGAGGATGGACGGATGGACGGATGGACAGACTTATTGCCGGTTTGGAGAAACTTTTAAACTAAGGGACGTAAGGACTGTCAGATTTATTAGAATCCCCAAGTCAAAATAAGGAATCTGGCCTTTGAATAATCAGTTATCGCAAACTATTCTCACTGGAGCAACGTGGAAGTAGCTTTATATGAAAATTACTGTTTCACATCATTCATGAGGTACACTAATTGCAATTTGCACTCAAGCTAAATTGCATTGAATTCTGTTGTTGTATACTCTACATTGAATGAGGAGCCACAAATTTATTTAATTTCAATTATTCTCAGAAATGAAACTTTCATAAATGGTTTTCAGATTACATCAGTGTTTAACTCCAGTGTTTTTGGTATCTGATGCCTCTGCGATCGTGCTGATATTAGACAGCAATGTGCAGACACACCAAATGAACCTGCCAGCAGCCATTCAAAGTAGGTCATTAGAAAATGTGCTTAAAAGCCTTATCAGTACACTTCTACCATATCCAGGAGTATAAAATAGTTCAGACACCTGGCTCAGTTCACTTATGCAAGTAGCTAAAAACTAAAACAGAACAGACTCATATGAAAAGCACCTTGACCCCATCACCAGGCCACCAGAAGTCACAAAGTAAGTTCAGCTGAAGCCTTTCCAGTACCAATTCTATCTCAGGCCTTGGCTCAGCTCACTCACGGTAGCTCCTTCATCACTGCGGCAGACCGGGGGGAGGACTTTATTACAGCCACAGCTCGTTAGCTTGAGTGGTCTTAATGAAGCAGCGTGGCGATCAGACAGAAATCATGCTGCCGAGGCCCTGCGTCATTACACCAGCCTTTAATTACGTTGATATATGGCTGGGACGGGCCTTGATACCACAGACATTCACCAGGTCTTACCGGACTTCAGTCTCTTACTCTCTATCACACACATTAAATGTATTTCCTTCATGTAGGGAAGGCTCAGAATTACACTCACTGTGTCTCTGTGTTGTGCCAAAACTGCATTTAAATTTCCATCACACTTATTTTCGCCTTGACTGTTTATAACCAAAACCCCAAAAGTATTTCTAAAATGTGCTGCAGACTTCTTCCTTTCAGGGTGAAAGCGCCCCTGAAACAGCATTAAGACCATCATTAGACACTGAAACCCTCCACTGAAAGTGTGGATAGTGTTGTCAATCCCAGCATGCTTCTCTGCACAGCAGGTGGGAGAGAGAATCTCAGGACAGATAGGGAATTGAGGCCAAGTCTTGGTGAGATCGGAAAAGCAACTTGACTGGATGACAACACACTTGAAAAAGGTACTGTTGTGTTTCATTACTATTCATGAGTTTACTTCAGTTTATGTATTCTCCAACTGAGTAGCGTAGAAGGGTTTCCAAAAGGCCCTTGAGGGGGTTCAGAATAAGCAAAGCATTGGACTTTGGAGTCAAATAGTAAGAGGAAATAATATCTTGCTTGCTTGGAGCAGCACACAGGCTGAAAACCTGAATTCTTTAAGGTAAGATGTGCCTAAAGTAAACTATAATCTAAAAAGTATACTTTCCCATCTTAAAAAGAAACATCTATCCTGAACTTAACTGCCCAGTGTAAAGTTTTATTAAAAGGGAATTTCAAATACTTTGTCACGGTTCTGTTCGACTTCTACTGAATATAAGGTACAACATCTATGAGAGAATCTTCCTGATTCTTCTCAAGTCTCTGGATAAATACTAAAACTTAAGTGAAGAAGCAGCACGTCTGCAGGAGTAAAACATTACTGTCTGCCTTCCACTGCTGCTGTTCTGTGAAACAGATTCCACTTTCTTTCATTGGACTCAGAGTTATGATAGCTATATTATGTCATGCTTCCCTACCTCCTTCATTATTCAAAATGAACAGAAATCCAGTTATATAATACGAGGGCAGAAGTTCTTATGAGATTTGGAAAGCTCAGCACTAGACATCTCCACTCTGTGTTAATTGGTTTTGCTTTTGAAAGGCCATCATTTTCTTTCGGGCCCATTAACCATAATGCTCCAGAGTCCAGGATTAGTTCGCACTCAGTAAGACTGCTGTGTTGTCGTTAAATTCAATTTAACGGGGCACCCACCAGTGCTAATTACTGCTAACCCCGCTTACTGCTCCATGTTAGTTTGGTCACAGTCCCTGTGAAAAGATTGCCGGCTGTGTTAGTTTGAGGTTTCACGATTCTGATGTCAATTTCAAGCATTAGCACAAATTCCTCTTCATGACTAACTATGCAAGAGAGCTTAGGCCTGCTGCATGGGACTTGAACCGGGCCGCTCAAAACCACAGGTCCTCCCTCCACAGTTCACAAGGGACCTGGGGGACCCTGCAAAAGGCAGTCAGTGGCCTTGGTGATGATAAGCACGTTGGTCCATGGTGACACTTGTTATATATCACGTGACCTTTCTCTTCCACCTTCCTCTAAATCAAAACTGACAATCTGACAGACGAGGAATATTTAAAGCCACAAAGAACAAGGAGGCAGCTACAGTATAACAGAGGGTGACACTCGACTGCGACCTGCTTTAAAGGCCCCGAGGCAGCAGGAGAAATGAGAGAATCTTCCCCAAAACTACTGAAATGTAAAATCTAACATCAAAAAATCCTCTCAGAAAATTGACATGCCGTGATGGTGATGATGTGTTGAAAAGAATACTCTTTTTGCATTCAGTTTTTTTTTAGATTGTTTTAATTAAATCAATTTCAGTATCATATTTAAACTCTAAATTAATCCAGATTAAGCAACTGTCATTCTTAAATCAAATTTCCCCTTGTGAAGAAGGGCAGTCTATCTGGTCTTAACTTGTATGTGCCACTTAAGACTGAATCTGTTTACATCACTCGTTCTTGCATGAGGCCCAAGTCACTGCACCCCTTCCAAATTAAACGTAAATCACTCAGGATTTATTTGCCTTAAGTGTAAATGGCAATAGAGCACTAGTTTGCTCACAGCACTTCTGCAGTTTTCAGTCTGCTGCTTAGAGAAACTGACCTTTAATATTAACTCTCCTTCCCATTTGGCCAGCCAGATATGCTTAAGAAACGTTTTGCGCAGGACGCAGGTAAAAGATTCATTATTCAGCCCCAGGAATGGGCAGGGAAGGGCCTTTGCAATGGCTTTTACCTAACTACGCCCTAAAAGCCTCCAAGAAAAATACCTGCATTACAGAGCCATGCTGTGGAGAAAGTGTGTTCACTATAGAAGCACTCCCAGTACCTGAATAAAAGATGAAATATTGAACATAGACTGTGGGGTTTTAAGTTTATTATTTAGGCCAAGATGGTCTAATTGCCCTAATGCAATGGAGTTGATTTTTTTTCCTAGCAAGGTGGAGCCAGCTAGTTTCCAGGCCTCTACTTAAATGCAGGACTGAAGGGACCACTTTACAGCGCACCCATATTTTCAGGGAGGATAGAGTGAGGCTGGTACTGTACATTCAAGGTAGAGACATTAATTACTTTTTAATTTGTAGGGAAGGTTTTACAGACTCTTAAATTTTTCAGACTCGGGGCTCTTTACCTGAGGCCACGAATGGTGGGGAGGGAAGATCTACATCTAAATGTAGAAGTTTTTAATGTAGAGAACTATCAAGCTGTCTCTATTATTAATGTGGAAAGCAGCGCTGCCATCAAAACCAAATAGACCCAGAGGAACTATCCACTGTCGAGTGTGTAGCATGAGGTGAGTTTTCAATTCCATTAACTAATTTTACATCTGGAACACACCTTATTTTTTAAACTTTACCTCAGTGCTCAGTTGCAGCTAGAATCTGCAAAATTACACTCATGTCTTCTTATATCTTCAATCTACAAACTATCTTTTTCATCCACATGTCAGTGTTTAGTGTTAGGTTGTTACCTGCTAATTACATCATGACAGTCTGCACATGTTGCTAGGTGATGCTAAGGCTAGGTAGCGGCAACATATTAAAAGTAACTCAGTTTAGTCATCAAATATTTTCCGACATACTGTAACCTACAATAGCTGCTAACCTAGAGGCCGACTCTGTGTTTACTGTTGTTTGACCTGCAGAGACAAAAATTTAAAAAACCTATTTTCTCAGGCGCCTTATTCTTCCACATGAACACAATTACAAACATTCATGTCAATTACAACAATCTGAGGTATTTTGTCAAGAAAGACGATCTGTATTTTCTGTTTTCTTTGAGTGGGCAGAGCTCTGATCAAACCAAATCACAGCGTTCGAAATTCCAACTTCCCAGTTCAAATGGAACGCACCATCTGTCCAAACTGTTAGTGGTGAAGCTGCATTGTGGGTAATGTAGGTGCCAGGTTTTGACAAGGACGAGGCATCCATGTAACTGAAAAAGACAGAATCTCTGGTTCTGCAAAATCAATTTTTTTTTTTTTAACTGCAAAGCAAAATCTGAGGAGAAGGCCACTCTTTCAATAAATAACTGAATATTTTTCTTTCCAAACTTTCATAGTTCCTTATTTAGCCATAAATATTTTATGTTGCAGAAAAGGTATTGAAGTTTTGAAGCTAAGTTTCCTAAGTGGGACCTCAACATGACTGAATGTTAATCCCTACAGACCACTTCTACAGCAGCACTGACTACTATGAGTATTTTCCCCCTGAATGAGAGCTGGCAGAAAGAGGAAGAGACAGAGAAACCCCAGCAACACCTCTCACAGTTCCTCCTCCACCTCCTCATGTGTTGTGTTTGACATTTCCCAGTAATGATGGGAATTTTCTCCCCTCTCCTAGCAAGAGTCACCCTTCCTCCCCTCTCCAGTGGCCTGGCCCTCCATGCTGAGACCCACACAATCGCTCTGCGCCGGGGCCTGTGAAATCCCAGGATGCCGCAGTCCTATGAAATCCAATAGCATGGCTTTTATCCCCTGAAGATACAGTACAAATCATCATTGGTTTTATCTCAGCTGGGGATGTCGATTTATCTAAATGAGCTTAGTCCCTCTAGCTGCCTGTCAGAGTTATTTCTCCCTCTCAAACACCAGCCCCACCCTGACACCCTCCCTTCCTCTCATCTTTTTCCTCTCTCCTCCCATCTCTCGGCTCTTCTCTTCCTCCTCCCGCCCTGATTCGGAGAAGTTTAGATCCTTTCGATGTCTCCGTCCTTTGTTCTCTCGAGAGGGAGGGGACAACAGAGGATGGGGCAAGTAATGGGATTGGTACCCTGAACTGGGCACCAGTTTTGTTCGAAGCCTGTCTTACTGGCCCAAAGACAAGTGTGTGCGTGTGTGTGTGTGTACTGTGTGTGAGTGTGTGTTGTTCCCGAGTCCCTTTAGTGTGCAGTGGAATGTACTTAATCTGCCTGCCATCATAATGCAAATGAAGCTCCCTGGTCCCAGCGGGGAGATACTCTGTGTGTGAGTGTGTGTGTGTGTGTGTGTGTGTGTGTGTGTGTGTGTGTGTGTGTGTGTGTGTGTGTGTGTGTGTGTGTGTGTGTGTGTGCTGTGGAATAGCCAGGCCCTTGACAGAGGATGCTGGAAAGCTCTGGAGGGGGCATCAAAGAATGGGCAAAGGCTTCTGTCACACTAACACAATGGCTCAGGACCAGGTTCAGTTACACTCCCTCTCTCTCCCTCTCTCTCCCTCTCTCTCTCTCTCTCTCCCTCTCTCTCTCTCCCTCCCCTCCATTGGAGCAGACAGTGATATGACACCACGCAGGTGAAGTGGGGGAATGACAGTGATCCTGTATTTCTCTCTCTGCTCTAAACGCTTCTGTAAAGGTACTGAATTAATTTTAAAACAAGCGTGTTCCTCTTGTGTCACAGCTAAATTAAAATAGTGAGTTAACTCAAGTTGGAGGAACAACAGAGGCCTAAAAACTTTCATATTAGGGATAGAGGTGTTGTTTTAAAACTCCACGTTAGTAGAATTACAAGTTAACTTACTAATTCTACCCTGACTTTATCCTTTTCACTTTTCTGTCCCGGTCTTTTCCCCACTCACTCTTCCACAGGCAGCTCTGAAATCACAAATTACATGCATTTTTTAAAGTAGTGGTAATTTGTTTTATGATGCATTTAAAATTGTATTCATTCAAAATTTACTTCACTTTTAACTTGTCATTATATTCACATTGTACAGTAATTATAATCATGCAAATATACAGCATGAATAATTATAAAAGGTAGAGTATTTTTAAGATATGAACATAAGATTCTGTCAAATTTTCTCACTACAAATTTTCTTTTAAGCTAAACATAGTTTTGACATCTGATATTACCCAATTTTATTGTCATAAAAATTGCAGCACATACACAGACTAGTCAAAAGCTGCCAATGATATGTATTTTCATGTAGTGGATTTGCAGTAGATGTAAGCACACAGAGCTACAGTCATTGCCTTATTGAACAAAGGTTTTAGATATACGTAATATTAAAAATGAGAGTAAGGCCTCTCCGTAAATAACACTTTCAAAGTTCCCTTGTTAACGTGACCCTTGATCTCAACAGGATTTATCTGGATAAAAGAATCAGGCCATTACTTTATTTTTTTGCAGGAGTAAAAATCCATTTGTTTGTCATTCTTTAGATCAAGGTCAAGGTAAGTTTTATTGTCCCAAAGGGAAATTACTTTTGTAGCAATGTTATAGGAAAAACTGTCTCCACATGGCAACAAGAAATATATCTTGTGGGTACAAGCTAAAGCCAATACTGAACAAAGGAAAAAAGAAATATACACAGTGGGTTTTTCCAGACAGAGATGTGCATTCGGTTAAAACACTGCAGTAAATCATGCTGGGAAGAAGACTGATGGAGTGGATATTCCTTTACCCTTTGTTGAGGTTAAATGCTACATACTTTCTAAAACATGGCATTCACTGTGTTGATTCACTGTTGTGTAATTACTGTGAATTTATTGTTGTACCGTACAGTAAATGCAGAGGGAGACAATGTAAAAACACGTCAGTGATCAACATCAGAAAATGAGCCTGATTTGCAACGATGGCATAAAGACAAAGCATTCAAGAGGAAGAGAAAAGCTGGGCAGAGCACAGCTCAATATGTCCATAACTTTGGTTAACGGAGAGTAATACAACTGGATCAAGGACTCGTTGCAATCTTCAGAGGGTAAATACACGTGTGTAATACAAATTCAAAGCAGTTTGTAAAAGTCGTATCTTAGCATACCGGGTAAATCATAGCGAATAGCACGTTATTATGGTATTAGTATGCTAGCTTCGTGTACATTGCTCTCAGTGTGGTAGCAGAATTACATTTTGGTTGATTAAAGTGACCGAAGAGACGAGCATTTTGATGTGTTACATGGAAAGGGCCAGGTAACTCTCCTGGACCCTTGTGAGCAGTAGTTGTCTCCCTCCTGCTACAGCTTCAGTCTGAGCCGTCGACACCAGCCAGAGCACCCTGCTGGACTGCTGCAGCGTCCAGACTGAAACCCACCCACAGCCTGTTCCTTAGCATTCATTGTCTGTTTCCTGTCCACACTTCACGGACCTGCGAGTACAAACTAACAATGCATGTGTTTTATTTTGGTAGCTTGCACTAGCAGGTGAAGCAGCCATTTGTTTTACACCATTAGCTCCCAAGCCACAACTCAGGCCTGCATTGTTTGGTGTGTGTGTGTGTGTGTGTGTGTGTGTGTGTGTGTGTGTGTGTGTTTAAAGGGTTATTTTCTTGGGATAAAGAGTGAAAATAGAACATTTGAAACATTTGGGGGGAAAAAAGGCGCTCTAAAGGAAATGCTTTTGTATATTGTCTTTTTATTTATTTTAGATCTTTGTTTAGATCTTGTTTTTCCATTTGTGAATGTAGATTTTAATGCATTACTGTTAAACATGAAGTCATATTGACTTGATGGCCTCACACAGACTACAGTCATTTTTGTGGCTGCAGAGTTGAGCCAGTTCCTCTCTGACACGGCCTCTAAATAGTAGTACTCTGACTGCCTCTCCTCAGCCTGACATACATCCCCAGTCTGAGGTATCCTGCCAAACCTTTTAAACTCCTGAGACTAAAATGAACCTCCAGGTACATTTGCCCAGTGTAGATAACCAAACATGGCCGCTGGCCTGACGTGGCTTGTACTGTGGGTTCCAGTATGTGGGGTCAAGAGTGGAATTGTGTTAATGCTTGATAAAATTGTGTTTTCATGTAGACTTGATTCAGTTCTTAGTGTTACACTTACATCATTCAGTTCTCAACTCTCAAAGTTCACTAAACTTACAAAACTGTTTTTTTATCTTCTCTAAGTAAGAGTTTTTACTGTGCACTCGTGCTTGAATTGTTGATAGGAATTCTCATTTCAGTACTTTGACAGTCAAAGGTACAATAATGTGGCCAAACCTATTAATAGCAAGACAGTTAATTAGATTCAAAGATTAATTAACTGCTTATCTAATCTATCAAAGGGCTAAAGATAACTATCTAATTAACAATACGAGTGAAGAACAGTGACAAAGTTTGTCAAACAAAGAACTCGTTTTATCTTCAACCATCACTCTTTTTCTGTCCCCGTCTATTGTTCTCTCTCATCCCTCTCTCTTTCACTCCTTGTTCCTTCCTTTCTGTTCCTCCTTTACTTCCCTCTCTTTCCACTCACACACACTCTGCCTCTCCCCCCGCCCCCGATGTTTATTGATTACCAGAGTTCATACAAGAGCATCACTTAATGTGCTTGCTTTCATGTCCAGCCTTTGTTGCCAGGGCCGCAGCCCACAATATTGCAAATTGATCCGTCTCTCCCTGCCACCTTTTGTCAGGGTTTGTGAAGTGAACTACTATTACATTAGCCCACTCCCCGATTCGTGCCTCCACCCCACCCCTCTCCCTTTTCCCCCCTCTGAGTCTTTCTTTCACTCATTCTGTCTCTTTCTTGTCATTCTGAGGATGGCATCGGCATGGCTAAACACTGGTCTGAGAGCTGATTAGCAGAGCCGCACGCCTGACTGACTGCATTGATGAACTCCTTGAGGTTTGATGATGTAGCCAATAAACGGACACTTTTGATTATCTGACCTCTGACCTTATTTGTAACAACAACAACCCCCTCCACCCCCACCTTCCCGCCTTTCCTCTTCCTCCTCATCGCCCCCTTCATGCCTCCTTCACTTCATTGTCCTTCTCAGGTGATGGCTTGAAAATGAGGTCATGCTTGTGTGAACACAAACAAGGACGCACATCTTCAAGGGCAGTTCATCCTTGAAATGATTTGGAGCAGGATTTTACCACCTCTGAGAAGAACAAGATGCAGAGGGAATTTCATTTTAATGCCATTAACTATAAGACACATTATCTTCCAAATATGAAAATAAGCATTTAGTAAAGCTTAGTAACGATAACTGGTGTTTCGTTGCTACATAGATACGGCGTAGATATCATCAAAAAGTTTTTTTTTTATTTTTAAAGTTATGCAAGTGAAAGCTCTGGGATGGAAAACTTCTATGCAACTTGTGATAGCCTGTCCCTTTAGGCAGTTGAAGTAAGTTGACTCCAAGACCCAAGACAGGCATCCAATAATAAGGTTTTCTCTCACTTCGCTCTTGCCCTGGACAACTTGGCAGGAATTTGGAACGAGGAAGAAACGACGGCACATTTTGACGTGCCTGCAGTCTGACTTCGACGTCCTCCTGAGCCAATCAACAGCGATTCCTGAAGTCTGCATCCCCGACAATGTAATTGCCTGGTGGAGTATTCTCCCCAGCTTAAGGCAGAGTGCCTGTAATTAAGATTGGATGCCCAGGACCACCACCACCACCACCACCACCACCACCCCACAACACACACATACACAGACTCCACCACCTCCCAGAGCTACTGTTGTCATGGAGAAAAGACGTCAGAGGAAGAGGTTGCAAATGTTTGTAGTGATGGTAGCAGGGGACAAGGGGGGGGGGGTGTTGTGTTGCAAGAGTAGAGGCTGTAGAGGGGGTTGTTTTCAACTGTGTGGGGAGCAGTGGGGGGGTTTGAGAAGAGGGCGATAAGGGGATGGGGGACTGCAGCACAATCATCTTGATTTCTTGTGCTGAACGATTACATGCCATGCTAATTGCTAGCAGAGGGATCTTTAATAAATATTTCATTCGGCGCAGCATCATTACTGCCTAATGTCGTTATTAATCTCCGCCGGTAATTTCCACTCAGGAGAAGCGTCTTTGTGAGGGGGAAAGCAGTGTTTTTGCCGCCACAAGGAAAGAAGGAGAGAGTGGGAAAGATGGAGGGAGAAGGAGAATTAGGGAGTGATGCTGAAGAAGTGCCATCATTACATTAAAGTTATGAGGGGGAGAGGGGAGGAGAAATGAATTAACCGTGTAGAAAAAGAGAGAGAGAGAGAGAGAGATAGAGAGCGTCAAAGAGAGGGAAATCGAGGAAGACAATAAAAAGAATGAATGAGAAAGGAAAAGAGAGACAATAGGAAGTTAACTGAGCAGCACTGAACGGATAAAGTGGGAGCGAGCACGGCTGCAAATTATGTTACAGACGCATGTCATTTCCTGAGAGGCCTTTCCATCAGTGAGATCATAGCTAGTAATTTGATTTGTACATGGGAAGGGGGTGGTACAACTGCCTCTGTAGAAAAAGATTTACTTAGTTTAAATGGCTAAAGCTGCCAATCATGACTTCTGTGGTGTCAGACATGTGGAACAATCAAAACTTACCTACACAAAATCTTTCTGTCTGGCTTTAGATTGCTGTGGCATGATGTGATTTCTGCCCTGCTCCTAAAGCAACAGATCCACAGCTGTTGTAATGAGGCTTTACTGGAGATATCCAATGATCAATTACAGTGAGTCCGTTGGAATCATCATCATTTATGTATCAGTTTACCCAGTTACAACAATGAACAAACACTATTTTAGCCAATAAAAACACGAGTAATTACTTTGTTCTTGTCCTTTCTAAAGAAATCATTAAAATATTCCCAGTGTAGGTTGGAAAAAGTATGTGAATCCCCACCCCAATGACATGAACAAAAGCTAACTGGAGTCAGGAGTTGGTAAACTAGGGGTTCAATCAATGAAAGCAGATCGGAGGTGTGGGTTAGAGCTACTTTGAATAATAAAAAACACTTAAACATTTTGAGTTTGCTGTTCACAGGATGCATCTGCCTCGCAAAAGAGAGATCTCAGAAGACCTACGATCAAGAACTGTTTATTTGCATGAAACTGACAGACCCAGATCTGCTCTGCAGGGTTACAAAGTCATCTCTCAAAGTTTAGATATTAATCAGTTCACAGTCAAACAAACTGTTTATAAATGGAAATGATTTAGATCTGTGGCTACTCTCCCTAGAAGTGGGTGTCCAGCTAAGATGACTTTAAAAGCACAGCGCAGAATGATCTATGACGTAAAAAAAAAAAATTGAGTCCAGAGTAACAGCTAAAGGCTTAAAACAATCATTTGAGTTGGTAAACATCTTGAGTCTACCATACACAAATCATGCTGCATGGTTGCATGGAGCATGGTGTCCTGCCATCGACACCATGGAGGAAGTTAGCTGAAGAGCAGCTTTGAAGTACAGTGAGAGGAGCATCATGATATGGGCCTTTGCTGGCTGTGGGCCTGGAAAGCCTGACATCATCCAGGCAGGTGCTGCTCATGTCTATTGCACACTGATGTAAGAGAACATTCCTTGGCAAGATCCTTCCACACAGGATATGTTTTGCATATCCGGTGGCAGAGTAAAAAGAGAGAAGAGCCGTGTAATTAGTATAAACTATAATAGCTATGATGGCTGAACAGACAATTAAACGAGCACCAGCAACAGAAACTCACTTCAGTAGCGGAAAATTTAATCAAAATGCATTACAGAACTGCCCACAGTGCAACCGAAGAAATGCAACACAACAACTCTAAAACACTACCATAGTGAGCTGAGGGAAAACATGCACAAACTTTTTTCTCTCACAACTAAATTTAATTTGCAAAGAAAACAACAATGCAAAATGTCAGAGTAGTCCTTAAAGGCAACACGCTGCTGATAATACACCCTCCGTTATTTGCAGACCAACAGACAACTGTGCACGGGTCCATACCATGTTGTGTAAGCCATCTCTTTCTTCATGCAGTTTAAGACATTAAGAAGGCATGAAAACGGCAGCAAGCTAAGCCTTGGGCGAATAGCAAATAGCATTAGCCGCTGAGCAGACATTGCATTTTGCTCATTCCAATATCCATCTGTGCCTGCAGCTATGCTAGCTAACTGCTATCAGACTGGCTTATTCACAGATATTTTCCACAGCTCTAGTGCTTTTTAGAGCAAAATTCAATCTTTGGTAATAAGTGAATTTGAGATGGAGCATAAGCACAAACTAAAAAGCAAATCCAAATCCATGTTGGTTTTATCTAACAATGTATTTCATGGCCATATTCCAAACTTTTATGAGAATAGGTTATGAATGATTACCAGGGAAATGATTACATGCTTTGCATGATGTTTCAATAACATATCCATCATATATGGCCACAGACAGTGACAGCGAGTTTGGAATGGGATGGAGGGATGGTCGGGAGGAGAGGTAGTGATTTACTGACTTACAATGAAAAAAAAAAAGGCTTCAGCTAAACCATCTATCTGCACAATATTCACTCACTCTCTCTTTCACTTTGCTTCCATCTTCTTTTTTTTTCTCCTTCACATGCACGCACACACACACACACACGCACGCACACACACACACGCACACACGCACACACACACACACACACACACACACACACACACACACACACAGACCAGAGCCACACAAGCCATGGCATTGCCCCCAAAGAAAATAGAGTTGTGTGTACCATCCAATTATCTGTCAGGGGTGAAAAATGGCCCCAATAATATATTCACACTGCCGTTGCCGATCAATTTTTAATCAAGCTGAGAAATATGGAGGAAGTGAAGCTAAAATGACCCACCAGGAACTCTCCCACAATGCCTCAGCAGAGGAGTCCCTAATTTTCCTCCAATCAAATTACCTACTCCCCAGACTACTGCACCACCAGCACCATCCCCCCTCCCACCCCCTTCGCCGAACCCACCGTCAACCCATGAGCGATAATGGTGCCTCCCAGTGTGGGGCAGACTAAAAGCTACAACTGGCCTGTTCTTTTATAAGGGCAGAGGTCAGGGGGCAGTGGCCTTATTAAAGAAATTTTCGCTCATGATTAAGTCATTAACTGGTACGAGCTGAACAACATGTATATAGTGACACAACGTAAGGAAACAGAGCCACATACGCTCGAGTTGTTTTTACGTGGAGAAAAACAGGCTCTCTGTACAAGCTATTCATTCTTTTTATTTGTGTTTATTTATGTCTAGAACCTTTTGTCAGCCTTTTGTCCATTTATTTGAGGAGGTCAAGTGTCTATGGGAACTCTGGTGTTCCAACATAAATATAGAATAGTTTAGTTATCAATTATTCACTTATTTTTCAGTGCCTGCAATGGCGTGAAACAGGGTTGATCAGAGCACTGAGAACCAAGAGTAAGACAGTGGACCATAAAAACCAAAACTATGATCTGAATCAACCTAAAATGCTCAATAGAGCTCGAGACCAGCAGAGTCGGGTGATAATTTTCTTCAGTTTCGTCATTACCAGTGACCCTTTTCTCATTACAGTCATTTCTTCCATTGTTAATACAAAACTATTGATTAGCACTGCTTCAAATAAAGCAATTACTGAATCTGTTAAATGTCATGTGATACTTCCATGTCATACTCTGTTTTTAGTGAATGAATGACTCACTCTCTGACTGTTGAGTAGTACTCATATATCAACCATTTTCAAAACAATACCATGCTCCATGTTACAATAAACTGTGTTTTTTTAATATTTTGCAGTGGACATCAGATCCTTTATTTTCCACACAGGATGTAAAACATTTTAAAACCAAGCGCTTCAGTTCTGCTGGCTCCTTTTGTAACATGCCGCGTGTGTCATTGATGTGTAATTGTAAATATCGTGGCTAAAATGAAAATACCTTAGCTACGTCAAATGGAAATTCAAGCATGCTTAATATAAACCAGCCCACTGAACACAATAGTACACTGTTGCACCATATGGATGCGTAAACCATATACACATATTTCACGGTGTGCTGTACAAACAGACTTTTCCTACATTCGTTTCATGCCAGCTAACCCGCATTCGCTCTCTAGCTCATAGTTACTCATTTATAAACACAATACTTACATGTAAAATTTATATTTGTAAATCTGAAAACTTAGAAACGTGTACGTACAAACACACACACACACACACACACACACACACACACACACACACACAATCGACTTCTTGTCAGTTCACTTTGTGAGTAAATTCAGCCCTATAGAGCCAACCCCAGTGCACCTGAGATGGGTCACTTGTGCTGGGGGCAATCTGCAATGAAAGCTTTCCCATTTGTAATAAACTGCAGCCTCTCAGAAGAGCAATCCTTGGGAGAATCCGCCGTACTCTCTCCTCACTATAACAACAGCGTGTGTAAAACAAATGAGCAGGAAGGTAATTGCAGACAAACAAAAATTACATTTCCAATAAAGGTTCTTGTCTCTTTGGGCTCCCAGAAGCCCCTAGCCCTCCTCAACTGTTTAACAGCCTTAATATACCCTCTCATCAGCCTTCCTGTTGAGAAGCCGCCTGAGAGAGGTTATCAGAGCACAAACAGGGCTCATCTAATGTGAACAGGTTGAGGGTTTAGTGGTTGAAGTGTTTTAGGCAATTAAAAGGGGAAAGTGATGGTGGGATAGATGGATGAGAGCAATAGACAAAACACTAAGAGTTTACATGACCCATACTTTTTACTTGAAGACATTCATGGCACTGTAGTAAAAGTCTCATAATAAGAAGCACTTATGGAAAGATGAGTAACACAAAAGGCGTGTAATAAAGAAAAACAGATTCACAACGCAAATCACAGAACCCAGGGCATGGTTTTCACATTACAGTATAAAGAAAGGTGCTTGCTATACGGACAATTATTAGATTAAATCATCATTCATAAATTGTTCAAGCATTCTTAAAGTGTTTTGAATACACTGGAATCAAAGATTAATATGAACCATCAGTCAAAATGTTCCACTGTTTCCTTCAGCAGTGGTGCTGCAGATGAATAATAATGAAATGCCAGAGTGTGAAGTAGGTACTGAACATTCAACATTTAACTTGCCAACCTGTACGTGCTGTGCGTTGTATGTTAACATATATAATGATGACAGCAATTTGACAGCTAGGTATAATTATCATAAACAAACATGTCATGTCAGAAAAAAACCAACAACCTCCATCAGGTCAGATTTTGAAGTACAACACAAATCAGGGGGAGGGCGCTGTTCATTTAGAGCTTCAAGACAGTACAAGGCTAGAAATGTAAACAATGAAATTACGTTGATGTCACTAAATCAATTACTGCTGGGCCGAATACAATGGCAAGAAAAAGTATGTGAACCCTCTGGTTAAAGTATGCCCTCGCTGCAGCTCCCCCCCCCCAGACCTCTTTTAATATTCAAATTCATCTCTCATCTTTTGTTGTAGTGTTAGTAATTGCAGTCAAACCGCTTGTTTGTCAACCAATAGTCTAAAACACAAAGATATTTCATTTACAATGATATTAAACAGAGCAAATCCTGACATTTGACAAGCTGGGACCTGCTCAGTTTTGGCCTGTATGCTTGATACATGATTAACAATCATCAAAATAGTTGGTGATTAATTTTGATGGATTAAATAATTAATCGAGTAAATTGTTCCAGCACTAGTTTTGGAGAAATGCTGTCTGATAATAGCTATAAACTCCGCAGATACAGCCAACCTGTTTATCAAGGTGATATTTTGTAATGTTGAGATATCATCAGACAGATCTTTGTTAAAAATACAACACAAGGCATTTTCAATAAATCATACAGACATGTTTGCACACATCCACCTAAACTCACACACTCACGTTTGTACAGTCTTGCACACAATCGCACAGAGTGTTGGTTAATGACACACACACACACAAACACACACACACACACACACACACACACACACACACACACACACACACACACACACACACACACACACACACACACACACACTAAGAATTCCACTGAGTGCAACAGCAGTCATCTCCCTGCAGCACTGAGATCAAATCAGTCTGTTTATCTGATGGTGAACCTGACATTAGGCCAAACTAAAGGTCCCTGCTCAGCTTCCTCTTATCAAACCTTGCAAACAGTGAACTCTGTGGCCCGGCCCCTCACATGGGGGAAATTGATTACAGCCTCGGGCTGTAAACGGCAGTAAGTCCACAGCTCTGTTCATTCCATTATGGATCCCGGAGCCGAGCGGGCCGAGGTGGCTATTAGCTACAGATTCTGGATCAGATCCTCAGATATTATTTGATCTTGTAAGAGTGATGGGTTGAATGAGAGGTGGTGTAATCTGAGCTTATATGCAGGGTTAAGGGTTCATATGACCTCAGTGGCGACTAAACAGCCACGATCAGAGCTTTTAACAAGAGGTCAAAGGGGTTCATATTGGTTTGACATATTTTACTTAAAATGGATGTATTGACTGTAGTAAATGTGGAACAGCCCACTAGTTACTCTTAAGGAACAGACCACACCACAGATGTTGGGTGAAATGTTGTTTTAAAAGGTTGTGTGAGTGCGTGTATGTGTGTGCTTACAGTATACGAGTCTGTGCACACATCTGCCTGTGTTTACCACTGTTGAACCATTCTGTTTAAACTGATGTGTGAGAGAGAGATAAACAGCGAGAAAGTCTGAGAGAGATGAAGAGCTAACAGTTTTAGGGCATTCCTGTCAGTGTTACTGTATGATTGCAGGTCCTTTGTGGCTTCCTGCAAACTTTACTGCTAAGATGGGTTTGATGTAAACGCTCAGAGGAGACAAAGATGGGAAAGTCCCTGAGATATTTAACTGACTAATTCTTCCACCGGTTTTTCTTTCTCTCCGCTCGTCTCTTTTCTTTACTTTGCCTCAATCAATCCTCTGTGGCGGAAGAATCTGGGAATCCGGGATATGCAAAACAAACATGCCCTTTTCCTTCATCATCAAAAAAAAAGAAAAAGAAAAGAAAAATGTGTGAGTATGTGTGCTACAGACGAGCAGACATGCAAGTACGCACATACACACACCTCCATCTAACAAACACACCTTTATGTTAAAACTTTGCTCGAGGCATTTTATTTCTCCAATTAGACTTGTCAAGGGCCTGACAAGTCTCAACTTTGTTTGCTCCAGCAGACAGGAAATTAAAAACTATATTTGAAACTGTTGTCTTCCAACTAAACCGAGAAGGGAAAAAACATCAGCGTGACTGCTGTTTGACACAGAAACGTACAGAGTTTTTAATCACAATTTATACCAAAAAAAAAAATGAATTGTGCATGTCTGATTGACTGTTGTGTTTTCCATTTTAGGAGTCAAACCTTCAACCTTCAAAATATAAAATCATCTCTTTGTTCGATTTTGTATCATTACTTCAAGCTAGGTGCCAAATGAGTAACGTTTGCTTTTACTGGACAAAACAGTGTGTATCGTTAGTACAGTATTACAGCAGTGACGGGCCATAACAACAAGCAAGGCAAGTAGTGTTTGACCAGTTAAAGCCAATGGACATAAATTAAAACGATAACAAAGTGGAAACGATATCCATCTCCTTACATCTCGTTATGTCCCATAAAGGATCTAATATTTCCTGTTCGCATTCATCTCGTAACTGACTGCCTTGTTGTGGACACAGTAGGCTACTGTCTCTGGAAGCTAGGTCGACTACCAGCCGTTGCATCTAACGTTTCTGTCATTTTTGTGGGTGTGGTCATGTCTCGTTGACAAAGGCTGGGGCTTGTCAAGCTGGGGGGGGGGGGGGGCAGCATTTTTTTGGTCATTTGCACACACACATTGTGGAGAATCCTCGGATC
Organism: Seriola aureovittata; assembly: GCF_021018895.1. Taxonomy (NCBI): domain Eukaryota; kingdom Metazoa; phylum Chordata; class Actinopteri; order Carangiformes; family Carangidae; genus Seriola; species Seriola aureovittata. The sequence continues at coordinate 21,274,211 of NC_079377.1, forward strand.
TTTGATGACTCAGCTTCCACTGAAATGAGTTATGATATTGCACACATTATTATACACATGTGCAGATGCCTGTGGAAACTGTAGTTGGTTCTTCGGCTCTGCTTACCTATCTGTACTAAATCTGAATTTCTTTTATAGAATAGATGAAATAGTAGTAATATGAGGTGTATGTTAGTTCGACTGGTTTTATTAATTCATTCAACTCACCAAAAAAGTAAGAGGGCTTATGTGCTTTTAGCATATTAAATATTTCCTAATCTAAAATACATATATGATATAAATGATCATATTTTATCCCTGTGATGACGACACTTACTGTATAAAGTGAGTACATGCTATTGCACTTGAAAGCAGCACAAAAACTTTGTACACTGGCAGCTGTAAATGGCAGTAAAATTTAGTTTTGATTTGTCACTTCCTCTGAGTAAAGACATGACCATTCCTGAAAATATTTCACCTGAACAAAAAGGGTAAATTTATTTCGTCTTAATGCTCTTATCAACTACAGCACCAGTCTGTGATTAAGGCTGAGAGTTTTACTCATTCATATTATTTTTCCTGTTAAAGAATGACACCTCACCTCCCCCTCTTCGATGCATCACCCAGGTGAGAAGCATCGTCTATCATGTACATATAGAAAAACCATGAATAGTAGATGCTAATTTAATTCTAATGATGCTTTTATGCCAAATGTGCCAAATGTGTAATTTACTCTCTGAACTGTTCTTGCTCCATCTTGAGAGCAAAGTCACCACACCTGAAGTGAAAAACCCTGACCCACATCATTTGTACATGCCGTCATATCACGCACGCTAATTGCAAAGTGGGGCTTATCGGCCACATGTCTGCATTTCCATGCATGCACACCCCCACAGGCCGCCTGCCCCTCCCTCCTTCCTCTTCTCTGATGTGTTTTTCATGTTAACACTTTGCAGTGCCTTAGGTACATCATGCGGCTTCCCGCCATACACAGCCCTACCAAGCCCATTTAGAATGTTTTTATGGGATAACATCGTTTTTATTTTTCAATTAAATTTTTATACTTTTGTGTTTTTCCCCCCTTTCTCCTTTTAAGGGTTGCTATTTTTCCTCATTCAATTTCCTTATGTGCTGCTCTCTTTTCTCTGTTCTGTCTTTGTCTAGATGAAATGCAGGTTTTTAACTCTGTTTTGGTCTCAAACTCAAACTTTGGTTTATCTAGCGGAATAAAACAAGAATGAAAGAATTAATCAATACGATATTTAAAGACTATTGAGTTGAATTATGATATTTTATTCTGAAAAAAGCAAAAACATTTTCCTGTGGTAGTTGTGTCACACCATCACAGAAAGAAATGAACTACTGTAGGTACATGTTTAAGTACGATCTTCAGGTACTGCTGATTTACTTAAGTACCTCTAATCATTTTAAATGTGCTTTAACTACATTTATCTACAGCTGTAGTTAGTAAAGGACACTGACTGTATACAAGTTTGGGCTTGTAAAAATAAGATAATGAGCTAATGTGATGCATCACTGTGATTTAAAGTATCAAGCAGCTCAAAGAAGCCAAATAGTTGGAAGAAAAGTCAGGTGGAAGAAAACCTACAGACATTAATAAATCATTTATAATGTAACACAAAAAAAACTTTCCTTCACAATAAAGAGGGATCACTTTCACGCTTGCCTTCTACTGTTAATACTTGCTTCCTTTATTTTAGTTTAACTTTGTTTAAGTAAAGTATGCAAATACTTTTTCCACAAATGACTGCAATACCAAACCATCGGTTGATTTTTTTTCTTTTCGTTTTCAGTGCCATGAACTGTTACTGTTAAGCCCAAACACAGGACGCATTCATGACTCATGGTCTAAGTATTCCTACAGAAACTCATACGCTTTTCTCCCGAGGCTCTACAAAGTAACCTTTGATGGCAAATACAATCCAGCTTTTTTGTTAAATATTCAACTGTCAGATAAAGAAACAAATTAGCAGAAGTACAGTATTGTTCCCATGAGCCACACCTTTATCCTCTCATCTATGTATAAAAATCAAATATCTGTAGAGCTTAAATTAATCGTGATTTGTGGAAATGATCTTATCTGTGAGGAGACTCTGCTATGAACTCAGTGTGTTGAAGAATGGTCCTGTTGCCTTTTCAGGTGTGTGTAACGTGTGTGTCTGTGCAGCTCCAGGGGAAAACAGGGGAGCGGGTGGGAACACATTCCTCCTGGGCAAGACCTATACATCCATCTCTCCCATCACTGCAGGCCAGGGACCTCGTCACTATACTTGCATTTTTATTGTCATGACAGAGAAACCGATAAGAAAAGGCCATTGTCCCATTTCTGGCTTTAAAATAATTTTTTTGCCATGTTAGCAGTTTGACTCCAGGGCAAACTGATCCATCCATCCATCCATCCATCCATCCATCCATCCATCCATCTGTCCACCCACCACTTTGGGACCATGAATGTCCGTACAAAAGTTCATGGTAATCCATCTCACTGTTCAGGTCTTCAGTCTGTACCAAAGGTATGAAACCTAGTGACTTTGATGATCCCCTGACTGTTCGTCTAGCGTCACTATGAGGCGGACATTTGTGGTTTTCAGTAAAATGTCTCAACAACTATTGGATAGCTTGTCCAGACATTCACGTCCCCCCCAGGATGAATGATAATTACGTTGGTAAACCATTAAATTTTCATCTGGCACCATCATTAAGACAAAGTTTTAATTATTCCAATACTTATATGACCAAATAGCTGCAGAACTAATGACATTCTCATCAGCCTAAACAAAACTTTGTTGAGTGACAACTGTTCAAATGTTAGCATGCTAACATGTTAAACTCAGACAATAAGATGATATGATCATAAATAATGACATACCTGCTTGTCATTATAAGCATCTTAACATGCTGATGTTAGCATTTAGCACAAACCACCTATACGCCTAAGTGGCTAAAGGCCAAACCAGACGTCCCGTGTGAAGATCCATGAGGGTCTGTGTGACGTAAACGTCATCATCCGCCCATTTCTGCACAGACCCCTACGCAGACGTCCATGTTTGTGAAAAATTTGTGACCACGCAGACTTTCCACAAAGCAGGTGCTCCAACTGTGCATGCTCCAAGTAACAAAATGGATTCTTGTTTTGAAGAGAGGTTGTGTGAGGAGAACCAGCTTTACCCACATTTATATAATTCCTCTTTGAAACAATACAAAGACAGCCAAATGGCAGTTAACGCCTGGCTTTTTTTGTTTTTTTGATAAGCAGTCGTGCATCATATTTTCTCTTTTTGCCTTCCTCTAGTTCTCTTCTTCTATTACTTGATTTTTATAGCAGTTGGCAAACAAAGTTGTGGTGCATTACCACCACCAACTGGAATGGAGTGTGGATTTGGAAATGTGCAGGCGCAGAATGCCAATGTCGACCTTCAATTGTAGTATGAGTAGAACCACGATTGCGCAACTGGAGAGAAGTCCACAGCTGTCTGTGGACGAGAACTAAATAGTAAATGGAGTGCATTTATATAGCACATTTCTAGTCTTATGGACCACTCAAAGCATTCACAATGGAAGCCACATTCACCCATTCACATACACATTCACACAGCTCTTTTCTACCATAAGCACACATTCACAAACCAATGACACGTCTGGAGCAATGTGGGGTTCAATATCTTGCCCAAGGACACTTTGAAATGCGGAAAAGTGTTGGTGAGTGGTACACCACAATTACAATAATAAAAGCACTGTTTACTGTTTGCACACAGGAAGTGTTTTGTGTTTTGTGCAGCAACAGCGTGGTTTCTTTGAAGCAGTTATTATAAGCAGTGCTAGCTACCAGCAGTGCTTATACTATGTCAACAGAAAATCCAGGACAGAGAACATCACAGAGTGCACGTTAATTCAAATAGATTTTTAGAAAGTACAGATTAGAAAAGCCATCGCTTTCCTACAAAGATGGAGACAAACTAAAGAGCACACGAATCACCAACATACTCCACAAATTATCACCTCTCCAACAAACTCTATCAACAGCAATCAATCAATCAATCAATCAAAGCTTCTCAAAACAAAAGAGAGCGGGCAGGTGGATCAACCCCTCTCATCTCTTTCCCTCTCATCACCCTGCACACCAATCTGAATTGTGATTTGAATGGTTCGGCTGATGAGGAGAACCAAAAGCTTTGAAGCCGCAGTCGGGTCGGGCTCCTTTACGCCACCCAGCAAAAGTGATGCCGTATCACATCTGACACCCCAAAGCCTGAGAAATTGATCCCCCAGTATGGCCATTGATCGGGTTGGGGTTTGAACATGCGCTCGGGCCGAGCACGGAGGGAAGGGTCAGGAGCAAGATGTGAGCCTGGCTCAGTTCTTTTGTTACGGGAATCGATGCTCTGTCACAATGGGGGAGATTAGCCCAGTCAGGTCATGTGCGGAGCACAGCATGAGTTTATGTTACACTGTTTGTATACGTGTCTGTCTCCAGTACGTTATTCTGACCTGTGTTTACGAGCATGTCCTTCCATCTTTTACTTGGTCTTTTACTTTAATCTAATTTGTTTGTGTGTGTTCTTCCTTTGTTTTCCTTGTGAAGAGATTCATGCAGGGTTAAAACAAAAGTGTGCATGCATTTGTTTGTGCCTGTGACCTTTCCTCTACGTAAGTATGCTTTCCTCTGACAGATGCTTATTGGTTTTGTTGGAAAGTGAGACTATAAGCAGGCACACACACATGCCCACATTTTCCCCGAGGCCAAATAAAACTATCTCTGTGCCATCTATCTCAACTACAAGTTCATACACTGACACTTAAAAGTACAGGCACTGTTTGCCAGGAAACAAAGTCGAGTAAATGAGCTTGATAGAGCATGCTGTCTAATGATGTGCATGCATCTCTGGAAAACACAAACTAGTTTCTCAGAAAACAGACATGTGTTTGTTCTTTACAGTATAAAATCATGTTATACTACAAAAAACTGCACTTGAAAACAAAGAGATCATATTCAGTGCTATTGTTACACTCAGACATACCAAACAAGCTGTTTAGTGATGCTTAAAACTAAACAGACAATAGAGAATTAAATACTGTTGAGTCCAGCATCCATTACACTTTCATTCTGGCAAATGGTATGAACCGAAACTTCACCAATACAGGAATTCTGAGGCTTATATTTGGCAACTGACAGTAAGTTTTTTTAAACACATTAAACATTTTTTAGACAGTGATCCCTTAAAGAAATAGACTGACATTTTGGGAAACACATCTATTTTCTTTCTTGCCAAGAGTTTTATGAGAAGCTTATGAGAAGCTACCACTCTCATATCTGCCCAGTAAATATCAAGCTACATCCAGCAGCTAGTTAGCTTAGCTTAGCATACAGACTGGAAACAGCTAGCCTTGCTCTGTACAAAGGTAAAAAAAAAAAAAAAAATTTTTAAATCAATCTACCACCACCTCTAAATTTCATTAATCTAATGTTATATCTTGTTTAATCTGCACAAAAAGAAATTTTGCGGCTTTCACAAATGTTATGTGTTACATAAGAAATCTTTCCAAGTGCAGAAAGAAAGAATCCAAAGGACAAAAGAGAAAAGAACAGAAGGACAAGAGGAGAGCAGAGAGCAGAGAGCAGTGAGAGCTGAAGGCTTTGGCAGGGCCAAAACAGGCCATGAACAGACCAGTGCTAAAGGGCCCAGGACAAGTATTGCCATGTCCCCCTGAAACCGCGGAGGCCGCTGGGTAATGAATAAATAAACACCCCCTCCAACCATCTAGCCTCTTCCTCTTCCTGCTCTCCACGTTTGGCAGCCAACACACACACATGCATATGCATACACACACAGAAACTGGCACAGGCACATAAACAATACACACAAATGCATACATGCATGATTGCCATCAGCCTGACAGCCAAAACACAGTCTCACAAAAATGTAGGTTTTGTGCAGCAGAGTCCCTGTGACTGTGTGCGTGCTTGTGGCAATAGTCTTCTATACGTCCAACTGACTGTGCGCCAGAGTGTATTCCCTGCTTTGCCCTATTCATACTGTTCATCTGTATGCATTTTATTTGCCCATCCATATTTATCCAAGGCTGTGCGGAGAAATGTGGCTGCCTAAGTCAAAGCCAAGCAGCCTCAGTACATTCCCACACTCATGCCATGTATAACCCAACTGAGAAATCACCACCACACGCCAACGTAGGGGCATGAGGCAACGCCATGTCAGAGCTTAAGAAAACAAGAAGCTGCGAGACTCACAGAGATGGAGCCTCGGCTCCTCATCTCCTGGCCTGACAGTCGGTGAAAATATTTTCAATTATTCAACTTGGCGGATTGAGAAGCCAAAGATGGAGCAAAGGCCTTTTAAAATGTAACTTGTTGTGACAACACTAAACGACCTCCACCACCGCCTGATGAAATATAGATATTTTGTTTTGTTTCCAAGAGGCTTAATTTGCCATTACCAAGTTGTTGCTTTTGCGAAGGCTGAGATCCGCTCCTATTAAAAATGGTGAGAGGAAAATGACGAGAGCTGGTGAGTGACGGACTGAGGCAGCAAACTTCTAGATATAATCTGATTAACCAGGAAACAGGGAAGGAAGGCAGTAATTACACAAAAACACGCAACTGTGCTTTTGGGTTTGAGTGTTATGAGTTACAGTGAAGCTTTTTATCTATGACATCTGACCTTTTTCACGCCACAATTTTTAAGCCAAGTGTAATTACGAGGATAAAGTTTTGTATTCAGTTTTATCTGATTTTTGCATAAAACACTAAAGTTCTCAATAAAAAACAGACTACTAAAATGGTTGTAGGTGGAGTCGTGACTTCTTAAACCTGTGTGAGATAAGCTTCATTACAGCTTTTATAAACCGCCAATTGTGAAGCTTCTGCCTAAAATCATATCATCTAATCCATCAACACAACATCAGCAACAGGCCTGCTATTAAATGGTCAATCAATGTAACTATACTGTCACTGCCAGGGTGAGAAAATAAGACGTCTCGGCCAAAATATTTCCTTTCAAGTTCACAACAGTAAATAATTGGAGATTTGACTTGAATTAAACTGGAACAGATATTTTTGCATTTGCCTGCCTTCACTGAGCCATCCAATTTTCCCATGTACATAAAATCATAAGGCCCCATTAATCATCCTAGATTATTTATTGCAATATATGCCCAGGTACTATGTTTTGATGAGAAAAAATAGAACATTTTAATCAGAAAGCAGGAGATTACACAGCCTGAAGCAACAGGGAATTACATCAGGCAGAAGTAAAGGAGAAAGTTTACTAACAAAAACCACAAAAAAGCAGAATTAGATTAGATTTTAATACTGTTCGCCTGCAAGAATAAAATAAACATCCCTAAATCTCACACCAGCCCCCCAAAAGTTAATTTCTTTCACTAGTATACACACACACACACACACACACACACACACACACACACACACACATATATATAACATCTACTTCCCATCTCACCACACATACACACTTATATTGCTCTCCATTAGACAGAAGATTACATGGCAACCTTGACCTGTCTGCCCATCATAAATTACCACACAGCCTCTGCTGGCAACTCATTGTGGTGTGTCATCAGCTCGCGCCCACCATCACCATTACACTACATCAGTGCCTTGGTGAGTCCACTGTATGTATTACACCGTGTTTCGTAATGTAAGTGAGCGCCTGTCGTCCTTGCAGCAGCATTCTGTGATGCTGAACCTGCACGGGCCCGATTCTGCAGCAAATGACGCCTGATTTTAGAATATACTATATTACAAAATCTTTTCTTCTTCAGATGCAATAGGAGAAAAAAAAAGAACCAAAGCCAGAAAACGAGCTCTTGTTTTTCTCCACCACAGTTACTTGTTCCTCTAGTACTGGGATAGTAAGCAAGATGGAAAACAACAGCTTCCAGGTCACGAAAGGAGGAGATAATGAGAAAATAAGAGTGTAATGGAAGATTTTATGATTTACCCTGACAAGACTGGTGCATCTTAACAACAATAAATTGTAACCCTAAGCAGCTTTAATTGAACGTGGCAATTAAAGTGATTCAGATGCTGATCATTAGACCTGAGTACCAGCTACACTCACTCATTCCCAAACATAAAGACCTAACAGGTACAGAGACAAAGCGTTTACGTCTGCGTGTATACAAAACTGAAATGCTGAGCAGGAACTTGCAAAAGACAAAACAATTAACATGAAAAATACGCTTTCATGCTACATCGATGCTCTTTGATGGGTTTATTCATCAGTGTTGTGACCTGCACTGGCCTTCATTAGGTCTGCCAAAGCATCAACAGATCATGTTCAACAAGCAATGATCAACACTTTCATCAGTATATGAATAGCTGTCACTGTAATTACTTGTACGTGTCAAGTAAACAAAGGGTGGGTTTTACAAAAGGGAGACATGAGTTATGAATCAAATGTTTGATTCACTTTAACCTTGAGTGATTGTGGCAGAGTAGTGAGTGCATGTGTAATCTGTCTGTATTCTGTACATGCATATGTGTCTCTCTCTGTGCGACGTGCGTTCTCTCTGCTCTCCATGCTGCTCTGCTCCCACAGTGCCCCTGGGACCCATCTGCCTCCCTGTTATTAATTCATCAGGCTTAACCATGCAGTGCTTTATGACTCTGTTTGGACTGACGAACTATCACACACCCCTATCTCTGTCTCATCCTCTCTCAGGAACATGGTATTGAAAAACAATATCTGTCACTGGATGCTGAACCTACGCTTGCAGCTTGATATGTCTGCTGTATCGTCTGGTATATGTCTTGCCTCCCAGCTTCTGTGTACAGTCCTGTTGTCTCAATATGAATAGTTAAAGTAGTGTGTATGTGTTTATTCTCAGCATCACTGCCAAGGCAACTTTCTGTACATTTATTGTAGTTGATCCGGGTTTTACATCTAAATGTCAATTTTAGTGTCAAAACTTAACTTAAAGCTGCCTGGTAATTCTCAAAAATGATTACTTTGAATAATAGCCAACTAAATAATATATCCTATTACACTTCAGAGACCCTAAGGGCCAAGAATAATTTCTCAGAGGGCCACAAACCTTCTTTGGGCAGCCCTGAACTCCACTCACTTTATCCTGACTTTGTCTGTGTAGCTAATTCCCATCATGGAAACTATTTTGGCTGAAAACACAGCTGATTGTGACCATGTTCAAAATAAACCCTTTTAAAGAAAGAAATCTAAACTTTGCATTGAAAGATAATCTAAGAATCAATCAATGCCCTTCACGTGAATACGTCTTGATTGCCATGTCTAAACCTATTCCCATCAAAGACAGAGAGAAGAGATCTGAGATTGCGGCACATCAAAAGAGTTTATCTAGCTAGTATTATGTGGCTGTAAATAGCAGCAGCAAAGACACAAGACACACTGACTGAGCACTGGGAAAGTATAAGTGCAGAAGAAAGAAGTAAAGAAAATAAAGACAGACAGTAAAGATTTTTACTGGCTCCTCCAGCAGCTTAAAACCAGACGGTGCAATCTTCAAAAATACAAAAAATTAACAAACAAAATAGCTAGATTTTTTTTATGACAACTAATTAATAATTAAAATAATTCTAAGTAAGAAATTAATTTGTGGTGCAAGAGCTCTGCATCTTTGCAGCTAAACAATCTGACTTCTAGTTTCTTGTGTCACTTCTATCAATTCAATAGAATTATAATGACTTGTTTTCTTTTGCAGAATTCGTATAACTTGAAGGTCTGATACTATTCTTAATTACGTATTTTGACTGTTTTCATTCAGAAAAGATTAGAACAATTTTTATTTTCATTTCAGAAATAAAAAAGTTGACATACTTGGTGTAGGTGACTTTCCCCTCCACTTCTTCCCTCAGAGGGCAACACCACACTTGAGGACATCCAGGAGGAGTTCTTGTCGGTGCTCCAGCAGCTTACTACTGGGGCTATACTGCCCCCCAGTGGAACCACTGTGAACACAATTCCCTGCAATGGAGAGTGAAAGACAGTCAGCATCATGGTCAGTATGAACAAGTTATGAGTGTGTTCAGTCTCATGTTACAAGTTGTATGGTCAGAGGAGGGAGGTGTGCTAACCCTGGAGCAGGTTCAGGATTTTGCTCAAGGGCACTTCAACATTAAATAGAGAGTGAGTGTTCAAAGTGAAGCTAAAACAAAAATGGCACGTGCAATTAACCTGAATTATACTGATTATTCACGTGCATTTTGTCCTAGTCACATTTTGACAAAATATACTGTAACTGTGGGGAACTGGTGAAAATGTAGGAATTTCCCATTCCCCACTCAATTTAATCGCATGTTCTAACAAACACATTGAGGGAACATAGAAATGGTAACACTGGATATCCCTGTATCAGGAAATCACAAATGCAAATATTTAAATAAATACACTGTATTTCTGCAACACACAGCCACACCTCAGTCAAAAATGCCCAAGATAGTGTAAGTCATTCTTTTGTCCTCGTTGGCAATACTCTTGTTTGATTCTTAGAGCTCTGACATATTTCCCACCTTAGAGCCTCTACGGAACAAAACGTCTGACAATGTTTGAAAATGGCCCTGACAACATGATTACAGATATGACAGTATGCCAGTTGTCACTTCAAGAAAAGTCTGGGAAAAAAAGGGGAGAGATGGGAACACAGTGGAGAAGAGGAATGAGAATAGTTGACAAGAGATGGAGGACGGCAATATGACATGCTTTAAACGGAAGTGCAAAAGTTAGAGAGGATAAAGGATGAGAAGAGAAATAAGAGAAGTATGAATGGAAAATTTAAGGGGCTAAAATACAAGTTTAATACAAAGGCAGATAGAGGGACGGGGGGGTTATTCTCCCTTTGCCACAGTGACACAGCCGGACAAGGAGATGGAAAGGCAGGAAGGAAGGACGAGGAATGAGGGTAAAAGGAGGAGCAATCTCATTAGCAAGCACCATGACAATAAAGCACAGTGTAGAGCCACTCCCTGATGTGTGCAAGTAAATCTTGATCTCTTATCTAGGAGAACACAAACTGTGTGATGCAAATTTACATCCCCATTCAGGCTCCACTACTTGTCTCTACCAGGATACACATTTGAAATGACAGATATTTTAGACGTATCTGAACAGGGGAGGAAAAGAAAAGTTGGAATTTCCAGCATTTCTATGGATTTTTTTGTCTTTTGGCTCATTATGTGTATACAATGGGGAAATACGGGGGTTAAGGGGAGGATAGACACTGGTGAAAAGGCAGATTGTGGGACAGGAAATGTAACATGGAACGGGTACGTGGCTCTTGGTGGAGAAAAAAACTTTACAGCAAAATATCAACGTGTGCTTTTGTGGCAGAGCTTCTGATTGTGTCTCAAAATATCTAATTCAGTGCATTTCAGTTCAATCCGGTGGATGCGAGTTACACAAAATTAATATTCTGTTAGGTAGAATACCCTACACACAAAAAAGGAACTTTTGCTTAATTTAAATATTGCTTAAGTGCAAGAAAGATTGTGTTGACAGCTCCTCAAGTACAAAAGTAGCTCCTCCAAAGACACCATAAAAAATGTAATTAAACAAGGTCACTGTGAGAGGGCCAATTTGGCATCTTGACTATAACTATTAGCGTGTACACTCATCCCTCCTACCCTCTCTCAGTTCAGTGATGCACTCTAAAGCAGCGACCATGTTCAGTTCAGCTTTCTTAAAAACAACTTGGGTTTTTTTGCAAAAAAATTTGCAATAAATTATTCAAAAATACAAGAAAGGGCTACTCAATTACAGTTATGAGTTATTGTAATTAAGTTCTCTCCACGTTAAACTATGACATTTCTATGACTTCAGCAATTAAAACCTTCAATTTAATTCAGCATCAATGTCAAGATGACATCTTTGCATGTAAACAATCAATATAATGAGGGTAAATGAAAAGCAATTAGCTGACGTTATACAGTAGTTTGGACCCTCTTCTTATGTATTTGTTAGATAATAGATATTCTCTTAACACTGAGAGTCCTCACTATTCCTCAGTACTGCACCTTGTAATACAATCCAAGTATACAAGGACCGTAACAGTCATAAGCCAGAAGGGGGTTTTCTCTGATCCACAGTAAATTTCCAGGAATTTCCCTCGGTAGACCTGAGGCAGATACATGCAGCAATACTAAAGTAGACACAGGGTGCTGAGACGGAACAGGTACTCTGGTGGCTTAAGGAAGTGTTTAGATATTTTCTCTTTTTCAAAGAAGCAAACATCTTTTATCTCCTCGGGTAAACTGCTGCCATCCCTCCATTTCCTGCCCCAAGCAACCTAACTTAGTGCCTTTCCCTCCAGGGAGCTTTTCCTTGGCAAACAGGGCTGTTTATTTTACTAAAACGGGCCCTCACTTCAGCTGGTTTGTCTAATTAAAATGTTGCAAAAGCATCGAGGAGTAGGCATTTTATTTAACGGCTAATTGTGCTGACGCTAGGGACTGGGATATTTTATGCATACACTTTCCAGGATCTTGGGAGAAAGAGCACAATTGCGCGCACACACACGCGCACGCACGCACACACACACACACGCACGCACGCACGCACGCACGCACAGGAGATCAGTTTCTTGCTCATTGGTGGGATGAATTTTAAACAGTCAGGAGTATCGAGTTAATCAGTGAGAATCCTGTGGGGGAATATCAGGTTGCCTTTTAACACGGGAGGATGCATGTATGATTAACGCACCACTCCCCATTGGACTGAACAGAATAATTGTCTTGTTTACCAACAGGTGTTTTTAATCTAGACACAGGAATTAACAATCCTCGTTTGTAAGGGGGCACTCAGGGGTTGTTGTCATGTGTGAGATGTAATGACTTGCCGTTTTTCTTGTCAACAACTCATGTCATCCTAATTGAGTGTTTCTAGTCAATACATTTAGAAAGAACAAGGTGTATCTGCAAAAGAAATGCTTCATTAGTGAGTGTTGTATCTAGTGGACATGCCCTCCCTCAGCGTTAACTAGGATGTTCACTATGGATGTGTGTCATTACATTTTAATACAGCCCTTAAGTTGGTAAACTGTGCACAACCGCACGCTATTCACTGAGAGCAATGGCCTGCTGTTCAGGAATGCCTTGTTTGCACACAGTCACACCTGGAAGAACAACCACAGACTGATCTGATGAGCAGGGATGCAGCACTGGAGCAGGAGGGGGTTAAGGGTCTCACCTCAGTGTTTATAATGAGGCAGGAACACTTTACTTTCCTCACCCAGGTTCTGGCCAGTCTGGGGGATCAAACTGGCAACAGCCCTAAGCCTACTTCTCCAAGTGCAAGGCCACTACTGCCCCCACCATTAAAGGTGGGTTAACCCAACTCCCTGGTCACTTGTTGAGACTGTTCAGACTGAACACAATGTTCCTTTTCAAGCTTCAATTTTCACCTCACATTGGGTGTTTTTGCAGTCCACTAGCAGCCAGTGCAACTACAGTGTGCAACAGCTCAGACTCAGACAGAAAATGGAAATGGTTACAAGTAGATCCTCACAAACTGACAGAAAAAATGGAAATAAAGATATTACAACATCAGAGAAATCGCCAAAATATTTAAAGCTGCAACAAATTATTATTTTCTTTATTGATTAAAATGCTGATTATTTTCTTCATTTAATCTATAAAATGTCAGAAAAAGTAAAACACGTCCTTCATCGTTTCCCAGAGTCCAAGGTGACGTCTTCAAATTGCTTATTGTGTCCGACCAACAGCCCAAAACCAAAACTATTCAATTTACACTGATATAAAAACAGCAGCAAATCTTGACACTGGAGAAGCTGGAACAAGTGAATTTTTGGAATTTTCGTTGGATAAATCACTCATTAATCATTAATCGACAAATTTTTTTCAGGCTTAAAAATCTACGTAACAGGAGTTGTTGTACTGAATAAGATTGGAAGGTGGTTCTGTTCATAGTTCATCCCCTGCAGATTTCCTTTCAACAGGCGTGATGCCAGCGGGAAATAAATTTATCACATTTAATATTTTTTACTCCCTGTTCTTGGATATTTTGTCAGACAAATAAGGCAAATCACCACAAAGATTTGCTGGCTTTTTTTGCTCTAATGAGGTGTTAAAACACTTGGCTTGTGGTCTTCATTGGTTTAGGATGGTTTGGAAAAGGATAGTGTGAATTTGGTGCAGCCATTGAAGCTGTGAGGAAGTGGGGGGGGGGGTCCTCAGTGAGAGTAAAAGCCTAGCTTGTATTACCTTTTCACACGTCAGTCTGAAGCTGACAGGTTGCTAAAGCAAAGGTATTTTAACATCCAATTTCAACAGTTTTGTGGCACAATCGTGCGAAACAAGGGGTGAAAATGAAAATGGAGAGAGAGAGAAAGAAGGACCTAAACTTGGGAACGGATGGACAGTTTTTTCTTTTGTCATTTCAAAATACACACGCCAGAACCTTTAATCATGTGTGTGTCTCCCTCCCGTCATTTCTCACCTACACTGAAATGGAAAGGAAGTGGTTTTAAAAGAGCTGTGGATGGTACTGGTCCAAGCGATACGTGATACATGATTGTCAGACTAGAAAAACTTTTAAGGAGCTACATTTAGCTGATGTGAAATTACCAAGATTGGACAGAATACATCTTACACTGTAAATACAGCACATTGTTGTCATTGCATTGTTTTGATTCAGTCTGAACACCCGCTAAGTGTGTGGAGGTCAGAGTGGTGGATGGGTGTACACGTTGTTTAAGCTTAAAGCTTGGAAAATGGGAAACAGCTAGTCTGGCTTTGTCCAAAAAGTACCAGCACCTATAAAGCTTGCAGATTTTATGGTGGAAAAAACTGATTAGTACGATTTGTTGTTCGACCAAATCAGAAAGTGTTTATAGCCGTTTCAAACAGCCACACTCGAAGTTCGGGTGAAAAGCTGCCTGTCACAGAGAGGAGAGGGACGCTATATTGTTTAGATGTGAAGGTAATGCCGCACATTTTCAGACAGTTTCTCCTGGAAGGTATTCATAAGCTTACACTCGGTTGTGCACATAAAAAGTGACAAATAGTTGTATAACAAAGTAAAAAGAGCTTGACAGACAAGTTCAAACCTTTGCCACCTCTGCACAGCTGGCATCTTTCAACCATCCAACAAGCAGCTCTGATGGAGTATAGTGGCACCTTAAAGCTCACTAGTCAATGAATTATCTGTCACATAACACGCAGAAGTGATTATTTATACAAAGTTTTCACACAGATTAAACAAACAAGAAATATCATGTTCATTGGGAGATGTTGCCAGGTGGATCGCGTTACGTTTGGACCTCATTTCCGGACTTTGTGCTAAGCTAACAGCTGCTCCAGCTTCATATTATTGCACAGACATGAGAGCGGTATTGAGCTCATCTAACTGTGAGCAAAAAAGCAAATAAACATATTTCCCAAGATGTCAAAATATTCCTTTACAATAGCGTCAATCAAGTCTGTGGGATATTTTTTCTCTTGTATTTTTCGTATTTAACCTCAGTCGGTAATTTACATTTATATATGTACACAAGCTCTATTTTGCTGTTTAAAATAAAATAAATCACAGTGTCCATACCAAGCTAAACTTTGAGCTGCTTTTTACAGCCCTCCTCCCCTCCAGTGATCTTGCTAGGATCCCATCCTATTTAGAAAAGGGTTAGCCAGGATTAAAGGGTGTTTCTGTCGCTCTTATCTAGTGTTTGAGCACTTGATCACGGAGGCGTGCCCTAATCCGAACATCGATGCGGTTCCATCAACACGCTCTCCTGGAGCAACTCGGCAACAAAGCGGCTGTTGGAGCTTGTTTAGATGGGGCCACACTCACCCCCCACCCTCCCACACACAACATACACACATGCACACAAACACACAGATCCCTTTTTACCAAACACTGTTTCTGCTGTTGCTCGCTTTGATAGTTGATGCCAAACGTCTAATCTCATAAACTTCTGCTTGTTCTCTGCTGACGGACTCAGATTTAAGATCTGTGACGCATTTGTGTGTGTGTGTGTGTGTGTGTGTGTGTGTGTGTGTGTGTGTGTGTGTGTGTGTGTGTGTGAGTGTGACACAGGGTTTGTTTGGAAATCTAAGTGGGAGATTAAGTCAGGTTGGTTGATCACCAGTGGATTTGTTTACAGAAAGCTTTAGACAGAGATGATAAGCTGTTTATGTCAGATCTGTCATGAATAATTGCAAATGTTTGGGCCCTCTGATGTGTGTAACATGATAGCCTACATGTGATGGGGCCTTCCATCAGTGTAGATAAGCAATCAGCAATTGTGTATCATTTTTGGAAATTACTTTTACCATTTTGGCCCTTAAAATTGAGAGTACAACAACATGCATCATCAACATTATTTACATTTCTTTCACCATCAGGCTGTTCACCTGGAGTGGTGGGTGTTTTTTGTTGTGATGCACATTCAGACAGAAATTTACCTCCAGATCTCCAAAAGTGCTCGATTTAGGGCAAGGGAAAGTGCTTTTTTCCATGTGAATTATGGATCATTTTACTTCTTTGGGCATCTAAAAATTCTTCAAATGAAAGAGGTGGGAAGGGAATTATGTATTGGTTGTACTGATCACAAGCCACTGAAATTTGCAATTGGATTTTGTGTAAGTTGTGAACTGAGCCAAGGCAGGAACTGAGCCAGACATGGTTAACAACAGAAGAGTTTAACAATAAAATCCGTGTTTCAGGTAAAATCAATGCATTGTGCTCTTGAATTTCATAAGTACACTGAGCATTGGTGCAGGCAGAGATAGACTGACTGAGCATGGTCAAACAAGAAAAAAAGAAAGACCCTCTGCTTCCCTTGTGGGCCCGCTGGCTATTTGACAGGACTGTATATCATACTCTTGGATGAGCTGTAATTGCAAGTGACTGCTCTGTGTTTCTCAGAAGTGGTAGTGTTGTGCGTGTGTGCACGTGTGTGGTGGGGGGCAGTGGTGTTTTTGTAAAAATAAAAGGAGAAGTGTTGCGCTTGCTGTGGATTCTTTAGGAAATTGCTGTCGCACACACAGGGGCTGGAGCCGGGCCCTGGCGACGGAGACGGAGTCTGGCTCCCAGAACCATTACTATGCCTGCTGGAGCCATGGAGGCCAAGCTGTGTTTGAGAGTGTGTGTTTTGATAGTACTGCAGGCTTTTGGGGGCCAAGCTGGACATGAGTTGTGTATTGAGTTTGAGGCTGTAGATACCTGTGTTAATATTCTATCTGGATTGGAAAAAAGAGTTAATGTTATTAAAGTTGACACTTCTGTCAAAGATACTGTCATAAGGCAATGCCATTATGAGGAGGGATTGTTTTGAATCTACCCAATTAAAAATTTCACAACCTCTATGTATGCTTGTTCTTTGTCTTTAGAGTTTCATCTCTATCTCAGGTTTCCACCATAATCTCAGTTCTTTACAGTTATAATTACAGTAAGGTAGCAAAATCTATTCCAAAGTGATAGCTACGAATTTAAAATTCCACTAACAGCATCTTGTCTGTATTACAATCACACTCGTAATACTGAAAATTATTGTACTGTACATGTATATATGTGTGTTTACCAAGAAGGTCCCAGTTGAGAAGGTTTACATATAAATCTCGGCAATGTGGACAGGAAGCTGGAGTCGCCACTCTGGAGAAACCCACAGACTAAACACTGATGACCCCAATGCTGACCTTACACACGCACAGGCACACACGCACACACACACAAACACACACAGCCAAATGACACAAATGAGCATTTTCTAGCTAGGTTTAAGCAACAATTTTGTGGTTTAAGGTAAAGCAGGAGAAAATTTTGGGAAACTAAAAACTAAACTAAAAGTTATTGTCATCATCAATTAATCTGCCATCATAAATTCCTACAATCCAAGCTGACTTTTGTAAGACAATGAAAAGCAGCAAATCCTCACATTTATGATTTGTTTTCCATTCCTGAGTCATTATAAAATGACTTAGACAATTAACCCATTACCTTAATAGATTCCAATTATCTATTTTTTTTAATCAACTAAATGATTAATTTACAATTCACAAAATTGGCTTTTGGCAGGCCACTAAATACA
Organism: Seriola aureovittata; assembly: GCF_021018895.1. Taxonomy (NCBI): domain Eukaryota; kingdom Metazoa; phylum Chordata; class Actinopteri; order Carangiformes; family Carangidae; genus Seriola; species Seriola aureovittata. The sequence goes on from NC_079377.1 coordinate 21,292,265, forward strand.
GGATGGATGAACACTCTGACACAGCTGGCATGAAGATGTCCAACCTCACAGCAAAAGACTATAAAATACAGTTAAAATAACCAATTATTACAGTTGTTTGTACACGCCATTATAACTTTGATACTATAATTTTTACTTTTGCACAACCAAATTTCTAGTACTACATAAAAATGGTTCACTTTATAAAAAAATAAATAAATAAATTACTTTACATACTTACTTTGCTGTAAAAAAAAATTTAAAATAATTTTTTAAAAAAAAGGTCAGCATCTGAAAAAGATATTCAACTTACGATCATAGAAGCCTAAGAAAACCACCAAAAAGGCAAAACTTAGAAGCTGGAAAACATTTGGCATGCTTTGCTTTTTGCTTTCAATTTAATAAAATGATGAAATGAAAAATGCACCTTCAATTTCCAAAATATCATGTTGACGTCTTTCAATAGCTTGTTCTTTCCCAATCAACAGTCTAAAACCCCCAAATTACCAATGTCCAATAATCTACTGCTACTGGTTGGAATTTTCCTTGATGCCAATTGGCACACTGTGAAGCTCTTTAAGTGTGGCATTTCCCAGGGGGTAAAACATTTGTAATTTTTGTAAATTATTGATAAATGTTTGTTGCACTCCATCAAAGTATCTTTTATACTATGTCAAAGAAACACCTCCATTGTTTGGGGAGGAATGAGCAATTAAATGAGTCTCTGTCCCCCTCTGCTGGAACAGACAGGCACAGAGCTGTGATGGCAGTACTGGGAAACGAGGCAGCGGTTTGACCAGACTGGTAACCCATGTCCCAGTGACTTCCATTTGCCCTCAAAACCCCACAAGAACTGTTAAGTCGACCTCTGACCTGATACCACACACTGGGGCAACCTCATTTATCACCTGGATGTGGAGTGTTGCGAGAGGGGGAGGGAGGAAGGTTGGGGGGGGGGGGTCATTAATGTGCATAGCAGTGCCAATGTTGGTTTTTAAGGGGGTGTGTGGCTTTGGGGGTGTAAGCACTCTTGAGGGGAAAGAAGGCTTTTATGTACGTGTACAAAACTTACAGACAGAGAGACGCTGTCTGGTTTGATTCTGATTGGCCAGGGGGCTGGGGATGCAGAGAGGTCAGGGAGTCAGGCCTGATGAATGTTTTGTGATACTCAGGAGGGGTTGCTATGAGGGGGGAACATAGTGTGGTGTGGTTTGAATTAGAGACAAATTGTCCCTCTTAAAAAAGTCTATAGAGAAAATGTTGCGAAACATATTTTTAAGAGTAAAGATCATAACCAAAGATCTGCTTTTTAAGGAAACCAAAACATTTTTTAATTTCATTTGTGTTTATTTCTAGCCAGTTGTTCCCCTCTTCTCTTCCAATTTGGAACACCCATTTCACTACTGCATCCCTGCCAACCTTGGATATCAGATATTTAAGTGAACCCCTCAACGCCAAGGAGAGGTAGTTTAAAATGCAAAAGACATGAACATTTCAACCCACAGAGTTCAGAGAACCAATATTATTCCTCTACAAAAGCTCTAATCAAAACTTGTTTTTCTGGCACAACTGAATGGCAAAAATCTAAAACACTTTTATACCCATTTCTCCCCCCTTTTGTTTAAGTTGACAATGTGACAACTCCTAATCAGAAACATACCATTCACCTTTAGATTCTGCACAATTTTCACAAATAACATTCAAACTAAATTCTTTTATAAAATGCATTGTGACCGCAAACTTTGCCACATACTGCTCGCACATGCACTCATATTGACCTAAGGACACACAAACACGCCACATTCCCATTTCAGAGAAGTTTTCTAGGCTGCATTAATCAAAAGGGCACTAGATGCCTACTGCTAAGATAATTTACCCATTACAGATTGTTTTACACACAAGGACTACAAAATGCTAACATGAACACAACACATGTCAAAGCAGCCACAGAAATTTCACACAGCTAAACACTATACTGAGTGGGTGAGACAGAGAGGTCCTATGATGCCCTGCCTTACACAAATTTGAACATGTCACCGTAGGAGAGGCACAGGTGTAAACATTAAAATTTATGATAGTTGAACGATCGCATTGTGTATGTTTGCTCACTGTCACGGCTTACTGGGACACTTGCACAGACCCAAACAAAGCCAGGTTAATGCCGAGGAGAAGACAAGCCTAATGTTATTCTGCCAAACCTCAAAACTGGGTTCCTAAGGTTTAAGTTATAATAGAGACCTAAAACCAAGTTACATCTTTAAGACTTTAAATGTATAAACAGCCTTGAAGTGACCAGTGACTAAATTAATTTATACCCTTTAAAAAATGTTTCACACAACATGCCAGGGGAAAAGCAGCAAAAGCAATTACACGTCAGTAACAGTCTTCTCAAAAGCAAAATGACAGAATCAGCCCATCTTGAGAAATTTGCATAAGGTTGCAACTAAGACTTCCTTAACAGTTCATCAGTTGATTAATTGTACTATTTATCAATTAATCTTCAGACTATAAAATGTCCAAACAAAGGTCCAAAACTTGAACATATTCAATTTGTAGTGATACAAAACAGAGAAAATTGACAAAGCCTCACATTTTGAAGCTGGAAACAAGGAAATACAGCAAATGTTTATAATAACTGTGAATATATCCTTGTAAGTGCAGTTGAATGCAAAAGTTTGGGCAAATTACATATTTTGTTGACTTTTGAAATTCAGGCCAGCAAACAGAAATTAAAAATGAACCTTTGGTTCTACTATTAAAGTTCGTGAAATAAGTGGCTAAGATTTTACAACACAACAAATGTTGACTTCAGGCGAAGCGAGTCTGGCTCATGAGCCGGTTAGTAGCTCCCTTAGCTTTCCAACCCCCGATTACATAGTTAGCTAGCTAGCTAACAGTCAGCCAGCTCACCGTGTTAACCTGTGTACATGAGATCCAAAAAACTAATAATCCAGGACCAACTCTTTACCCAAACTGGCATTGCAGTGATATGCTCCACGGCAGTGTCAACAGTAAGCCAACTAGCCATAGCAACAATTACTGAACACATTCCTAATATCGGTAGCAGCATGTTAGCTAACATCATCACGCCCTCGATAGCCAGTTACTAATGAAAACATACATGTAACATAACACCCATGGAGTTACTTACACACTGACGACGACACACTCCAGTGACAGTGTAGAATAATGGACTGTAGTTGGGAAGCACAGGGGAAACGCGGGAACTTGGGTCTTGAGGAGTCGGTAGCTTTTATTTACTGACAGCCTGAAGTTCACATACATCACACTGTACGTTCACAGTTACGTAGTTAAGTATTGACTAGCTAGCTAACTCTGCTCCGGTCGCCAACGTCACCGCGCTCTCTCTCTCTTTCTCTCTCGCCCGCTATGGACACTGAAATATTCCTGAAAGGGGCTGAGCTACGTGTATAACAATATTCAGTCTAAAACTTCTCTAATTTACAGCGGATCTTGCCCAGAGATGAAAGATTGGTGTAATTCCCCGGTTTACTTGCTACTACTGCCTCATGAGGGTTAGCGTGCAAACTTTGTTGCCACACGTCTGCGCATGCGTATTATGTTGCAATAGTATAACTGATCCCAGAACGGTAGAAGCTGAGTTAAGGACAGCTTGACAAGCACACTGACTATCGCTAGTCACCCATCAACGATCCCAGGACTGTCCTCAATGCTCATGCACAAACCTTCCAGAAAGACCCCTGCCCTCTCTGTTTGACCAGCCCCGGCCTTTGTCAATGGGACAGGCCCACCCCCACGAAAATGACAGAAGCATTGTACAACAGCTGATAGTCAAGCGAGTTTCCAGAGACGATACCCCGCTGCTGCCACCACAAGGGGGCAGTAAATTACATGATGATTGCACGCAGGGACCTGGAGGGACTCATATTCACTAAGATGCACATGCACTAACATGCACGTTACAGACCAAAACAAAGAACAGAGACACTCAGATTACAACATATGCAGGGGCGGCTGTGACTTAGTTCTGTGCTCAGGGTGCCATTACTCCACTACACCACTGCAAACCACTACTTGTTACATAGAGTTAGGGTTTGCTGCTGTATTATTGTTTTAAATCAAGTATGCCCTCATTAAAATATCTACAATATAAACTGTATATAAAAGCCAATCTAATGCATATGTGCACTGGAGGTTTGAAGGTTCCACATCACATTTGCAGATTGGACCACGACTGGTTTCCAAATTAGTTGTGATGTCTCATAATCACAGTCATACATATGCACATATGCTAAATTCAGATTTAAGGTAAGTACAGAGAAACTCATTAATGTAAAAGCAGCTTTCTAGTGCACACACATAAATCTGGGACCCCACTGAAAACAAGATTGTATATCTCAGGTGATTTATCCTGATATGGTAAATTCGACTAGTTTGTGGCAGTGGAGTAGGACTGTGTTATGTGATATTATTGTGAAATTAGAATACTATTGGTCTCCCAGAGATGGGAAACAGAAAACTGAGACTAAATTTGTGGTATTTACTTCACTGATGATGAATGGGAGGCTGACTTTGTGTGTGTGTGGACTCATTAACTATTTATATACACAAGAGAGCTGTGGATGAATGACCCTTCAATACCCCAAGAGGAAATTTCTGTTGCACGAAGTACGTACACAATATAAAGCAAATATTAGGACAGCACAGCGATACAAAAACAACACACACACTGACAGAACCCAGACACAGTAAAAGAAAAAAAATACTATACCCACTGAGTTGTAGGTTAAATGGTAAGAAAGACAAAATGCAACCTAAGAAAATGGTCTTTGATAATTGAATCACATTTTCCATGTTTTTAGATGAATACTAAGTTTTCAAAATCAATACCAAGTTAGAAACACATTTATCCACCCAACAATAAAGGTCTAGATCATTTGAAATGCTGTAAACTGATGTGCCTCTCTTAATACTTTTATACCTTATTTCATAAACTGTCACGATAATAATATTGATAAATTGACAGGAAACAGCTGATATTATACATAATCCAGGGACACAGTGAAATTGGACATTTCATTAAAAAAAAGTCTGGTTTTTATATCGAGATTCAACTGAATCAGCTGTGTACAAGAATATCCGTCTGTCTGTTTCCTGAGAAAAAACAGTACAGGTTGGCAGCATGATAAAACATTTCCCTTTAAGTGGTTACTCAACTGTTAAGATTGACTGTAGTATGAATTATTACATTTAAACCACATGGTGGCAGTCTAGACCCAAATGACTAATTCACTGAATTCATGTATTAATTATTTTGGGAACATGTTTGTTGGAACTAATTATGTGATTGTTAAGATGATGCCACAATATATCAAATTTCAATTAATTGTCCATATACTAAAATTAATAATGTAACATTTTACTCTATTAAACAGTATTACAATTTCAGTTTTCTGTTTAAGAAAAAAAAGTTAACTTTCCCACCCCGCCTCAAAGTTGTATTTTTACAAAATGATGAATCGAAAAACAAGTTTGGACTTGATCACCTGCTTCATATTTACAGATCGGTGTACTCCAACATCCAGGTCTTCAGACAGAGCCAGGCATTCTCCAAATGTTTCTGAAGACAAAAATAAATGAGTATAAGCCATCTACTGTAAAATGTGAAACTGTTTGACATAAAAAGCTGTTGAACTACTCACTGTGTTATCTTCTGTTACAAATACAGCTGAAAACCTACAGTAAATATCCAAAAATACCCATAATGTAACTTCAATAAACTGCACATAACACACACATTGCAAGTGTTTTTCTACAAAATAACTACATGGGGGGAAAACACACTGGTTGGTCCAATTCCTACTTCTACAAATAAACTGCTCCGTCGCTGAGAAGTAAACAAACAACTGCATATTATTGTAATAAATAGAATAATAAAAAGTGAATCTGTAGCTGTTAATGGGGATGTTGTGGCTCCTTTTGTGGTTAATGCTGATAAAGCTTTTGATTAACTGGATGTTAATGTAGAAATTGTTCCCTAGAGTTGCTTTAATGATATAAATATCCAAAGCAACTATGTGGCCTGAGAGTGAATTTTAAATATTCCGACAGACAGTGAAAGATGGCAATTAAAACTCCAGTTGTGAGGAAAGATTGCAGGATTTTCTAATCAGGCCTGTGATCCACTCAGCTGCTCCTTTGATTAAGAGGCCGCAGTCACAGTGCCGTCGCTGTGGTTCTCCCTAATGTCTTCATGTTTGATGTATAATTAACAGTGTTGTTGAAACAGCTCTGACACGTCCAAATCTTTAATCTGTTTTTTATAAGAAGATCCTCAGAATACACAGAAAAATGTTGACAATTTTAAGAAATGAAAAAACAAATGATGGCAGTGGGCTATAATGATGATTTAAGAAGAAAAAAAAAGTTATAGCATTATTGTTGAATTGAATTCTTATTGTAAAGACCTGAACTCCAAACGTGTAGGATGTAGTCACCACCAGCTGAGGGCGCTACACGACCACAGTTTCATTCTAAGACGTGTTGAGTTTTCGCCTGAGCATGAACCTGAAAACAATGCTGGCAACTGTTTAGGCAGGAATACAAATCTGGCAGCACTCAGCGAAAACAAAAGTGACTAATCATCTAACTTCCCCACACTGTAGGAGATCAATAGGTGTGAAAGATCTCAATCCGCAGACCAGTTCAATTCACAAAGGCATTGAGAGACTACACAAAGCTGCTATGGATTACTCTAAAAGATATGGGGGTAAAAAGTTAACAAGATTAACCACAAAACCCCTTTAATCTTTTAATTTTCGTCAGACATGCTGTTGGAGTTTATGAAGACTTAAACTTGCTCTTTTCTCAGTCAATCAAATGCACATTTTAAAATAATTAAATCTATACTTTTTAATGAGCAAAATTCCAAGAGACACGCATTATTATTGTTATTATTATTATTATTATTACAGCATGCCTCTGCTATTCTCAATGACATATATACCTGTAGTAACATAATTCATAATCTGCCTAACGTGCTAAGTTTTAAGTGAGCAAGTAATTTCCTATGGAATAAGTATAAAAGTCTATTCCAATAGGAACTTGTCGGATTTTTATATGAGAACAAAGGTGACATGTCCGGATTTGAAATCAAGGATCCGGGGAAGGGAAAAAAAGGGAGGGGGTCATTTATCAAGGGCCCTTATGGCTTGCAGCCATCGTGGGCCCTCCACCAAAATGTAGACCGACGTCACCGCTTCCGCCCTGCACCCCCCTCCCCTTCCCTTCCCTCCCACCCCTCCCTCCTCCTCCTCCCCCTTTCCCTCTCTCTCCCTCCTCCCTCCCCCGGCGTCGTTGGAGCTGCTCGCCTGCCTGCAATCCAACATGGAGTAGAGAGAGATGGGGCTCTAGCGGGGCCACCCCTCGGTAACAACAGCGACGACGCGCTTTTTACGCACAACTGGAACCGGAGTCGTCGGTGAAAACATGCGCCTTAGGACTTAAAATCGGAGTGTGTGCCCTGTGTGCCCGTGTGTGTGTGCGTGTGTGTGAGTGTGTGTGTGTGTGTGTGTGTGTGAGTGAGTGTGTTTGGGGAGGGGGGGGGGCGAAGAGAAGAGCTGGATTCGGCTCTAAATTGTCTGTATAGGCTACATTACCTACAGAAGGCGATGGTGCTATTAAAGTTATAGAAAAAGGGGCATTTGCGATCCAGGAGAAACTGGGTGGCTCCGGGGGGGGAAAGTGAGGAAAAGAAGACGGAGGTACAGCCAGTCGTAGGCAAACCAAAGAGCCGACACTCGCACAAAGGCGCAGGGGGGATTTATGCGGAATTGGAGACAGAATCGGAGGAGCCGCGGTGAAAGAATGACGAGCGAAAAGTATGCAACCGCCGTGGTACAATACCTGAGGTGAAACGAGAAAATGATAGAAGAAACACACCCAAACGAGTAAGTACTGTGCCTTAAAGATTTCCCTATCCGTCTCTCTCCTTTTTTCGCTTCTGCCAGTGCCTACAAGTTGCATATGACTGGGGCAACTTGGTGGAATGTGCAGCCTAAAACTCTCCGCACGAAGCTGGTTTTCATGAATGTTTTGCTTATTTATTTATTTATTTTATTCACTCGATGGGATTTAATGCTTAATGCTTAATGCTGCTGTGAAGCAATGCATTGACAGTGCTGTGGAAGAGGGTTTCTGAGGGCCCCCACCTTGGTGTAGACGAGAAGGCAGAGAGAGAAAGAAGAGGAGTAGGAGGAGGAGGGGAATAAGCGTGGGTGGATCGGAAACATTTTCTGAAAGGATCTGAAGCGAGGGAGCAGGCCCTGTTGCAGTGTAACTTAGAAACTCAAACACGCCCCGAAGTTACACCTTTTATAAATACACAAACAGCAGCGAGTTCACACACCTCTTGTTTGTGCGTTGTTCAGTGAAAAAGAAAAAGAAAAACCCGACGGCGTTGACAGAGGCAATTTTCGCTTCGTTATTTGGCCACATCTGTGTGTTTGCTTCCAACCGAAGGGGGAAGTCTCACAGGATATGAGATATCCGATATGCCTCATCCGCCATCTCTTTCTCAATCGCCCTCATTTGCATAGCCTGCCGCGCTCCATTCATAAAAAATACCGATTGTAAACGACGGCTTGCCCTGAAAAAACATACGGGTCTGTTTCTCTGTGAGCCGAGCCTCATAAACTCGTATCTGCCCGGTTCTGTCTGACTGTCTGACTCGGGAGATCGTGCTGTTGCGTCTTGCGAAATGTAGCTAATATAGCCGTACAATATGTAGGCCCACAGACCTGTTTATATGGCACCGATAGGCCCAAATGGGAGCGCTTGAAGCTTAAAATTAGCTGTGCCGAGAAGGAACTGTAGATTAATCTTGAGTTTCATTTAATGCAGGACAGGTGTCAGAGCGATTGTAGTTAAAAACAAACACGAATAGACCACCGGAGCTTTAAACACTAATAGTTTTCCAGTGTAGATATCCAGGCGAGCTTCTGCCAAAATCAATCGCTTTAAGGCTCAAATGAAAATGTGAACAGGCACGCCAGAACTACCCTATGTAAATTAGGTCTCAGTTTGCCCCCTTTTTAAAAAAAAAAAAAAATATATAACTTCATTAATTTATATCCACAACTTCTCTGTCAGACTGCACGGGGCTGTGCTCGGTAGGAATGCCTGCCTCGCAGGTCTCTGTCGGCGGGGGTGGAAGGGCGAAGGGCACCGGAGGGGATGTTTGCGCTGCGGTGGCGTGACGCCGGCTCATTCATAAAAGCCCTCTAACCTTCAGCGCGTCCCCATTCATGCCTGCTGGCCGTACTCGGCTCTACGAAGCCAGCGTACACAGAGTCCGTGTGTCTGTCCCCGGTCCCACGGACAGACACAGGCAAAAAAAAAAAAAAAAAAAAAAAAAAGGGAACCGCAAACTAACCTTCCCACAGTTTGTGATAGCATGAGGGGCACTAGCTGCAACCATGCAGAAGACTGGATGTTACAACTGACCTTAATTCACGCTTTTCTGTCTGGTGCCTTCTGAAACAGTATAAATATTTCCTGTATTCACCACTGCTGGTCGCTGTATCTTTATGGTCTTGTTCTAAGTCACATATTTATACATTTATATAATAATTTTTTAAAAAAAACAACAGTTTTGTGTGAACCATGAATTTTAAATTGTCCTCCATTTCCGGCCGAGAAAGCGTTTCCATGGTGATGACGTGCAGTTATTTTCTGGCAGTGCGACGTGCAAATTGGACCACGCCCAGGACGTGTTCAAAAACTAAAAATAGAACTAAAACTTGTCCATTTTCATTAGCAAAATAAAAGCTTTTTATCCATGATATAGTTTACAAGACTGGGGAGAAGAGGTTAATAGCTATTATTAATGGCTCTATAACTGGATAATCATTCACTAATACTTTTTAGAGCAGCTATATGTGGTGACCCGCAAAACACATGCAAAAAAGAGAGCTTTTTTAGCTAGCTGATGAATTCATTAGTGAGACCACACTGTGTTTGACCACTCACCTTCAGGAAAGGGACACCATTTATAAACAGCATATTAACATTTATAACTATAATGTATTATTAATGGCTTATTGATAAGGTTTAATTATTATTAAATTCAAATTAATGCATTTAATAGAATCATCTATCTTTGGCCTGCTGGCTTCTGTCCCATATGACCTAGCTAGGCTAGCTAACAGCTAAAACAATAGGATATTGCTAAGCAAAAGAGTATTTAAAGGCTTATTGAACTGATATGTCATAATAATTTTGTAATGTTAAAAGAACATTTCACATAACGTTTGAATTTAATTTAGTTGCAGTGGTACACAATGGTCAAGGTAGGTTAGCTTATTGTTTTTCACTTTGTACGTTACAGTATTCAACAGCATATAACTCATTTATTGTCTTATTACTGGAAAGGAAATAATCATTGTGCAGTCATCTATGAGTTTGTCTGTTGTGGTTTTCTTATCAGTAATATAAACCTGTTATGGGATTAAGGCAGGGTCAGGAAATAAAAGACACACCTTTATACACTTTGTGTCATGTTATAAGGTGCAGCATTGTAGCTTTTCTTCCGATTATGTAGCCTGTGTCACAGGTTAGATACATAACTACATCTCTCACTTTCCTATTGTATGTCTTCAATTTACCTTTAGTGAACCTTTTATCTAATGACGCATACTATGGAGTCGAATGCCTCACCAGCTCAATGAAACAGTCAGAATTTACAGTCAGTTTACAATCAGTTGGCAATATGATTACAGACACACAGAGTTCTGTTTGTGAGGATCTTTTTTTTTTTGACTATATATCCTAAACTAAACCATAACTTAGCCATCATGTCCTCAGTGCAGAGGATGTGCCTCTCTGCCCTGTCCTTCTGAGGACATTTATTACCTTTTATAGAAGCACACGATCTCTCTCGCACACACACGTACACACACCCTGCAGAGCCAAAGCACGAGCAGAGGATGTATTGATCTGGTGTGTGGTGCTGCAGGGTCAGCATGTGCACAGTCAGTATCGGACAGGAGATGCCCGGTGACATTCAGCTAAGGTCAACGTAGCAACGAAATATAATCCATCCCTGAACAAAAAGCACTCATCAACTGGCACACACAGCAGTGAAGAGTTAGCAGGTCTGCATGTTCCCTCAGCAGGACTGTTCTGTTCCTCACACGTATAATTTTCTACGTTAGCAGCATTTGATAATGAGACTATAATAAACCTGACAGGTGTGGAATTTCGGGACAGTGGAAAAGTTCAAGCTCAGCCTAAACAATGCATAATTGGCAGAATATCTTGTAATAAATTCTAGATACTGTGGAAAAGAGATTTTTAACACTTTGTTAAAGGAGAAATTTTCCCTTAGATACCTCTGATACTTGTATGAAACTAGGTGTATGTTGAAAGTTATTTTGCTTTTGTACCCACTTTCCCTCAACTGGCCATGTCTCTTATTTTGCTTGAGGGATTTCCTACATTTCCCACAAAAGCAATCCAGGACGTGGTTGTGTTGCATTTATCTGGTAGTTGTAATTGTATGTGAAAAGACTGATTGCATTAAGAGCAAAACAGGTTTTTTTCCGACTGTCTCTTCTGTGAGGAAGGACTGCCATTTCCTGTTGTTGTTTTGGTCTGCTGCTGACAGGTTATCTGCTGTCTAACTCTATTTGTGACTAGCTAACTTGTGTTTTATCTGTAGTGTTTGCATACACTGTAAAAGCAAGAGAGTGTGGGAGGAAGGTCTTGGGGAGCTTTACCTCTCTTTTATACCATGTTTTTCAAATAAGTTAAAAGGAGATAGACACCGTGCTTTACCAGTAATGATAAAATTTCAGAGACAATAGAGTGGATACATCATGTATAACCACAGATAATTAACATGACATATGGTGCTAATAACAGACATATCACACGCAGCCACACAAACATAAAATGTACGCACACAAACAAAGAGAATATGGACACATGCTTCATGTCCACAAATGAACTTCCTTCACAGACCCTTGGCATTTTTTTTCTCTCTTTCTCTCTGTACTCCTCCTACACACAGACAAACACACACACACACACACACACACACACGCATCATGTGGAACAGATCCTTGTTCACAGTGTTTCCTGTGTTTTACAGAGAAGCTCATCACTGGTTGCTATCCGGAGCCTTTATATAATGGCCTGAGTTGTTTATATCTGGAGACCAAACAATGGACCCGGATTGTTTGCCTGTTTTTTTACTAATCTCTGCTCATCAGCTGACTGGATGACCAAGATTATAATAGCTTGAGTTTTCATTCACTTCACTCAGTGTGTTTTTCCCTTGTCACACCAAGCATACAACAGTCCACTGGGCTGGTTACCGAAGACTCTCATTCTCTTCAGCTCTTCAGTAAATGAACTGTGTGAACTTTCACTTCTTCACCATCAAGTTCAGCTTTATACTCAGTCTGACAGAGTACTACCTGGACGATTGACTTAAGTCAACATGTACAGTACATTTTGTGCGCATGTAATATATATTGGCTTATGTAGACTGTTGATTCAGTTGATTACCCTTTCTGATATGTCTGTAGCTTCTCTAGTTCAGGTCAACTCCCACCAATTCCCTTTTTACTCATTATATTACGTTTAAAGGAAAGGTGATCATTTTATCAGACATATTTGAGAAGTCATCTTGTTCAACTTTGTGAGTGATGACTTGGCTAACAGTATCTGCGAACAGTATCTGAAACTATTTTATTTTCCGTAGGCTAAAGATATTGTTTATCTATTTGTGTAACATACAAGTCAGTCTGGTTTATGTTTAGTCACTTAGTTTCAGATCTTTGGTGATTTCACCCACACTTAAAGGTTAAGTTTCCCCACTATCAAATTTACTGGCAGCGTTTAATTTAATATAAAGCGTCTCTGGAACTTTATCTTTTCATCTTTAAATCTATTCCAACAACACATAATAGGGAAAGACTACAGGCTATTTAAAGCTAACCATAAATAGCATCAGGAAACATTGCAGCCCATCATGTGTAGTGGTAAATATATCGGCATATTTAGACAAGGGAAGCCCTAAGAGAGCAGACTTCCTAGTGTTCATTATGCAAATCGTTTTAAGTTGGTTCGGTGCCCTGGAGCTGGACTACAGACCGCCCAATTACAAGATAAACCTTTGACATCTGACAGTTTATGTAAACGAAGTCTATGTGATCAAACACGCTGAGGTTGACTTTGTGGTGGGCATCGATCACAGATGCCGATGCAGAGAGCATTGGAAACCCCCCACCCCTCCCCAGTCACTTCCGTTTGACCCAACGCTGTAAGTCTAACATAAGAAGATATGAGGCATTACAGAGGGTCTTGGTTGGCTTTTCACTCGCCCATAAGAGGTTTAGAAACAATCAGCTTATTTTCATTTCGGTTTCCACCTCAATAGAGATGGAGGGGCTGCAGAGTCACCTGGGGATGATGGCTTCCTCTTGGAGTGCAGTCGCAGGCTGTTGGATGTCATGGTGGAGATGCAACATAATTCACCTCTTTGCACATGGTTGTTTTTGTACCAAAAATATCTCAGTATCCCGATGTCTATGCCCATACAGGCCAATAATGCTGCACAAATAATACTTACTAACCTAACCCTTTTTTAATGTAATTTGAGGCTTTGCTTTGCTCCTCATTTGAAATCGGTTTTGTTTAGTACGTTTTTCTATAGTGTAGACTTGAGAACAATCTGTCTGTGACAGGATCTTTTCATCCTTTTCAAAACGACTGACTGCAGCGACACTATTTTGCTCCTGAAGAGATTAATAATCATGAATAGGCCTGAACTCACTCTGTGATTGGTCAGTTGGCTGTGGGATGTTATCCATTAACGCTCCTCTGCAAATTGGTGACCTCTCTGTCATGTCAACGGACACACCCGCAGTCACTAACAACAGCAGTCTTGTGCTGCCCAGACATGTGAGCGCTTCATATAACTACAGCTGATTGACAGAAAGCCAATCAAACTTACCCTCAGGAGCCTCCAATGTCAATAGTTGTGAATGAACTCACTTCACCCCACCTCTCTGTCTCTGTCTCTCTTTTACATTCTCACATTGATATTTACAAAACAAATCTTTACAACATTGTTACTATCTAATTCCTTTTGTTTTATGGAACTAAAAAAACATTGCATTTACATAAACCACTTTACTTTATGGAAATCTACTTATTTCTAGTACTTTGTTTGACATGAAGAGTTTAAATTATGATACTATCCCACATTTTTCCCACAATTCTGATTAGTTTCTCCTCTTTGTTCTTCCCTAGCACCCCAATACACTATGATATCAACCTTAAATCCATCCAGGTATTTATTTTACAGTCAGCAAAAGGTCAAAAGATGAAGTTGGCTGAGCTCACCACATGGTTACTCTTAGTCTGAACAATATTCAAAAAACCCTCAGATGGTAAATTAACAATGAAGTGAAACTGACAAAATTTGCAAAATCTTCACAGTTGAGCAGCTGGAGCTGGCACCTGGTTGGTATTTTGACCTGATAAACAATATTTAAGAAGCTGTTTGTCTCTGGGAAACACTGTCAGCATTCAGTGCCAACCTACAAACCAATAGTGAAATAGTCATGATTATGAAGCACCTTTCAGTCACTTCCTGATCACTGCAGACAGGGCATGTGCTGTGTGTGTGGAGCTCCAGGGAGAGGCGGACCCTCTGCGGGTGTGTGTGTGTGTGTGGTTCTGTTGATCAGGCAGAGGTGCGGCCAGTCATTCCTTATCAGAGGAAGTATAGCCGCCCTTATCACACATGGCTGGGCTGCCCTCAGTGACCCTTTTATCTGTGACACATGAGCTGGATTCCAGACCTGATAACCAGGCCGCTTCCCAGCCCCCTTTACTGTTTTATTGCAAAATTGTGACACACAGACCACGTCAGGTATTTGCAAGATCCGGCTAATCTGTTGATAGTTCTGTATTTAAATGACTATTTATTTCAGCCACAATTTCATGTTGTTTTGATAGTAAATACGGACAGAATATCAATGTTGACATGGCAGGTAACAAGGTAAACAAAATGAACACATGGAACTTAAGAGTTCATTGACGGTCAACTAATGTGTCTTGGCAGGGAATCTACAGGTGTGTACTCCACCCACAGCTCATTTCCTGATTATGATACAGACTTGTTTGCAAGGTGTGTGGACCAGGCATAGAAATAAAGTTAGTACATAAAGTCAAGCACAGCAATAATTGTATGAAACACAGGAACCAAGGAGACCTTTGTTACAAGATAATGTGTGATAAAGATGTTTGTACCTCGGTTAAAGAGCATAGGTTCAGTTGGCTAATTTGAGCTAATACGACAGATGCAAGTTTAGTTCCACTGCACAGTAGCTGTTTACTTACATTTTTGTCTAGATTCACACAGAAAAAGAGGTCGCTCATAGTTATAAGAGCCACAGTGAATTATCACCTGATTTCTCCTTAGTCCAACAGAGCTTCTAGTCTTTTATGGTCAAGAGTTGGTGGAGACCAAAACAGAGCTACAAGGGGAGTGAATATTAACTTAGCATTTGCCAAAATGAAAGCTAATGTAGCTCTGTGTCTGCTGGATGTGTAACAGTTTGTTATCATATTAGCCACATCAACACCGCCTCTGTGTGTACTTCTTACTTTCTGTTATGGAACTGAATGACACCTACACTAGCTGGAGGATCATGTAAGTCACAGTGGGAGGAAGTTGAAGCTGTAAACCAGAAATGTGGCTTAAAAAAAAAACCATTCACAAGACATTGACTACCAACAGGGCGTAACGCATTGTTGGATGTGCAAAAAGTTTGGCCAGAGGCGCCAGTGTACGGCGTCTTTTAAGAAGTAGAAGCCAGACACACCCTGCACCTTTGACCAGCTTGTTCGTGAAGTCATTAAATTAAAAGAGGATGTGATACACGAATTACTTGCTCTTTCCTTATCAGTGCGGTGTTGAGTTCCCCATCTATCTTTCTTCTACACTGAGTCATCACTCAACTTTTTACACAACACTTTACATCCGTATCCCACCTAAAAGAGACTTTGAAACATGTTTGCAGCCTAAAACATAACACTCATAACTCATTTGGTCAAATTTTAGGCAACCATAATGGTGTATAAATATAAAGATTGTGTATGTGAATTATAAATAGATTATAAACCACCTTTTCTTTAAGCAGGCGTCACAGTCCTTTTTCAGCATCAGTACCTCGTGCAACATTCGTGTGGACAGATTTAGATTCACAGTTCCCAAATGTACTGTAGCCTATGTGTGTGTCTGTGTGTATTTATGCCAGAATGTGTGGTCACTCCCCAGTGTATTAAAGTAGCACGTTGCTGCTGGTTGTGGCTGTCTGTGTGTTCCAGCCACAGATTACAGGGCCTGTCGGCAGACGGGGCTCTAAACACGGGTCACAAGACATCCCAAAATGTGACAAGTTCATCTCAGAGAGCTGATAGCTGGTATCGTGTATCTTAAAGCACATGTGCTTATATAGTCCAGAATTCGGTGTTATTTCTGTATGTGAGTGGCCTGGATGTGTGGTTTTGTTTGTGTATGTGTCGTACATGTGTTTGAGTCATGTTGAACTGCTGTGGTGCTTTAATATAAAAGCTGCAGTAGAGACTTTCAAGCTTAACATTTTTCTGTGCTTCAGAAATAATGTGGTAAAATTGAAGCTTAAATTAAAAGTTTCTGCATTTTGTCACCCTCTATAGGCTTGTTCCCATCCACCTCATAAAAAACCTGAGTATACATCGCAAAATAATTATGTTTGGCAGCTACTATCCAAGTTAATTCAGCCACCACATTGCTAGCATGATTTACAAAATGTAGCATATTCATCTACACAAAACCTACGTATAAACTATGACTTCCTGTATGAATATAATATCTGTTATTTGTTGTCACATAAACGTAAAAGGTTAGCATAACCTGATCAGCACCAATATTATCCAAACACAAAATACACCCGGTTCGGCAGTTTATTTTAATGAGGGTAAGTCATCTGCGTAACTAGCACCAGTTTTTAGCATTAGGTAGTTTACCTGTTCAAGCATACGCTTAAATCCTTTTTTGGTTCACTGGTTGTTTCCATTATGCAAATGTTTTGGAACCAATACCAAAAATGCAAAATTGGCATATTTGCATTGTTATCTCGAATGGAAGCACACCCAGAGAAATCTTGCATAACGACATTAAACAACTATTTCAACCCCAGTTATTGTGCCAGTGTAACATATTAACTTAGCCTCTCATTAGCGACTGGAGCTGTAAGCTAAGCTAGTTTGCTAGCTGGCTCGAAGATCTTGAAATAATGGAAATATGAATAATAAACTTAATTAATAAACTACCTCACATTTCTGTTTTTAAATTCTATTATTTCCTTTGCTGCTATTCAAGTTTCCCACGTGGCAAAGTCGAACCTAAATGACTATTTACCACCTCCTCATTGTGGTTTGGCACAACAAATGAAACATATCTGCTTACGAACAACTGTAATAACAATTGTATTGTTCTAGTTTTTGTTTTTAGGTCAATCTCAAATCTTTAATGTCTACATTTAATCTAATTTCTTGGCTAATGTGTCTTTAATATCCCTTTAACATCTGAATGGAAAAGTGTAATTTCATGAAGTGAGTTCACAGCATCATTTATTTTAAGTGCATGGGTGTGTGTGGGTGTGTGTGTGTGTGTGTGTCTGTGTGTGTGTGTGTCTGTGTGTGTGTGTGTGTGTGTGTGTGTGTACACGAGCAGCACAAATCTTGTGGGTTAACCTGTGGTTGCTTTTCTGTACGGGCTGTATGTCTGCCGTCACCCAGTCAGTCAGTCTGTCATTCAGTCAGTTTTATGAATGTGTGTGGGTGGGAGCTGGTGAACCAGTTTTGCCACTTGTGTGTGTGTGTGTGTGTGTGTGTGTGTGTGTGTGTGTGTGTGTGTGTGTGTGTGTGTACGTACATCAAATCCCTGGGACTGTCTGTAAGCTAATTATATAACAACACCTCTCTCATTCACTCCAACTCTGCCTCCCTCCCTCCCTCTCTTTCTATGTTTCTCTTTCCCTCTTCATCCCACACACACACACACACACACACACACATACACACACACACACATGCACTGGTGAAATACATCCTGTTATTGTCAGATCATTCATGTGGCTTGTGACTGTGTTCCCTGTGTCCCTGTGAGGATGGTGGCTGTCATTCTAATGCCTGAGAATGTCTTGTGTTTTACCACCACTGCACTGTGTCTGCAGAGGGAGTTGGTGTCGAGTATTGTTTTGTGCTGCTCCGTAGACTAATCAGTATCAGTATTATCTGTCTACGTGTGTCCAATCCACAGTTGCATGTACACTCAACTGGTGTGTAGTTGGAAGAACAGAGCTGCAAACAACCTTAATTTTCATTATAAGAGATTAATAATTAGAACAGCCAGACCGGCTGACATTAATTTTCTTTACACAAATAACTGATTGACGAATGGCAACAGGCTAACAGACTGTGATTGTAGTGGGCAGCTGTGAATGTGTGTAAGTGAGTGAATGTGATCAGGACGCTCCTGTTAAAGAGAGGTTGCCTCTCAGTGAAACTGCCAGAATAAGTAGAGGTTAAAAAATATGGTGAAAGAGAGAGAGGGTCCCTGGCAGGGATTATACGGTATGTAACCACTAGGTTATCTGACCTGCTAATAATTCTTGCATGTAATCACAGGGTTAACCCAGGAGAATGTTTAGCCGAGGTGCTAAACCATGTAGATTGTGACTCATCCTGTCTCATGATTATTAGTTGGCCACGTTTATTAAATACATGTGATTTGCTGAAATAGAAATAGGCTTCAAAACGGTTGTCAGAATTGTCATCGATTCGTTTTCTGGTGGTGAAGTAATCGATTAATTCAGTGATCGTCCCTACTCGAAGAATACAACACAAAGCTACATGTACATTAAAGTTTGAGAGAGTGTGTGTTTGTGTGCTGACTTGTCCCGGTGCAACACCTCCCACCTCAGCACACCCCGGACCAGGCAGAGTCGTGACTTGGGACGCCCTCAAACATTCTGCCAATGTGTGAATCCAGGTCTAAAATAAACTGCAGCGACATTAACAAACACTTTGACTCTAGCCAGAAAAATGGAAGACAAGTTTTGAGTTCACAGGATTGTCCATTTTCACCAGCTGACGCCAGGATGAAATTGTCGCTGCTGCCCAAGGAAGAGTTTCTTGTGTTGCATAGAAAATATTTGTTCCAAGCCTTGAACACACATTTTCACACTCCCATGGGGTGGCCTCTCTCGTGCTGTCTGAGAGCTCAAAGCATTTTCTTGTCTTTTTTATTTTTTGCATTTTGCCTCCTTTGATGTGCTTTGGATTTTTATACATTTATCATACCATGTTTGTGACCCGACCCCGGAGGAGCGGAAGAAAATTGATGGATGGATGTTTGTACGTGCAAATTCATGGTTTTAATCCCAAGAATTAACACCAGCTACAAAAACGGATAAAAACATTAACCTGGATTTCAACTGTGTTCCAGAGGCTTTACTACACTGACAAGTGTTCTCAAAATGTTTCAGCCCCGTCGTGTATATATATATATATATTATATTTACACTGCTGTCTAACAATGACTCCTCTCTGTTTCTCTCTCTATCCAGTGACAGCTACATCGTGCGTGTGAAAGCGGTGGTGATGACGCGGGACGACTCGAGTGGCGGCTGGCTGGCCCAGGACGGGGGAGCTCTGAGCAGGGTGGGCGTTTGCCGCCTCCTGCCGCCAGAGTTGGCGCCCGTCCCGGCCTCCAGCAGCTCCCAGTTCCTCATCCGTGGTGAGCGGCTACGGGATAAACAGGTAAAACACACACACACAGCGATGAACTAAAGTATATCAAAGCTCATCTAAGGATAAGAGATGGAAAGTGTCCCCGTTGTGACTGACTGATACTTGCTGGACAAACAGGTGATCCTGGACTGTCCACTGAGGAAGGATCTGGTGTACACCATAGCAACGCCCACATTTCATCATTGGAAGGTGGAGGACAGGAGGTGTGGCCTGTCCTTCCAGAGTCCAGCTGACGCCAGGGCTTTCGACAGGGGGGTACGGAAAGCAATCGAGGACCTGGCTGAAGGTACGATGTGCTGCAGTGTGGCTCTCCACGGACACACTGTCAGGTTATAGATCCGTGAGCTGTCAGGGATAACAAGGTCCCACTGGACCGGATGCAGTCGACCTAGGGGTTAACACGGTGTCATGAGGTCCTGGCTGCGACTAAAGCATTGTGCAAGTCTTTTCAAATGTTCATATTGAAGGAGTTTTACGTGAAGAGATATGTTGCACATAAAAATGAGAACATCCAACTAATTAACAAATGATCAAGGCAGAGAAGTTTAAAGCATTATGGTGTTGACACTGAGCATCAGCAGATTCAAATACAACAGCTTTGAAATCTCTTTCCCAAAATTTGGTTTTGAACCAGAGAGTTAGCAGCTATCATCAGCTGTAGGATGTTTTGCCATCACATGTTGTGGGTTACAGCTTAATTGCATGAGTACAACTTGCATTCTGTTTGAAAGCAGAAATTTTCATGTGAAGATTTCCTCAGCAGCTTCACTGAAAGTTAATTAGAGACTGAGTTTATAGATGCATGAAGGAATAATTTCAGCTTTAAACTTAAGTAGGGTTTATTTCACCTGAGTGATGACAGATAGGACACACAGATGCTCCCGCATCACTGCAATATCTCCATGACTTCTGCTAATTCGCCCACAAAGTCGTATCTGTCAGTGGATGAGCGCCAGGGTTTACCTCATGAACACATCATCCAGTAAAAAAGTTTGATCCTCCAGAATCAAGATGTGCTCCTGCTTCCCTCTCTTCAGGCTCCACAACCTCCTCGACAGCACTCCAGAACGAGGGCGAGCTGGGTGACGACGACGTCTTTACCGTAAGCATGTTCCCTATGTTCATGTAGTATCATAGTTGGAAGTATAGGTTGTAGAGACCCATCTGTGTCTTATCACAAAATAAGGCATCAGGGTAAAATATCCAGGAAAAGGGACATTGGCATGAACTGTTGTATGACACACAGGACAAAATAATTTTCAGAGTAATGCTTTTCTCATTCACGTCCAGAAGAATCATTAAAATTATCTCGTAGGGGACTGAAATCTGTTGATGGCGATAATTAGCTTTTCCTCAATCTTCTTTGATGCTGTTTTACACAGTTGAGCTGAAGCTTAAAACAACTCTGTGCCTCCCGAGGGAAGCAAAATAAGCATGACTGGTTGTCTCCAGGATGTCACTCCTGTGCGTCAGAGGACATGAGCATAAAGCTGAAATCTCCTCAATTTCCTCAGATTGGGAATTTTTCTTGAGTCCTGAGTGGCGGTGGGCAGATCCAGGATGTTATTTCAAGGTTCACCTTACAGTAAATGGTATTCTGCTTTGCCTCCAGTGTTTGTGGGAAATCAGACTGAAAAAAGCCGTGTGTTAAGAAGGCGGGTTAACAGATCCGTGTGTGTGAGGGCTTTTCAGACACAAACCACTGCAGGCATTTATAATACTGTGAGTAAGAACTCGACTGCTCTGGGAGGTTATATTCCGTCATGGCGATCATGGCGTAAACAGAAGAAATACGCTTCATCTGATGACGGTGCTTTCAGGCAAAAGCTGGAATCCAATGCAGAGGGCTGCGGCAGAACAATGTGGGGTTGACAGGCGAAAAAAGAAGAACTTGGCTTGAGGTTTTGCAGCAATGCAACCTAACGTCATCTGCACATTCCTGCAAGATTACTTTCCAAGAGAACAGAGTATTTCTGCTGTTTACCTTTCAGTTGTGTTGACTAAAGATAAAACAGTTGCCGCTGCGATAACGTTCTAGAGTTGTAAAATCCTGTGTGTTTTGGTGTCTTTAAACACATGAATCTATTACTCCGGCTGGACTCCCTGGATCAGATTTCATGTCACCCCGGTACCTTAACCAACACGCCCCCACCAGTGCAGTACCCTGCCACTGAATGTTGACTGCTGCAGGCTGTAGTCGGACTGTGGCTCAGTTTATACCAGTACTTGTTCAACATCTCCAACCTGCTGCACTGAAATGGAAGTTTTAGGGCCTGGAGTGAACCGTGGCTCCAGCACAGACTGAGACACCAATCAGACAAAATCCCAAAGGAGCCGTCTGCATTCAAAACATCTCAAAACTGACTTTGTTTCATCCATCAAGCAGAAAGTATTTCAGCTCAGGATCCCCTCCCTGTCATACATACCTGCTGCAGTACGAGAAGTGTGTGTGTGTTGTTTGTGTGTCATGGCCTCTCCACCTTAAGTTAGCAAGGAGGACCCCCTCCCCCAACCCTGTAGCCTGACACCAGGGACAGCAGGCAAGGTCACAAGGTCACTTCCTGTATTCCACCACCTCCCTCTCTCCTGGTGACCCCCTCCCCGTCCCCTCCCCCTCCCCCACCACCCTCCCAGTTGAAAAAGAGAGCAGACACCAAACTAGCAGCAAGCAGCTGTTTCCCAGCTTAGTGCAGGGCTGGTGATTTACGAGAGGAAGTGCCTCGTGGTTCATCTTTGACTTGAGCTGTCTGTAAGGGCCAAGACTAATAGGTGCTCTGCTGGGAGTGTACAGCCACCACAGAGACGCATACAAACACATGGGGGGGGGGGGGGGGGGGGGCTACAGCGCTGTCAGAGGGTGGAGCAATCCCTGAAATGGAGCATCAGGTTTTCAGGAAAGTAGAAGCTTTCAGTGAGACAAATCCAAGACAATGCCTGAGTATTGTTGCACAGAAAGCAACATGGCTCACCTTGTTTAGTATATGAGCTCTAATGGCCCCAACACACCAAGAACAAGTATTTCTGTGTTGCCTCATGCCTGCTTTTTTAAAAATATGCACTTGAACACACCACAAAGATTACAGCTAACAGCCAGCAGCCATGCACATACATTATGCACCTGCACGAGAGTAATAACCAGCCTGCAGTCTGTGTTTGTAATCCAAAAAACATAATTATATCTAGTCCACCAATTTTCTTCTTCTTTGGTTGTATCATCCTTCCATACGAGTTATCATGTGTTGCAACAGTTTCACAATGCCCAGTGGGAAGATTGGAAGAGTAGCCAATGTTGCATTAGCCTACAGAGCTAACAGTCAAAAAAGGACAAATACAGTCACAGGTTGAGTTTGCTCGAATCAGTCAGGCTCAGTAGAGTTTTAAAGACACTGGTAAGCGTCTCACATTTAGGCTCGTACAGAACTGTACTTTTTCACAAACTGCCTTCGTCGCGGTTATAACATGTCGCAGTTATAACATGCTAAACCGCGCACATGCTACCGATGGTCGGCAACAAGCTCTCAATGGCAACTGAACAACGCCGCGCCTGTTGGCTCAGTGTGTCCGAACCCCTCTGGATTTATGACTGAATGTGGACATGAGTAGTTACTGCCTGATTTTGCATTTTTGGCAGATGAGGTCCATTTTGTCTGCGTGTGTTTGTCTTAGCATTTCAGCTGTCTTCTATCTGACGGTCACAGACTCCTGCTACTAGTACTGAGTAGTATTTGGGAAAGCAAAGTTTCATACGAGACGAAACCCAGCAGCCACATGTTGTCTTGTGAATAACTACCAGACTGAAATTTAACAACTATGACACTAAAATCACAATAATAACCATGTGATACAGTGATGGGTTCAGTGCCGCCGCTTGATTTCCTCCCAGCCTGCGTTAACGACCTTTTCCTAAAGTTAGCAATGGCGGCAGAGTTTTCAAGACGGGCAGTCGTGGACAGAGGGAAATGCTGTAGCAGATTTACAGCCTTCGGGGGGACATGGGGTGGAGGTTGGAGGGAGGAGAGCTAGGATGGACATACTTCCCTAAATTATTCCTCATTCGCCAAACCTAAACTTAACCCAACCCTTCCTCTGTTCCTCCCTTCAGCACGTCTCCTTTCTCTGCCTCTATTTTGGCTCATTCACAACAGGGGGAGCGAAAAGCTATTGAAGCAATTCTGGGCTCATCCCAGGAGAGCGAGACGGGCCTGTTGAAGGATGAATCCTCCCGAGCTTTGAGTCGGGACATGTTTTGTGTCAGAAAATAACTTGAAATGCCCTCTGTCCAGCCTTGGGCCAAAATATATAGAGAGGATGTCCCGAAATATAAACTCTCCCCCTCAACTCCTCTCTGTCTCTGAGTCCTCTCGTGCTGTTTGAGTTCGCAGCAGAAAGTCTGGTCTGTGTTTTGAATTAGTTGCAGCCGTGGAGGCCAGAGTCGGACTGGTTTTAAACCGTATCAGCTCCTCCTCCCCGGTAATGTCTTCTCCAGGGGGGCGGGGCCAGGAGCGGAGGCAGCATTTTATGTTATTTTTGGCCGGCTGCTCTGAGGGCTTTGTAAGAAAGCTGGGGGAAATTCTCAGCATGGTGGTTTCCATGTGGGGAGCAGGATATAATAGGGATAGCTTCAGCAGACAGACAGACACATACACACACACACACACACACACACACACACACACTAGATCTGGGTCATATAACTGGCAAATAATTCATAGTATTGGTTTTAGACTCGTTGGAGTGCCATATATTGGCACATGCGGTGAATAGTTTGCGAGGATTTCCAGGGGTGATGTGTCACCTGACAATGACCCATGTTTACACTGCAAGAAATATGGTTCTTCCAGGATTGATTGCAGGCTAGATTCATGTAGAGCAGTTTAGTATGGGCAGAGCTTCCCATTGACCAGATAGGAGCATTGTTTTGTTAGATTAGAGGTTTTTTTTTGATTGAAGTGACTTTGAAGGATGGCAGCGTGTCAGTTGGTCGGTCCACCACTTTATTCCAGACTAAAATATCTCTGACTGAGTGAATTGGCTAAAAAGTTTGTACAGACATTCATGATCCCCAGATGATGAATCTTAACGGATCGGCACAACACTTGGGTCAAACATTCGTCTCTTTGATAGATTTTCAAATAAGAATTCAATCCACCAGCCGTACCATTATTAACCAACCTGCTCCAGCTGAGCTACACCCTTGTTTTTATCTGGGGATATTTGAGTAGCTGGAATTAAGCCTCTCATCTGTTTTATGCTTGTCAGGTGGAATTGTTTTTGTTTAGTTTTTTTCCTCATGAAATGAAATCACATCAGCACAGACAAAAGGGGAGCACAGAAGTCTCTTAGCTGCTGCGAGTTGCTGGCAAAGGCTGACCGCGTAAAATTCAGCCAACTTTTCTTTGGCAGACAAACTTGTTGACCATCGATACAAGTTTCTATGACTCTGTTGACTCGCCATATGGTTCTCAAAGCAAGATAAAAAACAAAGCATAACTTTTCTTTCTCAATGCAACAAACCATAACTGAGTCAGGAAAGACATTGTGAGCACAGCAGAGCTTTTGCATATAACTGTTAAAGGAAATCAACTCATTGCTGTCCTTTAGAAACAGCCAGCTCTGCTTCTCTCACACATGCACCTGCGCCCCTTTCTCCAGCGGTGACACTCATCTCGACTATCTCATCCATATACACACACACACATTACCGAGATGACACGACAAGACAGCAGAAGTCCCGACCTGCCTATCAGCTGGCACGCCGCGACACCCCACAGTGTCTGACCCCCAGCGTGCCTGTCTGAAATCTGTCTGTCTGAGCGCTACACAGCGGCGGTCCGACTGTCTAGTGTCTGGCCAAGGTTTGAGTTGGAGTAGAGCCCTGACAGCCTTTAACGGAAAGGGGACAGGATACTGTTCACACATGCACACGCACACACACACACACACACACACACACACAAACACACACACACACACACAAAGAAAGGTGGAATGTGTCGAAAGTGAGATTGAAGGAAGGAGGACAGGTTGATGGGGGAGGGAAGAGAATGAAAAGGAGGGAGAGAAGACTCGGGGGGGAGAGGCCAAAAAAGGTGATACTGCATAAAACTGTGTTTTCAGACTGCAGGCTTCCTAATATAAAGCCGTTCCACCACCTTTATCTGAAGCATGAAACATCTTTATTGTCATTGATTTATCGGTAAAGTAATTTATCAAACAAAAACACCAAATATTCCCTTTGTTCAGCTTCTCTGATTTATTGTTTTCTGTTTTATGTCCATTGGAAATTTAATATTTTTGGGTTTCAGCCCGTTGGTCAGAAAAAACTGACTTTTATTGTGAAAGACTGAGGTGTTTGTTATATTTTGTCCACCCCCTACGTGAGGACGGACTAAATATCGTTCACATGAGGTTCAACTGCATATTCCATCACAGCAAACAATAACTACTTGACTTGTTCGATAACCAGCCTTTCCAGATGTCAGCTGCATTGACATCACTCGACACCTGCGTCACCATGGTAACCTTATTAACTGGAAATGTTATAAATAAATGGGATCACCATAGGCAACACATTCTGTCCACTTATGTAGGTGGCCAGTTTAATTTTAACCCTAAGCCTGACTTAAGTCTTAGGTCTGATGGTTACTACATTATGTGGCTGCTGCAGATGTTTTATGGCAGATGTTGTTATTAAAAGTTAAACTCAGACACACAATGATCCAAATGTGGATCAAGTGGCTTGAAAAACAGAGCTCACACTTCCTGTTTTCTCGATCAGAGCTGCACCGATGCTTCCTGTTTTTGTTTGTCCAATCATGGCGTCCTCTCACACTAATTATTTGTTTGGTGTACCCAATCAGAGCGCAGCTTTCAGCCCACATCCTGTGTTTGTTTGTCCCCTTCAGAACACCACAGACAGCTCATCCAACTCCTCCCAGAAGCTGGAGAGCTCTCTGCAGCCGCTCGAGTCCTCGCCCCTTCCGCAGAGGCACAAGTGCGTGATGGGACATCGCCATGACCTCCACGACCCCTACCGGCTCTCAGACCACTACTTCTTGGACCAGGTGCTCTTTCCAAAATGATTTTGAAACCATTACAGAGAATTACCTTTATTCTGAAAATATTTGTTCAGAATAAATTTGAATTTTTTCAGGCTTTTCATTTATACCAAACATTTTTCTGAAACAGTTTTCACTATGATATTATCATTTTTTCTCGTTTATTGCTCCTGAACAAACAGTGTTAAAGTTTTATTCTGTTTTCCTCTCCAGCCGTCTCGGCTTCCCCGCCATGTCACTTTCCAGGAGGACGAGGAAATCGTCCGTATCAACCCACGGGAGCGCAGCTGGGAGCGAACCACAGAGCATCACCATGGCCGCCAGTCGGATCGCCCCTGGCTCAGGGGCTACGAGGACTACCGCCACGCCACTGTGCGGGACAAGTTCATCCAAATGGACGACTCTGAGTCCTACGTCCACTTTGCCAAGACGGAGGCACAGAAGCACGACTACACCTACCCATTGGCACCGGCCCTGTCGCCCTCAGACTCTGACCCCGCCCTCGGACCCTTGACCAATAAGGGCCATAGCGGCTCGTATCGCCATGGCTTCTCCTCTGTGGTCTCCAGCCAGCCCCGCTCTTTCCTTCCGAGCTCCTCCCCATCCACCAATGG
Source organism: Seriola aureovittata (assembly GCF_021018895.1). Classification (NCBI taxonomy): domain Eukaryota; kingdom Metazoa; phylum Chordata; class Actinopteri; order Carangiformes; family Carangidae; genus Seriola; species Seriola aureovittata. The sequence continues at coordinate 21,319,773 of NC_079377.1, forward strand.
CGGGAAGGGGCGGAAGGAGGACGGGATGGAGCGTGCACAGTGCGAGCACTGCGGCGAGGCCTTTTACATCTCCGACAACCGGAGAGGCCGGTGCCAGGATGCCCCGGACCCTGTGCGGGCGTGCATCCGGCGGGTCAGCTGCATGTGGCTGGCAGACACCATGCTCTACCACTGCATGTCTGACCCAGAGGGGGACTACTCGGACCCCTGCTCATGTGACGGGGGTGAGGGCAGCGGGGGAGGCCGACTCGGCACACGTTGGTTAGCCCTGCTCGGCTTATCTCTGGTGGCGCCCTGCCTCTGCCTCTATCCGCCTCTCCACGCTTGCCATCGGGCGGGGCTCACATGCGGCTGCTGCGGAGGCCGACACAAGGCCCTGAGCTGAGCCGGCGTGCTTGGAAACCTCTCAGAGGAAACGATAAAAACCTAAACCCAACGCAAGCACAGGGAAAGGGAAGGATGGGGAAGTACAGAGAGGACAAGTGGTCATGGCTGCTCGCTCTCTTGCCTTGGTTCCTCTGGGTTTCTCTACAAATTCCAGACACTGAAATAAGCCAAAAAAAAAAAAACAGTTGGTGCATTTTCTGAACGGCCTGGGAAGATAAGCTCCCCCTTACGGCAGACAGTTCTCTCACCTCTTCACATGGCCATTTCATGCTCTGTTTCTAGTGAGAGAGCACTCTTTTTCAGGGGGCCTTTTTTATAGCTGACCTATATGTCATGTATCACATATGCAGGTACTTTATACTTTGTACACTGACTCGGCGTCAAAGAACTTGAATTGTTTCTTTGTTCTCTTTTTTTTTTTCTCTCCTTTGATGTACGCGTGGCCATTTTGTTTATATTCTATTCCAATATCAGGCCCGCTCAGCTCAACTCCAGCTACAAGAAAGATCAGACACTACACCTCTTTATGTGTGCGCGAGTGTATGTGTGTGTGTGTGTGTGTGTGTGTGTGTGTGTGTGTGTGTGTGTGCGTGTGCGTGTGGACGGTGTATGTGAATGCTTACAATGTGCGCCGAGGCCTTTTTGTTGTCTGTACTGCAGCTTATAGTAAAGCTCATGTATATAGTCTACATAGCTCTCCACCATCAACATCTTCTTTGTTCACTGAAACAAACGTGGTACTCATCTTAATCTTCTAATATCCCAAAGATTCGTGTTTTTATCCTATTTATTTTCTCACTGAATTGATCTACCAGCAAAAGGGTGCTGGGTTGAGATTTGACTCACTGAAAGAGACGGTTTCTCAAATCATGCTACAACACTCTAGCGACCGTCTCCCCGCTCCTTTCACGTTATTTCAAACAGTGCCTAAACAATTACCTAAACCAGGAACCCTATCCAGTCTTAGAATTACAGTAGTGCTTTTTGGCTCATTTTACTTAACATACACTTGAAGCAGAGTGAGATTTTAAGGCTCTGATTTCCTCATTCTTTGCAGAACCTCAGCCAGCAGTCCGTGTCACACCGAGGACTGAGAGATCATTCGAAGATACCGTTAAAATTGGTGCCTGTTATGCCTTAAAAATTTGGAGCCTGGCTCCAAACTTCACCCCTCTGAAGATGTCTGCTATAATAAAAAAGCGTGAGCATAGTTATGGCTCCAAGCAATCAGCCTCACCATATACTCCTAGACACTTGGTTTAAGCTATTTTTGTAATGAAAAGGAACTCTTTAAAATGGTTCTCATCAAGTGTGTAAACTATGGACTCCAGTTTGCCTGCGATGTACAATCAGCTCCCCTCCTGAAGCCCAGCGCTCCAACAGAGCCCAACCAGTCACATGTGGAACAGCAAAGTCCAAGTTTAAAACCATCACCATATCTCCTATATTGAGCAAAGATAACTATATGTTATTCTCATGTTGTTAAAGGAATAGTTTGACACTTATTAGAATTAGTAGTAGTAGAGAAGATTGATAGCGCTCACGTCTGTGTGCATTAAATACGAAGCTAACCTAGAGCCAGGAAGTGGGTTGCTTAGCTTAGCATAAACACTGTAAACGGAAGGAAGCAGCTAGCCTAGCTCTGTCCACCTAGCAGCACCTCTAAACCTCACTAATTAACGCATTATATCGCATTTGTTTTATCCACATAAAAATAACAAGTTGTGGTGTTACGTGAGGTTCGTTACAGTGACTGGTAAGAAATTGTCCAAACGAGATACAAATGAGCTTAAGAGGCGTTTTTTGGTTTGTTTACTCATTCTTACAGAGCCAGGCTAGCCGTTATGCTAAGCTAAGCTAAGCTAATCTTCTCTTGGCTGCCGGGCTCTTATCGAACTCTCAAACTATTCCTTTAAGGCCAAAATATTTTATTGTAAATGGGAGATAAACATGAGTAATAACTTGCTGAAACCACAGTTACATGTGACTGGTGCGCACTATTCTCCTCCGTACTAGAGCATTTTTTTTCCCTCCATGCCAGATTTAGTACATCGCGCCCCCCCCCCCAGAGGGAGTAACGTCAGATGTTTGACAACAGCTCAAATTAAACAAGAATGAAACGGTTCGACAGCCTGTTCATTCAGGATTGTAGTGGATGTGTTGATGTACAAACTCAGGCATTGGAGGCCAAAAAAACGCTGTCCTTGCTGTGTCACCTGCTGTTTGAGTGACATCGCAGCCGGCCAATCACGGCATCGGGGATGTGACCAGGAACACAATAAGCTTTTCGAAAAATAAAATAAATAAATCAATAAAAAGAAGCAGCACATCAGCAGAGTCCCTTTGGAAAAGAACAGGAGTCCAGAAAACAGCTGAAGTCCTGGAGACAAACATCCATCCCTGATTGTTTTGCCAAGGAAATGTCACTTACTGTAGTTGAAATACAGAATGCCTGAGGATGTCCTTTTTCCTTCCCTGGTTGTGTCTGTTTCATACATCCTGTCCTGTGTACCAGTTTGTATGTCCTTGGGGTGTGTGTGTGTGTGTGTGTGTGTGTGTGTGTGTGCGTGTGTGTGTGTTTATGCCACATCCTTTTCCCCTCTCCTGCTCCTTGATCCAAAGCTACTGGGATCAGCTGAATATGCTATCATAAACTAACACCTAGCCAGTATAATCAGATCCTTCGATGATGTGATGTATCAGGGACAGGGCCAATCAGATTGGAAAGAGTGTGTGTGTGTGTGTGTGTGTGAGCATTTAATCTTTTGTCTCTGTCTCATCTGGTGTTTGAGTGTGTTTTCACACGTCAGAGCCATTTACAAGTGCCTGAACGCATCTTCTGTATCTCCTTGTCTTTAAATTGAAAAAAATTTAAGAAATGACTCCCTGTATTGAATTAGACCCATTTTTTTACGCTTAGTATTTTTACCTCTGTAAAAAAAAAGAGCAAAAATTATATTATATATATCAAGTGTATGTTGTACATTTTTATTTCTATTTTGTTTTTTTAAAATAACTGTTTCTAACATGTACGATGGATGTAGCTCTTGCTTTCGAGAAGGAACAGGAAGTACTTTGTAGATACTGAAGGGTGGCCAGGTCTGTGAGAAAACTAAAGTGAAATGTGTGTCTTACCTTCCGCCTCCAATAAAATGAGAGAAAACAGTGAAACCACATTCGAGTCTGCTGCTTGATTTCACTCTTGGATTGAAGCGATTTCCTCATAAATATCTACTGTAAAGCAAGAAAGGCCTGTGCATGTTTCTTCTGTTACAAACCACAGATCCTCTCCTGTGTGCATCATCATTTACCCCTATGTTCCTCCCATTTTAGTTTTCTATCAGTGCATCCGATCAGATTTAAGTTCATTAAAAGGGGTTAATTGTAAGTTTTCTCTGCTGCCAATCGTAGTTTCTTGGCAGGAGTTACACTGCCTGGCCAAAAAAAAAGTCGCCACCAAAAAAAAAAGTTCACACACTCTAATATTTCGTTGGACCGCCTTTAGCTTTGATTACAGCACGCATTCGCTGTGGCATTGTTTCGATAAGCTTCTGCAATGTCACAAGATTTATTTCCATCCAGTGTTGCATTAATTTTTCACCAAGATCTTGCATTGATGATGGTAGAGTCTGACCGCTGCGCAAAGCCTTCTCCAGCACATCCCAAAGATTCTCAATGGGTTTAAAGTCTGGACTCTGTGGTGGCCAATCCATGTGTGAAAATGATGTCTCATGTTCCCTGAACCACTCTTTCACAATTTGAGCCCGATGAATCCTGGCATTGTCATCTTGGAATATGCCCGTGCCATCAGGGAAGAAAAAATCCATTGATGGAATAACCTGGTCATTCAGTATATTCAGGTAGTCAGCTGACCTCATTCTTTGAGCACATACTGTTGCTGAACCTAGACCTGACCAACTGCAGCAACCCCAGATCATAGCACTGCCCCCACAGGCTTGTACAGTAGGCACTAGGCATGATGGGTGCATCACTTCACCTGCCTCTCTTCTTACCCTGATGCGCCCATCACTCTGGAACAGGGTAAATCTGGACTCATCTGACCACATGACCTTCTTCCATTGCTCCAGAGTCCAATCTTTATGCTCCCTAGCAAATTGAAGCCTTTTTTTCCGGTTAGCCTCACTGATTAATGGTTTTCTTAGGCTGCACAGCTGTTCAGTCCCAATCCCTTGAGTTCCCTTCGCATTGTGCGTGTGGAAATGCTCTTACTGTCACTATTAAACATAGCCCTGAGTTCTACTGTTGTTTTTCTTCGATTTGATTTCACCAAACGTTTAAGTGATCGCCGATCACGATCATTCAGGATTTTTTTCCGGCCACATTTATTCCTCGTAGATGATGGGTCCCCACTATCCTTCCAGTTTTTAATAATGCGTTGGACAGTTCTTAATCCAATTTTAGTGGTTTCTGCAATCTCCTTAGATGTTTTCTCTGCTTGATGCATGCCAATGATTTGACCCTTCTCAAACAGAGTAACATCTTTTCCACGACCACGGGATGTGTCTTTCGACATGGTTGTTTAAGCAATGAGAGGCAACTCATTGCACCAGTTGGGGATAAATAACTTGTTGCCAGCTGAAAGATAATCGCCCATGCAGTAATTATCCAATAGGAGGCTCGTACCTATTTGCTTAGTTAAATCCAGGTGGCGACTTTTTTTTTGGCCAGGCAGTGTATAATATGCCCTCTGAGCAGCGCTATGCTTCAGGGCCGATTGGAGGCAGCAGTGAGGTGCTATCAGAAAGTATTGAGACAGGCTGGGGCTAGCTGGTTAGCATGCTAACTTCAGTAGAAGAAAAGAGGTGGCAGAGATAAGAATTAACATTGGTGTTGCTTTCCACCTCTGGAGACACCTGTTGGTGAGTAAAGGAATGAAGTTTGATGCTGAACTCACAATGTTTTTTCTAGACAGGTAAATAAACGGCTTCTTATGCTAACACTAGCTATGTAGCAATAGCAAAACGTACAAATTGCTTCTTTAAAGGAACAAAATGCACCAAAAGATTACTGTAAATATACACTTACAAAAACATGACACTAAAAATATAATGAATCATTTACAAAAAAAAAAAAGGGAATTTACAGGAGAAAAACAGAGAATACACAGTAGGCTGTTAGCATGCTAATGTTTGCTAAGTAGCGCTAAAAATAAAGTACAGATGATCGCAATGTATGTAGACATAAAATTGCTAGGGACAATGGATGCCACCCATGACTTTGTGAGGAGATTCAGAGGATAGAAAAATGTCAGTCAAGGCCTGAAGTTTCTCATTATCCTTTAATAACTTCCATCGTTTGCTGAATAAAACTCTTTGTAAAGTATTTAATGAAAGAAAGCTCAAAGAAAAAAACCTCAGCCTAGTACACCATGTTTCATTCTCCTCAAGATGTCTTTCCCCGGCTGCCTCCCTCCTCAGCAGGAACATGTGATAGCCATCGAGGACGTCGAGCTGTTTGACTCAGGATGTCTCTGGAAAAGCATGTGGGCGATAATGATGGAGCGCGAGAGCAGGGAGGGGGAGGGAGAAAAAAGAAGAAAAAGAAGGTCCCTGAGGGCTTTTGGGGGCCTGCTAAGCAGCTCAACGGCTGCAAACAACATCAGTCCACATGTGCAAACATTTAAGATATCTGCTTGTGTAATAGGGTCAGCGTGGCCCCTCTCTGGGTGCACAGAGCACCGGCGTTCACTTCCCAGTGCAATTTACAGGAATGGGTGGCTTGTCCCACACCAGTGCTGTGGTCTCATGTCCAAAGATAGGAAGGGTTTTTAGGTGCCCCCCCCCTTTTGACTGAGGTTCTGTCGTAGATCTGTGTTACTTGTGCAACTTTAGTGCTAGTCGTAGCTACTCTCTCAGGCCTGAGTTGCCTGATGAAGCCACACTGAGCAGAGATGTTGCAGCAGTTTAGCTTATGAGGAACCAGATAATTGTTTCAGCATACTTCATTAAGGACTGAGTTCAAACCCTGCACCTGAGATAAACCGTGTTAGACTGCTGAGGAAAACCTCTCTCTACCTCCACCCTGTGGAAAATGTTTTAGCTGGTAAAGGTTTGTGCAAAAGAATCTTGAAAACCACTGGTGTTAAAGGCAGTTTAAATTTTTACATAAGTAATACCAGATAAGAGAAGTTCTTAAGTACAAGTACAGTCCTTTTATGTCACATACGTCTTCAAATAACAACTTAAAAGTAAATGTTGAAATTGAATTATACAAGATAGAAAGAAATTGTAGATGAGAGGGTTCTTCACCCGATGCAATATTTTCATTTTAATGCACCTGTTTAAGAAAATTCTCTAAAAGTCTTTGAATAATTGAGAATAATCTCAGCACAAGGTCCATTTAGTAGCTATTCTGGAGCTTTTGATCATATCACATGATCAAAATGTTTTTTGTTTTTTTTGAGCACTTTGGCTTAAAAGCTGAGAATCAAAGTTCATTCATGACTAAAGTGCTCAGTCTAAACTGTGTAAAATTCACTGCCATCAAACTGAATCAAATCTAACTAATTTATCTCATAACAAATGTATAATCTGAATCTGCAGAGTCTGCCAGGTGAGTAAATGCAGTGTCGTGACTGTACCAGTCACCAGTGCAATACCAGAGTCAATGTGCTGCTTCCCACCTCTGTTGAGGCCAGTGTTGCCTGTTTGTGTTCGGATGGGAAGGAAACTTCAAACGGTGCATCAGAGGTAACAGTTCAGGGTTAAGAGGGAAGTGGCAAGAGTCGAGGGATTAAAATGGAACAAGGCCGGAAGAGTCTGGGTGAGATCTTTATTTCAGGCACGGAAAGAGAGCCTCTTCCTCTGGTGGCGCCAGTCCTCTGCCACTGTTCCATTTCCTCTTCCTCCTCCTCCTCATCCTCCTCTGCGACCGAGCCTCAGTCACCTTCATACCTCCATCCTCTCCTCTGCTAGTGATGTGTATCACTATCAGTGGTAGAAAACAGACACAGAAGATTAATCTGCAGTTATTTTTGACAATAATAATAATTTCAGTGCTTTTCCTTGTCTTACATAATAGTAAATTGAATAGCTCTGGATTTTTAGACTGTTGGTTGAACAGAAAAAAAGACTTGATTGAGACAGTGATTAATGATTAATCAACAACATAATTGGCAGATAAATAGATAATAAAAATAATTTTGCTGCATCACTACAGAAAAAAATTGTAAAAACTTTGAAAGTCTTTAACTTGAAAACAACTTCACCTTCTCACTCCTCAGATTTTTTCTTTTTACATTTTATTCCAAACCGAAAAACGCTATAAATAAACTGTCAGTTGCAGATTTATCTTTGAAATGGCGACTTTCGAATTTCCAGGAGTAAAACCTGTGTTCATATAAAAACCCTGGCTTCATTACAATAGATGCAAACAGGAATAACAGACATTATTTTCTCTGCTTACGACAGTAACAAAGTCGTTTTTCCACATTGCAGAGCTGTGAGGAAATACGCTGCCGCACACATATTTTAGTGTTGTACTGTGGTACAGCTCTCAACCGCTAAGGCAACGAGTAGAAGGTAAATTAAAACATGATTATGAGAGTTTTCCAAATAACTTTTAAGCAAAATTATGAAAAGATGAGCAGGAAATATTTGTTTTTTAATTTCTGCTCCAACATGAAACCAGCATCTGGAGCATGAAGCAGATTCAAGAGAGGACACATAAGATGATTTGAAAATCAGCTCGGTTTGTGATTATTCAGATGTTTATCAGTCGTCTTTTACTTTGTATTAATTTGTTCTTCTCAGACCAGAAATAACTCACAGCTTCAGGTTGACTGACTGCATGTCAACAGGTAGAACAAGTTCTGACTGACAAAACAATCCCATGTCTCTCATGAGCTTTTTCTAGAGCTTTCAACTGTATCAAATGGTCTTCAGAAGCAGACACGGTTGTTTTGTGAAACTATATTTCCAAGGTTAAGAATGAACTTTTGAGGGTTTTTTTTTTTCCTTTTAGGACAAAATGGATGAAAAGTCCTGAAGGTGCTAGAGATAAGTAATAAGCTCCCTCCTCTGATGTGGTACAGTTGAAAACCCTGGAAAAATTGCAAATTAATTGGCCACGATTTTGATCATCAGTCAACAGTCTCAGTCATTTTTCAAGCAAAAATGTCAAATATTCTGATTCCAGTTTCTCAATTATGAGAAATTATAGTTGTTCTGATTTATTTCACTGTAAACTGAGGATCTGTGGAGTTTGGCGCGTTGGTCCGAAAAAAATAAGACATGAAAACATCAATTTGGGCTCGGAGGAGATGTCATGGCCATTTTTACACTATGTTTTTTTAAAACAAAGTAAATCAATTAGTCGAGAAATGAATCGTTTTAAAGATAATTGTCAGCTGCAGCACTATAGTCCTGTAAAATGCCTGAATCATGGATCACTAAATTATGTATTCTGAGTGGAACAGGTCTTTTGATATCACTATGTTCATGATTTGCAGTTGCACCATATTTTATTCAAACAACTCCGTTAATTAAAACCAAAAAAAAAAAAAAAAAAAACCTGCCACACAGTAATCCTTATAAATCACTTTTCTTTATTTAAATCAGCGTTAGGCAGTTATGCTATGAACAACACAGGAAAATAAAAACAAAAACTGACAAAAAGAAAGACATTAAAACATAAGAGATCCAGTTAACATTAACTGCACTTGGCACTGGATAAACGTTCATGGAAAGAGGAAAAAAAAAAAAAAATATACACATTTATCATACTCAAAATAGAAGTGCCTCCAGAAATCATTAAGTCGACCGTTGGGAGAGAAAAGACTGGAGAACTTAAATATGATTTCAACAGCATTTCGACTTCGAAAAAAAAAAAAAAAAAAACGTTTTATTTTTATCCGTTTTTTCGGTGCTCAGATTCAAATTGATCTCATCGTCAACCTGCGACTGCCTCCGCGCTTCGGTGAACCTGAAGGAACACGACAGGTGAGGGACTATAGCGGGATGGCAGTCGAATGTTGCTACAACTGCTCACACCCGTTCATTCAGCTTTAGATTTACACCCGGAGAGGAGGCAGCGGCGAGGCGGTCTGATGAGGAACAAATAGTAAAACGCTCCACCCACGTCCCGTCATTGTCTCACCGCCCACAAACCCCAAAGTACCGTCACACAACCGATGTCAAGCTCAGGGGCCTCTACTTTGCGTATTTGTCCCTTTATAAATCAACCATCAATTCTTCATAAAAACATGGAGGAACTTCTGTTACCACAATACACTCCATTTACAATGGTAGTAGTGCACAGCAACAAAAGAAAAAAAGTCAATGGAAAAAAAAAAAATTGATTTAAAGATATGAGCTCATACATCCAACAAAAAAGGAAAAAAGCAAAAAAAAAAAAAGAAAAAGAAATCCCTCTCCCAGAAAAGAAAAGTCATGATATCATTTATAAAAACCGACATAAAACTGATCAGTTCTCGCTCACCTGGAACAGATGCTGAAAGCGCCCCTTGGCTGTTTGTGGTGGACCCTGATTGTGATATTACAGACGCTTATGAGTTGATTAGAAACTTTGCATCAATTAATCCCCTCCGGATATTTAATCAAGGGAGAAAACTAAACTTTCTGGACCACTCGCTGCAGTGGCTGGTGGCTTTACCTGCCAAAACTAATTCACATCAAAAACACTTCCCGCTCTGGTTTTAACCTTCTCCACCAGCACTCAATGAAAATCAGGCTCCAAAATACACCAGCGGGGCAACATTAACCCTTCTATTCCTAGTTAAAATAAAGGAAGGGGTTCCAGTGGAAATCAGGGCTTGCGAGGAAAAGTGTGAACCAATCCCAAACCAGGAGAGAAGAGAGGCAAAGAGGAGAGAGAGGAGGAGAGCGGGGAGGTGACGGCTCGACTCCCTTTGATGTTTGAGGAGAATCAAGAGCCGAAAGAGAGAAGAGGGATAAATAGTTATATACTCTGCGATGGGGGCGAGGGGGGAAAGTGTGTGCATGTCATGTATATGTGTGTATTTGTATGTGTGTATGCGTGGTCTGTCCGTTCAGTGCTTTATCTGACGGTGACTCCGAGTTTTTCCAGCACGCGGACTCCCTTCTCCTGGTACTCCTCCCGGGTCAGCCAGAAGTTGTCCTTGTCCTTCATGATGTCGGCCAGCACGGCTCCGCCCAGGAACACCATGTGCTTTCGCCTGGGAGGATCCTCGATCCGGATCTTAAATTTCTACAAGACAAGGGGACAAAGAGACGTACAGTATGAGAAGATCCTGTGTAACAAAGACAAGACCTGTGGCTCGGGCGGTGTTCACACTGCTGCTCAAAGTGGCCCATTGTTTTGTTTTTCTCCCCTCAGACATGATACAGATCTTAATGTGTCTCTAGTCAGTGTGAGCTTTTTTCCCAGTATCAGTTTGGACTACATTAGAGTTTGATCCAGATGCATAAACATTGTGCTTGTACATTAAAATAAAACATTTGTAATCGCTGCTACAGCAAACCGGAGAACAACTGTCATGATTTCGGTGCCCCAGGCAGCTTTGCTCGACCAGAGAGAGCAACAAGTCAGAACAGTAAAATAAAACAGCTAGAGGGACCAATATTTACAGAAACACCTAAAAGATGTGTATACTGTTTTAACAGGGACATAATGTATATGAAACCCTCTCTATGAGGACGTTAGTAGCATATGTGGCATTAAGGACATGCAGTGTGAACATTTCTACCACTTGTATTAATAGATTTAGGATTAGTAAGTATTATCAGCTTATAATCATTGGAGAACATTTAGCAATTTAAACATAAAGCAGAAACTGAGAGACTGAAACTAAAGTCAATATTCAGTCTCATTTTAACTCTGTTTTTGTCTCCACCATCTCCTGAGGGAGATAACTGACAGCAGCTGCCTGCTGTCTGCAGAAACCACACTAATGTGAGCAGTGAACCTGAACCAAAACACTCTTTTGGGTTGTAAATCCAAAACAATAAGCTTAAAGATGCTAAAAGGCTCTGTAGAGCTCAGGGGAAATGCAGGGTCAAGTGCTGATTCTCTGTGGGTTTGCCGCTACGAGCGATACCTGTCACATTACACAGTCATTTAACCCATTGTTTATGTAAAAATATTGATTAGTGCGATGACAATTTGCCTAAAACCAGCTTGAATGGTGGCTTCACAACAGCTGTGGTCATCTTCACCTCATGGTTGATACAATTTACTCCAAGATTTTATAATGGAAACACCATTCAAACCGCTCCTGCAACATAACCCACTTCTCTACGCTGTCTGCACGCTCAGTATGTCCAAACACTCATATTTTCACCAAATAGGGCGAAAGACGCAGCTTCTATTTGTTGCTCACGTGGCTAGCTGTCTAAACATAGCTGCAGCAACAAACAAACAGCTCAAAGGTGCAAGCTACAAACTGAGGTGGTGTATTTATCCTCATTCTGAAAGTCTGGAAGATCAGACGGAGCAGAGAATAGCAGGGAAGTGAAATATGCAACAGGAATGACTTGAAAAGTTTTAAGTGGATGTTTTGATGCTTCTTTTCCCCAACATGTTTGAATTTAGTGTAATCAACATGAACTGGAGCTGACCACAGCCTCCGCTCTATATGAGAGACTAAACAACTAATCGGCCATCTTCCGAGCCTCCGGGGGTTTTAGTATTTAGTATAAATATGACCTTGGGTCAATGGGGATCTATCTAAGTAGATAGATGTCTTGTTACAGACTGAACACATTTCATTAAAAGTAACACGTGTGTGACTTTTCACGAAACATAAGTGAAAGACACGCACTGCCGTTGGAGAATGAGATAAACAATTTGAGGAAAGCGAGGCTGGCTGCAGTTGTGGGCAGAGAAGTAAAGTACATAATGACTTGCTATTAAACTTATGAGTCATCTGTAGTCCTTTGTTTACAAAGTCGGTCTGTGTATTTGGGATACTGACATGGAAATGTAATGTAGTGATATTTTTCCAAAACAAATATTTATAATTGGGAAGTGAACCCTAAATATGTTGTGATTAAAGTGTTGTGCTCTGATTAAGTTAAATGAATGTCTATTAGTCTCTGGCACCGCCTGGTGGTGGTTTGTGTACAATGCACCAGACTCAGATGTTGCATATTCATAAACTTTGTTCCTAAACCTTGCAAATGTATTCAAATAGTAGCAGCACAAATAAAAAGGTGTTTCATTTATTCTACTGTGAATTCAAGTGTGTGCGACTTCCTCGTTAGGACAAAGGAGATACTGTCAGGTGTCAGTCACAGTTTACTCATTAAACTGACTCAAATATGTTCCCTGTGGATGTTGTACCTTTCTGGTACTTTACTGCTCTCTCACATGTGGCAAACCCCACCCAGGCCTAGTTAAACAAACTGAGAATCAGCTGGAAATATTCATTCACACAAACTAAGAAGCCTGGAGCAGTAAAGCCAGACCAGCTCATCTGAATGTAGCAGTAAGTTCAGTCAACTTTGCATCGCATTGGTTGCAGCACAATTGACATGAACCAAATTTTAAATTTGGGCTAAAATGAATCTTGTATGACATGTTTTAAAAGTCACAGTCATTCTGCAAACCACATCTGAGCAGTTTTAGCTCAGATGAACTTCCGTAACACTGTGACATAGTCAACAGTATCATTACAGAAGTGGCGTTGTGGATCGGTTTCTCACCGAAAGTTTGTCCACATCTCCCTTGAGCACACGCTCCAGGTACAGCTGCTTGAGTTCCCTCTCCAGCCGAGACGGCAGGCCCGGGTACATGGTGGATCCTCCCGATAACACGATGTGTTTGTAGAACTCAGGCCTGAGGACGGGAAAACACAAAGAGGGTGAGACCCGTCAACGTGCAAACAGGAAGAGAAGCATCTTAAAATCACACAAGTCATTTTGCTAGTTTCCCTCCCGGTGGGGATATCGTCGTATTCTTCGTCCACAATTGTCGAAAATGTACTTTCAAGACAGATTTGAGTCCCTCAGTGACTCGACATGAACACAACAAAATCTGTGTTTGTTGTGTATCAATGTGTGTTGGAGTGGAAACACTAAGTCGCTCTCAGTACAGTGCAGTGTATCTGTGCTCATTGGCCTCACCTGGTATCTATGTCGGCCGCCTGGATGGTGTTGAAGAGGAGCTCGGCCACTCCGACACCCTCCACGTTGATGAGGTGGGGCTGGAACAGAGCCTCAGGGGCCTCAAACCGCTCTCCTCCCACCTTGATCACACGACCATCTGGCAGCTGGAGATGTGTGGGAGGGATGAGATGAAAAGAGAAGGAAAAAAAAGAAGTATGACACCACTGAAGAGGTAGGATTTAATGTAGGACTCAACAGAGAGTGTAAATCTTGAATGTAAGGACCAAGATACTCTGTTTGCAGTGTATGAGAGGAAGACCGGACTTCTCAATACCTCTTTTTCTTTTTAAAGAGATGTTTGTGTTTACTACAATTTGAAAACAAAATCCCTCAAGACTCTGATGCTATTGTATAGCAAGTAAAAGCACAGAGAGCGTAGGCTCCAAAGTGAGTACAGTGAATGTGTGTGACTATAAAAAGGCTTCATTCAGCTGAGGGCAGTGGGAGGAAGCACAGCCCAGCCTCAGCCGCAATGTGGCTGCACAGGAAATGATGTAACGTGCAGTTCAGGGCCCTTCGGCCACAGTTACATTGCCCTCCTTGTTTCGGCACACTCATGCACACAAAACGATACTTACACATACATGTTCACACGCCTACACACACACTCACTCGCCTACACTAACCCAAACACACATGGTCACAGTGAGCTCTGAGACACAACATGTGCTCGGTAAGGCGTGCAGTTAACACAGACTTCAGGTCCTGCGTTTAGATTCTGTGGTTCCCTCTGCAGGGAAAAGGCCTTGGAAAGAAAAGCAAGTCTGGTGGTGGAGCACTGCACCCCCATATGTTTGAGTCCCAGAGAAAACAGTTAGTCAGCAGCACTGCCCTGTCTAACAGAGCCAACAATGGGCATGTGGTAGTCTACTTAGCTCAGTGCAGAAACAGATTCAGTTACCCCATTAGTTTTGATTACTTCAAAATACTGCCACTTGTGAATAACAAACCCTTTGGGAGAGATTCGTTATACAATGATGCTATTTTAAGCAGAAAGGTGAAACTTGTGTACATGTGGCGTGCACAAAAAGAACAAATTTTACATTAAAAAAAAGAAAAAAGAAAAAAGTAAACGAAACAAAAATGAGAATCCCAGAGGGCTGGAAATGTGTTGTGTGTCTAAGTAAAAACGCCCAACCTGAAAAACAGCTGCTTAACGTGTCTCACATGTATGTCCCCATTTCCACAGTAATTTCAGTGTTTCTCAGCAGTTATTCACACACCCCCTTCTCTGCCCTCTTTATCCTCATATTCAGTTTCACTGTGTCCCAACTGGTTTTCTTGATCTCATGTGTCTGATTCATCTTGTGTTTTTCTTTATTATCGTTTTACAGCACACATATTAGACAGGAGACAGTAGGAGACAAGGGGACAGTGATGTTCCTCCATATTTAAGGCCAACCGAGTGAACAATGCCCACAATGTCCATGTGAGGGCAGCAACTAATTTCTAGATCTGGTTTCACTCTGGCAATTGTGTCTGCACACCTAGTGAAATTAACAACAACAAACACCATTTTACATAATAAGCTGAAAAGCTGTCAAACAGCTCTGTGAAATCACTCTCACAAACAGGTACAAAAAAAACCCAACCTAAGCTTCCACTGTAGGTATTTGTGGAGTGAATGTACCGACAACCTGTGCACTGATGCCCTGTGCCTGTCAGTTTTTATTAAAACAAAGCTATATTATTGCTGTTTTATTATGTTGAAAATTAAAACATGTGTCTACCGTGTATGACTCCACCAGCACGGTGGTTTCCAGCGCCAGCTTCTGCTCCTGCTCGATGTTGTAGCCCACGTAGCACAGCTTCTCTTTCATCATGCGCACCGTCTCAAAGTCTGCAGAGTGGTTGAAGGCATAACCCCTCAACAACAACAACTGCACCCAGAGAGGCAGAAACAGAACAAGGAAACAGAAAAGAAAAAGCACATAGAAGGTGAGGAAAGTCAGGAAGCTTTTTGTTTTGGGGGGGTTACTTATTGAGATCCCCTGATATATTTATTTAAACAAGAACAAGTTGGCTGCTAGTTTTTGTTGTGTTCTTTGTTAATCCGAGTCACTGAGACTGTTCTGAAGGACTGGATACCTTGATGAGGTAGCGGGTGATGTCCCTGCCTGCTATGTCCAGGCGTCTCGTCAGATGGGGGAGGCTGAAGCCCTCATACACTGGA
Organism: Seriola aureovittata; assembly: GCF_021018895.1. Lineage (NCBI taxonomy): Eukaryota > Metazoa > Chordata > Actinopteri > Carangiformes > Carangidae > Seriola > Seriola aureovittata. Next base: position 21,335,460 of record NC_079377.1, read on the forward strand.
CAGATGTGTGTCACACCGTCACCTGAGTCCACCACCACACCAGTCAGGAGACCTAAAACACACACACACGCACACACAAGTTAAGCTGTGTTTGTATTTAAGGTTTATCCAGTGTGAGTTTTGGGCTTATCATTGTTAGTCAGCTGGGTAAACACAAAAAAAACCCGGAAAGATAACACATCTAATGTAGCTGCTAAAAAGTGTTCAACAGTCGATACTAACTTCTAGAGTTCATCTGATCCTGCTTCAGGCACAGGTGGAGTTTAACACATCAGAACACGTCACATGACATCAGGATATCGTGTCTGTCACTGGGACATTAAAGTGATGTTCATGTGACTGTCCAGACTTTCTGGCACAAAGACTATCGTATCTGTTATCAAAGTAGATCCCCGAAACAAATCTTTTAACAAACTGTTTGACAAAGGTATGGGAGTTAAATAGTGCCACACAAGAATGTTTACACACTTAAATTCTGTTTGGTGGTGTAGGGTGACAACCGAAACACAAAAGCAACTAGTTCTAACACCCAGCTATTGGGGTAAATCCAGTTTGTGGTTTAGAGGTTTTGGTTAAATAGAAAAAAACCTACAAAGTTTTTGTGATGAAGAAACTGCAGAAGTCATTTTTGTTTCAACTTGCAGCCCAAACATGCATGTGTGTCTTCTTACCTTGGGCATACAGCGTCAGCACAGCTTGAATAGCAATGTAGACTCCTGCAAACTGGTAGGTCTCAAACATCACCTGCAGGAGAGGTCAGTAAACATCAGACAGTAAGAATACTTGTTTGCTGATGAAAAGCCAATACGTACAGGATATCTACACAAAAGCACATGCAAAAATATCTCTGTAGCACATTGCAGAAGTAACACATTTCACAGAGGCGCTACCACAATGCCTTAAAATAAGCTTCCTGTCATTTCTGTTGTTCCTTCAAAAAACTTTTCCTTAAGAAAAGTTATGGTCCCAACAGCTGATTGTGTTTCTTCTAATGACATGTAGCAGTTTTGAAGGTGTATTGATCTATTAAAGGGATATTTAAGTTTAGAAAGGGCCTGTCTGTCTTGACTGAGATATCTCTCAGACTATCACACACAGCCAGTCATTGCTCAAGAAGCAGCATGAGCCTGCAAGTTGTAGACACTGTACCTGACTGTACCATGACCTATAGTGGCGCTTTATAAAGATTATAGTGACAAGAAAGAAACAGTTGAGGTTAACAACCAATAAGATCATTACTTTGATTAACTGGATATAGAGAATGAGTCTATTGTAACATCAAATATCAAATCAATGATACAGAGACAGCCATAAGTTAGCCGATTCCCCTTCTTCTTTTACCCTCACACAACTACAACTACAACAACACACATAAATTTCAACGTACCTCGATGATTTTCTCGCGGTTCTTGGTGGGGTTCATGGGGGGCTCGGTCAGCAGGATCTTGCAGTTGCGGGAGTCGATGTTGAGCTTCTCTGGGCCAAAGGTGTAGTCCCACAGGTGCTTCATGTCATCCCAGTTCCTGACGATGCCGTTCTCCATGGGGTAGTTGACCTCCAGCATGGAGCGCAGCTCGCTGGCCTCGTCCCCCACCATCAGGTCCTGAAGGGAGAGGTCAAATGTCAACCCAGATAAATATTTAGAAGTGAGGCAGCAAAGCCCTCCATTTCTGAAGCCCAGTTAGGATCAGTCAGTGTCACTAACCATAGGGATGAGCAACAAGTATTGGTTTGGGCACTAAAATCATTAATTTCAACTTTCCCCTCGGCCTGCTGGTCAGCTAAAATCAGGGAAACTCATCATCTATTTGTCACTCACCTTAAGACGAGTTAACTGTCAGGTGCATTCATGTAGCTCTTTACTTTAAAACCCAGCATGCATAACAAGCCATTATTTTCCATGCATTCACACCTGGAAACACTTCCCTCTAGCTACAGTAAACCACTTGTTTTAGCACCATTCAACTAGCTGCATGCAAGGCAGCCTGGCAATGTAAACAACCGCTGGGTTAGAGCTCACTGTTAGCCACACAGTCAAGCATCTCACGTTCCACTTGGAGACATCAAAAGCCTACTGAAGGCAGCCATTTTATGGGTTCATCCTGTGTGCTTTGGCATTAACAAAGTACCAGTCACAGGCATCGCCTCCATGTGGTCTCAATAAAAATAAAAAAGTAAAAAGAAAAACAGATGTGCTTCTGTCTCTAAATTTCAGCTGCCTGCCATGCATCCTTGAGTGTGAACACTTCCTCAGCAATTGTAAAAGGTGAAACACCGGCAGAGTAGAGAAGCAACTTCACATCTAGACATCGCTTTGATGAGATATGCACATTGTTTCAGAATGGTAAAGAAAAACAGATCTGTGATGCAAACAGATACTGAACATTTAACATTTGGCATCAAACTTTCTGCCTGCTCACATTTTAAGTTCTTTTTAGCTAAAAACTGTTGTGATTATTTCAGTCCTTAAATAGCAGCAGGATGGGGGGGGGGGGGGGGGGGTTAGCTGTCAGGAGGCACCAGCAGATCAGAGACTCTGAAAATGGAACTGGTCCAAAATCTCTTTTAGCACTCCATTGATAACAGCTGGCCTATGATTCATCACAGCCAATTCTGCAACACTTTTAGCCTGGAGAAAGGAGTGCATTAACACGAGGTGCTGTATATCTATCTAACTCTGTGCCACTCATTTGGCCAACACCACTCAAACTCCACGCTTAAAAAAACAGCAAACTGGTTGGGATGTTGAAGAATGGAGTCATTGTGTGAGTAAAAAAGATAAAATGAAAACAAATGAAGACACAAAAAAAAATTAAAAAAATAAAGAAAGAGAGCTTAATTTTCGGTTGAGATCAAAACATGACAACTCTCTGGAGCAGGCAAGAACAGGAGGCACACACCACCCTGAACTTACCATCTTCTGGGCATTCTACTTCATCGTGGGGGAACAAAACATGGAGGAAGAGGAAGGTAGATATATGAAAAAAAGATAAATAAACAAAAGAATTGGAAAGAACAGGACAGAGGTAGAGATTCATGCTAAAATAATGGGAAACTGACAGACGTTTCTCTTTTGGACTGAACTGATCTTTAGACAAATTACAGTATTGATTCAAAGATTTCATACTTGCAGGAATGCACTTGAGATCTTATTTATACTTGGAGGACATCTACAACAAGCTGATAGGATTTGTGGTTATAGGACTGATTCTGTTATCTAACAGATATCAGAGCTGAATTCAGCTGCTAACTCTTATTAGAGCTTACTACAAAATTATATCCTCTTTTACAGGCAACTTAAGACAGCCTGTGGCTTTGATATTGTGCTTATATTAGGAAATTACTTTGCTCTATTATATGTGATTTCATATTTTGCTTTTTCACTCATTGTCTTATCACATGTTTCCTGAACATTTTCGCCCTTGAAATCAAGATTTTGTGGTCAAATAAAGCAATCATTCCAGGAACATCAGGTCGACCATCTTGTACCTTGATCTCAATGTTTCCCACTTTGGCCGTTGAGCGAATGATGGGTCTCCCAACAAGCGCAGGGAAGATGTGCTCTGGGAAGTTGGAGCCTGCATAGCCGCACTTGACAAACTAAGAAGAGATGAACAGGAAAAGCACAGAGTAAATGATTAGGAAATACATTTAAATGCTGATGAGATAAGCTGTGCAATACAGCAAGAGACCATTACTGTCATCCTGCTGATAACAGTGGGTCAAACTGACATTTAGACTGACTGAAATAACAAAAATGTAACCACAGATGCTTCAATGCCGGAACCTTTATGTACATATGTGTGAATATGTATGAACATCTGTGGTCAATACCTGCTTTAGCCTCCAGCACAATGGTAGAAAATCTTTTTTTTTTATTTTTTTTTAAAGATATTGTTTGTCAGATGAGAGAGAGGGGATGACATGCATCAAATGGGCCGAGCTGGATTTAAACATGGGCTGCTGTGGTACGGCCTCGGCCTTGATAAATGGTATATCATTGACCAGAAGAGCAACCAGTGTGGCCCAGAAAAACTGTGTGTTTAGTATAAATTCAGTACCTCAAATCTCTCTTTTCAAAATTTTAAAATCACTTGTGTTAATAGTAGTAAATTAAAAAAAATTGTAAGATTATTCATACAATCAAATACCAGAATATTTATTCACATTGTGAAAACATTTTGCAACAAATCCTTAACTATAGAGACAATTATAAGTGCTGTGAAAACAAAAATGCCAAGCAGAGAGGATTTACTGGTCATTATATTGAGCTACACTTGAACATCGTATAACTGAGAACTATATAACTGTAAGCAGCTTTGAAGACCAGGAAAAGATAGCATTTACGCTGCATTAGAACTGAAACTCGACAATATACTCCGGGTGGTTTAGATTCTACATTTTGTGCTATTTGTATCATGACCTCAAACAACCTCATGTAAAAGTGAAAGAACATGACTTGAGACTTTTTTTCCCAACCAGCGAGTGTGAAGGAGTAAATTCAAAGATGATCCACCAAGCAGTGTTTAACTACTTAAGGTAAAATTTCAGAATCAGTGCACGTAGCCCTGCCCCCACAAAGGAATCTGGTTGAAGATTGTAACAGGCGAGGCGAGGCGAGTATGTGTATCTCACAAAACTACTCCACCTTTCATGGTGAATTACAGTGAAATTTACCAGTAAACCAAACAAATCTGTTTGCTGTCTGTCGGCTTGCAGATGCACAAAGCAAAGCTAAACTGTCAGATTTTACAGTGGACTATGATATGAAACAGCATGCATCAGGTCGATGAAAATGTGTTAGTGACATATGTAGCAGCTATTCAGACTTTCTCACTTCCTCTTGGCTTCTCAATTCAACCCTAACACAGGTTGAGTTTTTTTTTCTGGCTTCGCACAATGCTCTTGAAAATGTCACATCTGAAAAAAGCCTTATTAGTCAGTAACACGCTGAGCCAACATCCTCTTTAACTGCTGACAAGGTTTAGACAGGAAGTCCCTATGCTCCAACAGAAGCAATATTACCTATGTGCAATGAATAATTACTAAACATAAACACAGATCAGCAAAGTGTACAGAATGTTACTGTTTAAGCTGGATGGAGTAAAAACAGCTTGTTTTGTCTACAAACCACAGCTGCTTGAAAATCCCCTACATTTACCAGCCTAATGGACTATTAAACCAGCTGGCTAGGTTGTGACAAAAAGACCACCAAGCTGGTTCCTTATACATGCAGATGCACCAACTTTGGACTGGTGGTTATTTCCCACTTTGGTGTAGACTCTTTTGCAACACTTCTTGTTGCGCACCGTCAACTTCCTACAGTGTTTGTCAACCTCAACCTGTCAAAGGTCCTGAATTAATCACTAAACCAAGCAGATTACAGGCAAATGCATAAGTGTAAACCACACACAATATAGTCCAGTGGTGGAAGATGGAAAAATACCAAATTGGAAAAATACTCCATTACATATAGAAGTCCTGTGTTCAAAGGCTTATTTTCTTTTTCTTTTTATAAAAGTGCAAAAATATCCTCAGCAAAATTTACTTGAAGCATCAAAAGTAAAGTACCCCTTCTGCAGTGTGACTAATTAATTCTTATGACATTATTAGATCATTAATACTGATCTACCAATGTGTAAGCAGAATTTTACTCATGCAGCTGATTGAGGGGGAGCTAGTTTTAACTGCTTTCTATACAGTTAACATTTAGTCCAGTGGTTAACCTCTTGCAGTTTCAAATTGTTATTTAAATGATACCATGTGTGAAGTGTAGAGAGGAAATGTCTCTTTGGTGGAGCTGCTAACAACTCAGGCATTTGAAATGTACAAAACTTTTGTGAAGGCCAAAAGCCTAACAGGTTGGGAGCCACCAGTTTAATCTTGGGATAATAGATTTCATTCGTTTATTTTAAGGATCTTGGGGCAAATCTGTGATTTGGGGCTATATAAATACAATTTGACTGGACTATATGACCTGAAAAGTAACTACAAAAATAAGTATAGTGGAGTAAACATACAGAATTTCCCTCCCACCTTAAAATGTAATGAGATATGTGTAGAAGGCATCAGAAAATGGAAATACAAGCACCATAAATTTGTACTTTAGTACAGAACTGGAGAAAAGGTACTTGCTTACTCTCTGTGATCTTTTCAAGGTCTACAGACTTAACTAAAAAGACAATTCTCTCACTAAAGCTGCTGCTGCACAGGATAACACAGTTTAAAGGTGGTTCCTCTATTCACCTGACACGGCCTAGCTAACGTAACACCTACCTATTGTTGAAAAACAGAGCAAATATCTAGCTGCTGTGCTTGGTAATAAACCAAATTCACAACAGAAACAATGAATCTGCAAAGTCCGCGTCGTTTGTTAAATAAATCACTGAAATGAGTGACAGAATAAACCAGACAGTCAGCTGTTACATGCTAGCAGGCTAGCTAGCTGCGGTAGCTTAATAACCGTAGGTAGCAAATGAGCCGTTGCTTATTTTTGGGGTGTATGCAGCTGTGATAGCTTCACCCAGAGCTGTGTATTCAGCTTTCATCCTGACAATAACACCCAGTCTTCGTGCTATTTCCGCGAAGAGTCTGGATGAATGAAAATTAGCTGGCTAACAGTCTGGCTGGCTAGCTACCCACCCAGTTAACGCTAGCTAGCTTGGACGCTGACACCCCCACTTCCTGTTTCAGCAAATCATTCGATATAAACGGCGCCGTTTAAACAAAGGCACTTATTGATAGCGCGTCAAACCAAGGCGGCATACTTACCCCGGTCCCATTGTCGCAGACCACCACTTTCCTTCCCTGGCTGTCCATTATGTAAAAGCCCAGTAGCCGCTGAACCTCCCTCAACTTTCTTCGGCAAGCCGGAAGGAAGACACACCAACCCGGCCCAGAGGAGGAAGGGAAGGGTGCTCATCCGGTGACGGAGCCGTTCAAATGACAGGCACTCCCTCCAAGGTAAGTGCGTTCAGATTCACAGTCCTCACATCACGTATTTCACATAACGGTCACAACAAATGCACGTAGTGATTGCATCGCAAGAAACAAATTAAATTCCGAGTATAACATGCAATTCAGTTTCCACTTTCAACTTATATAAGTATGTGTATCCCCCCTCCCAATTTTTGCTTCCCAAATGATTAGCACTTTCCACTGGTCATCATTTGTTTATAAATGAAAATTGAGACAAAATTTAGACTAGAGGCCATTTTGCAATGTGATCACATCATGCAGCCGTTCTGACCCATGAGCAGCCACAAATCACTACATTATTACAGTCATGATTGACCTGTGTAACAAGTAGCCTATGAGTTATACTAGAGGAGTTTCAGTTGTTTTATTTTCACTGTCCTCAAATCACCCTACTGACATTTAGTGGAATAACTATAATGAAAAAAAAAAGGAAAAAAGAAAATCCAAATTCCAAAAATTGGAATCAAATGACCAGTTTCACAGGCTGACAGTCCATAACCATAACATAGAAAAAGGAAATTCAAAAAAATTAAATTTCATAAAAGGAAAATACTTTTCTTTTCTTTACATCTACATGCAAGAATATTATAATAATTCTATCATATAAAATAAATACATAAATAATCCATAATAAACAATTTAAATTAATTTTTGCTGAAATAATCTCTAGAGTGAATCAGCGTGTGTGTGTTGACTTTAAGAAGAGTAATACTTGCAGATTAAAGTAAATTGAAATGAATGCATGAGATAATATACATGAGGTTATTCTGCCTCTTTTCTGACTAAGAGCTCAATTTTTGGGGATAAGACTGAAGATAGCCAGCAGGTGGAGTATTTTGACCAAAACAGGAAGATCAATCTCTATGGAGTATTTCAATCCTGCATATGTAGAGCATGAATGTGTGTTGAGAGGACATCACATTAAGTCTGAGGAACTGCTTTCTTTGGGTATGAGGATGCTTGGGAACATGAGGACCTTGGCCTTCATGAAGGACAGGTTAGGAAGTCCGGCGATCACCCTGCCAGCCTCCACACTCAGCTCTTCACGCTGTCTGGGTTTCCTTATGAAGAACACAAACACAGCACGAGTATTTTAAGATCCTCGTGTATGATTTAGATTTTTGCTCATTGTATGAATGCCTTAAAATGATATAAATAACAAATTATTCAAAGTAAATGGTTGTAACAGCTGAGCTGACCTGATTGTCTTCTCTGCAGCGGACATCAGGCGATTCAAAGTATCCTCTAGGTGGCAGCTGTTACTGCTAGTTTCCAGTTTGCTCATGGTCAACTCATACAGCTCACGGTCAACTCCTTTACATGTGAGTGTGTTTAACAAACACACATAAAGCATGTTACACAGGTGACAAAGCACCCGCTGAGTGTCAAAGAGGACACATACTCACACACAGGCTAAATTTAGCAACAGTATACTGACTTACTGACAGTTTTATCATCCTTTTAACCTGATGAACAGTTTATAAAATGTAGATGCTGCAGTTTCATATGCTGACCTGGTGGAGGACTGTTGCTACAGCTGCTGCTGCTGCTGCTGGATCTGCTCTCCTCCTCAGGACCAAAATAATCCAGGTTGAGAGCAGAGCAACCTGTGCTAGCAAGGGGAGACAGCAGGTGAGGATTGTTATGGGGTAATGAGGTATAGGGGAGCTTGATTTCTTATTCATAAAAGGAGATTAAGTATGTTCTTCTGACTGATGTTTTTTCTCCTTTTACAGAGGAAGACTGAGAGAGTGAGAGTGGCACAGCAGACGACGCTCAACAAAGCAATGCAAAGCTGATGTCTAACGTCTTTTTATATTCATGTTCAAAGGTCCCTTAACCATGACATGTCAAAGCCACCATTCAGCATGAAGTCACTGAAACAATACTGACATGGTAATAACATTACTAACATCACAGGGGTCCAAAGTGCCCCAGTATTTCACTGTTTGTTGAAACCTCTTGAATGCAACTCTCGCTAAACCTTCAAGGAAGTGTGCACACGAGATACAGCAGAAGTCAGTTCTGAAGTACGACTTCCTGCTTGATTACATGCAAATATGTAAAAGTTAGACTCCCTTGAAGAGTAACTTCCAGGTTAAAAAGCAAATGTTTCACTTCCCTCTTTGGTTGAATGTTTTAAGTCTCTCTGCCCACAACCAACATGACATATGTGTGTGGTCCCTGTAACCACACCCAATAGTGACATGTGTGTCATGGTGGCAACGCCTGCAGGCTGCACGCTCACTTCTCTCTTCTAGTTTTTAAAAAAGCAGTTTGAATACTCCAGCTTTGCATTCAACCATAGAGAAAGGTGATACTGCTTCTGGCAAGAGAGAAAAGCTGAGGGAAAAGAGGCAAAACAAAGCAGAAACGATCAACTGATTTATTTCAGTATTTACAAGGATTTCCCACAAGTCCTTATTGCAGTGCATTAGATCGGGATTTGAGCAGTAAATCTGAATAAATAAAAAACACGACAACCTATAGGTCCAGAGAGAATTTCACCATTTGGAAAAAAAGTCGTTTTAAGAAAATAATTGCTGGCATAAAGGCACAACTCATTATGAAATACTGTAATTGCAGTTACAGAAATGTTGTAGAAACACCTTTGATTGGTAACGAAACACTGAAAAAGTGGATGTCAGGTATCAATTATTTTCTCAAAATGAGGTGCTTTGCAATCAAACACTTTATCCTATTCAGCATGCTGATAGTATATGTATATGCTTCAGTGCAAAAGGAGTAAAAAAGAAAAACCAGAAAGCAGCGTAAACTCGATTTCCTTGCTGTGTCACCATTTTTATCTTGACAAAAATAACAAAATTAAGAAATAAATATAACAAACAAACAAATTATTAAAACATACGTGGTGCAAGTTCTTTGTATTTCTGGCTGATTTCTCGGTTTGACTTTGTTCCTACAGTAAATACAGTAAATATGTTTTGAGCTTTTCACTGCCCTCTGCTGCTCATACGTCATTACTGCAACACTGGTCTGGTGTCAATACTGATGCCTTTATGCTTTTATGTTATTTCATCACTGAACATCTGTCCGGGTTGAGTTGATGGTGTGACTGGATCAAAATAATGAAGTTCAAAACTGAACATAAATGGAAATAGGGGAGAAAAAGGAAGGTGCCTCTGTTGAATCTAAATGTCAGTGTTGTCTACACCAATGGACTCAACTAAGTGCCTTCTAGGAAATTACTTGTAAATTAAGTTCATCTTATCAGCTGCTCATCTCCACGTGTCTGCATACTACAAACATGTCCACATGCTGACAAATCAACAGTGCAATACCAAACATGGAACTGACGGTCAGGCAATCGTTTCCTACAGTAAAAGTCCCTTTTTTACCAAATACGGTAATTCAGTTTTTTTTAGCTAATCATTTCCTTTCCGTCTCTTGGCACAGCTTTAAACCACACTGCATTATTTAGCATACTTTCATGTTACCCACTTCAAAACACATGCAGCGGCAATACAGATTGTTCTGCCGAGTTCACTGTCTGTCACTGATCTAAAAAGTAAATTCAGATTACGGTGGTTTTTATTCTGTGGTCAATAAATATTTAGATTTAACTTCTTTTCTTTCTTTTTTTAAGCAGCAGCATGTTAACTGCAACAACATACAAGTTTATAGATTTGCTGCAAAAAAAAGTTAAAGGACACCAACAACATGCTAACTCCTGTTCTTTGCTTTTTTCCTGGTCTTTTATTTTGCTTTGTGTTTGTCATCATGTCGGTTAGATCTACTTCATGATTACTGTTAGAATTCATGTTTTAGGATAAAGTAGGAAAATAACACCCAGGTCTGTACAAACACTACTGTACTAAATCTGAATCTAATTCAATTGAATTAGTAAAATTTTCCTGAGCAAAGAATAACACTTGTTATCCGTGTTGTTTACTTTTTCCAGTAACTTTTTTTTTTTTTTATTTCTCTGAAGTTGACTAACATAACTGAGGACACCATGAAACCCTTTGTAAGCAAATATGAACAAATAAATAGTTTCAATCAAAAATGTAAAGAAATAAAGCAGAAAATTAGATGATACTGTCAGATTTACGGGCTAAGTCTGAGTATGTAATATAGCCATACACTGGGTAAAGGGTACAGCCCAGTATTAACACTGGGTTAGAGCTACAGTGGCAACCAATAAATAAAATAAGAAATGATTCTTGGGATGAATGCATCCATTAAATCAAGAAGCCTTCATCCATATCAAGTGTTACCACTGCAAGATAGAGACCCCAGGGTTTCCCCTTCACACCTGGGACTGATAAATACTGAGATCAATTCTTTCTAAAAGGTGACAGCAGGTAAAGATGAGACATTAGAATAACTGAAGGAGGGAGAAAAGGGAAGCCAGTACAGTGTTTCCCCTGTAATTGATTTGGAATAATGCAACTGAACGTTCATTTTTCTGTTTGGCTGCACATCTGTTTAATTTTTGGTCCCAGTTTTGGGTCAGTGGGATCTTATACCTCTGATAGTTTCTTGTTTCTCGACAACATGAGTTTTCTGAACACTGGCTGTAACTTTGTTATTCATGAGAGGAAATTCAACTGAATAACAATGTCATATTTTCACAAACTGTAGTCTCTACAGCTGACTGTGTTGAGGGGAAACACGGTGTAAATCAAAAGAAGCACACATGCCCTGGAGGAGGAGAGGAGGAGTCCAGAGGAGCCCAGAGTAAACTCTCAAAGGTTCGGGCTCATTAGAAGAAGCCGTGTAAGTGTTGGCTGGTAGTCTACTTCCGGCCCCAGAAGTGAGGGGCTCGGCGAGGGGACGTACCGTCCTGAGAGCTGCTAAGGCCATTGCTGCTCCAGTCCATTTGCCTGGAGGGGAGCGCCTCCTACAGAGAGAGAAGTGAACTTCATTTATAAGATTATCCCATCTAAATGTGTTCATGTGTTACACTCTGGTCCCTTTCACATCAGTCATATCAAATCAAACAGACCAGTTTACCCGCATTGAGTCTGCTGAGGGGGTTCGGGTCCCTGTAGGTGTCTGTGCTGTGACTGCTGTGTGTCCTGGGGAACAGACAGCTGGCACAGAATCTTTGGTGGGCTCTAGCATTCCCTGATGGGTGATAAAACAGTGGAGACAGAATAAAGAACCTATAATAAGCAAAAGTGGCAAAAATAAAAGTGACAAAACAAAGCATCTCTTTATAGCACTGAAGCTGTCATGTATTGTATTGTTGTATTCACACAATGAATACATTTTGTATAGTCTTCTATTACACACCGCTGATATTGGTATTCTTATGTTACAATGCTTCTTTCCACTAAAAACAAGTTCATTTTGTTCACATTTCCTGCAGCTGACTCACCAGGCTGGAAGCAAAAGCAGGAACAGCCACTGGCTGCTTCTTCATGCCGATGAAAATCTTTCAGAGGGCAAAGACATACAAAATAAAAACATCGGATTCTGCATTTTAGGACTCTGCAGTATAGCATTACTTAAAACGATCAAGCAGTACTGCAAGTCAAATGCATTGATCAATCACTGCAGTCATAGTTTCAGCTTTTAACTCTACTGGTGAAGATGTTGTTAGGGTCACTGATAAACACTAGTTTTTATGTTTTGCCAAACTCACAATGTTCCTCGTGTCCACACCGAGGCACCTGAGCAGAGTCCTGTTTGAATGAGAACCACCCCACTGAAACTGGAGGCCGACTGCACTGTGGACATCTTGGTGTGGCCACCACAGGCCCTGCTGCACACTGAGAAATGGTGAGAGAATTTAAAAGCAGGATCAGACACACAGAGACATTAATAACTATTCATGAGAAAGGAAATGAGAGTAAATCTGAAATGACAAGAAGAACATCTGAAGTAGCACTATTTACCAAGTTTGAAGTAAAACTGGTTCTTTTTAAGTGAAAATGTCAAAGACTATTAATATATCCACCGTCATCATCACCACCATCTTTCTAATTCAGCAAGTTTTCCTCACCACTGAGCAGCACTGAGTTCTGGCATCCTCTCCTCCTCACCCTCAGGGAGGTGTCGGGTGTGAAACAGAGCACCGAGGCTCAGCGGCTTCTCCTCACCTTCCACCGTCGGGACCACTACCTCTGGGAAACTGGCCCAGAGGAGCTGCTGGATACGGCACGACAGTGACGCCTGACCGGAAAAAAAAAAGAGGAAAAGATCAGTCCAAATGTAATGTGAAATATGAACCTACTTTTTGACTCGCTTTTATTCTTGAAACTTTTGGCAAATGTTTTTGGGATGTGACAAAAAAAGCAATAAAAATAATGATAATAAAAGGAAAACAGAAAGAGTAATCCATCACAAGCCCTGCAAAATAAAACAACTGACACCTTCTGGAACTACTTTTCCTCTGACTTTATCCTGCTAATTATCAACAGTTTTCAGTGAAATGTCTCCCACCTGACAGCTGTTTCTCCTTAAAACTCCATACTGTCCCTCCCTGTTCTGTTCTTCCTCTGTGTCCCCATCAGGCTGAAAGCTGCTGACTTGGTCTCTGTCCTGTGTCCAAGAGTTTCCCTCCTCCTGAGCCCTCTGATCCTGGAACTCCGCCCATGACCCTTCTCCATCCTCCTGTGTGGGCGCTGAGCAGAAATCTGCAAAGCTGTCACTCGGTGGTAAGTTGCCTAGACTCAGCACCCTTACATCAGCTGTTTGTACACCTTCCTGGTCCCTGTGATGCTCACAGCTACTGTCATTGAAGTCTGCAAATTCATCTTCTGTATGTGTTACAGAATGTGACTGGTTGGAGGTAGCAGAGGTTTCCTGAGTCGCAGGTTGGTCGCAGTGATGAAAACCCTTCTCTGCCTCAGACCGGCTGAGATTTGCCATGCTGCTGTTTCCCAGATCTTCATCCTCATCATCAGTCTGGTCCCAGTCTGTCTGATCACCTTGTGAAGCAAGAGATGAAACATTTGGTTCCAAGTCAGCAAATGACAAATCATCACAGGAGGATGCCAGGTCATCTGAAGCAGACTCATACACACTCAATGTTTGAGGGGCAGTAGAAACGCTCTTCTCTCCGTCTTTCTTCGACACTCCATCCTCCTGCACCTCTGAGGTTTGAAAAGAATTTAAACTGCGCCTTCTTTCCCTCAAACTGTCCCGGAGCTCGCCTACATCCTCCGCCCCGAGACGAGGCTGTTCAGATGGAAATCCCGAAGCTGCTGCAGCTTCCTGAGGCTGAAGGTGGTCCTGAGATGCTGCATCTCTTCTCTCACAGTGCTTGACCTTAGTGCAAACGTTTCCTTTTGCCTTATATGCACAATGAGATCTGGGCTCAGAGTCCATGATAACATCATGACCTGGATCACACATTTGTTCGCCTAAGTTTGTCCCTTCCACTCCGCCAACCCACTGCTCTGTGCTGCCTATGGGAGAGAGGCCACAGCACCAGGGGTGTGCTGCCTGCTCTGTAAACACGGTGAAATCAGCAAACCCCGTTTCCTCCTTGAAAGAGCAAGTGCCCGCTATGGAAGCCCCAGAGTTGTGGTCTTCTTCAGCATATCCGTTTGTGAGGTGCAAATTTGATTCAGCATTACAATCCTGCCCTTCCATGTCTATCTGTCGTCTGCTGGAACCCGAGTTCACAGTGGATACAGGTTGTGATTGTTCAACTGGGTGATTAAAGCTGCAGTTGGGTTGATGGGTGGCTGGCTTTGTGGTAGGGGAAGGCTCTCTGAGGCTGGATGTTGGCCGAGTTGAATCAGCGAAGCCTCGAGGGGAGCAGGACACCCCGACAGAAAATCTCCCAAAGTCTCCAAACTCGTCTTCCTCTGATCCAGCCTCCCCGTCGCCATCATCCTCCAGTGGAGGGGGAGAGGAGGAGTGCAAGGGCATGATGTATGGCTCCATGTGTTCACCTAACAGGACCTGAAGGCTTCATGCACCTGGGAGACAAAAGTGAAAAGAAAAGGAAGAGGAGGATCATGAACAAGCAGAGAAAACATTAAATAAAATGTTTGTTGATGATGGTAATTGCTTAAAACAAGATAGTTGGTCTACTCATGGAGTCCGAGTGTGTCAGGAGATAAAATGATTTTTGCTTTAGACTACAGGTGAGTTGGTGTTATTTGTGGTGCAGCCTTGTCTGTAGGCTCTTCTCTCAGAGCAGATTTACTACGATGAGATCAACGTCCTCATGACATGCATGCAGAATGAGTGCAAACAGTACATCGTCTTGCTACCTGATGCCTACATAAACCTTCAAGATAGCTTCACCTGACATCATATTGGATACTGACAGCATATTAAATACCTCCATGGACAAACACTGAGAATACCAAAGGGACTGTTAGTAATATAACTCATTTTATAGCACCTTTTATAGCACCTTTACATCACTTGCCTACTTGTTTTTTAATGTTCTGGCAACAGATTACATTTCTCCTATTCTCCTCTAACAACTTGTGTGCAGCCTGAGGCCCTCGGACATGTAAGATCTGACTGTTCCTATAACTAGTTTGAAGATTTAATGCTAAAATAATTTGAATGGAAGAGCATTACACTGAAAACTAAAAAACTGAAAATTGACCTGTTTGAGGATCTTACCATTTACAAATCGCAATTCTTTTTTGAAAATGCTTATTTCCATGTTTTGTTTTATGTATTCTGGATCTTAGATTTCACAGATTGATTAACAGATATTATGTATTGCTGGTTCTATCACCTTTTTTATGTGATATAGAGCCAAAACAATTGGTCGATTAACTGATTAGTTGATCAATCTGCAGCTGTTTGGATAATCAATTAATCGTTAAATTATTTCACCTGAAAATGCCAAACATTTGCTCATTCCACCTTCTCAAATGTGAGGCAGCCCTAATGTGAAGCAGATGAGAGAGAGTATTAGATTATGTAGGTATCCACTTCATGTCTGACAAAAGGTTAAAATGGAAGTATAAGTTGGTTACAAATTGATTTCCTGAGGCAGATTTGGTTTTGGTTTAGTTTAGACTTTTTGCAGACTGAGGAAAAAAACTGAGGAAATTGCTTCACACAGAGGAAAAAACTGAAAAAAACATGAACTTTAAAAATCTATTGCACAATCTCATCCCTTTACATATCTTCTCTGGCAAATTTTCACATCTCACTGAGGTATTCCCAGCTCTATGTGGTGCTGATCCTGGAGTGGAAAAAGAAGCCAGTACTGGCCCCCGGACAGTAAACTGATACATGACACACTATCCGATGCTTTGTGCCACTTAGACGAACAGTTCAAACCAAGTCCTGCGCCTGCAGCAGCCACTCCAGGATCATGGATTAGTGTCTATATTAAACCTTTAACACAAACACACAAGAACTAGCCTACTACCGCATAAGCTAACAGGTATTTTTTTTACACAATAGATTGACGACAGTCTGGTGTCATGCCATGAAATTAAACAGCTGCATATGAAACCGTGCGAACATTAGCTGCTAACGAAACTGCAAAGCTAGCTATTTGCGGATAATCCACTGTGCGTTATGTTTAAAAATAAGGAGCAAAACCTACAACCCCAACCGCTATCTCGTTACAACACAGCCACTGATTAGCATTAACATTACAACAAGCTAGCTAGTGAAGCCACTAACGCTGTTTATCCGTCAAAAACACTGACATGCTATTTAAACGGGGCTAACTGCTAGCTTGCATTACAGTGAGCCGTTATTTAATTTACCATCACCTGTTCACTTTGCCGTCTCGTCACTTCTTGTCTGTCAGTGCCGCAGCTCCGCTCTCCATCACCTCTCACCATCATTCTCCGATGAGTTTAAATTGGGATGTTTACAATGTCGAGAGGGCTCACTACGTCCCATTTCTGGGAGCCATGATTAGTCAGCTGCGAAGAGCAGTTAGGGGAAATATCCGGGGTTCACTTTGCAGACCAGAGAGTGACTCTGCTTTAATAAAAAAAAATAGACGATCTTTGTTCTTGTCCATGTCTATGGTGTGCGTTACCTACTGGGGAGATTTGACTCAACACCTCTTAGTTTATTCTGATATGGTTAGGATCAGGGGCGGAGTCAGACATTGTAAACATTCAACTTCAGTATTTACTGACATTGAAATGATTTACTGTATCAAGTCATTTGTACGTCATTTGGGGAAAACATGATAGTTGCTCAGGAAAAAAAATCATCCAGAGCCTGCATCATATTTTCTGTCTCCATCATTCTGAAACCAAAACACAACAAATTCTGACAATGACAAAAATTCTGATGTTATTTTGAATTTAAATGACATAGGTGGGGAATGAAATTAACTTAAACAGCATCACTAATCTTGACACCTATTTTTGTTGCACTATGCTGGTTCACAGATTTAATGTTTAGGTGAAAAATCTGCATTTAAATCCAGATTGTAATAATATGTGCTGCGACGTGGATCCACAACATGGCCAAGTAAATGTCTTCAATACTCTGAACTGAATATTAGGCCAACAGAAAAGCATTTACTCTAATGACATTTAATTTCTTTAAGGAAGAGCATCATAGGATTCAATCCCATCTTGTCAACACATTTTCATCTCCTGTCTATGGAGGTAGATTTGTCTCAGTGGTATTTGTGCGAACAGACAATCAGTGAGTAAATGTGTGATCTATAAATATAAAACACTTTCCACAAATACAAAAAAACACATTTGTAAATTCACAAAAATATCCTCCAAATATAAAACAGATCTGCAAGTATACAAACAAATTCCACGAATAAAAACATATCTGTGAATACATTGAATTAATTTACAAATAAATGAAAAGCATTTGTGAATATCTTCCTAACATTTACCACTTTCAAACAAACATTTATGAATCAATTTTCTGTTGCCATAGTGACAGTAAACATCTTGTTGCACCACATTTCATACCCATAGGGTTGGATGGGTGTCATTTCTTTACCATTGAGTATATTGTAATCATTCAGTCCATTTGTGGAAGGTGTTCTTCTGCTTCAAATCCAGACCTCCTCATCTGTCCTCTTCTCACTCGTTCTCTACTCCTCTCCTCCTGGTTCTTCATCACATATTTTCGTCTTCTCTTTTCTCTCCTTTCTCACTCCCCTCCTCATCTCTTCACCTCCTCCTTCCTGCTTCCTCTCCTGGTCCACAGGTTGTCCTGTCCTTTCCCCTTGCTCTCTTGCTCATTTTCCCTCATGGCTCGTCCAGCTTGCCCAAAATGACACCATCAAGTATTTTGCATCAAGCCTGAATTCTCTGCAAGCTGTTGGGGCGACCTATAAATGCCTATTTCCCCAGTGCTGTACTAATGGAGCTCCATTGATTTGTTGGTCTAGTCAGAGAGACTGAGAGGAAATGACACAAAGTGGAAGTTATATTATAAACTTCATATAAAATTCGGGGCTCTTGGGAAAACATCAGGGGCTGGAGCCCCATAGGAACGATATGTATGCAGTTTGGGGTTGACCTTTTCAGACAAGTTGCTATTGTTTTGAAGCAAGTCTTAAGCAAGTGCAAGTAAGCAAGGATGAACATGGATCCAAATTTAGTAAGAAAAACAAACTTGAACAAGTATCACAGACACTCTTTATCATTACAAAATAGAAAAAAATATTTTATTTCAATAACAAGTAAGTGCAAGATAGCCATGAGTTTGTTCATGCTGCTTGTGGCTGAGATCTGAAGTGCATCAAACCAACAAAACCTTGAAAGCTCCATTTTTGTAGGAATCACAACAAAGTAAACACCACAACGACACTGTCAAGAACAGTCCTTTCCAGTCCATTTAAGTGCCGCAGTCGCTTGACTCCTCATTGATTGTAACATCAAAAAGGAGCAGTCGCTGGATACCTCACACCTTAATCTACCATCTTCTCATCAATGTTCAATTATTCATTAGCTGCTTGTAGTTGCAATGAATAAACCTTTAATTGGTTGCAGCCCAGATTTTTATCACTGGACTCAAAAGGTTGTGGTCTGAAGCAGAGGACATTTTTTCTGACAGCTTTTCTTTTTCCCCTGAAGAGGCTCCATATTGGTTTCCAGACATAAGACTTGTGCGAGCGAGTCAGGCTCCAGGCCAGTGAATCACCACCTACATTTCCGATTTGTTCACAGAAACAAATAATGAATGTTTAGAAATGAAATGTCAATTCAGTCTTGTCATCAGGTAAAAGACTAGACAGTGGCATGCGCTTTCAATGCTTCATGGATGTTCATATGTCCCTTCAGTTTCAAAGCAGTATGGAATTTTTTGCCACAAACCGAACAGCGAAATGACTTTACCCCTGTGGTGTCTGTAATGCCACACGTTTTGAGATGATAGGTGTGGGCAACCATTTTGCCACACGATTTGCAAAAATATGGCTTTTCCCCTGTGTGCATCCTCAAGTGAACATTGAGATTTGAACTTTGAGCAAATGATTTTCCACAGAAAGAACACGTGTGTGGCTTTTCTCCTGTGTGGATTCTTAAATGCACGGCCAGATGATCCCTACGAGCAAACTTCTTGTCACATTCAGAGCATTTAAAGGCCCTCTCTCCCATGTGAATCTCATCCATGTGTCTGATCAGAGCAGAGTCCTTCTTGAACTGCTTGCCACAGAAACGGCAAGCCCTCTTGTCATTCTGCGCTTGTTCCTGAGCCATAAAAGAAGCGCCGTGTGAAACGGAGCCTTCACTCCCATTCCACTCATCGTCGTTGTCCAGTGTCACAGTTATAGTGCTGTAAGTTGGGAACAGCTGGTAGTCAGTCTGAGTAGTTGTTTCTGATCCAGAAAGTCTGACTTTCACATCCTCAGAAGAATCAGCCTCCTGGTTTGGGATAATAGAGAGATCCAACTGCTCCTCTTTAACCTCCTGAGGGCAATGGGTTTCATTCTTCTCCACAATGGGAATCTGGTCTGGCTGCTGTGAAGGAAGTGCTTCCTCACTGGCTGACTGGGTGTCTGAAGGACAGAGAAGTCACATGCAGAAACCCTGTTCAATAAAAATCCACAAACACCACAATTCTACAGGTCTAAGTGAGATGTGTTTTAGTCAGTGGTGGAAAAGATATTTAGATCCTTTACTTAGGTAAAAGTACAAATACAACAGTACAAAAATACTCCATAACAAGCATTGCTGTCAAATTCTTGCTTAAATAAAATTACAAAAGTGTAGGTTTCCTCTGGGTTCTCTGGCCTGCCTCCCTCAAAACGACTCCAAATCGCCCGTAGGTGTGAACGCGATGTCATGTGATGACTGGTGACCTGTCCAGGGTGCACCTCACCCTTACCCAATGTCAGTGTGGACTGGCTCGAGAAATTGCCACTGGTTTCAGCTTCCCTGTCATTGCTATGTGTGATAGCAAACTGAATATGTCTGGTTTTGGGGCTGTTGGATGAATAAAACAAGCAATCTGAATATGTTACCAGTAAGGGTTTGAAATTATAACTGACGTTTCTCACTTTTTTTCAGACATTTTAAAGCCTACAAAAAACAAGTAATTGATTAATCGAGAAAATAATAATCAGATAAATCAATAATGAAAGCAATCGTCAGACGCCCTTTTCAAACGTTTTTCAGTGTAAAATCTCAATCTAGAAGGTAATTAGTAAATGTAGTGAGGTAGACGAATAAAGTAGAGGAAATGGAAATACTCAAATACAAGTGCCAGAAAAAACTGTACTTCAGTAAATGTACTGTCCACCGCTGGTTTTAGTCAGATGTGAAAGAATTCACTGTTTCTACAGCCAGTGCATTTTATTTGCTGTTCATGAAGTTGCATGACTTTCTCCTGCGACTTTGTCGAAAATCAGAGTGAATCTGTTGCCCAGCAACGCTGTAACATAGCAACCTGCAGGATGCCGCATTGACGGTGACACAAACCTGCTGTGATTAATGACATTTCAGCTTTTAAGGCGGTCAGCTGCTCCACCTGCTGTGTCAGGTGGACGATTTCTCTCTTGGAGCGGACAACTTCATCCTGATACTCTGCTATGGTCTTTTCGAAAAGTCCAAAGATCTCCTCGGCGGCCGCAGCCAGCCGCTCGTTGACCAGCACTCTGAGCAGCTGAGTCCCCGACATGACGGAATACCGGTTCTCTAAGTGTGCAGGGCGGTACACGGATTTTACAATTAAGAAATAAAGTCCTAGGGAAGTGAAATATGCATATTTTACCGAGGTAAACGAACCGAGTGGCAACAATATGACCGAGTCAATGCTTCCGGTTTAGCTTTAAAACGCGCAGGATTCATTTTCACCGGCGCCCCCTGCTGCAGTGGATGACATGTTTCTGCGTGTACAGTTGTGTTCAAAAGTTTGGACCATAGGACTGTTTACTGTCACCGTGGCAACGGGTTCCGGCTTAGTAGTTAACGTAGCCTGCATATTAACAATGAACAATAAAATTGTAATATGTCATTTCTTAAAAAAACAAATATCAACACCAAAAGCCATACTATCAAACACTTTAGCCAGGTTCTGTCACGTCATCTCTTATAACCGTTAACGTAGCGCACGTCACTTGTCACTTTGACAGCTCAAAGAATACTGCGTGCTCTTACTTTGAAAAGCGGAAATGGTGGCGTCAGCAGGCTAGCCCGTGTTTTCCGATACAAGTCGATTTTCGTTCAGACCGGCAGGAAGTTTGTCTCAAAACTTTGTGTCTAAAACGCAAATCCACAAGTGTTCAGGAAAGAAAATGTGTGTATTTCTTTTCCTTTAAAAAAATAAACAAAATAGGTAATTTGACCAGGGGTGTCCAAACTGTTGGATACAACCGTAGACTGTATATAAAAATGGACGTCGACTCCGGGTCTGGAAAATGAAGCGAATGCGGAAGTGCCTTGAACTTGCATTCTATCGAATGTCCATCAGGGGGCGACTCCACTGGTTGCAAAAAGGAGTCCGATTGTATTGAAGTCTATGGGAAATTACCCTACGTGTCACTTTATGTATTACCTCAGTAAACGTTTTCGTTATGTGTTTATGGTCTGAAGCGATGTGTCGGACATTTGACTTGTCATTGTGTTTTCAGTTCATCTTAGTTAGCGCCAACATGTTTGCCTGAAAATGTCTTGTTCGGCGTTCGGTTGTTCTAAAAGACACTCGGAGGAGTCAGCAGTTCAGTTTTTTTCCGGTAAGTACATTTTGTTTTAAGCCTATTTTTTGCTAGCCAAAATTAGCATCCCTGTTAATATCACAGTTCAGGTGAAGATGCACCCTGCTAACCAAGCTAGCCAGCTAGTGCTAGCGTTAGCTGATAACTTAGCCATTGCTATGCTAATGGTACCTGGGCCCGCTGGGCAGGTAACCTGTGTCTTCCTGGGTTAGCCCGTGGAGGTGTTCAGTCAAAGCCCAATAAAAAGGTACATTTAATCGACGTTAATGTAACAACGTTTGGTTTGTGTTTCTCCCACATGTGACCCAGTTTAAGTGATCTGCGTTAGTGTAATGGGCAGGGTTAATGTTAGTTAATACATTGTCCATGAAGACGTTGTGATAGTTCAAGTTAAGATAACATGACATAAAAACTGACTCTGGAAGTATTTATATAGAAATGTCAAAGTTTAAAAAATTCAAAGGCTTGCTTTCATCAGTCAGGCTTTTCAGTCCATATAGCTGAAATTACTTTGAGCCACTGGGGGAAATAAGTCACCTCGCTAACCCCATAATCTACAATTGCTGTAACTATATTGTTATATTATTATTATTGTTACATTATACTGGACTTTTACTTTATGAATATGAGCAAAGCAGAAGAAGCAGTCAGCAGGTTCCATTTAAAAGTATTTAATCTTTTGCTTGCAATCAGGTGTGAGTTGTTTTATATCTACAAATGTAAGAAAGCATAAGTGCAGGTCAAATTCTATCATGTTATCTTGAATAAAGCAACAAACAATTCTAAATCAAAATCAGTACATCAATACATTCTCACGCTAAATATATGATCATGTGAGAAAAAAACCAAGTAAATATAATGAAATAAAATCACTCAACGCACTCAGGAACAAAGATCAACTGAGGGAACCAGCTCAGCTGAAGGGCAAACAGAATGAGCTCAGGACACAGAGCAAATAACACTCAAGGCACATGACCTGCCCAGTTAGCACACCTGTTGTCCTGCTGCTCTTCAGCCCAGCAGTCATATGACCCCACCTCCCACAGTACATGTTATTTAAGTAAATATTTTAAAGAAAATGCAGACGTTTCTTCACCTCTCGACCGTAAAAGAAAAACAAATTAACTACACGGCTTAATTAAATCATGATTATTAAAAATGTACTTGGTGTTATATAAACTCTTGAGGTTCTCTCACACCATTTTAAGTTTTTTCTCTTCCAACTCTTGTCCTTGCAGTTTCTCACTGATCTGCCGCTGCCATGACTTGTGAACCTCCATGTGCACCTTCAGGTTTGAATCTGTGTGAAAGTTCCTGCCACAAGTTGTACAGCGAAATAGCTTAGTTGAGCTTTTGTCTTGTGTCCCTGTGCACAATTTGAGATGATGGCTACTTGCAAACCTCTTGCCACATTTATTACAAAAGTACGGTTTCTCTCCAGTATGCTGTCTCATGTGAACGGTACGATTAGAATTTTGAGTGAATGTTTTGCTACAGAAATCACAGCTGAATGGTTTTTCACCCGTGTGAATTCTCATGTGCCGAACGAGCTGGTGGTTCTTATGAAACTCCTTGTTGCATTTAAAGCATTTAAAGGCCTTGTCCTCTCTGTGATCCTCATCTGTGCTCTCCTTCTCTGGGGCAACTCTGCACTCAGTCTGCATTTTGCAAAATCTGAAATGATTGCTTGTGGCAAAACTTTTTCCACACTTGGCACAAAAATATGGTTTTTCCCCCGTATGCACTCTCATGTGAGCAAGACGACTTGAGTTCTGAACAAATGCTTTGCCACAGTAATCACAGGTAAAGGGTTTTTCCCCTGTGTGACATCTAATATGCAGAACTAGCTGGTAGCGTTGGTCAAACTCCTTGTTGCATTCCAGGCATTTAAAGGCTTTGTGCCCTTTGTGGCTCTTGTCTACGTGCCTTATCAGATAAGAGTCCTTCTTAAAACATTTACCACAAAGGTAGCAAGACTTTTCATCCCTGGGAGGCTGTTCCAGTTCCACGAAGACTTCGATGCCATGACTCTGATGAGGCGACAAAGAACCATCACTTTCATTCCATTTGTCGTCTATGCTATTGTTCAAATTCACAGTTAAAGCATTGGAAGATGGGAAGAGCTCACATTTAATGGTTGCTTCTGATTTAACTTCAGCTTTGTTTGAAGCCTCCATGTCTGGACTGATGCATTGATCTACCAGCTCCTCTTTCATTTGCGGGTGGATGTCTGTTTCCTCTAGAACAGAAACCTGCTCCACCTTCAGATCACACCGCTGCAGCAGCACTTCTTTGACCTGTGGGTTGATCTGTGTTTCCTCCGGGACGAGTGTCTGCTCTACTTTAATGTCACAGTGCTGCCGCAGCACTTCGTTGACCTGTATGTGGATCTCTGTTTCCTCCAGGACGGGGGCCTGCTCCACCTTAATGTCACACTGCTGCAGTGGGGGAGGCAGTTCTTCACAGACCGGCTTGGTGTCTAAAGGAGAGAGAGGAAACTTGAAACCTCCAGTGCACATACACCGAAAACTGACTTTACTTAAGTAGGAGACATTTTGCATAACTCTAGACTGGGCTCTGTATATATTTTCAACTGTCCAATGAAGGCAAAAACACCAAATCTCTTGCCATCTCTCTGGCCTCATAGTGAAAAAAAGCAGCCCCCCACCTTTCACGTCTTACCTTCAGAGGAATGAGAAGCCATTACTGCATGCTTGGTCGTGTTGTTTTCTGAGTCCTGTTGAAAATAACTGCCTGTCAGTGTCTATTATAGGGTGTACGCAAGACAGCATCAAAACACCTCATGAAAAGGGGCTTTAAGCTATTATCACTATTACAAACAATCCTATAAAATGTGAACCACAGTTTGCGGCTCGTTTCAGCTCTAAAATACTCACAGTTGGCAGTTGATCATTAGGTACACCTTGCTATAAAGTTACACTCTCTGTATAAAGCAACATAATTCAACGGCACCATGAGCTATATCTCCAAAAATGATCATAAAGTTAAATCAGCACCTCTCTTAAGAACGTTTCAACAAAATCTGAACATGGAGAACATTATTGCATTAGTTTTAGGTAAGTTTACCTTATAAACCAGCAACAGAGTGTAGTTTGCATTTACAGTTAACATTTGTCAACCCCTATAAATTGAATGCAAAATCTAGACAATGAACAAATGGGCAAATTATATATTTTGTTGATTTTGAATCGAATAAAACCGTTGCAGCAAACATATTAATGCACTGTTACTATTTATTTTATTAATTTATGAAGTTATGAAAAAACGAAGCGGTGTTTCAAATTGTTCTGACTGTAAGACTAGATAATTGATAGTATTTCACAGTTATTGTTTTTATAATGTATTCTTTGAATATACCTAACAATAAAAGCATTATAATGAAATGGGATGAATATGAACACACACCTTCGCTACACTGTGATCCTGTCCAGGAGAAACGCCAACAGTCGGAACAGCCGTCGGCGTCAGGAAACGGTGCATCGCACTGGTCCTCGGCTGTCCGTTAGCGGTGTAGTCCCCCGGAGCGAAATGCTCCGAGCACACGATATATTTCTTCAGCTCATCCCGGGGAGTATTGACATCGATGTTCAAGGCGAACAGCCACAGCCTGAGCCGCGCAGGTTCCCTCACTGGGAGGCGGTGAAACGACAAACTAGCGCCGGTCCTCGCTTTGTTCCCGCACGTCTTCACAGCGCAGGAGTTGGGCATTTTACAGCTGATCACCTCATCTAACTAAATATATTTGTGCTAATGTTAGTCCTCTGGCTCTGCAGTCCCACTGTGGCTGCTCTTCTTCTTTTTTTTCTTCTTCTTGAAGGTTTTACAGCAGTTGGCCTTCTTCATGTTGCATTACTGCCTCCTCCTGGATTTAACTGGACTCACTTAGATTACATTAGCTTCAGTGGTGGCAAGTAACCTACTGTACCTAAGATCAAGTTCAAGGTACTTGTACTGTACTGAAGTATTTCCATTTTATGCAGCAGCGACTGATACTCCATTACATTTATTCCACTACATTTGTTGACGAATGTAGTTACTCATTTTTATATTAAACATTTTCATACCAAATCTCCAAATTTGGTGATGTTAAATTAGATTTATTTTCTGCCCATGAAAAGCTGCATCAACATGGCTGAAGAGCTGTAGTGGTACATTGTTTCTGGGCTTGCGCACAGCAATGAGATTGTCTGGAAATATTTTATCCACCATGTATCAAGACCACTCAGAGCTGAAGACATGATCTCCCATTGTGTTGACTTGAGGACAGTAGACTTCATTTTTATTTCCCATAAATCCCTCAGCTGTTCACAGTATTAGCGCTGTGATATCTCAGACATTGACTCGCTGCCATGCTGCTGCTGAACCTAATTCTGCAGATGCTGCAATAATACGGTTTCTCTCCTGTGTGGATTCTTTTATTAACACAGACTCGGACAGGAACTCCTTCCCTCATTCATTGCACTTCAATGGTTTCTCTCCGCTGTGACTCTCACTCCTGTGTCTTACAAGGTCAACATCCTTTTTAAAGCAAGCGCATTTGACAGAACTTGACATCAGAGTGAGGTTGTAAATGATCAGACACTCTGCTGTCACCGGTCGGCCCTTGTGAGCTGGAGGAGTCCTGCTTCCGCTCTTTTCTTCCTCTTTATTTACATGTGCAGCAGATGAAGGGATTTGACGGTTGGCAGTTCCCTCTGTTTCATTATTAGGTTTTTTCACAGTTGGAGGGAGCGGCCTCCAGCGTCACTGTGAACTCTATTTCTTCGTCTTTAATCTTCCAGAATAATTGATCTCGGCTCTGCTGCGGCTCCATGTTGGGACTCTGCTCCTGTGAAGAGGGGAAACATTTCCTCTGAGACTTCAGCAGCATCTGTTAAACATGAAAGAAGATTCGCCGACTCTGAGATTTTAGGATTGAATCAAACATTTGAATAGAAATATACCATGTTTTTCCTCTCGGTTGCATTCCTGTCTGTCATTCTTCATTTTCTGACAGTCTGTTATTATTGTGACGACTTATTGGTGAAATAAATCTTAAATAACAAACTGAACAGTTTCCAGGAGGAAATTGTTTTTCATTGGGAAAAGTTTAAAGCATTTTTTGAAAGTTAAACTTTTGACTTTTGTAACACAGATTTGGACGTGTTATTTCCCATTGACATATTTTTATGCATGAATTATCTTGTAATTGTCTCAGGTGTCTATGATTCGGATGCCCTTTCGATTGCTGGCAGTGGTTCTAGTGTGAAGATGATGTTTCCTATTGTGAATTTAACACCTGACGAGGGTCGCTGACCTGAATGTTGTATTGCTAATGAACTTGGTGGTGACAGAGTGCGGGATCACTATTTATTTCTATAAGCGTCATAAAAGTAAAACAGTGCATGGGTAAATGTACTTGGTTAAATTCTACCACTGTGTTATAGTCTCATTTAATTATTAGCAGCATGTTAAATGTATCAAAGCTGATGCATCACTGTCCCCTACAGGTCAAATATTAAATAGACTATTAAAGATGAAATAATTATGATTCCCTCTCATTAGCAATTAATTAATTGAAGTAATTCTATTGGTAAAATCTAACATATACCTCAGTTTAGCTGGGATATAAAAACCTCGTTTATTTTCCAGATACATATTTGCGTTGAGCATCTGAGCGTTCCCGGACAGAAACACTGAGCACCAGCGACTTCCAAGATGAGAAGTTTATTGGTTTGCAAAGAAGCTGTTTTTACAAAAGCATTAGGAGGAAGAAAAACAAAAATATTTGGAGAGGGTTAACACAATGGTAGAATGTGCTGTCTCTTCATCTAAACACTGGTCCAGTGCACTGTCTCAATGAAACACACGGACACAAAATTTAGGGTCATCTCAGTTTAGTTTGGGAATTACAAAGACATCTTGTAAGTTTTTTTTTTGTTTGTTTTTTTTTGTGGTGGGCGGAAGGAAAGCTGCTCAGCTGAAAAACAGCAGATAAAACAGACAACATGATGCCAAAAACACTCATGTCAGAATGATGGTTGTGCAGTTAATAGAAAAGAATCTAAAGGCAAAGGTTTGATCCAATTCTTGTTTCACACATTTCTTTACGTCATACAGGGAAGTACAGTTGTAATATTTGTACATGTCAGAGCCCAAAACACTTTTGTCTTTATCAAAAAACTCGACTGTTCAAGATGCCCTCATATAAAACAGCAAAAATGAGTATATTACCAGTTCAGTAGGTATGATGTTACCACTCACAACCCTGCTGGTTACACTGTAATAAATAGAAAGGATAACATGATTGTACAACCACACAATACATCAGCCTACTTCTAGTCAGAGGACACTTCAGAAATGGACATCATGATGTAGACATGTAGGTTTTAGCACTTCTTACAAAGTCCTTTTGTTGTTTCACTTGTTAAAACTCATGTGGAAAAAACATGATTTAGATACTTGAGTCCATATTCTAGTTTTGCACATCCTAGAGCTTATGTCAGCAGTGTTTAAATCCCATAATTTATCATCATTTGTTAAGTACTAAACTCCAATCTTCATAAATACTAGCAGGCCAGAGGAAAATCTGACCTTGAGACACGTCAGATTGATGGTTGAAAAACAAAAAACCAAAACAAAACCACATGCTTGACTGGAACAAAAACTGGCAAGGTAACACCTTAATCTTTCATGTTTACAAAATAGCCAGGTACAAGCTTACATGCACAACAAAACGTTCCTGCTCGCAACTCAGCTTGGTATTTGTCATGTAAAAACGAAGCCTGTGAGGTCACGTTCATAAATATGTACATCCAAAGTCCAACAACAGGGCAACATTTAGACCTGGGTCAAAAAAACTGTTCCTCTCACATCAGTGTCCTCGATTTTTAACTATGGGTAGGAAACATATTTCACAACTCGGTGGGTAGGAGGAGAGGATCCTAAGTAACTGAGGTGAATATGAACAGTATTTTCCACCCGGGTATTTATCATCAGATTACAATCAGGAAGAGAATGACATTCACTTTTTCTGTTGCACTTTTAAATGGTTGTAAAACAATTACAATAGGAGCTAAGCAGGAATTATTATTCTCAAGATTGAAAAAGAAAAGACATGGGATCATTAGGAGATCAGGGAGTGAGGCCTGGTATTTTATGAAGAAACACAATGTATGTTGAGGTTTTCCAAACATATGTACCGAAAAAAATTTTTTTACTGGAATGATAGGCAGTTTTGAGTCCCTGAAATGGAGACCAATACCTTTGTGCAACAGTACCAAACAAGTAAACTCAAGTACCCTGCCAGCTTCTCATGTACCTGCAGCACAGCCAACTGTGCAGAAAACCTCATGGGAAAAACACACTGTGCTCGTACACATCTGGAAAACACGCAACAGCCCCCTAAAAAACAATTTGCGAATGCAGAGTTAAACTGTGCTATGTTGAGAAAAACACACTCCCACCTCATCTCCCTGCACACACACACACACATAACAAAAAGCTCTCCCTGATTCGAGCCCTTTAATTCAGGAAGTCTTGAATTGTTCGTCTCCCTCCCCCATAATTCCTAGCAACAGCACCGCGGCTGTTGATACAGTTAACTGCTGCCAGCTGTGACAGCTGTGCAACCGAAAACATGAACCTGCACTTAAAACACACGTCTCGTTTCTACATCCATGACACACACTGCTGAGTTATGGTCATATTCTTTACATGGTGAATATTATTAGCGTTACAAAGGAATGGTCACCAGTTAATAGAACACAAAAAAACAGAATCCGAAAAACACAACCTGTCAACACAGTTACACATTATTTTATACACATTTGTTCTGTTGTAACACTGGAGTAATGATGCAACGTAGTGCTCGCATCCTTTCACACTGAACCCCTCACTGCCCTCTCATACCAAACTGTACTCGTTTCCTGTTTGTGTCCAAAATAAACCAGCGGCTGCCAAGCGAAAACGAGGAGCTCAGGAAGACCGTGTCTGACCAACCAGGAGAAAACAAGTTGTGCTCTAGAGCAGTCAGCGACCTTATTGCTACGTGAAAGGAACTACTAAGTACTCGTGTGTAAAAAAACGTCCTCTCTCTCTCTCTGTGCAGAGACGGTAATGAGGTGTTAAAGAGGTTTCCTCAAAGTTTTGCCCGGAAATCTAAAAGAAGCTTCATTAACGTGAGCGATGGTACGCATCAACGCAACGAAGTCAGTGCAGCTGTTTCGCACAGATGTCATGGCTTACTCCAAATTCACAGCAGCAAAAAGGTGATGACGGGGAAAACCTTCATTAGTGCGTTAAGATCATCACTGAATACTTAAGAGTAAAAAGATCAAAATCTCAATAATGGTTCCTTGCAGCTACAAATACTTTTTAAATCAGCACCATTTTCTAACATGTCAGCAACTTTTTTCCTAATGGTTAATAAATAATTTACTAATGTTTTATAGATCCTGTAGTTATAAAGCCATTAGAAAGAATCACTTTTGGGTTGCCAGGTTGTGAAAAAAAAATCCCCTTTGGCTGATCCTCATGCATCTGTCTTTTTAAAACAGCTGCATGGCATCTGGAACAGAATCCATTTATTAACAAATTACGTTTATAATTTCAGCCTTCATGCCTCATTGTAAGGTCAGAAACGTATTACTCTTTATTATTTATTAACATCTATAACTGCAAAACTGATGGTTCATTTGATGGTTTATCAACATAAATAACTGCATTATTACCAAATACAAAATAAACACAACCTGGCAACACTTAACTGATCTATAAAGCCTTAGTGAATGATTTATTACCTGTTAATAAAGCTGTAAGTTTCCTCTTTATTAGAAAGTTGTCTCCAGAAATTTGCAGTTAAATTTTTATGTAGGTCAATGTGTTAAACTTTACAGAGCATAGTGAATGCTTGTACTGTAAGTAGTGTAAACAGAGCTCCTTAAGCCATAATACTTTTAATGCTTATGAGTTTTACTTTGCACAACAGACGCAACAGTATTTGTTAAGAGTTGTAAAAAAAAACGTGCTGGCTGCATTGAACGAGGGTGGAACTGCTTTATAACGTCTATCTGCTTCAGTGTGGACCAGAAACTGACATGGAATGATTCAGGAAACACTTGGAAAAAAACAAAACAAAAGCCATAAAACACATATTGAGAGACTGAAAATAGACTATAACAGCACCAGCCAGACCACCAAGAAACTGTGACATTGAGTAATAACTTTGTGCATCACTATATCTTCTATGCTACTATAGAAACATGAATACTATACATTCAACATACCATCAGGATCCGATTCTGCTTCCAAACAACCAGCTGACTGTCGAACGTGACTGAAGGGTTTTGGATTTTAGTTTGCGCTCACCTGACAGCACAGTCTCTTCTAAACGTGTTCGTGAAGTGAGTCTACTTTTATGAGAACTAGTTGCATATTGTATTAGTGTGAAGTTCAAATGAGGTTTGGGTGAAAACAGTGTGTTCTGTGAGTCCGACAGCAGAGAGCAGAGTTCAGTTTTCTCCACTCTCCTCGCCCCCACCAGAGCAAACCAGGCGTAACTCTCCTTCCTGTTCGCCAAACAGGACTTTCTTTAATCTATAGGAGAACGGCTGCAGTGATCGCTAAAGTGAGTGCAAACTACCAACGCACGCAGTCTACAGCAACGGGACGCTTTCTGCTACACGTTGTCATGATATAATCCTCATTATTGGGTATTTAGGTCGGTGAGACTGCAGCACGTTACCATGACAACTGGAATAAACCCGAGGGAGGGCACAGGGGAGCGCCTACGGAGTTGGAGATACACCAACACAGAGGGAGGGTGTAATTCTGGACTGTGATCAGTTTTAATAGATGACTGCAACAATAAATGCACATCCAGCACGGTGGAGTGAAATCAAATCTGAAAGCGTCAAACAACCTGAAACATTTAGCTCTAAACCAGTTTTATCTGATTTAAAAAAGAAAAAGAAATCATGTTTCTGCCCCTGTGGGAATTAGTCAAGGCTCAGGCTGAATATCTAAACATTGCTCAGGTTCAATACTGCAGAGATTTACAGCATATTGAGTGAAAATTAAAGTAGTGTCTATTTTTAAGCAACATGCGTTTTCCAGTTTATCCACAACATTTTTTTGCGCCCTCGAGTTGCAGAACTTCCCTCAATTTAAGTTCAAACATTTAATCAGTCAGCATTTGCGTTTGCTTTCGTCTTAGCTGCTAAGTTCCAGATACATTTTCCTGAGTAACTGGTTTCTATAACATCTGAGCTTGTTTTCCATCCTTGAAAATTGTTCCACACCTGCCTCTACCTCTGCATCCCTAAAGGATTCAGCATAAAAAATGAATGCACTATTAATAAGCCTTGAGATCCCTGATCTGCCAAAACTGGAGCTACAAGGAAAAAATACCTGAAAATGGAGCAAACACATTCACCCACAAAGCCTCATCACATCAGATCCTCGTTAAATGGAAAGAAGGAAATATAATTAAGCAGAAGATCTCTAACTTGTCACAGCCGGAGACTTTTTCCAGTTGCTATGTTGCTGCAGGGTTGCATGATGGGTTATGGATGATGACATAACAGGCGCATACGTGTGTGTGTGTGTGTGTGTGTGTGTGTGTGTGTGTGTGTGTGTATATATGTGTGTGTTTGTGGGGTCATCTGTGATCAAGTTCTTGGTTCACACTGCAGAGCAGGAAGAGCGGGGAAGCTAACCGAGCTTGGTGATCTGTAGATCTCCTTGTATCCGTACTGTGTCGATAGAGGGCAAAGATTTTACTTTGTGATAAAAGTCAAAGAGCTGGTGTCCGTCCACGAATATCCGGAACCTCTGGTGCTCGCAGTGGATCTCAATCTGCAGGGAGGGAAGAGGGGAGAGACGCCAGAGAGAGAAGATTAGATACACAAATCATCAATAATGCAAGTTCAGATCAAGCAAGGTACATTTACAACTTACAATCAGACTATTAATACAGAAGCAGTGACACTGGTATCGCTTCATCAAACTGCAACAAAAGGGCAATAAAGATAAGCGCCAGTGAAGGAGTACTAAACTTGCTTTCTCTTGCCTGTATGTTAATAGGAAGCTACAGCCAGCAGTTAGCTTAGCATAACGACTGGAAACAGGGGGAAACAGCTAGCCTGGCTCTGTCCAAAGGTAAATATAATAAAGTCACCTCTAAAGCCCACTAATTGGTACTTTCTATTTTAAAATGTTTAAACCATACAAAAACAAAAGTGTAAAAATAGGTTTACAGTCTTTATGCTAAGCTAAGCTAACTGGCTACAGCTCCATATTGTATCTTATCTAAAATCTCAGCAGGAAAACAAAAAAAATTATATTCCCCAAAATTCCCACAACTACTCCTTTAACAAGCTTTTTACCTTAGGTCTTATTTTCCTCTGTCACATGTCTCTGCTTTGTATGAAGAAATTAAAAATCCTAAAAAATATTTAGTGAACTCTTGTGAGAGCTGTGCGTCTTTTACATTAACGGCCTCACAACAAGCAGCTAATTGAGACTCTGCAGCAGTTACACGGGGTGGAGAGAGTAAACAGCTCCAGTTGAAGACCTATTATTTGACTTAACTCCCACAGACACAGGATTACTTCTCCTACTCAAGCAGCTTGTTTTGAAGACCAGTTGCATATAGTCACACCCGCCCATAACCAATTTATATGAATATGCACTTCCAACTAATCCCCTGAAAGCTGATTTTAGAGAATTCTTTAAAAACCTACTCAACTGTTGTAATGAAAAGACTTTCCATCCTGGATTTGTTACTTTAGTTACTTTAGAAAAATACAAAACAAACATGTCAACGTCACCTAAAATAATCGGAGGGAATATTAAACCTGCTTCACGTCACTTTTTTGACCAGCACAACCAGCTGTAAACACAATACTGACGTATTATCTTGTATGTCATTATATGTATTATTAGCAAACAGTTTTATTGACACATCCAGCAGACATGAAGCAACATTATCATTCAGTTGGGGTTGTACTTCTGGTTGCCTGAGGAATGCAAATCCAATAATCCGTCTCTTTTTTAGCTCCGTTTTGTTCTGCACCAACTGAGAAAAAAACTTTAGCTGCTAAACCCTCCACTGTTTTCACCAGCTAGTCTCTAACTTTGTCTGTCTATTGTATGTACCGCTGCTCGATTTCAGTGTTTTAACATATAGCAAACCACCAAAACGCTTTCCAGTGATGAAACTATAAGTGAGTCGATGTCGCTTTTGCTTGTATCTGCACGCCGTGAGCCTGAACAAACCAAATACAGAAATTCAACAGTGTAAACATCTCTCCGTAGGGTTTGAACCAAAGAAAAACAAATTCGTAGGTGTGATCACACGGCTTCTTTCAATGAAGAGAGTAACAGAAAGGAGCCGTCCTGCCACGAAAACCACAGCACATCATGTGTCTGTCCACATGCCTCCAAATTCATGAGGCAGTTTGTTGGAAACAATCCGCAGCACAGCCCTAATCTCCAGCCTCCAGCTTTTGACAGAGTCATGACTGTGCTGACCTGCTCGGTCACACTCTGACCACAAACAATGACACTTTATCAGAGAGCTGGCGTTATATAACCAGACGCAGGGATCACCTCCAGAGTTTAATATGGTAGATGCTGCGTGTTCAGTAGTTTCAGTGTATTATGTAAAAGATTAAGGCCTGAACCTTCTTTTATTTAGTAGTAATTCTAAGTTTTCATCTGTCGGTTTAAGAAGAGATTTCTCTTGTTAAACGATTTTCTCTTTGACGTTGGACTGAAACACCTCATCCTATATTTTTAGTTGAACACCATATGTGTTATTCGTGTCCACATTCAGAATTATTAGAGCGGAATTTGACGTTATGAGCGAACGAGTCCTCAGGTCTTCTGACAATTACTCATCAAGCATATGTGGTCAACTCGCAACCCCCACCCCCGCCTCATCCAGCACACAAACAGCTGATGTTGCCCCCCCCCCCCACACACACACAGGATACAGGCTGTATTTATGCTAGATAGCTACGATTTATCACGGAAGACCATTTCCTGTTTGTCTCTTGCGTCTATAGCGCATATTCACCACATTACTGTTGGAACGTGTGACCGTCTCTCTCTCTCACACTTCGATGATGTTACAAAGAAGCGACTACTAAAACAAAAGCAATGCGACCTTTTGCATGTTTTAGCGCATTCACTGTTACATTCCTGCTACTGGTGCAACTCACGACTTTTTTCATTGTCGCTTAATTTATTGATAATCGATTAATTGTTTTTACCAAACGTCTCAATGAAAAATTGTAACAGCGTAAAATCAAAAAAGATATTTATTTCACCGAGATATTAAACAGATACTAGATGTTTGCATGTTTTGCATTTTCTGTATTAGCGCTTTGACGTCTTTATTTTAACGTATCCTTTCTGTGACCTCACCAAACTACACGGAAAAATGAATTTCACAAAAACAACATAATGAACTTGCTGTTGGATCAGCTGCTCGACTCCACGGTTCAGCAGCAATTACTGCTACTCATCTTCTTACACACATCATAGAGCATCTACTGTATTCCAGGCAGACACCGGCTCACGCCCAGCTTTAAAAGTGTGTGTTGTATTGTGGAGTAGCGTCTGGCCTGGTGTCAGGAGGGGTGAAAGAAAAAGCAGGGTATCAAGCTCTCTCTTTTATTTTAATTCTCCACACCACCATCTGTGTAAACATTATGAATGTTTTCGAGGAAAGATTCCCAACGTCATCCTAATTTAAATGGTCATCACGTCTCACTGGCACCGACTCTTTGTCTGGTCTTGGCACCATGTCGTCCCTTTGCACCTCACTGTACACTGCCTGCCTTGTTTGTACCGTGTCAGTGTTGGAGGTTGCACCACTGGCCCGACAGAAACTAAATGTCATCCTGACTGTGTGTATACTTGTATATGGAGCGTGGCTGTTTAAAACAGTCATGAAAAAACAGCTTATAAACTAGTTCTTTTCACACATACCCCACCCTCAAGTATCTGAGGGCAGATTTCCTGTTTAAACTTGGGGTGCTTTCACACTCGCTCTTTTTTGTCCCGTTAAACCGAACCCCTGTTCATTTCCCCCCTTGGTACGATTCATTTGGGCAGGTGTGAAAACAGTAATCGCACTCGAGTTTGGACCGAAACAATCGAGACCCTTTCGAGGAGGTGGTCTCGGTCCGGTCCCAAACGAACTCTGGAGCGGTTCGTTTTGTTTTTTTTTTTTTTTTTAGTTCTGAACAAGTCTGAGCTCGACGGTTCCCGTAACCTTCTTCCTGTGTTTACTTCCCTGCTCCCGCCAGACAATCTGACCAACAAGCAAAGTGAACGTTCTCATCTGGTTTGTTAAGATGCATTTGTGGTTCACTTGAATTTTTTTCTCTGTGTGAAAGCAAACCAGACCTACAAGTTTACAAACTCTCAACTGAATCGGACCAGAACAAACAAACTTTAGGTGTAAAAAAAACGCCCCGATTCAACTGCTCAGTTCAGAGTTAATCAGCCTGAGTCCGACTTTATTTTGGACATCAGTCCTTTGGCCGATGATGAAATTTGACTTTTAAGTACTAGAATTATATCGATCTGGAGATGTGCTGGCTCCAGGAGAAACATCTTTTCAACAACCACTTATTATTATTACCCATAATGTCCATTCAATTCTGAAGAGCTCTTTCCAGGTTCAACAGTGATTCATCTCTTCCCCCAAAACCTCAGCAATGGAATTAAGGAGTATAATGTTTTCATAACCTATAAGAAATATAAAATAATGTACTTTTCATATTAATAGCTAAACTGGGAGCATAATAATGAAGAACATGATTTCTGTTCTCAGACTCATCAGGTCAAAAGGAGAAGGACGCCCATGTAAGAGAGAACATCCCGCAATCTCCACAACAGCATGTGTGTTGACCAAGAGCCAATAACATCTCTGACCCTGAACCTGGACAGGAAGTCCCCATCTGACATGCAGGTTAGTGATCAATGCAAAAAAAAAAAAAGGTGAGTCTTTACCCTAAAAGGCTGATCAGGGATGAAGGGGAAGTAGGCGGTGGAGGCTTCCTCCTGCGTCCATTTCCCAGAAACACGGGCGCTGCGCAGAAACTGGCGGTCACTGAAGCGGGCGGTGAGTTTTAGGGCCACATCTTGCGGCGGCTCTTCCTTCTCCGAGTCACGGCCACAGGTCAGGCTCACGTTGAAGCTGGAGGAGGAGGAGGATGAGGATGAGGAGGGGGGGGGGCACCAGAGGATTGAGGAGTCAGAGACATGCAGCACGTCAGATGTAGGATATGAGTCCAGTAGCTAATCTGGGATAAATAAGATGCATAATTCTGCTGCTGCTGTGTAAGAGCAAACCAACTGCCTGTTAATTATAAATAATCCCTGCTGCTTGTTTTGCTTTACCCCCCTCCACTACAGCTGTGCCGTTTGCACACGAGCATCTCCGTGTCAGTGTACAGACATGATCACAGTGACAGACTTCCTCAGCACTGAGATGCAAAACAGTGTGAGCCTCGGAGCAGCTCTGTCAGCCGGGACATTCACATGAACTTTGGCATGATTACTGTGCCAGCAGCAGCCACTGAACATGATGAGGTCATGGGGAGGTTTCTTCCAAGTCTGACACAACTTTCCATGTAGGGTATGGACACACCCAAACAAGCCTGCTTCACTGGGCCTCCTTTTTTCTTTTTTACCCCCTTTTTCTCCCTGCTGGTGAGGGAACGCCCTGTCTCTGCATACTTAAGAAGCCACCATTCTCTCTGTGTGTCCTGGAGTGGCTGTGCGAGTCTGACCGGCCTCAGAACAAAAAGCCTATCTCTAAAACCACCCACTGTGCGTGCGGATGTCACAAAACATTACGTTTTAAATATGGCCAACAATGCTCCAGATAAGGTGTGTGTGTGTGTGTGCATGCACTGCTAACTGTTATCTTACCTGTCTGGCTCCAGGTCGACAATGCCCATCACTATGATCTTCTTCCCTGGCCGCATGCCGCCCCGGATGCGCCCGCTGAATGGCACCGTCTATGCAAAGCACATTTTATTCATTACGCACAACCCGGAGCGAGTATCGAACAAGGTTTCCAATGATTAAGACTCTTTCATACCAGGAGACGTGATAAATCCTCCTTGTCAGGTGAGATGAGGCCGGGGTTTCCCAGCGAGTCGTTCAGATGGTCATCCTCCACATTCTTCAACACCAGTGATAAAAAACACACAGGATGCAAACCGTCATTTATCGCCCTGTCAGGTGGGATATAAACTGGCCTGGCTGAGCTTAAACCCCCGACATGAGGCTGCAGACCTGTTGTTTAATAAATGCACAGTGTGGCCTCGCAACAATGACAAGGTGGCAGCGGACCTGTCATGTTGTTATCGGGGCTCCTGTCGCGAGCGAGGTGAGATTATTAATTGGCCTCATAAACTCCGAATTGGTCGCATATTGCGCTGGATGTAAATGCGCACATTGAGAGCAGCGGCTGCACGGCCTAGGTGAAACACACACCGCCGACACATCTCAACACAGACCTATTGGATTTCCTATTTCCTCCCCGGCCACAGATGAAAGAGGAGTCGCCTGGCTCTGCGAATGCGCTGCGCACGGCGCTCCGCACTTACAATTAGCGCCGGATAATCGACATAACGGTGCGCAGACAAATCAAACCCACAGGCCGATATGCACAGAACATAAATACCAATACATCTAACCCTCGCCCCGGTTTCCCTGCAGCTCCAAAATACTCACTATTCCGTCCTTTTCCGCTGCCTGCACCGCCATCTTGAGCAGAAGAGCATAGGATGCTTATTATCGGAGCAGAGGCAGCCGTGCCGGGGAGTGTGGTGTGTCAGCGTCGTGGCACTGACTCAGGAGGATATTCCTGTTCCTGCTCCAGTCCTGCTCCTATTCCGGGGTCTCCACGTCTCGCCGGGTCTCACAGGGAGCACAGTCACCTAGCAGGACATCCCTCCGCTCCGCTGTCTGTCTGAAATGGGTGGATATCTGCTGACGTATGCTTTATAATAATTACAGACTAAAAGCTTAATCCCCGTCTGTTGGAGAAGGCTAATCAGACAGATTTTCCTCAGCCCTTCACCCAATTAGGCAACGCTGCTCTTTGGACTCTTTTAGGTTTTATTTATTTCTCACTGGCACGACGAGCCAGGGGAAATCGTTTTGATTGGATAACTGCTCAGATTACGCTGCTACTCAGTTTGAATGTGACACACGAGGCTCTGGCCTAATTGACCAAAGTGTCCACGCTCAATACTTTTGAATGATTAAACTACACTGTGGCCACAGCGAGCTAAAAATAGCTTGGGGGTGGCCACTTTCCGGCCAGTTGTGAGCCCGGAACCTCCATCGCTTTTCAGTGAATGAAGTAGAGATTCACTTTGTCTCCCTTTCATTAAATTTAGCGTAAATGCCCCCCCCCCCTCCTTCCCCCTTCCCCCTTCCCCCTTCCCTCTTCCCTCTTCCTCTATCCGTCCATTCCTGTGCATGCAACCCCCCCCCCCCCTCCAGGTTGTTGTCATGGTTGTTGTCATGGTTGTTATTCTCTTCTGCCCCTCTGTGGACATTTAAAGACATTACAAGTTGAACAAACCCACTGAGCATCTTTAAATAGACACTGAATCAGTTCATGAGTTAAATTCAGTTCAGTCCATTTAGGAATGTTTTATTTTACTCCCTAAAGACTTTATTGAGCACTTCACATCTCATGTTATTATTTATTTCATACAAAGGGTTTTGAAGTAAGACAAGGCATCAAGTTTTACTGCCAAACCTGCCAGAAGTTGTATCATAGATTTAAACAGGTAAAGCACATTTATTTGTCTGGAAGAGTTACAGCAGGAGGGAGCACATAACAAGACACATCCTTCCTTTGTTTGATTGAGCATAACCTTTCAGTTTTCCTGTTAAAGAAAATCCATCGAGAATATTGTTTAGAAAAATACATTTTATTTAAAGCTCCTGTCACATAAAATGAAACAAGCAAAACCCTAAATGGATAAAGAGCTAAAAACCCTAGATTTAAAAACTTTATGTCTTTATATGTCCAATAAATCTTTTCCCCAGCAGTGAGCAAAATGTTTTGCAATGAGGACAAAACTAGATTAAATTGTTGTCATCAATAAATTAAACGACAATGAAAAAAAACAGGTTTCCTCCCCTCTTAAATCATGTACTTGGTTTGGGGAGGAAACATTTAGCTGCTGTGGTGTAAAAATAAACTCACAGAGGAAGCAGAACTTTCCCCTCACAGGTACCGAACAGCTGCATTTAAATTATCTGCAGAAACAGCTGGGAGGGAAAAGGAACCTCAACCCTCATTCATTCATTTACTTTCTTGACAGATGAACCATAACAGCCAGATGAAGGGTCTCAGATACAGATACCAAGATCCATCATGATGGTAAAATCTGTTTCTACTGGTTCTAGATACACTTTGTACCAATTCACCGTCTCCTAAAGAAATTATTTGCTAAAATATCCTTGGAAGTCCTTATGAAGTCTTGCCTGTGATGCAGTGATCAGTCGCTTCTTTTGTGCTTCCATCTTGTGGTGTCTTTGGGTACTAAACAAAAAGTAATTCCACATAATTTGTTCTTAAATCCTTTTTTTTCCCCCCCAGAGTTTGGATGGGGAGAGATGCGATGGGCTGGAGGTGGGAACCTGCCCGTCACACACCGAACAAGACCCCTGACAACAGACACACTAAACTGAGGGTGAAGGCTAACAGTCACTCCTCCGGTCAGGTTGGTCACACTGCAGAAATTATCCAGTAACTCAATCTCTCCTTCATGTGTTCACAATAGTCAATTAAAATTTGCATTGTTTCCAGACCAGTTTTACATGCTTGTTTCACAATGTAATTGCTTTACTTAAATAAAGATAAGATGCTGGGTCTGATCACTGCAGATCAAATAACATACAGCTGATATTAATTTTGCAGTGGAGCACTTACAGCTACAGGTTCATGTTTTCTGCAGCTCCCTCTCTGTGTCCCAGAACTGCCAACGATCTATTCAGGAGAACAAATCAGGAAACGCACTAAATTACTGCATGTTCTAACTAAGTCATCTCTCTGGTTAATCAGTATTTAAAACATAGCAAACATATTGTTCGACTCTGATAATAAAAAAAAAAACTCCTACAGCGCATCCAGCCCACCCTCTCTCCCCTCCTCTCTCACTGTCTCTCCTCGCAGGGACCCAGCCGGCTGTCGGGTCCGCCCTCCTCCCTGCTGCCATGGCCGCGGAGGCTGCCGGTCGGGATGATGCGACGGCTGGACCTGCAGACTGCACCGAGATGGAGGAGCGGGTAAGATGCGCAGGGATAATTTAGGTTGTTTTCTTTGCACGAAATGTCCAGGATTGAGTCTTTCCCTTAGCCAGCAGGCCTTTCCGGGACCTGCAGCCGACTGCTGCAGCAAGATGGAGAAAAAAGGATGGATGCCGCCGCCGCAGCAACTGCAACCATTTCTGATTTTTGTTTCATGGCCCAGTGTTGAGCTGGACATCTAAGTTTAGTGCGGAGGAACATGCGCTTTATCGTTTAAGCAACAGGGGTAGAAGGGAGGAGAGAGGGAGCACCGCACTGCTGCTGCAGCGCTCACATCCTGTGTGACGCGCTGATGTGAAAGGGAGAAGTGAAAGCGCAGCAGCTGTTCGCTCGGTGGATGTAGGCTACCGAGGCTCGGCTTATAAATAGCCCGACAGAGGCCACCCTTTATCAGTTGTGCATCGGGAAATGCGTCGCACTCGCCTCGTTTGCTGCTGAATCCCGGGAGGTTAGAGCGCGCCTGTCGAGCCCGTTTTCTTCCACTTGGCGGTGACGCAACTTGGCAACAACTTGGCAGGCAAGGTAGGAATTCTTTCTGGTCAGCAGAGCAGAGTATGAATGAAAAGAGAGGCGTTGTTGTTCTGTTTGAGGTCATTATCAGAGGAGAGTGGCTGCAGAAGAGCCTTCACAGGCACAACGTGGTGTTTTCTCTAATTACTGGTCTGTGCGTAAAGAGGAGGATGTTAGTTGGTAAATGTGGGACTCCAGTTTAAGATTCTTTAGATTATGGAATTTCTACCAATTCTGTTTTTGGACTCAATAATCCAGCTGTGAAATGTCCAAAGTTAAAGCCACAAGTTTTCAGAGTACCAAATGATGTCTTCAGCTGGGTCAGTTTATGCCAAAGTGTTAATGTTATGATACGAAACAGTAAAAATCTAGTTTCTCTTGCAACATGTGAAGCTGCAGCCACTAAATGTTTGGTGTTTTTGTGCAAAAATGAAAGAAAAACGACATTTTTTGTCAGTAATGTAGAGTTCTGAGTCAGGCGGCATTTCATGTGAAGAAGGGTGTGTATGTGTGTGTGTGTGTGTGCGTGCGTGCGTGCGTGCGTGTGTGTGTTAAATGGGTATACTTCAGCGCAAAGCATCTGTTCTCCACCTGCCGCATGGCGAACTGAACCTGTTCTTCCACTTTGAATTTTGATGTTTGTGTCAGCTGATATTCACATGCTCTTAAACTGTTGTCTTCAGTCTGTGGAATCACTCATCAGTCGCACTTCATCCTTTCCACTTCCTCCTCTCATGGTGAGTG
Organism: Seriola aureovittata; assembly: GCF_021018895.1. NCBI lineage: Eukaryota > Metazoa > Chordata > Actinopteri > Carangiformes > Carangidae > Seriola > Seriola aureovittata. Next base: position 21,378,100 of record NC_079377.1, read on the forward strand.
TTTGCCTAATGACTGTCAGTGTGTTTTCAGGTAGACAAGGCAACTTTATCTTTTATCAAGCATTATCTCAGGTATCGATAACAGATCTGAACTGGGTTTGAAACAGCTTGTCTTCCTGCAGCAACCACAGGGTAATTCTTACAGAATGAAGGTGATGTCTGTTTTGGTGTTTATTTTTGCAGATGTAGGCTGTGGTGCCAAAGGTGAGGCCGACCAAAAGCATCTGATTATACAGTGCAATCTTCCTAATCTCCTCACTAGAAAATGAGAGATGTTGGATTAAAGGAGGGAGTTAGTTCGAGACCGGGGGAAACCCGTGAAAGAAAGCTGTTATTAGAGATTACTGGGCGAAGGATTGTTGTACGACCCAAATACTTTGTCTGCTGAACTTTGACAAGATGCACAGCGACCACCAGGAATATCAGAGTGTGAGCGGGATGCTTCTCTTTGTTGTTGTGGCAGAACTGAGATTCACCTTGGACTTTTGGGTTAAAGGTCAAAAACTAGTTTCTCTCCCCACTTGCATTCTCGAAAAAAAACCCCAAAAAACAACACTAATCTGGTCACCACCCTCGGTGGTTTGGCTTATTTTCAAGAATGGTTTGCATTTTCTCTCAGCTGCTTGCACTAAAGCCTTTTTAAATCATCGCCACTCCCACTGATGGAGCTACAAACGTCTGCACAGGAATAAAAGTCACTAAGGAGTGAAGTACTGTCCAATTGTAGTTTTACTTATTGTATGTGAGTCAGATTTACGCCAAAAGTTTGTAATCCCTGCAGCAATTTCCTCACTGTTTCCTTCTGTGTACTTGAATATACCTCAGATTTAAATAAGTACTACTTTTTGTTTTTATAAAAGTATAATATTAAGATCATCAATATTATATCAACAGTGTAATCCTATAAAACAGACCTTTATAGTATAACAAAACAAGCGATAGACTTAGTGACAGTAAAAGGAGAAATATTGATTCAGGAATGAATGTCGTGTGAAATGAATCATATGCTGAGCTGACAACTTAAATGTGATACGATGTGATACGATACATTGATCCGGTGTTTTGCTGATAAATAAAAGGCACATACTTGTGTAAGATGTTGTTTAACTGAGGATTTGTGCACTCCACTGCTAATTGAATATGAATGGTAGGTTGTACCTGTGTAGGAATGCGAAAGTGGGAAGGAATGGAACTTTCCTTCTTTCAAATTCCTCGTATGTGCATGAACATACTCGGCCCGTAAAGCTGATTCTGGCCAGTGAAAGTGATTCATCAGGGGGCAATCGACCACTGCGTCTCAGTGAAACGTTTGTGATTTGATTTGATTTGAAATTTTATTTTATTAGTGAAAAACACAGAGGCAGTCTAGACAACTTTGGCCCTTCTTAACATTAATATTTTAGTAATGGCGGTGTGTCAATGAAACCGCTTCAGTGAGTGAAACAAACTGCAGCAAGTTAAAGTTCCAGTTCCAGGAAGCCTTTTTGAATAAATCAATGACATTTTTGTCAAGTTGACAAACATTTTTTAAACTCATATTTCCTCATACAAAACATCCCTTCATGGAGGAAGAGTGTATGATTGCACCATTGAAGTACATTCTTTTGTCCCTGCAAATGAGCTCAAATCAGCGGCAGAAAACAGCAGACAAGAGCACTGGCTGCAGAAGAGTTCATCTTACAGTGAAGAGAAAAGAACAACAGGATTTACAGACAGAGACTGTGAAGCTTTGAGGCTGAGGCTTTGAAGCTTATCTCAAACCTTCATAATGTATGTGCACATGTGAATACAGTAAATGTGCATCGTCTAGTGAGTTGTTATTGTGGCCCTGTGCAGTAATATGATTGAGTGATTGTTCTTGTGTAACGTTTTGCTCGGTGCACATGGTGAAATCTGAAAAGACAGCCATGAATATTTGTCATTGATGTTTAACAAAGTGTCTTCTCTTTCCCAGCTGAAGGAGGAGAATATGAAGGCTGATTTGGAGGCTTCTCTGCCTGCTGGACAGGAGGAGTTTGCGATCCGGTGCCGAGATGTGTGCCGGTCGTACGGCAAACTGAAGGTCCTCAGCAACCTCAACCTGACTGTACCACAAGGCCACATGTGAGTGGAATGTATAATAACTCAAATGTGTCAGCATGGCTGTTTTTCTGAACTGATAAGACATCTACGTCTTTATCTATTTGTCAAAACATATCCCAGCTTCAAAGGAGAGTGTATCTTTATCTATTCCTATGCTTGATATTCCGCGATTATGTGATTTTAATGGACTTAACCTGAGTTGAGAGATACTGTAAGATATCTTAAAGCCTCTCACCTCCACTTTACTTCACTTGTAGCACTGAAAAGCACAAGCAATGGACTTGGACAAGTGAGTAGATGCGTTCTGCATATGCAAATAAGGCTTGCATTCTTGGGTGAGGTGTCCAGCACTTGACTGGAACCAGTTTACACTAGCCCTCTCCTTTGTCATGTATCTGCTGATGGATCTGAAAGTCCTGCAAGACAGTCAGGTTTACCTCAGGTTGACCTTACCTCGCCTATGAATTTACTTTGTTTGCCTCATTAAAGCTGAAACAGAAAAATGCAGTCACCCTAAAGGGCAGCGAGAGGGATTTTCAAGAAATTTATAGTATGTAATCTCAATGAAAGTCATGTTTTTTACTTTGTGGTCCAGATCTAAGTTCTAAGAAGAACTTAAATTCATAATGCTCACCTTCTGTTTTCCATGTGGTCGTCTGTCTTCTGTCATTTTTGTGCACATGAGCTTCATTACACTGGATTTATGTAGTTAAACAACTGACAGGATTGCTTCTCTTACACATACCTGACGTGTTATCTGCTTTTATCTGTTTAATGGTGGATTTTTGAACTTTGGAAAGTGATAGACGAGCTATTTCCTAGATAGATAAGATAAGATAAGGTAATCACTTCGCTTTAGCTCCATAGTAAAACCTGCAATAATAACTTTCTTTGGAAACAAAGTGTAAACAAACATGAACAAGATATCACCTTATGAAGTTGTTTTGGCAAAAGAGTTAGCATACAATTGCTAAATAGCTACACATCCAGCATTTACAGAGACACATTAGCATCAATTTACAGCTGTGTTTCTGACCACCTAATGAATCTGAGTCCAATATTCACTCTCCTTTTATCTCCATTTTCATCTCCACCAACTACTGAGGGAAACATCTGGCTCTTTAGTTACTAAACGCTCCACTGTATGTTCACTAGCTAGCTGCTAACTGAGTCTGTCTGTGCACAGAGGATTTTTAGTCATCATTGTTGCACGTCGTGGTGAACTGTAAACGGTTTTGTTTGACGGTAACTCTGTAACACTGCCTGCAATCATTGCTGGGTTTTATCTGATATAGTCATCTCATTATCTTTAGATGTTTACATAGATGTGATCTATTTCTGCTGTTCCCTCTGACTGTGTACAGAAGCTACACTTTCTCTAACATGGTCCATTCATTTTCATTCAGTTCAATTATTAAATGACTGAACAGTCTAGTTAGAGATTTATTTACATGCTTACGTGTTACATATTTAACTGTAAATTAAACCTGGTGGGAAAATGATGAGAACAAATGAATCCTCATCACTTTGCCTGAAAATTTGTAGAATTTACAGAGATTCTTTGATTTTTACCTGAAACATTCGTGGCTCTCTGTTGCAGTTATGGTCTTTTGGGCCCCAGCGGGTGCGGGAAGACCACACTGCTGAAATGCATCGTGGGAACTCTGAAAATCTCACGGGGTCGCATCACCGTGTTGGGGAAGCCACCAGCTTTTCCTGGTCATGACGTGCCGGGGAAGATGGTTGGATACATGCCGCAGGTAAGGTCACACATCTTAAAGGTGTGTGTAAACGTGTATCACGTGGACACACACCATGTAATTATGGCTGCATGAAAACATTCCAGGCCTTGTTTGTGTAATTGAACCCACTGCAATATACTCATGTGTCCAAAGGTCCTTGAAATATTTGGAAAAGCCACAAGTTCATGCAAATCCAAGGCCTTAAACATGACAGGAGGTTATTTCCCTTGTAAACAAGCTTCCTGCCGCCCTTATTCTTAGCTGTATGATCAATCACCAAACTTTCTTTCTCTATTTTTGTTGCTAAAGGTCTTACATAGTCTTCAATTTTGAAACCTGCAGATTCCCTGTCCAGTTTCCTCACAGCACCATGTTTGCATCTAGCATTCTCAGTCACTCAGCTCCACATTTAAACCTTTGTTTGTTCAGAAAAGGTTTCCATGTGTGTTTTGTAAAAAAAGAAAAGTTCACCCGAGCGTTCAGATGATGAACTAGAGGATTACTTAAGTGCCTTGCTTGAGGGCTTCTTTAATTTCTCCTCCGTTGCCGTCAGTCAGCTGCGCCTGAGTGTGTCTCATTACTGTCAGAACGGATACCTGATGAGGCTGATAACACATGTGGCGTGTGTTCTCCTGTGTGTAACCCTGAGCGTTGCCGTCGTCCCTGTAGGAAGTGGTCTGTGACCCAGAGAGGAGGAAATGTGACGCCTCAACTGTTGTGCCGCTGTGGTGAACTTGGCTTGTGATTGTCTGACGTTGTAATCCAGAGGAATTCATTGAGCCGGGACTTTGACTCGAACACAGACGCTAGCAGTATAGTATTTATATTATATAGTATTATTTCTTACAGAAAAATGTAAATATGGACCATTATTTAAACACTCTTCAACATTACACATTTTTCACTCAGGAAATCCTGACAGTAATCCTTTCAGTTATGGAAGTGCTAAGTCAAAGGTCGCTGCATTAGTGCAGATGCAGATCTGCTTAATTAAGTAAAACAGATACTAACGTAGTAAATCCACTGTGTTAATCATGGTTGAAATATTGTAGTTTTATTTGTGTTAAGCCACGATGTGCTGCGTTAATTTAGCGTGCTTTATTAGATATTTAAGTGTTTTGACAGTCGATATTTTATCAATCAAAGGAAGGATATAACAAAGATAACCAAAGACTCAGGCTGGGTAGCATCTGACCTGATATATTTTTAATTGAGATTCAAACACTAATATATAGAGATGTGTTAGTGTTAGGTTAGAGAGGGAATTAGTATTATCTCACGTATTATCCTGGTTTTAGTAACAAGTATGGACAGAGATCCATCTGTGGCTGTGACGCACACGACCTTTAGAAACACGGTTGCCTTTGTGTTGCATAGGAACTGGCACTGTACAATGAGTTCACCATCAGCGACACCCTGACCTTCTTTGGCCGAATCCACGGCCTGACGTCGAAGGAAACCCAGGCTCGCATGGACTTCCTGGTCGACTTCCTGGATCTACCTCAGAAGCAGAGCCTGGTCCGAAATCTCAGGTAAAACCCTCCCGTGTGGTGTAACGGACAGGATGAGTTTAAAAGTTTGAGCTTCCCCAGAAAGACATTGAACATATACATATATAACTATATACACAAGTTTTATTGTGCGTCATATCACTGAATTCTGTACTTTTGTATAACTGTGACTCGTGGCTTGGAGCAAAGTTGTTGCAGGTGAACTTTGGACATCAACACAGACTATCCCTATTACTATCCCTTAAATGATGCAACGACATGAAAAACGTCATTGAAATACTCACAGCAGGCTGAGGAAACATTTTTGACTATTTTTCATGCTTGGTGAAACACAGGCAGCGATGTGACCCGTACGTCCACACATCCCTACGTAGAGCCAGTTTATGAAGCGAGGTAAACGTGTTTTTACAGCTGTCTACAGACGCCTGCGGACTTTGACACCCGAATTACTCCTCCACAGGCTGTAAACCCAGCTCCCATAAAACAATATGACTTTATCTGATAATGAGACAAGCAAGAGTCAGTTAGAGAGATAGTTTCCCCTTTACTGTTCTTTAATGTTCTCGCCTTACAAGGATATTATGTAATTTCCATTTAAATGGAGACCTTACCTCAGTCACATTGTTGGGTTTGTCGTGTGGCTCTGGGAAACATTTTGGTCAAATCATCATTTTCAATCTTATCATAAGTGCAAGATGAAGATGTTAGATCTTGACAGAACTGCGGTCTGCTGTTTTATTAGTCTAACAATGCAAATCCAAACTTATGGATACAGTAATTAAACGTAACCTCCACTAAGTCTGTGGATAATATTACGTAAAAAGTCACCACTTATGAAATCAGATTTTTACAAGAGCTACTGTCTGACTTTGTAACTGATTAATGATTTAATTCCTATTGAATAGGAAACATTGAAGCATAGTTAATCCCCAAAAGGGTTTATTTTTTAATCTTGTAGACACTAAATATGAACTTGTGCACCAAAGTTCAACACTTTCCTCAGAAGCTGCCACTCCAGATTTTATCATTTCTCCAGAGAAAGAAAAACAAACAAACTTGTTCTAAAGCCATAAAAGGAAACAAGCAGTAAAAATTAAAAATAGAGCATTTGGCATTTCATCAAATATTTCTGTTGGATCTCTGCTTGACCCATCAAGTTATTTTTGAAAATGCAACTTTATTCTTTTTAAGTCAGTCGTGAGAAAACGGACAATGTTGTTGCAACCTCTCAACAGGCGGTTGATTACCTCGTGGCCCTCGTTTATTCGGCGGTTATTGTAGGAATAGTAATCAGCTCGTGTTACAGATCACGATTCACGTCCCTGATTCATTACAAAGACCCTTGTGTTCCCAGATGAGGCCCCTCAAAGCAGTTTTCATTAGCAGTTCATATAATATTTATGTCACCTGTGGTGTAAGAGCCTGTCATGTTACTGAGCTGCGACTTCTGGATAAAACTAAAGATGAGCGGTGTTTCATTTCAGATTCTGCGTGGTGGCGTTACGTTAAAGACGGGTCGTGTTGATGATTAACAGGCTGTTGAAACTGTTTACTACACACACGATGAGAAAGAATTCCTGGTATGAATAAACATGTACTCATCACCTCTAGGATCAACCTGCTATTTATTATTATTTTTTTTAGGTCACATCGACATGATAAGATTGAACTTTAAAAACGCCTCTTTCTCCCGACATCCCTCTCTCAGGTCTTGTTCTCTGCCTCCGTGTTGTCAGGCAGGTTCGTCTTGCAGGTTCTGTCTCCACCACCTCGCTCAGGAGTGAGTGGCATGTGTAGAGCGGAGGTGGATTATCGGTTACGCAACTATTAAGAATGTGGCAGAAGAGTCACCTCTGACTCTTTTTGTTGTGTGTGTGTGTGTGTGTGTGTGTGTGTGTGTGTGTGTGTGTGTTTGTTGCAGTGGGGGTCAGAGGCGCAGGGTGTCTCTCGGAGCAGCTCTGCTTCAGAATCCAGAGCTGCTCATCCTGGACGAACCGACGGTGGGAGTGGACCCTGTGCTCAGGGCCAAGTAAGTACTGTAACACACACACACACACACACACACACACACACACACACACACTGTAGCTGTTTCCTCTGGTGTCATGCAGCACGTCTACACACTGCATGGCTGCTCTCCAGCTTATGTCACTCTCGGAAAAGTAACGACTTGATGATGACTTTTTAGGAATTAAGGCAACAACAACAACAACAACAACAACAACAACAACGACTTTCATTCAGCCACAAATGAAGCAGACCATGGTTTATCATCAGTTACATCCACTCTGCATCCCAATGGGAAAAATGACAGTGACAGAAAACATGACAGAGACACAAATGAGGATTTGAGTCTGTGATTAAACAATAACCAAAGCCCCACATAAAACATGTTACATCACCATACTGATATCATGTCTATGTATTGTCTGGCTGTACTAGCAGGAAATCAGTAATTCACATGGCTATAAATGCAATAAAAAGATGGTTATCTTACTTCTGTATTTAGAGCAAGCTCAAAATGGCTGACATGAGAAATGGAAATTAAAACCACTGGATTTAAAAGAGCAGATACTCGCCTGTTACCCTTAACACTGTCCAACATTACTGAATTAGAACATCTTTTCAAACAGTTCAAACACATTTAACAATAAATAAACACCCTGTTTACATTCACTACTCACTATATGTATTTCTTTTTATCTTTATTTGTGGGATAACACTTGACTTTAATTCCCCTTACCTAGGATTCATCAGCAGTATATAAACAATTAATTTATAACACACTATAATATAGTCATAATCAGATATAAGGACATTTTAAAGTGTTATTGTTTCAATGTAGTACATGACATCTGCTTTGAAAACATATCATCATTCATTAACTGTTCATACAGTAAAATGTGTGATAGTGGTTTCACTTATATCTGCTTACAACTTCATTATAGTGTGTTACAAAGATTAATGATATTTCCACAAGCACCAAGCCCTTCTGTATCCATCTAATATTCTCCATGTTATCAACACAGTGGCTTCAATATTACAACTTGGGATTCGTATGGACGGATTCTAAATTAACATTTGTGCTTATGTTGTGAAAAAAAAGCAAGTCAGAAACCGTTTTTTGAAAGTATAGTTCACTCGCTCAGTGTGTTGCTCCAATCTCATTGTGTAATCGCACCACAAAGTCTCATCAGATCAGACGGTTGGAAGGCAAACGGCTGCTGGCGACGCTGTGAGCTTTTTTCAGACTTCAGATTTTAGGAAAACTCTTATTAGCGAGTTGGTCAGGTGTTATGTAATTTGTTTGGTTTCTTCCGTCTCCTTTTCTAGGATCTGGCAGCATCTGGTGGAGATCGTGAAGACAGGGAAAGTCTCTGTCATCATCACCACACACTACATAGAGGAGGCCAGGCAAGCCAATGTGGTGAGATAATCCACACACACACACACACACACACACACACACACACACACACAGAACCCACAGCCATGCACATATACACACACGATAAATTAAGCATAAATACACATGCACACTAGAAACCATTCAGGAATACAGCCTCAAAAACAATGGGTCCATTCATATGAAGTTTACTCTTTATTGGCTTTGACAGAAAGGACAAAAGCTCAAACTGGGTGAGAAAACTTCCTATAGAATATGTACTGAAGCTCTCTTGTGCATTTTGTTTTTCATTTCACTAACAAAAAACAAAAGGTTTGTAATTCATTCTTTTGGTTCATGAAACAATTTAAAGGGTAAGTTTGATGATATTCCATAGTTTATTGCTTGCAATCAATAAATCCCATGAAAAGTTGTTTGATTTACGCTGATATGGTCAAATCATATTATAGCATTAAACGGAACTGCTGGAAAAGTAATCACCTAAACATGAAAGAAGTTTACTGCCTGTGATTATATTGTTTTTATCATCTGATCATGGTGCAGTGTGCACGACGAGTGATCTGGATGTTGGACCTTGAAAAACTTGGCGTAGTTTGAAACCTACTTACTCACGACAAACAAATACAGACGCTGTGAGGAAAAGCAGAGAGAGAGAAAGGGAAGTAAAGCAGACGCACATTTTAAAATAAAGTCACCAGAAAGTCTTCTTCTGGTTTCGTTTGTGCACAAACGGCCAAAGATTTCAGTCAGAATCACGTCAAAATACCATTAAGGACCACCAGATTTACAGTAAGAGGTCCCTACGTATGTACAGTACATTCAACACCTGTTTCCTTCACTGCTGCTCAAACTGATGCCTGGCTCATCATAAATCCAGTCATCGAGTTCATTCACCAGTAATCGTCTTTGTACATAAAGTCCATAAAACCGAGAGCTTTACAGTTGTAAGTTTGTACTGTAGATTAGGCTTCCACAATCCACAATGGTTTTCTTCCTGTTTAAACGTGTATTTCAGCATTTTGGTGAAATGCGCTTTTATTCGCTCTCTGGGTGACGGTCAGTTCAGGAGATACGACTCAGGAGACGGTTTCCTGAGGTTTGTGTGAAAACTGGACGCAGGGGGAAACGGTTAACCCAAACCTAAAAGTTAAAGCTCGTATGTTGTTTGGTTAAAACATGACTTTATGTTTGCACACTGGTTAGTCCTCATCCTGATTTTAAAATACTTATTACTAATTACTACCTTCCTTTAAGATTGCTTGGCTTGTTGTGTCTGTGTGTTTGTGATGAATTTGAAGCAGCTTGCAGAGCTGAAGCAGATTTAACAGATAAAGTTGTCTGAGAGATTTTCAGAAGCTGGAATTTCACTTCTCTTTTTTTGCATGACAACCCCCCCGACACAACATGTTGGTATTCACTGTGTAGCTGAACAAACAAATACAAACAACCTCCTCCTGCACATCTTTGCACATGTGTAGCTACTGTGTGTGTGTGTGTGACATATTTGATACTAGAGATCTCAATAGGTCCACACATATAATATAGATTTTTTTTAAAAACTGCAGACGTCCGTCTTCTCTGCACATTCGCTGGATTGTTGGAATTGTTTTTGTAAATTAACATTAAGGCCTAATGTCACGGCCTCAGGGAGCTGCCAAGTGAAAGAGTTTCCCTGCTAAGAGTCCGGAACAAAAGGGACTAAATACTTTCTTTAATGAATTCTTTGTCATGGTCTCATGTAAAGACAAAACATTTGCTATTGGTGAATGCAAGTGTGAGAAAATGTATGTGTATCACTCTTTAAATAATCCCATGTGAACGTGTTGATCTGTCTGTGTGGATTTCACAGTAAAAAGGAAAAGTGTGTGCGTGTGTGTGTGTGTGTGTGTGTGTGCGGTGTCATATTCAAACTGAAACTCTGACTGCATAACTCAAGCTTGTTCTCAAGCTGCACAAAATGAGGTCAAGGGTCATTCTGGCCCCTCACTAATGCAGCCACATGTAAACACGGAGGAATCCTCCACTGAAACCAGTCTGAGCGCTCAGCCAGCTCCGTGTTGTCTCCGTCCAGGGTGAAGTGATCGGTGGCTGATCACACTGACTGAGGGAGAATGAGGTGGATTCACTGATTTATTTCTGTCTTTGTGACTGTTGCACCTTGACAGAACTCAGGTGAAGCAGCAGGGATCAGTTTGCTGCTGATTTTGAAAACAAGTTGCTCAGCTGTTCTGTAACTGGATACTTGCTTATGTCCGAAAAGTCCAGATAACTTTAACACAAAGAATAAAGGATATTCTCACCTAATTAGAGCTGTTGTTAGAGACGTTATTTTTCTGACAAAGATGACACTTATGTCACGAATGATATTGAAATGAAATGATATTTGACCCCATATTAGTTATTTTGCTCCTCTCTGTTGCCCGTTGATATAATGCAAGAGAGGTTCAATATACTTCAAAACAAGAGCTTTAATATTAGCTGTAATAATTTGTTATTCTGAAAGGAAATTTCTCCTCAACATCAAAGTTATTCCTCGGTCAGTTATCACAGTTGGAGAAATTAACTCGAGGGGAAAAGTGTCCAAAATATTTATAGATTTTTTCTTTTCGCTATTACCGTGATTCTGCCAACACTGTTTTTTGATAAAGACAAAAGCATCTCTTAGAAATAACAACTGTTCTCTTTTCTTCCTCTGTTGTCTCTGTTCTCCAGGTCGGTCTCATGCGGAACGGCCATTTGCTGGCTGAAGGTCCTCCAGACGCAGTCATGAAGCAGCACAGCGCAACAGTGAGTACCGCTTGATCCAACAACGGCCTGCTGGGACACCCAGGGGTGCCGGTAGTCACGGCAGGGGGGTTGTTCATGGGAACACAAAGCAACAGTAGTTTGGTGTTGTTGTAATACGAAGTGAACATAAAATGAAATGATTTCAAACTGCACATCAAAACCTAATCAAGAGACACTCAACTCAGCAAATGGAACAAAAAAACAAAAACAAATCAGTGATTTAATTCCTCGTTCTAATACAGCTTCAATTGTGAGAGACAAAGTAATATAAATACAGGTGCACAGGTGATTCAAACACAAGGAACCTTTATGTCTCATCATTAAAAACTTAATGGGAACAAATAAAACAGTTGCAGCCTGGAGACTCATATACGGCACACTGGCGGTCTGGTCCCTGTTCTCCTGCAGACCCTGGAGCACGCCTTCCTGCAGCTGTGTGAGACGTCGGATCAGATCGACTCCAAACGGGGATCCAGTCCTCAGAGCGGGCCGTTAGAGACCAGCCAATCGTTCGAGAGTGGGCGGGACGAGAGTCGCCCGATTCTCGGGATCGAACAAGGTGCTGCAGAGGAAGTTCCCAAATATTCAGGTACTGATTTGACTTTTTCCAGTTTAAGTTTCTACAGGATCAAACTCTGTCTTCTTTAACGTGCGCTGCCCTGCTGCTGCAGAGCGCCTGTTTTGCAGGGTGATAAATACTGTGGGTTGATTGCTTGTGTAAATGTTGATGTGTGACCTCTTATCTTATTGCGTGTTTCGTGTGACTGTACAGCGGACTGGAAGGTGCGAGCCAGACACATGCTGCCAAAGTGGAGAAACATCGCTGCCCTGATGATCAAAACGTTTGTGCGGATGAAGAGAATGCCGGGGTATGTCAACATTAATAGTATTTAATATTGATAGCTAATAATTAACAGCAGAAGTTATGATTTGATGATATCTGTCAGGGACATGTTGGCACAGTGTTTCTGTTTCCTCTGTGTTTTGCAGCTCGTTGTGTTTCCATTTCTTGCTGCCCGTCATCCAGATCTCTCTGATCTGTTTGTGTGTCGGAGGAGATCCAAAGGGGATCCAGGTTGCCGTGGTGAACAATGAGACCTCGCCGTCCGCTTACAGCCAATCACTGCTCTCCTTCCTGGACAACTCCAGTGTGCACCAGGTATTTATTCGAGCTTGTGAGACACAGATATTAATACACGTCAGGCGTGATCGCAGCCTCGCATTCATGCACCACAACCAAAAGTGGAACTGGGTCGTTTCTCTGTAGCAGTTCCATGTGCTGTAGGTCTGCTGGTAAATTCAGCTTCATGTTCTGTTGTTTCTGCTGCTGTTCAGATTCAGTCACTCTGGTTTCAGTCTAAAGAGGAAGTGGCAGGCTCGTCTTGCACTTTTTGTATTATTAAATTGACTTTAAGCAAATAAGTTTCACTCCAGTTCACAGCAGAACTGAAGACTTTCTTTTTCTAGGAAACATTAAAAGGTTGTTTCACAGTGGGACACTTTGACAACCCTTCAGTTTATAATAATTATAATAATAATAATAATAAACTTTATTTATATAGCACTTTTCTTGACAAAGTTACAAAGTGCTTTACATACAGAAAAGAGGGGAATTAAAAACAATTAACAAGAATAGAAAAACAAACACCTCATTAAACAGAAGTCAGTGACATGAAAATATAGATTGTCCATATCATGGGAGAATAAAACACAACACCATATCAAACATTCATAAAAGCTTCCTGATAAAAGAATATTTTCAGATCTAAAAAGCTGAAAATATAATGTATAATATATAAATGATGTGGGTTACTCTGTGTGCATAGGTACCCTTGTCCCATACAGATGCTTTCGATGGGATCTATAATGGCGAGTACTGGGGCGTCATCGGCTTTGGCAAGAACTTCACCAGCTACCTGACAAAAAGGTGAGACGAACAGCACCAGGCTTACGCTGGATCAAGTGTATCAGGCATCAGATGTGATCAATTATAAAACTCTGTTTCCACTATCAGTTACATTGATTCAGCCAAACGCAGGCGGCCAGCTCAGTCCTTAGGCCCACAGAGGTCTCTGACCTCACGTTACCTTGGAAACTAAATGATGCAAATGAGTTCCAGTCGACGAAGTGTACAGATTTTAAATGTAGGAAAAACACAGTTCAGGTATCAGAGTCAGTGTCGGGACAGAAAGACGCTGGATCTGTGATTTAACTAAACACTTTATAGTAAAAAAAGAATAAATACCACAAAGGGCTGTGTAGAATAAACACATAAGAGGTGTAGTACATTATGTCGTGTAGCTTTGAGCTTATGAGTAAATTGGCTACAACAGTCCTCTCTGCCCGATCCGTCATGAACAGGTGATGAACTGTTGATGGAAGAGGATGGATCGCTGTGTCGCTGCCTCTGCTCATGCTAACTTGATTTTGACTTGTGCAGCTTTGTAACAAACAAAAACTGCACAACTGGAAGCGGAAGGCAAAAAGTTTTACATCTGCAACATGTGAAATGGCTGCATGTGCATGTGTGCAGTGAGGTTAAGTGTGTGTGGTTTTCATGTTTCTTTGTGAGCTGTTGAGTTTGTCTCTGCTCTGCAGCTGGAATGCCGCCTGTGCGTCACTCCAGCATCTTGATGGAGCCGCTGCGGTTCATTGTGTCTTGCAAGTGACTAGTGAGAATCCTTTTTGATGCACACAAACACAGTCTTCTGTAATCATAGCTGCATTGCAGGTGCATAACATCATGATAGTAAATTACATTGCATTTCCTCATTTGGCAGATGCTTTTATTCAAGGCGCCTTAGAAGTGAGGAACAACACTGAAGCTTCAGTGCAGCATCAGTCTGTGCTCTGACGAGTGTGAGAAGAAGTTATCACAGGTCAAACGAGGAGGAAAACAAAAATGATGAATGGCACATGATATAGATCAAATCATGTCCAGACACGTTGAGACATGTCAAATAACAAACAGCTCAGTTCTGCAGCTACTGACACTAATCTCCTCACAAAGATTGTTTTACATCCCGGCTGTAAATGCCCGGTGCACATGTCCTGTGTGTGTGTGTGTGTTTACTTAAATCTGTGCTCACACCTTCCTTTTCTGACACACGCCCGAGTATCTCGTTACAGCGCTGCCTCGAACAGCGTTGTTTTCTGAACACTGTCGTCAGCTTGCCGAGTTCTCGCACAAGTTTCTGCAACTTTATCGACAACCACGTTGGCAACTTTTATCCCTCTGGAGCGACGTGCAGCACAGTGTCTACTTCACGTCACACTGACTAATGTTTAGCCAAAACACGCGCCATGTGTTAGTGTGTGAACACAAACGCCGGGAGGCTGTGAGTGGATTTGTGTCGACTGAAATTCTTCACGTGCTTTCACTGTAGGATTTATGATAGTCTCTTTTAAAGTGTTTCCCAGTTCATAGTATTGAATTGTAATAATACTGATGATCCCTTAATTAGTGCCACGGGTGCTCAGCTATTCTAGCTGTAGAGAAGTGCCTCGGGGCGGAGCCCGCGTAACTCGTCCCGCAGCTTTGAGAAAACCCCGGTAATATATACATCAAAACGTGCGTCTTGATCCCAAAAGAGGTGAAGTAAAAGAGTGAATGAAGTTGTGACGGTCTCCGCTGAGACAGAGGAGAGGAGAAGCTACTAGCCCTCTCTCGCTGTCACTTCTAGTCGCGTTGCTCTCCTCCCCAGTAATGTTAAATTTAGCACAGAAAAAAACATAATAGTGGTAATTTAAATAGAGGTTCATGGGATTTATTAACCCTCAGGGGTCCCTCTGTCCTTTTTTGGACATTTTCTTCACTTTTCTTTTTTGATTTGCTGATCATTTTGGCTGTGTTACAGCTGAAGGTATGGATTTCTGCAAGAAAGTGTCTTTTTTTACATATTTTTAAAATCTAATGTCAGTTACTGTTACAGGTCTATTATACACTGGTAACATGTTTTGTACCCGCTGGGGTTCCTCGCGTCCAAAAAAGGACACACAAAGAAAATGCTATAAAATCACCATATATCAATATTGTTTTCTGCTTTTTTTTGCATACATCTCTTAAACCACTTCAGTTCTGCTCAAACCTATCAAATGTTTATTAGATTTCAGGATTTTAACCCTTTAAATGCCAGTTTGAAGACATGTTGCCTCTTGTTTTATTAAAAAAAACAACACAGAATATGAGATATTTCCCACATAATACATGATGGAGGGATGTGACATTGTTTTATATCAGAGTCTTTTATATCAAGACATTTCTCAAAACCAGAATATGATCAGGGTGACTTTTGAACACTGGAAATAAATCATGTACTCATCCCGGCAGTAGCCCCCGTGGCACTCAAAATTTCCCTGGAATTTTCTAGTTCAATCATTGTTTTTCCCTTTGTGTGTTCTGTGCTGAAATCATCCTTTAAATTCCACCAGCTCACACCCCTGAACTGCTATCATGTGAGGATGAGTCAGTCCTGGAGGGTAAAGGGCACGAGTTGTTCTGGTGTTAATCACTGTGCTGTGTATACCTGTGCATGTGCGTGTGTGTGCATGTGTGTGTGTGTGTGTGAGATCTTTGGGTAGACAGTCTGGTCCTTCCTGTCCCTAACACACCTGGGCAGGTCACAGCTTAGCACCAGCCAATAAAACGCTCCTTCTGACTGAATCATGTGCCGCTCATGTGACAGACCTGCCTGAGGAAAAGGGGTGAAAATAATCTCAACTGTTCAGTCACAGTCAGATGTTACAGAATACTCTAACAGACCAGATGTGACTTCATAAAGTGAAAAGTTTGCATCTGTTCATTGTCTGTTAATTACTGTGTGGACGATGCATTATTGCACCAGCATCTCTGAGAGGGAAAGAGATAAACAACCACAGCTCTCCTCTACCTGCAAGTACGCCTGTCTGCTTATAGACTTCCTACACACACAAACACTGGAGCAGGATGTAGTGTGGTTATTTAAAGATACCAAATGGTTTGTTAAACTTTATTTTTCTTCTTCACTGATAAAAGGCCAGTGACTTCTGAACAGACGATATTCAGAAGCATCTGCATCCTCAGCACCTTTTGCCCCTCTTATTTTGGCTTCTGTTGCACCTTTGCGTTCCACTTTTATTGATTGTTTATTGAATTTTAAATTGATTTCCAAACTCAGATCATGGTTTTTCAGATCCCGACTCTGTCCCTGACTTTACAGGATGATCCAGCGGCAGGTTTCCAGAGAGGTGGTCGATGGTGGATCAGTACACGTCTGGCTGGACCTGACAAGTAAGATGCAAAAAACGCTGTCTGTATTTCACTCATATAAAAATAAGAGGATTAACTAACATGTCCTGTACATGTATGAAAATACAGAAAAAGAAATGTAGTCAGTAACATAACACTTTATGTACATTTACATTATCTTCTACTGTGAAGCTGAAGTGGCTCATTTTTGTTGCTTGTTTTTTTCTAGATCGACAAATTGCCTTTATGCTGCAGAAGAAGCTTCACGATGCCTTTCAGGTAGAAATCCGTTTCCTGCTTCGTCAACTGGAGCCGTGGGCAAATATCCAGATGTTTGTTTTGGAGAGATACAATCAGAAATCATTCAACACACGCAGTAAATACAAAGACATCTGCCAACATACGTGACGTTACAGTTTAAAGTGACACATGTGGGTCAGTAGAGTCAGTATAGACTAGAAGAAACACACTTGAACATGTCACACTTGGCTGAGTGCCCGTGCTTTAAGGCAATATTTACATTCTGCCTTGCAACGTGAAATGAAATATGCTCGACTGATGTTGTTAACGCTGTGTCTGCAGGCTTTCGTGGAGAATAAGTTGGGCGGTATGTCATACCTGGTCGCGCTGCCAATAAAGGTAAGAAAGGAGCTTATGGAATAAAAACAAGTGTGATAAGGATGTAGAAATGCATAAAAACCTGTTTGTATTGCAATCCTAAAAGAGAAACAAGCTGTATATGCAACTGTGTTTCTGCTGATGCAGTTCGCTGCATAACAGAGTCTTTTGTTGTCGGCATCTCGTAGTTTGAGGAGCCGATCTACGGCAGCCTGAACACAGACTTCACTACGTTTGTGACACCGGGAGCTGTGCTCAGGTCAGTGTGATGAGGGCGGGAGATGTGAAACAGCTTTTTATTGACACACTGCACCTGTGTTAATGAATGTATGTGTGATAATAACATGTCTTTTACTCACACGTTTTCTGGGATTGAACCAGATGCCAAACTGTCATTAAACTTCTGGTGTGTTTCTCTCCTCTCCCTCTCTGGCGCTGCAGTATCACCTTCTACCTGGCCGTGGGTCTGACGGCGCTCTCCTTTGTCCTGGAGAGGAAGGAGGGGCTCCTGGACAGATGCTGGGTCGCAGGTGAGGGGTCACAGCTCACACTGCTCCTACACAAACACAAAAGCTGTGTCCTTCTGTTAGATATACGACACAATTGCTTCACCTTCCCATTGCATGTAAAATTAAAACTTGGTTAAATGACTTTTTCTGTTTGTCAGATTGTGTCCGTCCTGGTTTTACCCCCGTCTTCTGTAAAATAACATTCATTTGTATTAATTAATTACCCCTCTAAGCTTTCTTATTTATTTATTAAGTGGGAAAAGTTGGTCAAAAGCTCTGAATATTGAATTGAATCCAATTTATAAATCATTTAAGTGTAATTTTAGATACAACCAGTAGGGGGAGTAAGATGATCACAGCAGAATGTGATGATGTTTACCAGCTAGAAAGCTGTTTTAACACATGATGAATTATTAATTTTACATCTTTAAAATATTTAATATGTATAGAAATGTGTAAATTACATTTTTGTAAGGATGAATAATGTATGTAAATGTGTTAGATTGAGAGGAGATTGATTGATGACCTATTTACTGCTGATAAGAGATTTTGGACGGAGCTTGTGACTGAACGACACTTTAATGTTTCTGTGTCGGTGTGTCGCTCCCAGGTGTGAGCTCCCTGGAGACGATGCTGGCTCACCTCTTCTCTCAGCTGTTCGTCATCAGCGTTCAGATCATCCTGCTGCTCCTCTTCATCCTGCTCGTCTTCAAGGTTCGTCCCATAAAACACGCAGCTACACTGAGAAAATGGGTGTTATAGAAACGACATCCACACGGAAGAAAGTAACAGCAAGAAAACATAACATAAGCAATAAAGAAACCAAATAATCGATAAAAATTAATACATATCTAAATAATTGTTTGATTGTATTAAAAAAAAAAGAAGATAATTAATAATTTTTAACTATTATTTTCCCTTTAAAGTATCACAGACACACATTCACCCTCCTGTTTGTTTCCCTAATAGTTGTGGTTTTGTGTTTGGAGAAACACACCACAGGGCAAATCGTGTTTAACCTTTACTGAAACCACAACACTGTCAGTTACTGTTAAAGTACAGCTGACACACACGAGTCTCTCTCACACTATTGAGCTACAAAAGACACATTTCAGGGGAGATTTTCTGAAACTGGAGGAGCCTCTGAAAGGTCACTGCATTCCTAATGTGATTTGGTTTGTGGAGAGTTTCAGGTTAATGGTTGGAGGTTAATGTTTTGCAAATGCAGCAGGCCCCGCTACCCCGTTACCCTGCTCATTTGCATTTTTATTACATCATCAAAAATCTGGCTTTATACCTACAGCACATTAGAGCCATAATAATTCATTTTAACCATCAAACAGACCTTTGTTTTCCAACATTATGACGCATCATTCTTTTCTTTTTTTTGTGCCTGTGACAGCATACTGAAGAGGAAATACTGTGTGTTGTAAATCTTCTCATGTGTGTCCAGCACGCTGAAGGTCAGCAGGGTTTCAATAGACTTGTATGGAATCAATACAGGGAGCCGGCATTTGGATAAAGGCAGGATACATATCACTTGTGTGTGTGTTAATGTATCTGTGTCCATGCAGGCACATGCTTTTATGGGCGTGTGCAGTCGTCCATGTCTGAAAGTGTGTGTGTGTGTGTGTGAGTGCATGTTAATTAAGGTGCTGAAGTCCAAAGAGACCACCACTCCATAAATCACTTCCCGCGTTGGCCGTATCTAAGGATCACTGCGGGATCGCCACGACAACAACCCTTGATTGCTGTGGCAACCGAGTGGTCATGTGGCCTCTTGGTGCAGGTCTATTTTTGCACGTTGTCAGGGGAGACGGATAGTGTCTCACACACACACACACAAGCACACACACACACAACCACGAACGTCTGCAGATTCTCTTCATGTTCAGAGAGTTATCCGTCCGTATCTGCTGAGCCGAGATTTACAGACTTCTCTCTCTGTTTTTATTTGATTTTGTTTCTCGCTGCTGCTCCATTTACACTCCTCCCTCTGTCTGTGTGATTTACAGTCAAACCTGATCTGCAGGAACATTTCTTTTCATGTCTTACAGTATTTCTGGCTGAAAATCAGGGAGCACTTCTGTCTCTGTGGGTCTCTCCCTTCCCCTCTTTTATCTCTTTCTCCATTTCTCTTGATCTCATTGTTTCATCTCTTCTCATGTTTCTTAAAAGAATCCTGCACTCATTTATCATTTTACTTTTTTAACATTGAAAATCCATTCAGCAGAGCCAGGTTAGCACTTTCTGAAACCGGCATTTAAAGAAACACACAGTTTTCCTTGTAGTTTGTGGCTGACAGGAATCATGGAGCAGCTCAGGAGATTTTACAACTAGAAGTCCAGACTTTGTTGTCTGTTTTTGCAGAAGACAACATTACACATGCAGACTATTTCTGCTTACTCTTTGGAGGGATTTTGACCTTGCTGTGTTGAAGAGAAAATCACAATGTACTGGAGGAACTTTTACCTCCACTCCTGGGAGTACACTTAACTGGGAAAGTGCGTGAGCGTTGGTTCTTGGGAAGTGCCGCCTTTGTGAGCTTCAGTGTGATCAGAGAAAATTATGTCTTTTACACCAGGATTTATTTTCCACATGTTTTTGTCCATCTGGAATTTGTACGAGCACAGAATTTGATGCTTTGTGTTCCTTTTAAAGATAGAGAATCATCCTTTTTATCCACTAATAGATGAAGATGAAAGACTGTATTTGCTGTAGAACAGGTTATTTGTAATAATGTAAAAGGTTTCGTACATGTCAAAATAATGTACGTGAGGAAACCTTCGACTTTTACGAGCCCGTTATTTTTTCTCACCCTTCCTCCGCTGTCGTTCTTTCTCTCTCTCTCTGCAGATGCCTAATGAAGGCTCCTTGGCGCTGGTCATAATCCTGATCGTGCTGCAGGGCGTCACCGGCATCTCGTTTGGCCTGGTCATCTCCGCCGCAATCGATGACGAGCAGAGCGCAAACCAGGCCGCGCTGGGCATTTTTTATCCCAACCTCATCATCAGCGGTAGGCCTCAGTCTCTCTGTGTGTGTGTGTGTGTGTGTGTGTGTGTGTGTGTGTGTTTGAAGTCTGCATGAGTGTAAAAAAGAAACTTCCTGTAGGTGTCTGATTGCTGGACCTTTATCTGAGCAGAAAAAGCTGATTATAAACTCTTTGATGTCGGGAACAGGGTGTACGCCTGAGTGGAGCTTTGGTTTGTTTGAATTCACAACATCAAAACTTTAAAAGCTTCAGGAGGACTTGTGTCTCCAGTCCTCCTCTAACACTTCAGCTGCATTGAGAGTAAAGAGAACTGGAGATTAAAACAAAAATCTCACTGTATCACTGACAGAAAAAAGGCAGAAGAAGTCAAACATACAGATCAGAAAAAAAGTGAAATACGTTTCAAAAAAGCTTCAAAAGGCAAAAACTAAACTAACTTCTGTGTGAGATTTTTAATATTACGTAATAGTGAAGCAGTTTATAACTTTATGTGTAATTATGCATCTGACATTTAATGATATTCTGTATATCAATAGGAATAATTATATCTCAAGCCTCTGTTTTACACTGTAGATCAGGACTTAGAAATATTATCTGCTCAAACATTCGCTCCATTGAGTAGCTGCTCTGTAGCTGTCAATCATATTCAATGGTTTTCTTCAGCAGGTGGAGTTTGCACAGTAGTCATGGAATCAAATTACCTCTTTATTGATCACTTAAAGGATTTTTTTTTTGTCCGTGTTGAATTAAAAGCTGAGGTTCAATGAGAAGTTAATTCTTGGAAATTCTCACCACAAGGTCCATTTAGTAGCTGATCTGGAGCTTTTGATCATATCGCACACTCTTTATCTTTCAGCCTCAGCAATGGCAGGTCATGGTAACCAGGCAAACTGCCACTGAAGATCATGTGATATGACTGACTCGTCTAGAACAGCTGCTAAATGGGCCGTGTCGTGAGATTGTTTTCTCAAGCGCTGTTTCCAGGCAGTTGTTTTTGAGTTTCAGTGCTGAACTTTAAAGACCTCACATTGTGCTATTTTTTATTTATTTATTTATTTATTCTTGCTATTTCCTCGTCCGCCTTCGATGGTCCAAATAAAGTAAAAGCTCTCATCACAGCAGGGTCAAAACAAGAGAAACCAGAGTTTGTGTAAATGCATCACACACTGTATCTTAAGAGCAAGTGTAAATGGCATCTTACGCGGTCTCCTCTCCGTCCTGTGCTGTAGGTATCATCTGGCCTGTGGAGTGTATCCCGTATCCTCTGCGCTACATCAGCCTGGCTCTCCCTCAGACCTACGCCTCTGAAGCCCTCCGCTGTATCATGTACAGAGGTAATGTATACACACGTTACACAACAGTCAGTTTCATAATGTTATGAGATGCTGTAGCTCGCGTGGCATGTAGTTAGCGTGTGTTGGGAGTCAGATTGTCACGTTACATACACAGCACAGCCAGTGTGTGTGTGTGTGTGTGTGTGTGTGTGTGTGTGAGCCAGTGTGTCTAAATCATTAATCAGCCCTGGGTCCTGTGTAACTCAGCTTCCTGGACTGTGAGGTATAGTGGTTTCGCTCTGTCTCCCCGATCTCGTCTCCTCCTCTGGACCCCGATCGTCTCTGAACAATAAGACCTGGCGACGGCCCGAGCTGCCTCCATGTTACGTGATACACGCCAAACACAGGAAGTCAGAGCCGCCGTTTCCTGCTTGAAAAACCTTATCGTAGAGGGGCAGTGGAAGACGAGACACAGGCAGAAGTCAGCAGCGTCAGAATTCAGTTTGGGGGATGAACGGAAACTTCACCCTGCCACAGTTTTTAATCAGAGGACGCTGCTCATATACAGCACATGTATATGATTTATGAACAATCTCAACACAAGCTCCATGTAGGTTCTGGAGTTTTCAATAATATCTCTTGACCTTCATCTGCCAATGATATTTGCCAGTTGTCATGGGATTGTTGATGTTCGAGGACATCTTGTTTTGTTCATATTGGCTTAAAAGCCGAGGTTCACAGTTGATTACCGACCTTGGAGAGACACGTCTAAACAGATGAGAAAAGTATCTCACCATTAATTCTAAATTTATTTATGCTAGTTGCCTTATTTTTTATTATTATTGTGACACAGGGTGTTGAGATTGTTTTCTCAACTGCTGTTTCCAAGGTCAAGAATGAACTGTGTTTGCATTTGTAAATAAAATATCAAGATCAAGAAACAGGGCTTTGCAAAAACAAACATAAAATGAAGCTCACACAAACACTATAATACTAAGAACAGCATAATGAAGACAGAGGTTCCTTAGATAAATAAAATTAAATGATGTTACTATGCTAACCATAGAAATGGTTGTAATACTATGTAATTCTCTGTATCTATAAAGCTCTGACCACACTGAAAGGTATGTTCAGCATCATGGACGTATAGATAATGTTGTATCTTTACCACAGTCTTACAATAAAGAGCTTTTTTACCATCTAATTTATGATGATATTAATTACAGTAAGACAGAGCAGCCGGCATGTTGCCTGAGAGGTAAAACCCAGGGGGAAAAAAGCTCCATGTTACTCACTGTTTCTACTGCAGTCAAAGCTAGACACCGAAAAGTCGTATCAGGTATAAATATTTATAATGTAAATATACACTTGGCTCTTTTCTGACATGTGTTGTGTCCACTTTTGACCTTTATGTCTGAACATGTAACTTTCCGACAGGCTGGGGTCTGTCTCGGATGATGGTGTGGCGAGGCTTCGCCGTCACCCTGGGCTGGAACACTTTCTTCCTCATCCTGGCCACGGTCATCTTAAAGCTGAGGACGTGACAGCTTCGTCCTGGAGAACATCCTTCAGTGTGTGTGTGTGTGTGTGTGTGTGTGTGTGTGTGTGCGTGGGGGGGGGGGTGTAGCTGTCAGGTGATGCCCAGGAGACACAGACTCACCTGTACGAGCCTCTGGTCTGTGGATGTGCAGAGGCAGCAGAGAGCAGGAGGGGGGGGGTGTCACTGATTTAATGGACTGATGGGTTGTTGCATCAGCAGTCTGCCTCCTCCCACACACACATACACACACACACACACACACACACACACTCAGCCAGCTGCCTGATCCTGCAACAGTTGCTTTGGCCTGTTCAAATGTGGGTGAAGTGTCAAAAAGCTGCACGTAGAAGCAGACAACATGCACAATATGAGAATACTAACCAGGGACTGTTAAAGTAAGGTTCATGTCTGGTCTTACAGTTTGTTTCACTTCTATTTGCAGCTTGTTGAAACTTTTCACCCCCGGGACGGACCAGGCACCAACTCAGGGTCACTGTTTTGTTTCCGTTTGCCCTTTCGTCTTAATGCTAACAGACAGATTCTGCTGTGATACACTTTTCTTTTTCAGAATAGGTTGGGCCTCACCATTTTGGGAAAAAAGAGGAAAAGAAAAATAACAGTGAATATACTGTAGGAGATAGTGTTTGTTTTTTGTTTGTGTGTGTGTGTACAGTGTTTGTTTGTCAACCTTACATTATATTATAGAGAAAATCTTTATGTAAAATAGTCAGAAAAAGAGTCTTAGCACAAGAGAATGTGAAACTTTCTTGAAATGATTTCTCTCTGGTTGCTTTACGAGCAGAAGAAGCGAAGAGAGGCTTGTTGTTGCGAGATGTCGTGGGAACCCGGAATAGGTTTTAAAGTGCTGATCTCTTCATATATCGTCCAGGAAATTCTCACCCGTTCAGGCGTCCCCGCAGCAACAGCGTCTCCTGTAGCCGCTTGCCTGTTGTATGTTGTGCTCAGTTTTTACGTCCTGTCTCGTGTGTGACAGGAAGTGGTAACCGCGTCTCTCACCTCTCGGTTGCGTTACCAGGTGCTCAAAATGTAAAGAGGGCCTCCGTCATTGGTCGCTGTCAGTTCAGGTCGATGGTGTTTTCTCCGTAACGCATGTTTTTTTGTGCCTGAATCTCCTGCAGGGGGGAGGGAGGGGGAGAAAGTGAGGGTTGATGTTGGTGGAGGGAAAGTGTCGGTACTGTATCAGTTCATTTTCTGATTACTCTCCACTTTGCTGGACGGAGTGGAGGCAGATGGAGAGACGTTTGCTCACAGGTCAGGTGTGTCATGCTCTTCAAACCGTCTGCATAATATATGGTTTGTTTTTTTGTTTGTTTGTTTTTTAACGCGAAAGATTCAAACTGCTCATTCTTTATATTTTGTTTATGAATCCTCCTCCACCAACAATAAATGAAGCACACATGCTGTTTTGGATTCAACGTGTCATGGAGATGTGCCTTTGGGTCGCTGTGTCGTCTGCACTGCGGGGAAAGGGAAATCCAGAAATGAGGAATAACTATTAAAGATCTAGACCGCCATGCAGCTGGTGATTGTCAGTTTAGAGTGAGAAGCGAAGACCTGAGCTTTGACGGAGCATCCTTTTGTGTTTAAGTTATCAGTGATGAAGAAGGCTACACTGGTACTTTGACATCGATTTAATTGATTTCTTTTAAAAAATACACTTTTGTTTTTAAAATAGTCGACCAGTCTTTG
This sequence comes from Seriola aureovittata, assembly GCF_021018895.1. Classification (NCBI taxonomy): domain Eukaryota; kingdom Metazoa; phylum Chordata; class Actinopteri; order Carangiformes; family Carangidae; genus Seriola; species Seriola aureovittata. Next base: position 21,403,497 of record NC_079377.1, read on the forward strand.
GATTGTGGGGTATTTTTCCTGTTAATGTTTCTTTTTTTAACAAACAAACATGAAATAACATGTTAAAATAATGATTATAAGACTGGAAAAGATAATAATAAGAATAAATTCCTAATTCCTTTAAAGGAATAGTTCCACATTTTAGAAAATAACCTTATTTGCCTCATTGCTAAGAGTTAGAGGGGTGTGTGCTCGCTAAATATGAAGCTTAGTGCAAAGACTGGAAACATGGGGAAACAGCTGGTCTGATTCTGCCAGAAGGAAACTAAATCTGTGTACCAGCACCTCTGAAGCTCACTAATTAATACAAGAAATAGGCCGGTGCACAAGCCTCTTGTAAAACCACGTTTTTACATTTCCTTTTTTAAACGATAAACATGTGAATCGCTGGCTGTCGATCCTCTCATCTAAAGGCGAATCCCAAAACGTCTGAACTATCTCTCTAAACTGAAGAACCTCTGACGGCAGACCACAGACTCAGTCCGGCGTCACATGTTGTGCCAATCTCATAAAGATTTAGAAATGTTTACATTCATGTGGACGCATGTTTGTACATATACCAGCATGAGTTGTGTTTAGATGTGTCGTGAATGTTTCCCCCTCTCTTAGCAGCCGTGATGTGACGTGTTGCAGCGCCGCTAATGGATCGTTTATGTCTCCATCAGCAGGACGAAGAGCGAATCTAAATGGCTGTAAATCTCTCTGATTGGTTTGCATCATGGTCTGATGGTAAAGATGTATGTACAGTGCGCTGTGTGTGTAATGCTAGTGTTTCCTGCACTGTAAAAAAAGAAAACCTGCTGTTGTTGTAGCTCTGCTGTTCAGTCATCAGTGTTCCCGTCGCACATTTTAAGGGACATCGTGTTGTTGTTGTTGTTTGGTAGAAGATGGGGCGCGGCCTCGGACAGAAACACGCTCCTGAATGGACTCAGCTGTATTTTTTATTTTTTATTTTTATTTTTTTGCCAAACTGTGAGGATATATTTACTGTAGCTCTGTTCATATTCTTACCTTGACAGAAAGTTGAAGATGAATCCCACGTCATGACGGGACGGACCTCTGTGCCTCACTTGACTCCCATCACACTATAATGTTCTTTTAGCAAACATGTTAAAGATAGTGGACGATCACTGGTACAAAAGAACCGAGCAGCGTACATGAAGATATGGACTTTACTCTGTGATATTGTGACTGTATTTTTTTTGTGTTTTTTGGCTAATTTCTGGACAATTGTGATATTATTGCCAAAAGTTTGTCTTAAATCTGTGTAAGATTGTCAAATGGTTATTTTTCTTTCTTTTTTTTCTAAAAATACTCCATATATCCATTTTGGAGGAATAACTTTATGTTCACTATTAAATACCCACGCTCCACTCTGTAAATCTACCTGCAAAGCATGTTATAAGATTTACATGAACTGCAGTTATCCCGCTGAAGACACTATGTCAAATAATCTGATTACATATGTTCTTAGTAAACGGTTTCACTCCTATATTTCTCCTGTAGCATCATGTGATGAATGTTGCTGATTTGGGGATGTTTGTGTCGGTTGCTCCGTCACTCGAGACTGAAATAACTCAAACTATTCCAGATGATCAATCCCAAATCACTCTGGAGATGCCCTGATTTCTGTTGGGGAAATTTGGTCCAGACATTCATGGTCCCCAGAGGATGACTCGTAGAACCTTAAATCCCCCGACCTTTCATTTTTCATTTAGCACCATCATCAGGGGAAAAAACGTCTATTGTCCAAGCAGCAATATCATCCTGCCCTGAAAAACAATTTCTTACTCGCAGCAACTGGTCCTACAAAAACACTTGATTATTTCGGATAGAAAGTTAGATAGATACTTTGTTTATCCCCGAGGGGAAACTAATGAATAGAGATTTTTGAATGGAGCTCTGATGCCAGCTGTGGAGTTGTTTGTTGACGTTACCAGGACACTGTTGGTCAAATCTCATCAAACCACACCCACGTAGTCCTGATGAAGCACGTTAGCTGAGTGTTTAACCTTTAATGAATAATAACCTGATCTTGTTTTTTTTCCAAATGTAAACCTTGATTGTTGCTTATTTAGTCACAAATATTTAACTATCGAGCAATATTTCAAAAACCAGGTTTTCAGGGGCGTTAAGGTCGTATTAAAGAAGCTGCTAAAATTGTAATAATTCATATTTTCCATCCATCCATATAAGTCATCAGAAAGTGCTATAATTTACTGTGACAGACAGTTGTTATTCAGAGTTTTGTCTTCTTTTAATATCGGAATATTGCAGTTCATGTAAACACGTACTGTATAAGAAGTTTGTGTCGCCAGATGTACCATGTTTTATCTGCTCCAAACTCCAGTCGACTACCTCCGCTGTCTCTCCCCAAAGGGCATGTGCACTCCTGTGTCGTGACATGTATGCACTGTGATAGCAGACATGCTTTGATGAAGTTCTATTAATGTATTTTTAAACAATAAAAGAAAGAGAAAAGCCTCGTGGAGAAAAATCCTCCCTTTGTCTCGTTGTTGTGCGTTTCACATCGGTGCCAGATTTAACTCAATACCAAAGTGCAAAAATCCCCCACAATTCCTGCGGCTACAAAAACACCCGGAGGCCGTGGATGACAGATTTATTCAGTGACATCATGCTTCGCTTGCATCACTGTGTTGCTTGTTACCATGGTGACGAAGATGACCCTGCTGCCTTCTCCAGATTCTCACCTGACTGACTGACTGTTTGAACTTTGCACGTGTGTGTGAGAGAGCACATATGTGTATTAGTGAAATGTATTGAAATGTTTGTGTGTTTGTGTGTGTGTGTGTGTGTGTTTGTGTGTGTGTGTGTGTGTGTGTGTGCTATGAGATTATCAGTTTGCGTGTGTTTGGGTGTGTCTACACTCAAGTCATTTGTGTGGACTAACCTTTGGCTTTCCAATCAATATAATAATAATAATAATATTTCCTCCAAAGCAATGTTGGGATGAAATCCTATGTAACAGGAGCAAATGTAATGACTAACAGTAAAACTATTTGAATTGCAAGCCAAACATTTTGAGGTGAAATCTGAAGATATTGAAATTAAGCTTTTCTAGTGTAAACTAAAACATCTGTGTAACAATTTTAGGCCAATTTAAATTATTAATGCAAGCCAACATAACGAAATACTTATTTTAACCCAAACTATGATCTAACCCAAACCAAGTGGGTTTTGTACCTAAGCCTAACCAGACCTTTGCCACATAAAAGGGTTAGTCATTCATTTTTTCCATGATTGTATCAGACAACCTATACGGTCATTTAGGTTGCTGTGTTCGTTTGCTTACACCAGCATCACGTTTAATTGCTAAAATATTTTCTAAGAGCCCTCGAACACATTATTTTTTACTGCACTTAAAAGGATAAAGCTGTCGTCGTTCTGTGTTTTTGTTTTTCTCAACAAATCTCATGAAAACCAACAATGCATTTTCTTCAGGACTTCAGGACTTAAACCTACGGCCGACCTCCCAATCGTGCTCATGGAAATGGAGGATCGTGTCACCGGTGCAACCGTGTGACTCGCTGACATGTTTATAGTATATTATATATATGTATATATAGTTTTTGTACAACAGTGGAGCTCCATGACTCCATTACTTGTACTTGTCGTTGAATATCTGTTCAGAGTTGTGGTGTGTGCACATGGGAGTCAGCAAGCGTCTCGGATGACTTCCCCTACAGACAGCAACGCTCCAACAGATCACACGTGGCTTCCAGCGAGTTTCCAACAGGTACCTACACTCCCTCTAGACCTGTTCTCCGTGCGTGCTCCTGCCTCCTCATCTCCCTCCATTAAACCCAGTATTAGCATTTCAACAGGACACTAGATTAGAGTGGTTATGTTTCCTGGAGTCCTCTGACATGAAACATATACACGTCAAGAGGAGCTCTACGAGAGATAATCTATTTCCCACAAGCAACGCCTCTGGGTGTTTGTTTCAAATGTACTCACATGTGCATTTGAAACAAATATCCAGTGCTGTTACGTTAGTGAAAATCCCCAAGCAATTTTCTTTTGTGCGAGCGCCCGCCGAGCATCTTCTGTACACTGTCATGCTGCTCAGAGTCTAATGTTTCAACACGGCCACACTACACCTTGTAACGCAGCCGCTGGAAAATAGGTAACGGCCTCACTGACAGGCTGCTATTAAAATGCTCCTTTATTCAGTGTGAGATGACAGTCTGGTTGTCTATCCGCAGCCAATTACAGTGGTTGGCGAGCTTAGTGATGACACCACACCTAATTACAGTCAAATAGCTCTGTAATTATATGCAATGACAAGTCTCATAGGACTATAGACTCGTATGTTGCTGCTACACATACACGTAATGTGATAAGGGCAGAAAGCACAAAATGCTCCATTTAATTGTGATAATGGCAACCCAACATGGTAGAAGAGCATTGTGGGTAACAGATGAAACTGATCCTGGTGATGCAAAGTTTCTCCAGCTTTAATTAAAAGAGAATTCCAGTAACATTGAGAGTTAAGCCAAATTTACTGCTGTCTACATCTGGTTCACATTACCTCCAATCATTTCGCAACACGTCATGCAATTACATTTACCAAATCTCCCGCTCTTTATTCTTCTTGAAAACATTATGCTCTAGTTTACCGTAGCTTGAAATTAAAGCTGGCTTTGCCTTCCCAGCTAACAAAGGGCCACTGAAGAAGAAGAGCAGCATATGCATTAGTATATGTGGCAGTAAAACTTATGACATACACTATCATCGCCTGAGGTGCGACACGATCTACAAACCCTGAGCAAAAGAACCAAATGAAATGCTTCACATTTACTATCATGGATTAAATCAGACTTTCTGAGTTTTGTGCAGTGACGAGATATTAAAATTACTTCTGATGAAGGCGGAAGTGCCTTCATGCAGATACCAGCGCTAGGAATGAAGATAAGAAGAGCAACATAGAAATAAGATGAGGTGAACTTTATTCGCCCCACGCGGAGAACTTGAAGTGTCAGGGCAGGAAAGGAACAAGAACACATGGTATAGATGAGTTAATTTAAAAAAAAGGTTGCAACTATTGTCATGTGATGTACTCATTTAACATAGTGCTTTACGGCGGCTTTGTCGACACTGGTGCTCACTTTGAACTTTTGAGAAAAATACCACAGGAAACCAGTGTGAAGTGAACTGCCATGAGCTGGATGTTCTGTAAATGAAAATCTTTTCAACAAAACAAATTGCTGTCTCGTTGTTTACATCCACCGGGGGAGCTGCTCGGGACGTTCATTTCTCTCTTGCTGGTAATCAGCGGCTACACTTGAGCCATTCGGCACTAAATGCCTTGCTCAGGGACACATAAACACCATCTACTTATTGAAGCAGACTCAGTTTCGTTGCCAATATTAATGATACTGTCTCAGCATTTTAATCAGCAGCTTGTCCAACTCCAGAGCTACAGTCAGTACGACTGTATCTGCTTTGTTATGTCCTCAGCTGCAGTGTATTTTTTAGTTTTTACTTTCCTTTTTCTATTTGCCACAACATGACTATCATCACATCATCATATCATCAATCATTGTCATTACAGAGACGACTCCCTAAAGATGCACTAATGGGTGTTTGATCTGTGGAGGAACAGCGGGATGCCGGATCGAAAATGTCATCATCACTGTGCTGCGGAGGAGACGGAGCTGCTGATGGTAATCATCGCTGAGCCTGTTTCCATCCGTTTGAATTATCTGAGGGATTTAGAGAAGACGGGGTAGTTCAGTGTGTATAAATGCAGTGCAGAGTTTGCAAGTAACAAAGTGAATCCGTATCAGCAGCTTACAGGGAAGTGAGACAACATGGGTGTATGTTACATGGGCAAGGTTGCATCATACTGGGTACACAGAATGAAATGCAAAAATGGTAAAAGGCAGAACTGCACTGGGGGGTTTGGGTGCAAAGAAGGAAGTCTGGGCAAAATCCTGCTTATGCTAATTGTAGTGTGAGTGCATAGCTTGTTTTGCAAGCTGTGCATTATATTTATCACAGACTTTAATTCACCCAACTACACCAGGAGTCTTCAGCCGTGGCAGCAGCTCTGTGAGGCTGCACGTAGGCACAGCAGTTTTGAGCTAAAAGCTTACATCAGCATGTCAACATGCTCACAATAGGAGAGTTTCCTCCACCTGCTTTTAAGTACATTTTCAATTTGCACATAAAAATACCTGAGTACCCCAAACCCCCAAACATAAGAAAGCATCAGATCTGCAAGGAGTGATGAGGAGAATGTAACTGTAACCTTCCTCAAATTAAATTAATACATGACGCAAACATAAATGACATAGTTCCACCTGGTTTTTATGTTGTTTTTCACCATTTGAGGTTTGAGGTGTTCTTTTAAGTGTGTCATCGTGTTGCACCCTCGTCTTCTGCAGGGGTTTAATGGCATTCAGCTGGAGAATCAGTGCCGCTAACCAAACCTCCTCATATTCATATAATGGTTTTGGGATGGAAAGTCAGCACAAGGAA